>NC_136382.1:3834335-4434335 GCF_965140285.1 Lepidochelys kempii | reverse complement strand
AGCAGCGGTTACCCCAGCTGCCCGGGGCCGAGCACGTCACAGCGGCTAGGGCTGTGGGGAGCCCGGCTGGAGACACCATAAAGGGGCCCGCAAGCGCTGAGCCCCCTCCCCACCACTGAAAACCAGGCCCCTTCCAGTGTCTCCTGTCAAGCACCAAAGATCACTCATCACTTCTGAAATCACGGCCCTGAGATTTTTGTGGTAGAACCAGTGGCCCAAGATACCCCCAAAAGCCCCTGTCTGCAGCCAAAATCCTCCCATTCAGACACAGAACAAGAGCTAGCTCCCCCATTTGGGTCACCTGTCTGCTGCCTCAGTTTCCCCCCTGGGCTCCCTGGTGAACGCACACACACTCGCGTGGGTCACCACCACAGAAGAGCTTTATGAGCTTGCTACTTCTTCCACCCCAGGGGCCTGGTCCTTCACCGCTGGCAGTCCTGGGTTCGAGCCCCGGCCAAGATGTACCCACGTGCAACTCGCCTCGTAAGATGGTGACGTTGCGCAGGATCTCCCCGTGCCTGACGTCCACCACTTTCATTTCCTCCATGACCATGGACAGGTTGCGGATGTCGAAGTCCAGCCGGGCGCTGAGCAGGCTGAACTGCTCCCTCAGCAGGTCCGTGGTGCCCAGCATCAGGCTGACGGACTTGTTCAGGTAATACATCTCCTCGGCGTGGGAGTGGAAGCCCAAGGTGCAGGAGAGCCGCACGTCGTCCAGGTACTTGAGCATGCTGTGCACGTGGCTGTCTGTGGCGTTGATGTTGGTGAAGATGGTGCTGATCTCGATCTCGTGGGAGGTCATGCGCCCCTCCAGGGTCTCGAACTGCTCCGCCGTCCGGTTCTGCGTGTACCTGGTGTGGTACTGCAGGTCGTGCGTGTTCTCCTCGTGGTCGTCCAGGAAGGAGGAGATATTATCCAGCTGCAGCTGGAGCCCCATCACCTGTAACACCAGGTCATGCATGCCTTCTGAGTTCTGGCTGATCCTCTGCGAGGCCAAGCTCATGCTGGCCTGCATGCTCTTGACCAGCTCGCTGGTCTTGGAGGAGGTGGCCCTCAAGCTTCCGAAGAGCCGGGTATAGTTCTGCCACTCGGTCACGACCTTCTGCAGTGTCCGCGTCTCCTCGTCCATCTTCCGCTGGATGGCGTGGATCCACTCCGAGGTCTGCCCCACCGTGAAGTTCATCTGCTCCACCACCGCCTTGACGTCGTACCGCTCCTGCAGCAGCCCCTTCAGGGAGTCATCCAGAGCCGAGGTGGCCGCCTGCCAGCCTCTCACCTGGGCTAGGAAATGCCCCAAGGTCTGGTTGACCTGCCGGATGGAGAATGAGCAGCCGTCCATCTCACTGGTGATCTTGCTGCTGGTGGATGAGAGCTGCTGGTAACTCTGCGAGGTCCGGTCCAGCAGGATCTCCTGGACCAAGAGCATCTTCTGAATCTCCTCCAGCTCTTCCTGCAACTTGCTTATCTCCTGCCCCAGCTGCCTTGTGTCGTGGCAAAAGGAGCAGTTCCCCGAGGATTTCTGATCTGAACGAGAGTTACATAGCTCTGTCATGCTGTGCGCCAAGCAACGACACACAAGTCAGCTGTGGAGAATGGACACATCCCCCTCGGACTAGACCCCGGTGTCTGCAAGGCTCTCTCCACAACACGTTCTTCTCCCCATGTGCTCTGGGATTCCTACTAGTTGGACACAGGTACTGCTAAGCCACATGTGGGCAAACTACAGATCTCTACAGTGGGGGAGGCCCAAGAACCAGGACTGCCTGGGTTCTAATCCCAGCTCTGACACTGACTCCCTGCACAGCTTTGGGCAAGTCACCTATCACCATGTGCCTCAGTTTCCCCCACATGTAAAACAAGGATAGTGATACTTAACCTGCCTTTGGAACACACTTTGCCATCGACCCATAGAGTGTGCTCAGGATTATTATGATCCAGCTTTCCCATATTTCCTACGGGAACTTTTACAAGGAAATTGTGGGAGAGATGTAGGCCTTCCCTCCTCCCCCTCGGACTTCCTCCTAGTTCTTTCTCCAGTCAGGATAGAGGCTCACACTGAAGGCTCTGTAAGACCTTCCCTGCACCAGCCCCCTTCCAACTGCTAGAGCAAACAGCAGCTTCCACCCAGCTGACTGGCAGCAGAATTGCCCTTCCCATGCGGTGCTTGCACCACTGACCACCAACCCCCCTAATCCCATCTGACTAGTGACCCCGCAAAGTCCCTGAACTCCAAGGGCTACTCTGCTGCCCGAGGGTTCGCAGCCCATGGTAAGGAGATATAATGGGGCCAGTGCTCCGTGGGGATCAGAACACTCACCGAGCTCCTGGAGGTTCTCCTGGACAGACACGATCTTCTTCTCATAGTAAGTCTGGGTCGAGCTGATGTCATCGGCTATGGAATTGACCTTCTTAAAGACTGCGGGGAAGAGAGAGATGGGAATATGCGGGGTGGTCTGTGCTTTCAGCTCTTCTAGGTAAAGTGAGTGAATAATGATATTTTTCTGGAAACCAATTTGTCCGAAATGGATTCTCTTCCAATAGAAAGAGCTGTTAGTCGGTTTTAGCATTAGCAGACATTTTGGACCAAATCCCCAGCTGTTAGAAACTGATGAAGCTCCTCTGAACTCAGTGGGGCCAGATTCCTCTCTGGTGTAAATAAGCATAGCTCCATTTAAATCAATGGGGTCAGATGCCCAGCTGGCATACATTTACACCAGCTAAAGTCCTGACCTCTAATCTTTT
The DNA here is from genome assembly GCF_965140285.1 of Lepidochelys kempii. NCBI lineage: Eukaryota > Metazoa > Chordata > Testudines > Cheloniidae > Lepidochelys > Lepidochelys kempii. The sequence goes on along the minus strand of NC_136382.1, from coordinate 4,431,593 downwards.
GAATATATAAGAAATGGAAGAAAGTGGAAGTTGACAGTAATGAAAATAAATCATAAGCTAGGTATTGGAGAACGATGATAAGGGACGCAAAGGGACACATGGAGAAATCCATGGCCAGCAGAGTTAAGGACAATAAGGAGTTTTCTAAGTATATTAGGAACAAAAAGAATCCTGACAATGGTATTGGTCCATTACTAGATGGAAATGGTAGAACTGTCAATAGTAACGTAAAAAAGGCAGAAGTGTTCAATAAATATTTATATTCTGTATTTGAGGAAAAAGCAGACAATGCAATCTCAACATATGATAACACTCTTTCCATTCCACTAGTATCTCAGGAAGATGTTAAACAGCAGCTTCAAAAGTTTACATTTCTAAATCAGCGGGTCCAAGAGTTTTAAAAGAGCTGGCTGAGGAGCTCACTGGACCACTAATGTAGATTTTCAATAAGTCTTGTAACACTGAGGAAGTTCCAGAAGACTGGAAGAAATCTAATGTCAGGCCAATAGCTAAAAAGGACAAATGGGATCACCCGGGTATTTATAGGCCAGTCAGCCGGACATCGATTCCAGGGAAGACAATGGAGCAGCTGATATGGGACTCGATTAATAAAAAAATAAAAGAGGGTAATGTCATTAATGCCAATCAGCATGGGTTTTTACGGAAAATAGATCCTGTCAAGCTAACTTGATATCTTTTTGTGATGAGATTAAGAACATAGAATATAAGAACTACCATATTAGGTCAGACCTATGGTCCATCTAGACCAGTATTCTGTCTTTTGATAGTGGCCGGTGCCAGATGCTTCAGGGGAAATGAACAGAACAGAACAGGGCAATTACTGAGTGATCCATCGTCCAGCCCCAGCTACTGGCAGTTGGAGGTCTAGGGACACCCAGAGCGTGGGATTGCCCCCTGACCATTTTGATTAATAGCCATTGATGGTCCTATCCTCCATAAATTTACCTAGTTCTTTTTTTAACCCAGTTATACTTCTGGCCATCACAACATCCTCTGGCAATGAGTTCCACAGGTTGACTGTGCGTTATGTGATGAAGTACTTCCTTTAGTTTGTTTTAAGCCTGGTGTCTGTTAATTTAATTGGGGGAGCCTTGGTTTTTGTGTTACATGAAGGGGTAAATAACACCTCATTACTCACTTTCTCCACACCAGTCATCATTTTATAGACCTCCATCATATCCCCCCTTAGTCATCTCTTTTCCAAGCTGAAAAGTCCCAGTCTTTAACGTCTCTCTGCAAATGGAAGGTGTTACATACCCTCAATCATTTTTGTTGTCCTTCTCTGTACTTTTCCCAATTCTAATATATCTTTTTTGAGATGGGGCAACCAGAACTGGATACAGTATTTAAGATGAAGAATTATTTATTATTCAATTCAAAGCCAAATGCACTGCAGGCCCCACAAGAGAAAGGCTGGTCCAGTGGTTAGGCCACCAGTCTAGGACTGGGGAGACCTGGGTACAAGTCCCTGCTCAGCTGTAGACTCCCTGTGTGACCTCAGGAGAGTCACTCAATCGCTCTGTGCCTCAGTTTCCCCATCTGTACAATGGTGATCGCAGCCCTGCCCTGCCTCACAGAGGATAAAGTGAGGTGCCTGCCTCACAGTGAGGATAAAGATTGTGAGGTGCTGTGATACCAGGGTGATGAGCGCCTGGGATGGGGTGTGCACCCCACACCAGTCCTGACAGAGTTAGCAAGGGCCTGAGAAACTAGTTAGGTTACCTGGTGGCACCTGAGAGAGGGAGGGCCAGGGCTAACTGAGAGCAAAACCCAGCCGGGGAAGGGCTGGGCCAGCACCATAAAGCCAAGAGGCTGAAAGCAGAAGGGGCCTGCAGTTGCTCCAAGAGGCATCCTGGAAGAGGAGGAAACGCAGCAGGAGGGTAAGTCTGGGGATCCTGCCCTGGAATAAGGCATCTGGCCAGTAGCCAGGAGGGGGGAAGTAGTAGCTATGGGGAGTGGGGAAGGCTCCAGTGGTGAACCCAGAAGCAGGAGAGAGAAGATAGGGAAGGAGCCCAAGGAAACAGGGATGGGGCTAAGGACCTTGGCTGGAACCCATGTAGCATGCAGGCCTGGGTACCCCTGCCAGCCACTGGTGCAATGGTACAGAGCTAGAAGGGTTGAACACCGGCTGGCACCAGCATTCGGGCAGGAATCTGGTTGGACTTTGTAACCCCGGAAGGGGTGGTCTAAGTGATGGGCTGGCCGGAGGGCGAAGTTACCTGCAGAAAGGCTATTGCGGAGCAAGCGCCAAGCAGCCAGGGGACACCTGACATGGCCGGAGCGACACCCCCCAACCTAGATGTGCTGGTGGTGAGTGGTGACCCCATTCCAGTGCCACATAAGGACCACAAACAGATAGAACCCTGCCCTCTGCACAAGGAGCTTTCCGAATCGGCTTGCTTTTCCGCAGGAGCTCAGCAACCCCCAGGGAATGAGGGATGCTTCTGTAGCCCGCCCAAGAGCACCGGGCACTAAACAGAGAGACAAGTCCTCATGACACCAGTGCACAGTGGTGTAAATCAGGATGGTGGCACTGGGCACCTGCTTGGTGCTGGCATGAAGCTCAACATCTGTGCCCGGAGGATCTTACGGTCTAAGGCCACTTCTGACCTGGAAATTTCTCATCCCACCCATCCTAGAGCCTAAGGCCAGAAGGGATCACCGGATCAGCTACCTGATCTCTTGTGTATTCCAGGCAACTAGCCCCACCCAGCTCCTGCCCACAAAACCTCTCGCCAGCCGTGGCCAAACCTGCGGCTTCAGAGGAAGGAGACAAAAAAACCCAAACCAGAATACACTGAGGGGGAAAATAGCCCTTCCTGACCCCTGCAGGTGACCAGCAGAAGCTCTGAAGCATGAGAATCTGCCTAACCCTAAACCTGGGGCAGATTCTTCCTCTCCCCTCTGCCTTTCTTACCAAGGCAGGTCTGACCCTGCAATCGGATCAGCCACTGGGGATGGGCACCGGGGTCTGCGCAGCTCAACACAGACATGATCCAGACTACGTTCGTGGTTAAGAGAGAGCAGGTGTGTGTGTGTGTGTGTGAATATTGGCCCCCGGGGGCAAGAGCCATTTCCATGCTGGGTGCTGCTCTCTTTCCAGTGGGAGCAGCGGCGGCTCCCCATCCATCTCCCTCTGCTGATTTCCTCCTAGATGTAATTTACAAGCGATGAACGTGACCAGAGAATGTCTATTTGTAATGGGCGCTGGACATGCGGGAAACCTTCCAAGGCACTGGAGCGGCCAGCCGTTGCTGGAGCGTAACAAGGGGAGGAGAAAGCGGAGCCAGCATTGGAAAGGATTTGCTCGAATCCTTTGGGTGGGTGGGATTGACGGGGCTGCACCCTCAGCCAGTGGAAATCGGGGGGAGCTGCGTGGAAGTCAACAGCGCTCGGCCACTTTGTATCAGCTGAGGTCTGGCCCACTCATGCTATTTCTACAAAGGACCATCTGGCGTTTCCAACCCGTGCCAAGCGAGCCAACCCCTGTGTCAGCTTTGCAGAAACGCTGTCTCCCACATCACCTCCCTTTGCCAAGAGCTTCTCCCGTATCATGGCTCTGTGGTGGGCCTCTTCCCGTCCAAACCTGATTATGGAGGCAATTTTCATGGGATGACAAATGGGAGCAGCAGCCAAAGGCTAAAACGACACTAGCCTCCTGCTGCTCTGGAGTGCGGGGTGGGCAAGGAGCCCAGAGCGGGCGGGAATCAGACCCGCCAAGGGAAGCCAACCCTTCTTCAGGAGTTTGGAAAGGGAAAGGTTATGGACCAGGGAAAGGTCACCTACGCTGGGGCATTCGTTGAGCTGCTGCACCAGGGCTCTGCAGGCCAGGGGAGAAGGGACGGGTGCTGGCGGGCAGACAGGGTCAGGAGAGGTTCTGGGTTTGGATCGGAGGTCCCAGCCCGAAGCACTGTCTCAAGCGCGTTAAGTCTGACCATTGACTCAGCCCCTGACTGGGCGTGTTCAGGTTCAGATCTGGGAATAGGCGCCCCCCAGGCTGCGGGTGCTAGGTTCTGGTTTGGCCCATTGCAGAGACATGGGATTAACAACCTAGCTGGGCTGAAGACGGAGCTTGTCAACTGTACAAATGGGATTCCAGGATGGGGAGGCCCAGGAGAAGACTCGATGACCCAGATGGGCCCGGCCAGGCCTGTGTTCCCAGCTCCCACCCTGATGCCCGCGGGAGCAGCTTTCCTGTAAGTGGACGCAGTTCTACGGCGAAGGTGGTGAGTTTGGATCCAGCTCTTGGTTTGGCCCCATCATCTGTGACAAAACAACTTGTTTGTTCTATCTAATCTCTCGCAGGTACCTGCAGGGCCCCCATCACCGCAGTATCTGGGCTCTTCACAATCGTTAATGGATTTAGCCTCTCCTTGCCCCCGCCCCCCGCTAGCTTCTCGGAGCCCAAGGAATGTGCCAGGCCCCTGCTCGGGGATGCCCAGGGAAGGGGAAGCCCCTTTACCCCAGTGCCGGATGAGGCCCTATCTAATGGCACTGTACTGCATCAGCACAGACTGCAGCTGGGTCAGGTCCAGCCGGCCGGTCTCTGCGGGCAGCCTGGCTGTGGAGCAGTCATCGCACAGCATGGCAAGATTGCCTCACCATGTCAGCGTGGCAGCCAGCTGGTGCTGCAGGGCCAGCCCAGCAGGCCTCCACTCCCCTGGTGCAGTGGGCCAGCCAGATGGCAGGGATCCATGGAGAAGACCTGTGCTCTGGTGGCCCATCCTAGCTGGGGAGGAGGAGAAGCCCAGGGTGTGTAGGAACTTCCATGGAGCAGGGAGGAGAGGGCTGTTCCAGGCCACCCATGCTTAGCTCCTCGCAGCTGGTGAGAGAGCGGAGCTCAAGCAGAGGTTCCTCCGATACCCAGGGCTGTGGGATCTGGCAGCTCTCTGCCCAAAATAAAACACTGCAAAACAAGCCGAAAGGAAACCACCCGGCCAATTACTGTGCTTAACTGGCACGAAGGCCCTGTCCCAAACAAGAGATTTCCAGGGCAAAACTTCTGGCCTACGGCTCTGAGGGACTGTGGGTGGTCTTCGCTTGTTGTGGGAGGCAGAAACCTACTCTGCGACTGCGGAATTTCTCCAGGGCATTGTCTCCAGGATCTCTGCTCCCCGGTGGGCTGCAGGTCAGGGGAGCCATTCTGCTTTCCCACAGAAGCAGCCACAAGAAGACCAAGATGCCGGGCTCACTGGTGAGCGGGGCCCTGCCGGGATGCTCGCTGGGTCTCAGACCATGAGCTCTGTGCTGAGAATCAGGGGATGGAGAGGGGGTTGGATGCTGGCTTGGTTTGGACGGGTGCTTGTCTAGTGCCCGGGGCACTGGAGATCTGGGTTCTCTTCCTGGCCCTGCAAGGGCTTGAGGGACAGCGAGGGAACAGACACAGCTAGATGGTGATGGTAGGAGGCAAAGGGGAGCACTTGTGATATAAGAGGGCTGATGGGTGGGACTGAATTATGAGTGTTCAGGCAGTGGATTGGAGCTGGTCATTGTTATGAACTAGGGGTCACCAAATGAAATTAATAGGCAGCAATTTTAAAACACACAAAAGGAAGTATTTTTTCATACAACGCACAGTCAACCTGTGGAACTCCTTGCCAGAGGATGTTGTGAATACCAAGACTATAACGGGATTCAAAAAATAACTAGATAAGTTCATGTAGGACAGGTCCATCAATGGCTATTAGCCAGGATGGGCAGGGATGGTGTCCCTAGCCTCTGTTTGCCAGAAGCTGGGAATGGGCGACAGGATGGATCACTTGATGATTCCCTGGTCCGTTCGTTCCCTCTGGGGCACCTGGCATTGGCCACTGTCGGAAGACCGGATACTGGGCTAGATGGACCTTTGGTCTGACCCAGTATGGCCGTTCTTATGTCTCTATGGCATGAGGGCTCTGCAGCATATAACAAATCCCTGCAGCAGCAAGCCCCGTTACCCACGAGTGGCTGCTGGAGCAGTTGCGGGAACATAGACACCATAAATCTTGGGCTTTACGACTGGCTGCATATGGCCACACTCAGAACTTCACAGCAGCAGTGGGGACAGCACCCAGAGCCTTCTGCTCCCAAAGCCCAGGCCCCTGCTGCCATAGCTAAAGGGGAGTCTCTGTTAGCAGTAGAGGGGCTATAACACACAGCAAAGCAGTTTGGATTCTATCTGCTAGTGATGTCAGGGGTGCACATGCATACTTAACCCAAGCAGGCGAGTGGTCAGGCCCTAGTGTTAGGAGACCCAGGTTTTAGTCCAGCTCTGTCACTGATCCACTGCATGAGCTTGGGCAAGTCACTTCCCCTCTGTGCCTCAGTTTCCTCATGGGTAAAATGGGGGTGATTGTCTTTCTCTCCCGCCCACCCCCCTTTGTGATGTGAGGATTTCAAGAGCTAAATACCACGATTATTACAATCCTCCAAGCCCCATGGTGACCAGGTGGGTTTCCCAGGCAGGGAAATCCCGTGTTACGCTGGTCCGCTCGTGTTTCCTGGGGAGGGGCAGGCAGGAAGGAAAAGGGAGTCAGGTCCCCCGAGGCTGCGCTCACCCAGGGACGCCAGCACCATCACGGCGATGATCAGCAAGACGCAGAAGACGTACAGCCCTTTGACGGAGGTCTGGAGCGACAGGTTCTTCTGGCACCGGCTGCAGTTGGTCCGTGTCCTGCCTGAACACGGACAAAGGCGAGAAGGGAAGGTTGGACTTTTCTGGCACAAGGCCTGGAGTCCACCCTCCGCAGATGGGCAGGAAGGATGCACCCCTCAAGCCCCTCTGTTCGCCCCCACCCTGCCACACACGGCCCTCCCGGTTGTGAGCTCTGGGGCAGCTAACCCTATTTACATCCCATCAGCTGGCCGCGCAGCGCCATCCGGTGGATCTCTTTAAGCAGAGGGTAGAATCAAGGACGTCCCCCACAAATCAACCCATTTTGTCCACCAGATCTAAGAGCATCTCCCTGGGTCCCCTCTGGTACTGACAGCAGAAAGGCCAGGCTGGGAGCCTGAGGTAACGGCAGAGCTGGAGAGAGGGTAAAGAAAGGAAAAACGCAGTGTTTCTGCCTCCTCCTGGCTCTGTGTCCTTTGTTTAGAGAGTCCCTCCCCCGCATCCCTCTTCCAAAGGCTATGAACAAGGATCCTGCCCTGCAACCTGCAGTTGCCCACTCTGGGATAACAGTCCCATGGGTTGGCACGGCCCAGGTTTTGGGGTAGGAGCCGTTCGCCCGCTCCAGCCGGGGCACAACCAATGCTGGGGTTAGCTAGCTGGGGGTGGACAGGACACGGGGCTGGAGGCCAACTTCCTTTGAACGCAATGGAAAGGCTCCCACTGACTCTGGTGGGCCGAGGACTAGGCCTGGATGCATTTGATCTGCCCCTGCCTGGCCATGACGAGGGCCGGGTTTGTACAGGTTTTTGGGCAGCTCAAGACGCAGCCGGGTGCTGAGGGGGATTTTTAAAAGCACCCTGAGGTGCCTAAAAACTTTCAAAAACCCAGGCCTAGGGTCCCAGCCAGCCAGGGCCGAAGCCCACTTGTCAGAGCCCGCCCTGAGCATCTCCTCAGTCACCTCCTCTAGCCAAAGTGAGGAGAGATCGGGGTTCTCCAGGGCTGGCCGAGGGCTCTGAACCCAGCTGGCTGGGCTCCCTTCTCCAGAGAGCAAGCATCAAGCCCGGAGCACAGGACCTGGGGCAGTCCCTGCCCTTCCATTAGGTGATGGTACTGACAGATGCCTCAGGCTGGTGGGACTTCATAGGGACCCCCCTGCCATATAGGCAGCAGCCCCCCTCCGTGACTGCCTAGCCCGAGCCAGGGCTCAGCAACTGTGCAGACTGAGAGTGAATCTGGGAGCTGGAGAACCCCAGGGTCCTTTCGCGTCCCGACGCCGGACACTACAAGCTACTCCTGTCTCTGCTCTCCTACACCTGCCCGCCAGCAGAGGGAAAAGGCCACCATTCAGGGAACAAAACCTGCTCGCCTTCTTCACACCCTTCCCAAGACAAGGCCCTGGTTCCCTCCCTCCCTCCCCCTCAGTTATGGGCACCTGGGCTAATTAAAGTTCTCCCCCATACAGCACGTCACAGCCTCGGGGCCTCGCCATGTGGAGCGAGCATCTAGGGAGCATCCCTGCATTGACCACGGGGAATGGAGTGGGCGACACCTGATGGGCCTTCGCATGCACCGAACTTCCCAGGCCGGTCGGTGCCCTCACCGTCTGGTCTGTATCTGAAGGATGGCATGTCGTCGTCTTCTCCAATGAGGTCTTCTTCTGAAAGACAGGCAGATGCTTCAGAGCTTTCCCTGACTTTGCTCCACGGAATCACTAGCCGTGACGGCAGAGGGCCAGACTGTGCCACCCGTCCCCACCCTGTGTAGCCCCTTACTCTACAAAGGACTCCAGTTGGATGCCACTCGGCCTGAGTAGGGGCAGCAGAAGCCAGCTGGCGGTGGAAGGTGCAAAGCTGGGTCCATGGTTACGATCTATTTTGGGCCTTTCTCCCATAAACTCCTTTGGGCTCAGTTCCCTCGAGCTTCCTCCCGGGCCAGCCAGGCGGTTTGGAAGGTGGGAAGACGCCCAGGCAGGCTGCGTTGGAAAACACACCGCCCGAGCTCCGCTTTGTTTCTAAACAAGTGACGCACGTTCCCAGCAGCTGCAGTTAGCTAGAGCGAGCTGCAGTCCCACAGGTTTCCCTGCCAGCCACTGGTTGGGCTCGGCTCAGCAACAGGGAAGGAGCCTGTCCTGTTCCCAGCATTGCTCTTCTGCCTGTAGACATCTGCTGGGTCCTAAAGCCTTTCAGCCTGTTGGCAACCATCAAGGGCTAGATTAATCCCGGGATCCTGACTCCAATGCACTGGAGCCTATCCCGGACTGCGGGGAAAGCGCTCGGGCTCATGTGCATCTTTGACCCCAGGTTACTGAGAGCAAGACGCTTTCCCGGCGTATGCACAAGAAGTAGAGATGCAGGGGTGCTGCAGCACCCCCTTGTTTTATGTGGGGCCACTGGCCCCACTCCCCAGCTGCTGGCTCCATGCATAAAACCTGGAGGTGCTTCCTGCCCCTATGCCCTGCTCCTGGACCCCTGCCCACACTCTGCTCCCCAACCCCTCAGCTCAGGTGGGGCTTGGGTCTCAGTCGCTGGCCGCTGGCCCCCGCTTGCTGGCCCCATGCCGGCCCCACCCCCGCTCCCAGCCCTCTGCTCCCAGGGACTGCCCCACTACCATCCCTGTGCCCGGGGCTCTGCTCCTGGGGCCCCGGCCGCTGGCCCCGCTCCCCTACCGCTGGCCCCAGGCCTGGGGCCCCGCGCCCAGCCCCACGGCTGGGGCTCAGTTCTTCGCCCTGCATGTGGGGTCCCAGCTGCTGGCCCCTGCCCAGGGCTCCACTCCTTGCCCCACACCCGCCCCCAGCTGTGGCTTCAGCCCCGGCCCCTTACCCCTGTCTGGGTCCCCCCCTCCCGGAGACACAGCCTTGCTCCCAGCCTCAGGACTGGCTTTCCCATGATGCACACTAACCTGTGGAACTCCTTGCCACAAGATAGCACTGAGGCCAAGGGCTTAGCAGGCTCGTGCATTTAGATGGATAATGAGAATAACCCCAGTACATTAGACAGGACAGAAAAAGGGATAAGGGATATAAACTCTCCTGCTTCAGGGGAATCCCTGACTGATGGCCGTTGGGAAGAAACTTCCCCTCTGGGCAAGTTATTCCATAATTGCTCACCAGGGCATTTCTTGGATCTTCCTCTGAAGCAGCTGGGACCAGTCACTGGTGGGGACAGGACGCTGCCTTAGCTGAATGTTTTGTGAAGCTCAGCAAAGATAAGTGCTAAGTATCTGCTCGAATAGGAGGCATTTATATTTCTAGCTAAGGCAGCGCTCTCACGAGAAGCACCCCTGCTGGGCCAAAGCCACTCATCAGAGAGGGGGAGAACACCAGACCTGACATAGTCCTACTCTGGGACACCAGCCCCAGGATGGACACTGACCCACAGCCCCTGCTACCCCAGCTGGGGCTCCCCACCCTCAGCTCTGCCAGTGCCCCCCAATCCTGACCCGCAGCCCCCTCTTCCCGTTGTTCTTGGGCAGAGGCTGCCAATCACATACTGAGCTCGTGCAACAGACAAAAAGGTTGCTAGGGCTTCGACACGACCCAGACCCACGTTCCCACGGCGAAGGAATCGGGATTTGACCGGAGGCCTCCAGCAGCCACAGGGTTGATGTGCCCACCACCCGGCCCCTTCTGATCTGCTCTCCTCATCATGTCACCTTCTGTTACAAACTCCCACGCCAGGCCAGTGGGGTGTTGGAGGGGGTCAGCTGATGGGCTGGGCTGGAGCCAGCCCTTAACTCCAGTCGTGGCACCAGGGCTGGATTTGGCCCAGTTGTTGTTTTGTGGATCAGGGACGCTAGGTGCTGTACACATGCACAGTAAAGAACATGCCCTGCCCTGCCCATCTCACACTCTAAGGAGAAAAGACAGAATGATTAACCCCATTTTATAGCTGGGGCCCAGAGACACACAGAGATCTAGCACCTCACCCAAGAGGCCGCAGCAAAGCCAGGAAGAGACACCGTATCTCCTGAGTTCCAGCCCAGTGCACTAGCCAACACTTCCTTCGCACTGAGCCCTGAACAGTGCAGGCGTTTGTGAAGGGACCAGCCCACTGGGGTTTCTTGTTAACCAGCAGGAAGGAAGAACCTGGCGTATCTCCCATGCTGAAAGATGGAGGGCTCCATCCTGACTCCTCGAGGGGCTCAAGTTATCACCCCCAAGTTCTTGACCAGTGCAGGGAACAAGGCTTCAACCCCTCCTGGGTGGAGAGGGCCCGGGGGGTCAAGGGGAACCAACGCAGCTGAGGGTCTGGCCCCATTGACCTGAGTCCTCCTCAAAGCGTCATTAGAAAGCGGAAGGCCCCTTTCAAAATCCCCCCCTAAATCCAGCCTCTCTCATTCAGAATCTGCAGGGCTCTCCTCCCATGCAGACTGAGACCCCGGGCAGCCCTGCTGGGTCAGATCCAGAACCAAAGGGCAGGGCAGAACACGTGGTGGCATTGTTCACAAATGAGAAGATGCAGTCAAGTCCCTCTGGCTATGCCCCGCAAATGGCTTCTTATCCCGACTTGTCCCAAGGATCTGCTCCCCAGGTCTGGGTTGGACGGAACCGAAATCCTGCAAAATTTCATCACAGGGGACTCCCTAAACCTCACCTGTATCTGAACCAAATCCATGTCTCTTGGTAACGTAAAACATGCTGTTATGGGCAAACACATGCATGCTGAGGAAAGAATGACACATCTTCCTTTCTCCCCTTGACCTAGAGAGGCTGGTAAATTAATCACAGAGACAAGGAAAGACTGAAATACACAAGGAGTGATCCAGGCCGCTCACTGCCTCTGTAGCGTGTTTTGTTTCACACGAGAACGGTCACAGGACAGGAAAGGGGAAAAAAGAGATCTCGTCTGAGTCTAATTTCCCCTGACACTGCAGATAATATGCACAATTCAGCTCCTCATCATCGAGTCGCTGCATTGAATAAAGGCACTAATGAGGCCTAATCTGCTTCCAAATATTTCCTGAGCCGTAACGTTCGGAAGTGGGTTCTGAGGGTGGTTGGACTGGGGTTTCGCCTTGGCATGTCAGAAACACGGGAGAGCCAACTGTGAAATACCGATTGTGCTTTCAAACCACTTCCCACTAAACTCCAGGGCTGCTGGGGAGAGAATGTTGAACATAGACAGGATTTTGGCTTAGCCTCATCCCAACTAAGTATCTTACTTTAGACAATGCCATGTCCAGAGGCTTCTTCGTTACAAGATGTTGTGCTTTAAAGAGTCAAAGGATGGGATGCATTTCTGCAGCAGCCCTTGCTGACAGATGACCTGTGCCCCATTAGGGTTGGAATGTCACCCTGGAGGTAATAAAAAGTGGTGTTTATTAACATCCATCTGGAGCACAGTTTGTACATTGTTCTGGATCTGAACCCCAATTCTTAGCATTCTCCCTGAGTACAGTCATAGGTAGGTTACAGGCTACATTGACTCTGACAACATGCTTTGGAGTTTCTTTTAAATTACAGGGTGTAGGGGGGGAAAAACCTCAGAGGTTAAATTAGATTTATGTAATTAGGATTTTTACTGTCTTTCCATGGACATGGGAATTTCCCACTTGGCTACCAAGGTCTAGACAGATGTCTAATCAATTAGGGAATTACATGAACATTGATTTTCCTGATCAGTCCTAGTGCCCAGGGAAGTCAGATGACGGCTAGGAACCATCTGTCAGTCTTGGATGTAACCAAATTTACTTAACAGATATGTCCAAAAAAATTCCACTGAGATTTCTAGCACATGAAAGAGCCACATCTCACGGCTTTGATGTAATTACCATGAAACAGGACGGTTTAGCCAATAGGATCAAACTATGCAAATAGCTGAGAGTCAGTTTCATGCTGAGTGGCTGAATCCCCTGCCAAAGCCAGAATTCTACCCATCAAGAAGAAAGAACAATCTGTAATTTACTGCTTGGAAGTGAAATTGTAAAGGCTAAAAAAAGATTCTCTCCCTTAACCAGGGCCCGGGGAAGTTCTGCAATATGGGGGTTATGAAAACTTGCTGCAGTTCTGATCTGCAGCTGGCTCCATCCCAAAGCTCTAATCTCAAAGTGCAAAAACTCCGTCAAAATCCCCAGGTTTCATATCAAAACTAGAAAGGCACAAAAATAACCAAGGAAACACTGTGACATTTGCAATAGCTTTCTGTGGACAAAGGCCAGTCATTTACCTGTGAGTAGGTTCGCAAACCTGAATTACTGTTTTCATTCTGTGATCAACGCTACTTTCTATTCATTCTACAGGAATGGTCAAACCTGCAGGTTTTGAGATTTACAAATTCCGCGGAGATTCTCTCACATGGCCCTAGACTCATGAACCATGCAGAACTGAAAATGACACATGGCTTGATTCTGTTCTCAGTTATACCTGTGTAATTCCCGAGTAACTAACCCCGCTGACATCAGAAGAGCTACACTGGTGTAAACCCAAGGTGAGCTGAGAACAAGGCATATAATTGATGTGACTCCATAAATTAGTCGCAGGTTTGCGCCGATCTAGGTTCACAAGATGGAAAAACCCTCCTGCACCGTGGTCCGAGAGCTTAGTTTGAACCAACAACCTTCAGTACCAAAGCACAGACTTGAGCTAGAGGAGTAACTCCATTATCTGGTGCCACTAGTAAGCGCTTATCCTCTGTGGATGCATAACACCCACATTACGAGGATACCCAGCCCAAGTGTGGCTTTATAACCCCTCGCAAAACTGGGTGAGTTCTGCACGTTCACAGGCTCCTTCACAAACATTTCATCTGTCTCTCTTTGCAACACCTGATCTCTAGCAAGGCCAAATGTTACCAAACAAACACCCAGGAGGGGAGAGGAAACTATTTGTATACAAGATTTTAATTTTTGTAGTTTTAATCCTGTGTGTGATTATATTAATGTGTGGTCGGTCAGGTATTTTTAGCAAAACAACCCAGCAAGTGGTCTCCTGGTTGTGACTGAATCAAAAAGCCAATTGATTCGTGCTCTGTTGATGCCTGTGATCTCACCAGAGACCTTCCCAGGGTGCACATATCGCTCACAGTCACCTGCGCAGCCATCCCGCTCCTCCACCTTCTGTTCCCCCTCTGTGTACGACATCAAGGCAGCCTGCAGCCCCGAATGGGCACACACCCCACCTCTCAGTGGTGTCAGGGCACGGTGTCAAGCTGGGAGGCCAGGCCAAAGCGGGTTGTAATCACCCAAGAGCCATGAGGTCAGTTTGCCTGGCATTAACCCTGGTGCTTTGCCTTGGTCATTGGAGCCAGATGCCCTGCCCCAGCAAGACCCAGCCGTAACAGATTCCGGGGTACAACGTAGCTGCTCCCTCCAGCAGAGCTCCGACTGTGCTCTCCCCACAGAGAGACAGAGAGAGAAGAGGACAATTCCCGCCAACAGTAATGGGACGTGTAAAGTATTGGGTGAGGTTCTCAGGAGGTCAGGCTAGAAGATCATAAAGGGTCCCTCTTAGCGTTAGCATCTGAAAAATCCCAGAAGCAAACTGCCACCACAAAGAATAACACTTTGCATTTCCACAGCACTGCCACTGGAAGACGGCAAAGGGCTGTTATGAGAAACATGGAGCCTCCCAGCCCACCACTGGGAGGCCAGTGTCATTGTCCCCATTTCATAGATGGGGAAACTGAGGCACGGGGGAGCATGACTTGCCCAAGACCACAAAGTAAGGTCAATGGCAGGGCTGTGAATAGAATCCAGCAGCTGAGATGTCCTGTGTGTGGCCTAACCACGAGGCATGCTTCCCCTCTCAGGTCTTTCTCCTCTCTCTGCATCCATCCAGGAACACAAATGAGGAGGCCAAGCCGAACACTGTACAAATGGGACACGCAAAGCATCAAGCAACTGACAACTTACTTGCCACTGCTCAACCATAACTCAGACCTAGTTCTTCTGTTATTTACTTGGACAGCATATTATGAACACGTATGAAATGGTGCACATGAGTCCATGTCAACTATACGTGCAAATTTGATGGAAGACACTCATGTTCCTGATAAGGTGAAAGACACTGAGCAGTCCTGCAACTCTATACTGCTTCTCTGGCTCACTTATTGGATGTGGAGAAGCTAGGAGTGTGGTCTGAAGATAATACTGGTCCTTAAGCTATAATTAATGCAGCAGTGGGAGGTCAGGATTATTAAGTGTGATTTTCAGTCCTCTGATGTGTGCACTGAACATAAGAATGGCCCTACTGGGTCAGACCAAAGGTCGATCTAGCCCAGTATCCTGTCTGCCGACAGCGGCCAATGCCAGGTGCCCCAGAGGGAATGAACAGAACAGGTAATCATCAAGTGATCCATCCCCGTCAACCATTCCCAGCTTCTGGCAAATAGAGGCTAGGGATGCCATCCCTGCCCATCCTGCCTAATAGCCATTGATGGACCTATCCTCCATGAATTTATCTAGTTCTTTTTTGACCCCTGTTGTAGTCTTGGCCTTCACAACATCCTCTGGCAAGGTGTTCCACAGGTTGACTGTACGTTGTGTGAAGAAATACTTCTTTTTATTTGTTTTAAACCTGCTGCCTACTAATTTCATTTGGTGACCCCTAGTTCTTGTGTTATGAGGAGTAGTAAACAACACTTCCTTATCTACTTTCTCCACACCAGTCATGATTTTATAGACCTCTATCATATCTCCCCTTAGCCGTCTCTTTTCCAAGCTGAAAAGTCCCAGTCTTATTAATCTCTCCTGATACGGAAGCCATTCCAGACCCCTAATCATTTTTGTTGCCCTTTTCTGAACCTTTTCCAATTCCAATATAACTTTTTTGAGATGGGGCGACCATATCTGGATGCAGTATTCAAGGTGTGGGAGTCCCATGGATTTATACAGAGGCAACATGGTATTTTCTGTCCTAATTTCTATCCCTTTCTTAATTATTCCCAGCATTCCATTTGCTTTTTTGACTGAAGCTGCCTATTGGTTGAATTGAAGGGAGCGTGCGGGAGTGAGTGGTCCGACTGTGTCCCGATGCTAGTGGGCCTGACGACTGGGATTGGGTTGGGTGTGCATGTTGCCTAGACTCAGAGAATTGCAGATTTTAAAGCCAGCAGAGACCGTTTTGATCATCTAGTCTGACCTGCATCACACAGGCCCTACTTCCTGTCTGAACTAGACCAGCTGTTTAAAAAAACATCCACTCGCGAGTGAAAAATTGCCAGTGATGGAGATATGATCTCTCTTGACTTCAGTAAGACCTTTGATACTGTCTCATGTGATTGTCTCATGAGCAAACTAGGGAAATACAACCTAGATGGAGCTACTATAAGGTGGGTACACAACTGGTTGGAAAATCATACTCAGAGGGTAGTTACCAATAGTCCAGGCCAGGCTGGAAGGGCATAATGAGTGGGGTCCCACAGGGATCTATTCTGGGTCTGGTTCTGTTCAATATCTCCAGAAATGATTTAGATAATGGCAGAGAGAGAGTACACTGATAAAGTTTGTGGATAATACCAACAAACATAATTAAAGATCTAGAAAACATGACCTACAAGGGAAGATTGAAAAAGTTGGGTTTGTTTAGTCTGGAGAAGAGAACATTGAGGCGGGACACGATAATGGTCTTTAAGTGTGTACAAAGAGGAGGGTGATAAATTGTTCTCCTTATCCACTGAGGACAGGACAAGAAGCAATGGGCTTCAATTGGAGCAAGGGAGACTTAGGTTGGACATTAGGAAAAACTTCCTGTCAGGGTAGCTAAGCACTGAAATAAATTGCTGAGGGAGACTGTGGAATCTCTGTCAAGGGAGGTTTTTAAGAGCAGGTTAGACATAGGCGCCAATTTCTGCTCCCACCGGTGGGTGCTTAACCCCCCTTTGCCATTGTCCCCCCCCCCCCGCCCGACTCCACCACTGCCCCCATTCCAACCCCTTCTCCAAAGTCCCCACCCCAACTCCACCCCCTCCCTGCCCCTATTCCGACTCCTTCTCCAAATCCCGGCCTCGCGTCTTCCCCGCCTCCTCCCCTGAGCACGCCACATTCCTGTCCCTCCCAGCATGCTACCAAACAGCTGTTTGGTGGCGGCCGGGCAGGAAGCACTGGGAGGTAGGAGGAGGAGCGGCGACACGTGTGCTCAGGGGAGGACGAGGAGGTGAGGCATGGGAGGGTGGAGAGCTTGGCTGCCGGTGGGTGCAGAGCACCCACTAATTTTTCCCCGTGGGTGCTCCAGGGCTGGAGCACCCACGGAGTCAGCACCTATGCGTGGCAGGGATGATCTAGATCAGCAGTTCTCAAACAACCCCATGTTAATGAGGTCACGAAATCTGGCTTAGACTTGCTGGGGTCTGGGGCTGACGCTGAAGCCCGAGTACCACTGTGCGGGGCCGAAGCCTGAGGGCTTTAGCCCTGGGCATCAGAACTCAGATTACAGGCCCCTGCCTGGGACTGATGCCCTTGGGCTTCAGATTTGTCCATCCGTCTGTCCCCCCTCAACTTGGGGCTCAGGCTGGCTCAGGCTTCGGTTCCCCCCTCCCGGGGCGATGTCGTAATTTTTATTGTCAAAAGGGGGTCAAGATGCAATGAAGTTTGAGAACCTCTGGTCTAGATAATACTTAGTCCTGCCTCAGGCAGAGCACTGGACTAGATGACCTCCCGAGGTCCTTTCCAGTCCCAAATTTCTATGATTCTATGAATGCACTACCAACCCTTGGTAAATCGTTCCAAAGGTTAATTATCCTTGAATTGGCTTTAACTTCGACCCCTAGTCATTAGACTTTGTTCTGCCTTTGCCAGTAGCTTGAAGGGCCCCCTAATATCAAAGATCTTCTCCCTGAGTAGGAACATACAGACCCTGACTCGGTCACCTCTGAGCCTTCCCTTCCATGAACTAAACAGAGCAAGCTCCTGAATCCTTTCATTGTAAGGCAGGTTTTCCAGACCTGTGCTCCTGATTCCTAGTTAATGCTTGCAGTGTTCTGAGCAAATGCTCTCGAGCGCTAAATTAACCAAGGTTTCCATGTGTGACTCCACAGACTTTGCAAACAGATATTCAACGGGGCTTGAATTTCAGCCTCTGACAGGGTTGCATTTAGCACCAGTTTAAAAAACTCCCTCTCCTTTACACAGGGGCTGTCGGAGCCCGGCCATGTGTGTCATTTGCCAAGGCAGGAAAGCTGCCCTCTGACTCTCCATCACACACGCACCATCGTGGCGAGCGGCTCAAATATTAGCCATCTGATGGAGTGCACCGGGCAGCAAGTTTACAGTTTACCTGGAACTCTCAGCCCTCGGATGGTTATTTCTGGGCGGCCAGTTTGGAACGTGCCCATGCTGCCTCCCAGCACCTGGGGCACGGCATTTCTCCATGACCGGCATTATAGTTGCGGGGTGGTGGGGGAATGGCTGGACCCGCTCCAATGAGAATCAGCCACCGTCATCATCCTAAACTCTGCCTTTGACCCTAGCGAGCTTTACACATTGTATGCAGGCAGTGCAGCCCGCTCTGGGGTGGAGGGATCGTGCTGCATGGAACTCAGTTTATCTGCCTTGAAAAGACAAAAGGCGGAGCCAACCCTCCCATGTGGCTGTCGGGTCCTTACCCGGCCCCCATTATCACGGCATCCAAGCATGTTACCATCGCAAACCCTTTCTCCTGTATTAACCTTCCTGGGCAGGGAAACTGCAGCTTTAGGACCTTGCAAACCCGCCACCTAGCCCCCTAAGCACCCCCCCCCCCGGGGTCGCAATGCTCTCCAGTGTCTCTGAGCAGGGGTGAAGATACTGCAGCGCCATCAGAGGATACAGGGCGGCAGGGGGCTGCCAGGCGGGCACTCAGAAATCCCTGTGAGCTAAGATGCAATCGGAGAAGCTTCCATCCTCCCAGGCCCGGAACAAACTCACTCCCAAGCCCTGTCCCGGAGCTGGCAGCCTGCCATATGCTCTCCTGCGCACCAGGAAAGATGAATCCCTCTAGGCAGCGTGGATGGTGTGCAGTACCAGAGCACAGCATCCTTGCTCACCACTGCTCGACAGGCAGGGCTGACAGGGGTGAGGAGGGCAGCGGCTGGCCCTGGGGGAAGGGAAGGCAGCTCCTCGCATGGCTGATCTTGCACCAGTCCCCATGGACACACACAGCACTGAAGGGATGACGTCCTTGGCACAGGGATGGGGGACGCCCTGGATCCGCGCTGGGGGCTCCCTCTTCAGGATCCTGCCACAGGCAGATGGAGCAGGGGGGTTGGGACAGTGAGGGGCTGGTCGGAGGGGATTTCTCAGCTCCTGACCCCAGTGTCTCAGCCCCTTCCCCACCTTATACCACAAAACTATCCCTTGTCCCCTCCCCTCTCTGCTCCCAAACGCTCTCTCCCCGACCCCTGTCTGCCCCCCTTGCTGTCCCCAATTCTGTATCTGAATTCAATGCAATGTCTATACCGAGGAAGGTTCTCTGGCCTGTGTTAGACAGGGAGGCTCAGAGCAGGGGGTCCCTTCCGGCCTTGGGATCTGTGAATCTGTTTCTCCTCAACCACCCCACTTTCAGCACCCCCAATTCACTGGGTCCATTCCCGGTCAGCTGCCTCCCCGGTCCCCTTAACCCTGGGCTGGATACTCCCACCTCGCCCAGGGCAGCCAGGAGACAAAAGAGCACCTTGTGCCTTGCAGGGGCTGCTGTCCCCGGGTGCAGAACTCACCTTTCATGGTCCTCTCGTCAGGGGCACGGAGGGGCCGGAAGCTGCTGCTCCGTCCAAGCAAGCGGGTTCTGGGGAGAGAAACGCCCAGGAAGGGAGGCTGGTCAGCCCCTGTATGGGAAAGGCCCCACAGCCGCCTCCCTGCCGACACGTACCCCCCTTAGTGCTCTGAGCCGGGGTCGCCTCTCCTCGTGGGCATCCCCGTCTGGCCTGCTTGGCTTCAACGAGCCGAGTGCATGATCCTGGCTCCTCCTGGCTCCCCCTTTCCTCTCTCTCTTGCTCTTGCTCCTTGGTCGGCAGCCCAGATCAACTTCCTCGCTATTTCAAAACCACCCCGAGCAGCGGGTCCGTGCCCCGCCGTCTCCCCCGGCAGCCTCCACTCCTCCCATGGCCGCGGCCTGGGGGGCTGGCTGGGGCGAGCCAGCGTCGGAGTTCTCTCCGCCCGAGTTCGCCCACCGGAATACGACACACAAAGTATGTGCTGGAGAAGACAGGCTGCTCCCCGCTCCCTCCCGCCAGTCCTAATTGCTAACAAATGTCCAGGCTCCAGCAAAGAGCGGGGACTCTGCTGTGTGGGAGGAACGGGGCGGGGGCAGCTGGGGTGGGGATTGGGGTGGGGAATGGGCCTCCCCAGAGCTGGGGTTTAGCTCGCTGCAAAGTTCGGTCGGCTCTGAGCCTCTACAAAACTGCAGGAGCGTTTGGAGCCAGGGGGTTGGGTCTGCCCGTCTACAGAAATCGGGGACAGCTGGGATCCAGTTCAGACCCAAACTCAGGGGGGAGGGAGCTGGTCAGTGATGCTGGTCCTGCCAACCCTAGGGGCCAGATCCTAAACGGAGCCAGCACCTGGCTCGGGGAGGGCACGTTTCCCGATCTGGGGTCCTGCGTCAGTCCATTTATACGGGGCATTTGGGGGAATGACGTTCAGCTCTGGGGTGCTGGGTCTGTCGGTCGCAGAGACAGGGAAAGTGGAGCCGCATTAATCCTTTCGCGGCTGCTGCCATGTTGGGTTAGCAAGTGAGCGGAGGGGCTGGTACGCAGAGAACGGGCAGCTTCAGTTCCTCACCTGAGGAGCGGCTCCCACATCTGCTGCTCTCGAGGGTGTAGCACGGTCACCAGCATTTCGCAACGGCTTTTCGGGAACGGGCAGCTTGCACCCAAACCAGTTTGGAAGCGAGTCCCAGCGTCTTGTAGACAACAAATCCTGCATCTCGGCAGGGGGGTTGACTACATGACCCTTGCGGTCCCTTCTAACCCTGTGGTTTCAGGTTTCTAGGATTCCCTGCTCTGAGCAGTCCCCCGTCTGGAGTGTCTCACCAAGGCCCTGCCAATACTTGCTGGGGGTGGCGACGGAATCCAAGGGTGCGTCTAAAAACAGGCCCTTCTGGTTGGGAAGGGACCCCCCAGGAATTAGAGTCTCTGGGTCTGTAGCAAGTCATGGCAAGTGCACAAAGCACAGGAAGAAGAATGCAGGGCAATGGCGTTATTTCCTGGGGGTCTAAGTTAAGTCCCAGTGCACTTCACGAGGCAGAGCCGGTCTGACCCCTCCGTCGATGACAGCTCGGGCCAGCGAGTGCACCATGGCCATGGGAAACGGTCGGATTTGGAGGCACTCTGGTGGGGACTTTGACCCCAGATGGCCCACCCACCAAGGCTCCTGGTGTATTGCAGCAACACCAAGGGCTCCTGGGCAGGGGCCCACAGAATTCTGAACAATGGGGTCCTAGGCAGCTTGGGGGACATGGTGGGACCAGGCTGAGAACTCCGGGTGGTGTTGCAGATAGCAGCCCCCATGGCGGTGAAGAGCTGGGGCTGGGCTGTAATGACTCTACCAGGGGTGCAGGGCACAGGGAGACTTGGTGACTCTCTCTGACTCATGATTCGTGCTGCCTGGTCTCACCACGCAGGGTCTCCCTAAGCCCTGGCCTGGACTCCACAGTCAGGGAATCCTAAACTTCCTATTTGGGGTGCTGGTGTCTCTGAGCCGGCACCTTGGGCATAGCAAGCCCTCCTTGCTCTGGGCAGGGTCCCAGTGGATGCCTGATCCCATTTGCAAGTGAGGAACGCCACAGTAGCGGGGTCGATGGGAGCCAGGCAAAGAGGCCGATGCTGCCTCTGCATGCTTCTCTCTAGCCTTGGAGCCAGACCTGAGAAGGGCTGCGTGACCCCTTGCTGCCCTCTGCTGCGGGAAAGGGAAGCGAGAGCACAGAACGCAGCCTTTCAAATCCAGCGCTCGCTTGATGGCCCTACAGGCTGAAGGCCCCTGACACAGCATGGGCAGCACGGGCTTCCCCACCGGAGGAACCCTGCTCTAGGGCTGAGCATGCTCCATGCCTGCGATGGTGCAAGGGGCTGGGCAGTTCCACTCTGATCTTCAACGGTATTTAGGCACTTAACTTCCATTGATTTAGATAATGGCATAGAGAGAACACTTATAAAGTTTGCAGACGATGCCAAGCTGGGCAGGGTTGCAAGTGCTTTAGAGGACAGGATTAAAATTCAAAGTGATCTGGACAAACTGGAGAAATGGTGTTAAGTAAATACGATGAAATTCAATAAGGACAAATGCAAAGTACTTCACATAGGAAGAAACAATCAGTTGCACACATACAAAATGTCTAGGAAGGAGAACTGTGGAAAGGGATCTGGGGGTCACAGTGGACCACGAGCTAAATATGAGTCAACAGTGTAACACTGTTGAAAAAAAAGCGAACATCCTTCTGGGATGTATTAGCAGGAGTGTTGTAAGCAAGACAGGAGAAGTAATTCTGCTGCTCTACTCAGCGCTGATTAGGCCTCAGCTGGAGTATCGTGTTTAGTTCTGGGCCCCACATTTCAGGAAGAATGTGGACAAATTGGAGAAAGGCCAGAGAAGAGCAACAAAAATGATGAAAGGTCTAGAAAACATGACCTGTGTGGGAAGATTGAAAAAAACTGGGTTTGTTTAGTCTGGAGAAGAGAAGACTGAGAGGGGACATGAGAGCAGTTTTCAAGTACATAAAAGATTGTTACAAGGAGGAGAGAGAAAAATTGGTCTTCTTAACCTCTGAGGAGAGGACAAGAAGCAATGGGCTTAAACTGCAGCAAGGCAGGGTTAGGTTGGATTTTAGGAAAAACTTCCTAACTGTCAGGGTGGTTAAGCACTGGAATAAATTACCTAGGCGGGTTGTGGAATCTCCATCACTGGAAATTTTTAAGAGCTGGTTGGACAAACACCTGTCAGGGATGGTCTAATACTTAGTCCTGTCATGAGTGCAGGGGACTGGACTAGATGATCTCTCGAGGTCCCTTCTAATCCCAAGACTCAGGCACCTAAATCTGCTGAAGTTATAGGCCTCAGATACCTCTCTCCTTGGGCCTGAACAAGACTCCACTAATTTTGCCTGATCAGTAGCTGCTGCATGATGCCAAAGCTGGGTTAGATTTGAACCCATGACTTAGGGGCATGCTACCCCTAACAGCCCAGGGAGCCATCTCCCAAGAGATGCACGCTTAGCCAACCCCATGACCGAGATCCAGATGCAGCCCAAGCTCTCTCAGGAGCCAGGGGAGGAGAGCTGCACTGGGGGAATCAATCCAGTTCTAGGTCATTATAGACCAAAGCCTGAGCTGGGGAGTTTACCGGCAGAGTCTCATCCAAGTGTTCCCAGATTCCTGCAGTGTTTGGCCGGAATGTGCTGACTTGATCCTGTACCGTAAAGCACCATTATACACCACAAGCCTATACACAGGTGCCATCAGGCCCCACTCACATGTGGTATTTATGCTTATTAGGGATGTCATTAGGCCCTATATATTCCCTTGGCCCAGTCACTTCACTGCCAGGTTTTAACCCAGTTCAGCTAGCCCCAGGGCCAGGGCAATTTATAGGCCCCCTAATGCCACACTCTAGTTAAAATAAACCTATATGTGGGTTACATTATGAAATTTACCAACAGCACAACCACATCTAGCCCTCCCGGTCTGGGAAACTGCCGGAAGCAGGCTGGGCAAAGGGGGGGGCAGGAGAAAGGGCAGCAAGACTGGAAAAATAAGTTGTGCAGCAGAGAGATGGGAAGGGTTAAAAAGCCACGTGTAGCCTCCGAACACCTGCCAAGCGTCCCCTGTCCGCAGTCCTGCCCGGAGTGACAGAAGGGACAGTTTCCTGCAATCTGCTTGGAAAACCTTATTGAATGATGTTTAAATCTCTTTGGAGTCCATTGTGCTAAATACAAAGGGTTTGTTTTATTGTGGGCGAGGATCGTGGGTAACCTTTCTGCAGGGGATCAATGGGACATGAACTCTGGGAAGTGTTCTGAACTTCAAAGGATTCGACAGTGACAAGAGGGACTTTGGAGACAAAGAGTATGAAGTGCCTGGGGAAAGTCTAGCGGGAGGCGAATGGAAATGCAAATTCCCAACTCCAGTTACGCAAAAACTCAGGCTTTGAAGCTACCCCCTGATGAGGGTGATTGTCTGCGGATTACCTGTTCCTAAAGATCAACGGTCCAGGTGATATAAAGAAACAGGCCAAGTGGCCCAACTAATCTGAGTTGAGGCTGTTGCAAACTTGCAGCCACAGCAAAACCCTGTGGTGGGGCTGGAAGGACTGACTCTTCCCAGAGCCCTTGTTGGAATCGGGGTGATCTTTGGTAAGCCCGTTAGCACTTGTGTAGGTTCTTTGAGTCTTTTTACTATGTTCTCTTGGTAATGCTTTCACCTTAAGAATAAAGGCACTTGCTTAGAAAGGGCGGGGTGGTCACTTCTAACTGGGGGCAATTATGCTCTTTATGGCCTCCGAAGAGAGAGCAAAGTGTAGACACTGGGCTGTTTAGGCAGTCTGGCTTGCTGGGGATATCACAGTGTAGGCAGGGAACTGTGCAGCCTGGAAATACCCCAGTCAGGAGGGAGAGAGATGTGGGTCTCCACCAATGTTCCCTCTAATTTTTGACAGGCCGTGCGAGCAAAAAATTTCTTCTGTGCAAATTTTTGATGGGCCGTGTGCGCAAAAATTTTCTTCTGTGCAAACTGTTGTGCTTCTGTGCAAATGTTTGTGTGCGCGGTGTTTCGCCGTGTGCACAGGCTTTAGGATCTGTGAGCACGCACATGCACGCAGCTTAATGGGAACAGTGGTCTCCGCCCAAGAGAGGTGCTGGCTAGGAATCAGAAGCCCAACAGGGGGTGCCTATAAGTGTGAAGTACAGATGCAGTTACCCTGAACTGTGACTCAGATTCAAATGTTAAGGCCAGAAGGGACCATCATGATCATCTGGTCTGACCTCCTGCACATGGCAGGCCAGAAAACCTCACCCACCCCCTCCTATAATAGACCCACAACCTCTGGCTGAGTCACTGAAGTCCTCAAATCGTGACGTCAAGACTTCAAGTTACAGAGAATCCAACATTTACATTAATTTAAACCTGCAAATGAGCCCACACGCAGAGGAAAGAAAAAACAAACAAACAATCTCTGCCAACCTGACTCCAAATACAGCGATCAGTTAGACCCTGGGCATGTCTGCAAGCCCCACCAGCCAGATACCTAGGAAAGAATTCTCTGTAGTAACTAAGAGCCCTCCACATACAGTGACCTATCTCTGGCCACTGGGGATATTTGCTACTAGCTGTCGCTGACGGGCCACATGCCGTTGTAAGCCATCTCATCATCCCATCCCCTCCATCAGCTTATCAAGCTGAGTCTTGAAGCCAGTTAGGCTTTTGCCCCCATTGCTCACCTTGGAAGGCTGTTCCAGGACTTCATTCACCTGGGAATGAGCCACCCACCTTCTAAGGGCTGCTGTGCCATTCCGCCCCCAACCTCCCCGCCCCCCATTGTGCCTCTCATTACAGAAGGGCAGGCAGCTGGGAAGGAGGAGCACAACTTATCTGCTAGCCCCCAACGGAGCCAGGATCTGGCTGGACAAGCTGTGAGGAGGGAGACAGGCCTCAGGAGGTGATGCACACAGCAAAGAGACTGGTGGGGGTCCCATTGGGGACCTTATGTGGAGACGGCTGGTGGCCATGGGAGGATGGAGGAGAAGGGAGGAGGCTGTGGGTAGAGAAAGAAGGGAGGAGGAGGGAGAAGAGAAGATGTAGTTGGTAGAGAGAGGCCTGAATGGGTTTGCGGTTAATGGGGGGAGGGAGAGGGCAGGACTCCTGGGTTCTATTTCCAGCCCTACCACTAACTCTGGGCCTTAGTTTTCCCCTTCCCAAAGGGGGACGCTCTTCCTGAGCCGTCTGTCGGGGGGAAAAGGGGGCAGGAGCATCATCCCTGGTAACATATCCCTAGATGGCCAGACAGGCCGGCTCACTGCCTGAGGCCCCAGAGCTAGCCGAAGACAGGGAAGGGGCAGGCAAACCTGAGCTCTGCGGCTCCCACCAGCTCCACCCCCTGCAGGGGGGCAGGATCGGACCCTTTAATCTCTCCTAAGGCACCTGCGGCAGAAGGGGGCAACCTGGGCTCCTAGCGAGGGGCAGGGGGGAAAGGAAAGGGGCAGCGAAGTGCCTGGTGTTTCCCAAACCAGGGTATGGGGCGGGGCTGCAAACAGACCCAGCACCGGTCACTGTCGGGGCCTTGAGCCCCCATGGTCGCTGCTGGCCTGAGTGACCCCCAGGGGGCTGGGCAGGGCTGACTGAATGGGGCAGGGCCTCAGGGGCACCCAGTGGCTGGAGCAGCCCAAGGCACCAGCCTGGACCGGGGGGACCCAGGCAGGAGCGCATTTACGGCCCTGCCAGAGAGCGGGGCGGCCGGGCGCCCCTCACCGCAGCCTCGCTCCAGCGGCCCCCTTCAGCCGGGGAGCCGCCGGGCCTGCGGCTGGGCAGGGAGGCGGCAGCCCGGCCGTGCGCGGTGCGAGGGCGCCCACTGGCGGCCGCCGCGGCGGGAGGCGGGGGCCGGCGGGGCCCCCTTCCAGGCCGTTCTGCGGGCGTGACTCAGAGCGCGGCGGCGGTGGGAGCCGGGGCTATAAATACGGTGCCCAGCGCCGCAGTCCCCGCTTGCGCAGCGCAGGACGCGGAGCCGCAGAGGTGAGCCCCGCAGGGCTGCGGGGGGCGAGCTCGCGGGGGGCTGGGGCTGGGATATTGTTTGACCCCCGCCGCCTTAGTCGCGCAAACTCCGCGGGCCGCCGGCAGCTGCCCGTGCGCCCTGCCGGGGTGAGGGTCTGCGGCCAGGCGTGTGCGCGTCGCAGGGGCGGCCCTCGCCGCTGGGCAAAGCTGCCGCAGGGCACGAAGCTGGCGCTGGGCGCAAGGGCTGGAGCTGGAGGCTGCGGGGAAGGGGCGCTCTCCGCTTCCCCAGCGCCCGGGGCTGTGCGCGCCCTGGGGAGGGCAGAGAGACGGGTGGGGGGGCTCCTGATCCGTCCTGGGTGGGTGGGAGGGGGATGGATCCATGCAGCGATCTCTAGGGAAAGAGGGAGCCGGGTTAGGCTGGCTAGTGGCCCTAGCTCACCCTGCCCGTCTGGGGAGAGGACCTGCACACCCCTTTTGCACCTCAGAGAAGGGATGGGCTTGCAAGGGCTTTCGCTGACCGATTGGTGGGTGTAACTAAGGGCTGTGCACTGCTTGGCCCAATGGGGTGGGGGCATTTAACTGTCTGCCCCCCCCCCCCCGCCAGCTCTCAGCAGCATCCCCTGTGTTTCCACCTTCCCTGCAGGTATGTAACCCAGGAGAATTCTTTAATGGTTCTGAATCCTCATGCTTCAAGGCTCCCCTCCTGGCGTCAGGAGGGAATTCCTACATCTTGGCCAGTTCTGGGGCCTCGAGTGGGAATGGGCTGCTCTTGGACATGTCATACTGGGCTACCGGCCCTATGATTTGCCATGTCATGGCCATTTCTAGCTTTTCACTGGCATGTCTTGCTTACGGTGACATGAAAGTGGGGTGCTAATAATCAATGTATGAGAGAGAAGGCCCCCTGAGCGTGAAAGAGTGATACAGTTAGTGGATCTTGGCATTCACGGTTGGTTCTCGTGATCAGACCATTGGCCTGGCAAACCTGGGAACTTGGCCTCTAGGAGTTCCCAGTGCCAGACGCTTCAAAGGAAGGAGAAATTCGCCTGGTGCAATGCAGTGAGCAACAGTGTTGCTGCCAGGGACTATTTTATTGCAGGTCTTGTGATAGTTGCTGTTTTCTTTCAAAACCCCAGGAAGTCACATCCTGGCTTTCTTGTTAAAAAGTAACCTTCCAGCCCTGCTAAGGGCAGAGAAGCTTGAAAATGGGACCTCTGCTCGAGGCCCGGAAGGCCAATTAAAAAAAAAAATCCAGCTTTTGTTTTTAATCTCCAGATTGTTTTAAAACAAAAAGAATCTCTTGGGGCTCTGACTCATAGTATTTAAACATTGGGAAAATTACCATAATGCACCTCACCAGTTGAGCAATGCAGGGTGGGGGGGAGGATAACCACAATGCACCTGGCTAGCTGCCTAGTGTGGGGGTGGGGAATGCATGGATGTTTGGGGGGGGAATTCGTCAAAACCAGGAGTAGTTTCATAGCAGCGCCTGGTTCAGGGAGCCTGCGCTGGTGGGGAGTGGGAGTTCAAGGTAAAGGCACAATGCTCTCCAACCACAACACTGTACAGCTACGCCACTGTCCTTGAAGCAATTGCTCTGTAGGGAGGGGGGCCCCACAGGCCATATTGTTCCCCCTCCTAAACCACATTGAAGAGATTTACGTGGGACCCATGGAATGCCGGGGTAATGCCCAGGGCTGCAGTCAGGTTGTGCTCCGGGCTTCCATCACAAGCGAGATGAGTCTCCAATCTTATCCTAACTCCAACTAGATGCTGGACAACTTTAGATGAAAACAACCCCCCAATTCAGCAGGGTTGTCGATCTCTGTTTCACTCAGGACTGCCGCATCAGAGCTGTGTGTGCGAAGGCTGGGCCTGGAGGAGTAGGGAGGCTGTGGGGTCAGGATTGGGATGGGGGCATCTATGGAGCTGTCTCAGGGAACTGGGGAATAGCAGGGGGCTGTGGGTCAGGATTGGGGGACATCTGCAGCACAGGGGAGTGCAGGCTGGATTAATGGAGTAGCTTCGTTCCTTCACTTCCTACAGCTCTAAATAACCCTGGAGCCCATGGCACTGGACCAGTTCTGATCTCCCTGGCTTGCCTTGTGTTTCTTTCCTTGTCCTCCTGTCCAGTCCCCCCTCCCTGTGAGAGGTGCTACTTTCCAGCTCACCCCCCCCACCCCCCCCGGACTCCTACACTTCCCTCTACCCCCCTCTCCGTTGCCGTGCAGCTCCTGCTGCTCAGCCCCCTCTGGGCCAGCTCTGATCGATCCTGCTGGCTCTGGCCCTGAGGGATCTGGTGTTTCTGGCAAGGTCGTTCAGTATCTTATCACTTCAGTGTCATTCGCTTGGGCTGGGTCCAGCCCCACCGCAGAGCTGGAGCTAAACCCAGTCTGGCTGCCGCCCCACTTCCCCAGTGCTGCTGGCAAATGGGGCCACCTGTGCAGAATCCCGCTTGATGCGGGACTCTGCATTGATTCCTGCTGTCTCCAGGTGTGAAAATCCCCAGTGACCACCCTGTCCCCTATAAAAGCCCCCTATGCCAAAGGCTTAATTCAAAGCAGCCCCCGCTGCCTAGGACTGAAAGGGAAGCCCAGGGAGCAATGAGCATGCAGTGAAGTGCATGCTACCTGCTGATCTGCGAGGCAGTGTCGTTCAGTGGCTACAGCATGGAGCTAGGAGACAGGAGGGTCTGTGTGGCCTGTGCCTTGCTCGACTTCAGTTTCCCCAGCTGTTGCATGGGGATTGTGCTACCAGCCCATCTTTGAGATCTGCTGATCAGAGGTCCTGATCATTAACTTTATTTCTGTTGATCTCCACTCTCCTGGTGTCTGACGCACTTGCCCCCATTGTAACCGGCTGTAGGCGCTATGCTTGAAGGCAAACCTGTCCGGCATCTGGTTCTGACAAACAGGCGAGCTGGGCTCTCGCCAGTGGAGGAAAACCTTTCATGGTCTTTCCTGGCTGGAAAGTGCAGGAAGCTTTGCTCAGCCTCGGGGGCTCCGTGTTTTGTTACGCATCCTCCAGCTGGATTTGGGGTGTGCGAAAGCGAGGGCTGAGCGCTGCTCTGTGCCTGCATCCCGCACGGCTGTAGCGAATGGGAGACAGCAGAGATGGGCCTCTGCTGGTTAGTTTTTTCTCCTCCTTTAGTCTCTAGCTTCCGTCAGGATTCGATGGAGCTGCTCACGAACACTGCGGGCGAGAAATCTGAGGCAGCCTGGCCCCAGACTCCCCCAAGCCCATGCCAATTGCGTTGTGATTCACTAACCTGTTGGAAAGAGTCCCCCCAAGCAGGGCTGGAACTGGTTGTCCTCCAGCTGCTCACAACATTGGTTGGGGGCTCTTATGTAAGATCTTCCGATTGCTGCACAATAGAGATGTTCCCAGACATCAGGTTTTGGCATCTGCTCCCGGACTGAGTTCATGGCTGCAGTAGCTCCCCTGGCCAGAAATTCGTGGGCATTTGGGTCACAGCAGGGACACCAGGGCCTTGTGCTTGTATAAATAAGCAGATACCCCTGGGTGTGGGGGGTTGAGTCATTAGAATGAGTCATAGCTCATTTTTCTCCTGTGGTTTTTTGTTTTGGTTCTCAGGGCAAAGCCTGGCTAAGCCATCGTAATTCTGAGCGACAGCCTGTCTTGCTCATGGTTGGAGCAGTCACTCTTCAGTCCTCCTTTATTCAATCCTCTTGCTTTGAAATCTGTGGGTTCATGCGAATCGGGGACTCCTAGGGTGCAGACCCTCCTCTGCCTGTGGCCAAAGAGCCATCTCCCCTGAGCCGAGAACAGCCCTGCTCCCCCCATGAGCATTACTCCGTGTCCCCGGTCTAGACATCCACCCCAGCAAGTCTTTGATGTGGCTGGGATAGAGTTGGAGCTGGATCCAAATGCCCCAGACCACTGAGCACTCAGAATCCAGATCCTATTTTTCCAGCTTGCTGATATCAAAATCCCTCCCTAAAGGGTCATTAGCAGGATAGAACCTGGGACCTTCAGCACAAAAAACATGGACCGTGATCTAAATGAGTAACTCCATAAGCTGGTAGCAGTAGTTGGCTCTTATCCTCTGTGTGGACCAGCCCTTGAGGTATTGGAGATGCTGAACCAGTGGGTTAAACAGTCACTTCAATACAAGCACTTATCCAGGGTCTGTGCTGGGCATAGCTATGGTGCTAGAGGGATAAACAGGCTGCTGTAATATGTAGCACTTAGGAAAGACCTGATGATTTCATGGTGCTTCCCAAACACCTGTGTGAGGTAACCTCTCTGCCTTCCACTGTAGTGTGGGGATAAGTGACATGCCCATGGCCATGACGGGAGCCTGGGTCAGAGCAGAAGTTAGAGCTTAGTTCTTCCTGGCTCCCAGGCCTCTGGTCAGGCTGGTGGAGTTTGGCTCTCTTGTTAAACCCCAGACAATTTTTAGCCGTGTATCTTGAATGCGTTTCTGTCTCTCGGGCATCTGGGCTGGAGCAGCCTGTTCTAATCATTTAGATGCAGAGCAGGGACTAAAGCTGTCAACGTCCCTAGTCACCGTCCAGTGTTAAACAAGGCTGGGGGTTAGCACCATGGCAAACCTACCTTTTCAAATGGTTTGTAAAACCTATGAAAGATCTAGAAAAGCCGTTGGAGTATTTGAAATGTAAAGTATCGAGTCAGGCTTTTGTTTGAACAACATCCCTTGTTCCTTTTACCTGGAGACCATTTTTAGAAGGAAAAGCCCCCAGTTTGGCCGTCTCTTAGATGGCGTCAAAGATGGCAGGTAGTGGTTGGGACACATCTGGAGGCGGCGATCTCATCTGGGTTGCTCTCTCTGGCCTGTTCTGGCCAGGACATCTCTCAGGGGGAGGCTGAAGAAGGTCCAGGGGAAGGTGGGGCCCCAGTTGGGATGGGGAAGCTTGCTGGAGTAGCCTGTCTGTTTTTATTTTTATTTTTCCCCATTCAGTTATTTTTTTTTCTTCTACAGATCCCAAAAGCGAGTGTTGGGCAGAATAGCCCATCCCCTCGTTATTTTGTCCATGAATTAGGCCTAAACTCTGACATACTTATTTCTGGCTCCAGGTCCTGTGTGTTGTCATGAGCATAATTGCAACACTGTCCTTGAATCAGATCAACTGGCCTTTTTGTTTAGATTCATTCAGTCACTCTGTCTCCTTGTACCTTGTCCTGGCACGATTTGTCCTCCTAGGTTATTGTAACATCCTATGAGTGTTCACAGACTTGTGACCGCTTGAGCTCCTGTTTGGGTAAATATGTAGGCCCTCGGCCTGGGGAGCCTGCCCAAGTTCTCCTCCCTGTCTTTCAGGCCTGCACAGGACCTTGGAGTTTGCTCGGGGGTGAGGAAGATGAGGCTGCTGCTGCTCTCGCTGCTGGGGCTTCTGCTGTCCCGGGAGGAAGGCCAGGCCCTGGTTCCACCCAATGAATTGCAACGTAAGTGGCATTGGTGAGGCTCCGTGCGCCAGGGCGGAAACTCCCCAGGTGGCTGGGGCTGGTGGGATCGGCACATGTGGAGTAATTCAGGACATACAGGACATACAGCGCCACTCAGGTGCAGGGCCAGGCAGGCTGTGTCACGGAGTCCCTGGGCGATGCTCTGGAACTGCTCCCCATGAAGCCAGGCAGGACTCTGGGGCAGTCGCCTTCCTGTGAGCAGCCTGTCTTCAGGACACACAGCTCACCCAGCTTCCACCTTCCTGGGTCTGACCTCGGAGCATTCAGCATCCTCTGCCCCTCCGTGCACTTCCCCCAGCGAGTCCGGGGCTCCTGGGGAAGCCAGAGGGTCCTGCACCCCAACTTCGCAGTCAGACGTGACTCTCAGCCAGCCAGTAAAACAGAGGTTTATTAGACGACAGGAACATGGTCTAACACAGAGCTTGCAGGTGCAGAGAACGGGACCCCTCAGCTGGGTCCATTTTGGGGGCAGTGAGCCAGACAACCATGTCTGCACTTCACTCCATGTCCCAGCCAGCCCCAAACTGAAACTCTCTCCAGCCCCTCCTCCTCTGGGCTTTGTTCCTTTCCTGGGCCAGGTGGTCACCTGATTCCTTTGTTCTCCAACCCTTCAGCTCTCACCTTGCAGGGAGGGAAGGGCCCAGGCCATCAGTTGCCAGGAAAGAGGATGTCGGCCATTCTCTGTGTCCAGACCCCTGCACACACCTGCCCTCTAGGGCTCTGCAATGATCATACACCCTTACCCCACCACCTAGATACTTAAGAACTGCCTAGGGGAAACTGAGGCACCCCCACAATATTCGGAGGAAACATTAAGAACAGACCCACTTCGTCACAGGCTGTTACAGGGATCAGTTTCTCTGATTTGTGCCCCATGCTCCAGCTGACAGGTGCCCCGCCAGCCACTGACCACGGCTGTTACTTGGGCTTTCCTGCTAGGGCTTGCCTTTAGGACCCCCAAAAAGCGGCTCTATTTATCTATGGCGCCCATCACCATTGTACTGATTGCCTGTAAGAGTCAGGGGAGCAGCGTGTGCATGGGGGGTTAAACTGGGGTGTGGGACCCCAGTGTTTATATGGAACGCTCAGGGGAGGGGGCTAGGCTGATGTGGGTTTAGATCTGAAATGTGGCAAACCTCCAGGAGTTTGGCTGAGTTTCTCTTCGGATTAGGCTGGAAAGAACCAGAAACTGGGTGCAAGAGCCCCCAGGAACCAAAACAAAAGATCAGGGATGAACCTGGTCAATTTACTGAGGGCAGTGGTGGATTCACCATCAATGATGTATTTATTTTTTTTATTTTTAAATCAAAACTGGATGTTTTTCTTAAAGCTCTGCTCTAGGAATTGAGGGGTAGTCTCTGGCCTGTGCTGTACAGGAGATCACAATGGTCCCTTCTGGCCTGGGAATCTAGGAATCTGTGGTCCAAACCCCTGAGGCCAGGACCCCAAGCTCTGGGGAAATCTGGATCTGGGCGGTGTGGGTCAGGACCATCTAAACAAACTTCTCCCCCAAGTCCCTGGCATCAGGAGTGTCTTGGGTCCAAGCCAGGTGCTTGCATCATGAGATCATTTCTCCCACAGCTTCCTGCTAGGTAACACCGCACAAGTATCAACTCTTCAGGGTTTGCTAGGTCGGGTCCTGTGGACAACGATGTACCCGAGTAGCAGACCTGAGAGCGGGCTGTTGCGGCTCTGAGAGAGGAGTGGGCTCAGGGGGACTGGGTGGGATCAGTCTTTACTCTAGATCTTTGGCACCAAAATTCAGTTGTTCTTGGCTACCTCCCTCTGGCACGGTCCCAGCCAAATCTAAGCAAGGTTAAAACGGAGCTGGGCAAATAAGAAGTTTGTGTGAAATTTCAGCTGAATTGGATTTGACCCTTTTGGGGGCAAATAGGCTTTGGAGATGCAAATATTTGGGTGGGAAAGATGTTATGTCAAATCTGGGCAGCCATCTTAGAAGAGGTGTCCTCAGCAGAAGGCCATCTTAGCGTAGCTCTCCTGAGGCAATTAACTTAGTCTCCCCTCCCCCCCTCCCCCGCCCCTTTCAGAAATGTCTGTAGCAGGGAGCAAATACATAGACACCCAGATCGAGAATGCCATCAACGGGGTGAAGCAGATGAAAAGCCTCATGGACAAAACCAGCAAAGACCACCAGGAGATCCTGACCACGCTGGAGGAGACCAAGCAGAAGAAAGAGGTGAGCAAGTGGCAGGCAGGGAAACCAATGGGAGAATATCCCTGCAAAGCTTGCCGCTGAATCTCACCACGATTCGGGCCACGGGGGTCCGATGGTTGCATGGAACGTGGCCAAGGATGTTTGGTGAGGTGCCAGCTATGCCCGTTTATACCATCCGTGACTTTAACTGCTAGAGCTCAGAGCTCCTTCGCAGCGGGCAGTCAATACTGACTGACAGGTGCCCCAATGGCAGCACTAAGAGCCTCTCCACACCCGTGACTTTAACTGCTAGAGCTCAGAGCTCCTTCGCAGCGGGCAGCCAGGATTGACTGACAGGTGCCCCAAGAGTTTGCCCCGTGGAGGCGGCACAACTCAACGCTAGGCTCTTAGTACTCTCACCTAATGGCCAGGCTTTAGAGCCAAAACGGCTGAGGTTCTTTAATTGTGTTGGCTGCTTTACAGTAAACCAGAGAAAACAAGTCAGGCTTATGCATAAATGGTTACCAAAATTTATTAAGCTAGATTCTAATCATGTGGTTACAAAATTGCTAGTGCCTACTTATTTAAATGTAGAGATGTTACACACACAAACAAGTTACAAAACTGAAGCCACAATCCCAAAGAAAGAAAACAAAGTATAGAGCTCTATTTCAAAATATGTGTACACTAAAGATAGGAGATCAGGTGTGGGTGCTTCTTACCCTCCTTGCATCTCTCGATTCCAGCGGTGCCAAGCCAGGATCGGTCACTCAATTCCGCGGAAAGACGAATAAGGGACAAGGCGTAGGGACCCTCTTAGCTGCAGAAGCCTTGGGAGGCTGTCACTTATCTGACCAGCAGATAGATAGTGAAAGCACTCAAAAATCATGGTGCTGTAGGTCCCCTACTTATACCTCTGTACTCCTTTATTCTCTTTCTCCTTTCTTATGCCAAATTGAGGCTGGTCTGTCGGGGTGACGCCAGCTTTCGCAAGAGTAGTTTACACTTGCAAAGGAGAGAAACAATAAGTGTCGACGACTGGACATTTCTTTTATCAGGATAAATATTTTCCCAACTAGGATGTTGGTGTGTGTGCATCACGCTATTTAGTAGGGGCTAACAGCCATGTCTGTCACAGGGCCTCTGCCTGCTGTGAGCTTAATCGTTGTATCTGTTCCCAGAGGCACATTGTAGCAGCACACCTGTGCTTTCACAGCTTCAAAGGCTGTGCTGGAATATATGTTAAGTGCCCTGTTCCTGCTTCCTCCTGTGTTTCCAGCAATGCTGGTCTGAGGGGGGGCTGGCTGTCTGGCTACACCACGCTGGAGGAGACCAAGCAGAAGAAAGAGGTGAGCAAGTGGCAGGCAGGGAAACCAATGGGAGAATATCCCTGCAAAGCTTGCCGCTGAATCTCACCACGATTCGGGCCACGGGGGTCCGATGGTTGCATGGAACGTGGCTGCGTCACTTATCCTCTCTGCATTGGGAGCTTGGGGGACAATCTCTAATGAATCCACAGCCCCCCTGAGGTTCCCTGGGTGGTGGTGGTGGGCTTCCCATGCTAGTCAGCAGCAGCTTCCTGGCAAGAGTGGGGCTAGAACTATGATTCTCCTGCACTAAAGACCCAGGCTCCTGCCTCTTGAGCTAAGGGAGAATCCCTGTTAGCTGCCCAGCCCCTCACAGTCGGGGCTTTAACCCATTCACTTCCAGCAAGCCATGCAACTAGCCAAGGAAACGGAGAAGAAGCTGACCGAGAAGCCGGATGTGTGCAATGAGACCATGCTGGCCCTGTGGGAGGAATGTAAGCCTTGCCTGAAGCAGACCTGCATGAGGTTCTATTCCAGGACGTGCAGGAGCGGCTCGGGCCTGGTTGGCCGGCAGGTGAGCGAGCTGTTCAGTCTAGGCCCTTCTCTAGCGCTTGGCATCATGCTGTAGAAGAGCCTGGACCTCTTTCCACCAGGGTGTGGGACACAGTGGAAGATCAGCAGGGCTTGTACGGGAGAGGAGTAGCATGTGAATTAGGTGATGTGGCTGAGGATGGCGCCTTTAGGGCTCCTTGGCACCAGGAGACCCGTGAGCCTGTGCTTTCTTGGTAGACAACCTCAATCGCTCCAACTCTGAGATGGACAGAATGCACTGGGGGGGCTCTAGCCTTGATTATCTCCCGGCCGCTGGAGAGCCAACAGGAGTTAAATGATGGCCATTGTCCACCCCACCTTCCATATGGATGTGGGTCCGCAGCACCTGTTCTCTGTGGTCCATAGCAGTCACTGACTTGGCCCAGTTGAGGCTGGTAGGGAGCAGGTCTCCCTGTGATGCAGCGGTGTGGGCCCCAGCTCTGTGTAGGGTGGGTGGCGGGTGGGTCTGCAGAGGCCTGCCAGCTCACTGCGTCCTGTCCCTGCCTTGCTCTGGTAGCTGGAGGAGTTCCTGAACCGCTCCTCCCCCATCTCCATCTGGGTGAACGGCGAGCGCATCGACTCCCTGCTAGAGGAGGACCAGCAGCAGGGCCGCTGGCTGGAGGACCTGGAGGAGCGCTACAGCATGGTGGAGGACAGTGTGGACGACCTGTTCCAGGAGAGCACGCGGGCCTACGGCCGCATGGCCCCGTTCTTCCGCTCGCCCTTCGCGGGGAGCTCCCGCAGGGCCATGCATGCCCCCTTCCGCTTCCGCTTCCCCTTCGCAAACGCCAGGGTGGTCCGTGACACACACCCCTTCTTCTCCCCACTCCGGCACCATGGCTTCCACCGCCTCTTCGAGCCGCTCTTTGAGATGACCCAGCGCATGTTCGAGGGAGCCCAGAAGGCCATGGAGCAGGACGGCCAGTGGTTCGAAGGCAGCCAGGACCCCCTGCTGGGAGGGTCCACCACAGGTGGGGGATATTCAAGGGCCTAGGGGCAGATCCAGCAGAGCTGGGGGGCGGGGGGGGGTAATGACCAGGGCTGGAGAACCTGCCCCCAGGCACACACTAGTCACCAGGGGCGAGTCCAGAAGGAATTGGGATTCCCTTATCTAGCACTAGCCTTGTGCCAAAGACACTGTTTTAAACAGTGAGTGTGGTTAACCCTTGGAACAACTTATCTAGGGATGGGGGGCAGGGGAGGTTCTCCATCACTGGCCATCTTAAAATCAAGATTGGATATTCTAGTTCAGAGAGGAACTAACTCAGGGCAGTCCTATGGCCTGTGTATACAGGAGGCCAGAGTAGGTGATCAGTGGTTCCTTCTGGCCTTAATCTGTGGGGTCCCCACCCCAAGAAGGCCTCCACTCTGGGGACAAATGGTCTGGTTTGCATAGCTGGCCCCACAGCTGGGCACCTTGGCAGAGCCCAAGGTAGAGCTAGAGGGGAAACTTTTCCATCCAAATGTTTGGGTTCAGCAAAAGGGGGGTGTGTGTGTAGGGGGGGGTTGTTTTTAAGAAAATCAAAAAATGTTGAAATCCTGGAATTTCCCACCACATGGAATGTCTGGTTTCCGCCCAGCTTCAGCTCCGCCCTGAGCAAGCCCCACACTGAGTCGTCCCCCCCCGTGACCCCGTTATATTTTCAGCAATGGTCAGGGCAGACTGCAACAGCAGTCCAAGTCCCATCTGCTGCTCACAAAGGAGGGGGAGCGGTCTCCCACCCCCACACGTGCTCCGATCCCTGGGTTTATTTTGCGAGGCAGCCGCTCTCATGGAATGAACAGGCTGCAGGAGAAGGACACTGGTCCGCTCCCTGCTGAGCAGGGGGGTGGCCTTTCTAGTTCAAATAGCCCCTTGGGGAAACGGCACGAGGCGCCCCCAGATCCCATGACAGAGGTTTGCTCCCGTGAGCTGAGCACAAGGCGGTGAGCGGGGGAGAACGCTGACTTCCGCTCCAGCATGGGGCGAGTCGCTTCATGTCTCTGCCTCATGTTCCCTAGCCATCGAGTGGGTCTGACTCTGACAAATCCATGGGTACCTAGGGCTCAGAGATTGTCTCTAGGCTGCACTCGGGCCACTGGGAAGTTTGCAGCAAAGCTAGACCCTGTAACCTCCCACTCCAGATAACAGCACAGGCCCTGGCCATTTGAGCTAAAGGGGTCGCTCTGTGGGCTCATAGCAGCACAAGGCCTATGACACACAGATGAGCAGCTCTGATTCTGTCCAGTAGAGGGCAGTGCTGGTTGCCTCACCTCCCTTACCCGGGTGGGCAAGACTTGATTAACTAATGTATTAATAGTCTGAGGATGAAAGGTGCCAACAATACCACTGGAATTACTCCAGGAGACAGGAGGTGATGTATTGCCTCCTCTTGGCTTGGCTTGAAAGCAATCACGGAGCATTTTCAAACCCTCTTGTAGAATAAATAAATGTCAGAGCCAGGGAATTATGGCAAAAGCAATCTGAAGCTTATTTACACTCCTAAGTAGGTAATTCACAAGTTCATAAATCATTTGCCAGACTTAATAGGAATAACAGGACAGACTATATAAACCTTCAATTCTTGTGTGGGTGTCTTAAGGATAGCAGTTACTGAAAAGACTCCAGGGTCTGGTTAATTGCTATATTTCCCTGGTTCTGAATGGCTGCAGTATTCTCTGTTTCCCATCCTGAGCTGCTATGCAGAGTTGCTGTGCTCTAAACAGCTGCCACACTCCACCCCAGAAGCAGCTGCATTTTAGTGGGGCAGGAAGGCCTTACTGTCTACATGACTAGTACTTTGTAAACAGCATTGGAGTGCAAGGTGCTGTACGAATGCATGAGAGCTGGTGCATCTGGCAGTGTCAGGCGGTTTTGCCCGTGCTGAGAAGTAAAGCTATACCGCTGTGGTGTCTCCTCCCTCCCACACCCCTTCAGAGACTCTCAACTCCAGCGACAACCGCATGGTGTGCCGGGAAATCCGCCGCAATTCTGCTGGCTGCCTGAAGATGAAGGACAAGTGTGAAAAATGCCAGGAAATTCTGTCTGTAGGTGAGCAAAGGAGACCCAGTATAACCAGGGGCTGGTAACTGCCTGTAGCTTCATAGATAAACACACCACAGGGGGAGTAGAACCTGCTTCCTCTAGTTCCATCCCTGCCTGGTCAGCACCTTTCACTGGCTCTGGGGCGTCTCACCCCTCTTGGGTGAGATAAATGGGCTCTTCTCCAGATGCGATTTCCCCCCCCCCCCCCAATGTATTTTGTGTTTCTAGATTGGGCAGGTTGGGTGCAGAATATTGCAGATTTCAGTACCGATCCAATATCTTAGACGCCGATGTGTAACCAGCATTTAGGCCCCCACAGATCCAGCACCAGGTTCTCAGTGGTGTAAACTGGCACAGCTGGAGCAGAGTCACACCAATCGACACCTCCTCAGAGCTGCCGTAGACCTCGGTCACCAGCCCACATGTAACATGGAGGGGAACGGGAGGGGAGGCCTTCTGCACCAGACCCCCCAGGCCTCAATCAACCGAGCAGCCGGTGGTTCTGAGCGCCAAGTGGCAGCTGGCCGGCTCCAGGTTTGGTGATGGGGTGCAAGTGGACTCAGGTGCTGTTAACCTCCCTGCCCTGCATTAGCCAGCAGGGGAGCCAGGCTGGAGGGCCTGGTGCTGTTAGGGGAGATGCGATCGTGTCCTAACACGTCAGCGGCGCTGGTCGGTTGGCTTGGCTGGTGGAGTAACCAAGGGCCGACAAAGCCATGGAGCCAGAGTCCCGCACTGATCCCTTGGCGGGGGTCTCGACAGGGTTTAGACCCACTGTCAGGGCAGTAGGCAGGGAGCCAGGTGTCCTGCTGCCCTCCTGCTTTCAGGGATCCTGGCAAGTCTGTCTTTGACCCCTTCTTGTGTCTGTAATGCCCTCTTCTCCCCTGCCGCCCCCCCCCCCCCCGGGTTGAAGACTGCTCCCAGACGGACCCAGCCCAGGGCCAGCTGCGGGAGCAGTTTGAGGACGCCCTGCGCCTGGCGGAGCGCTTCACCCGCAAGTATGACGAGCTGCTGAGGACCTTCCAGGAGGAGATGCTCAACACCTCCAGCCTCCTGGACCAGCTCAACAAGCAGTTCGGCTGGGTGTCCCGCCTGGCCAACCTCACCCAGAACGGCGACGGCATGCTGCAGGTCACCACGGTGGGTCCCCGCTGCCCTTCCTGCGCTGCTTGGGGGGGCCCTTGGAAGGGGTGGGGGGGTGCCATGGGCTGCTAAGATCAGTGGACAGCATGGGAACCATAGATTTCCCTCCCCTGTCCTGTCCCCCCCTCTGGCCCATGGGGCACTCCCTGTGGTCTCCAGAGAACTGGTGGGTATGTGACCCTCCCTCTTCACCACAAAGAGCCTGGACTGGAGGCAGCTGACTGCAAGGAGGGACCAGCTGAGGGGCAGAGCAGGGGACTAGGGGGCATGGAGGAGCAGGGTGGCCCATTGGAGCCTGGCATTGGGTGCTACCTGGTTGGCACCAGCTGGTGCCGCCCAAATGAATGAGGCATCAAGGCCAGTTGGGAAACCAACCTTTCCGAGGGGCTCTACGCTGCCAGGACTGGCCCATTCCCCATGGCCCCCTCCCCAGCTATATCCCCCCCACCCCGGGGATCCTGCATCACGCTGCCTGTGTGACCAGCTGGGTGTGGTGCTCCTGAGTTCGGCTCAGCTGCAAGCGCTGGCTCCCATGGCCCCCTGTCCCCTCCCCTGAATAGCAGAGAGCTGGGAAGAGGCAAAGTGGGTCAGGAGTGGGATGCATATAATCAGGCAGCTGTCTCCAGGGCAAAAGTGCTTCTCTCCCCAGACAGCCTGACACAAGCCTTTGAGCTGTACAGGGCCAGCTGCGGGCAGGGCCACGCGGGGCTGCTGCCACTGGCATCTGCCCATGCTTCAGGGGCCCCAGGCTGGACTAGAAGCAGGGGGGCTGCGGGTCAGCAGTGAGGGGTCCCGGTGGATCTGAGGGCTGGACTGGCAGGGACAGGATTGAAGGGCACCAGCGGAGCTCTCCACTTTCCCCCGTCCCCTAGTGCTGGATGCCTAAAGCCCTGGGCCTGTGCTAACAGGCTCCTTCCCGCTTCCTCTCCTAGGTGCTTTCCAAGACCCCCAACCGCAAGGATTCCCCCAGGCCTTCTGACACCCAGGTGACTGTGCAGCTCTTCGACTCGGATCCGCTGTCCCTGACGGTGCCGGGCGAGATCCCCTGGGACGACCCCAAGTTCATGGAGGTGGTAGCGGACGAGGCTCTGAAGCACTACAAGCAGAATGCCATGTGAGTTCGCAGCCCCGGCACGTAGGCTCCCAGCCCGGAGCAGCTGCTGAGCTCAGCCGAGAGCAGAAAAGCCTTGCTTAGGCCAGAGTGCTCTGGGGTGTTAGCTCGTCAGGGCTCATAAGCTAAGTAGGGTCAGGCCAGGTCAGACTTCCCCTCCCCTTAAAATCCTTCCCCCAGTCTCAACCGCGATAAGCGGCTGCTTCTCTCATTCCCATCCTATGTTGTATAGTACTGCTGTGTTCCACTCCAGAAATGGCTGCATTTCAGTGGTGGGTGGGCAGAGGTTTGCAACCGTGAGCGTCATAAATGACCTTGGGATGGAAAGGGCCAGAGAAATGACCAGTCACCATCAAAAGGAACCCTGCTCCAACCTCTCCAAACCCCCATCACTCATTTGTACTGGGCTGCGTTATATGATTTGTATTCTAGCAACACACTGTTAGGTGCTGCACAAACCCACGAAGACCATCCCTGCCCTAAAGAGCTCATGCTCTAAACAGACAAGACCGACAAAAGATGGAGGGGGAAGGCAGGAAATAGTCTCTGCTTTGCAGCTGGGTATACTGAGGCAGACTCCATGACTTGCCCATAGAATCAAGGGACCTTGAGAGGTCTGGTCCAGTCCCCTGCACTCATGGCAGGACTAAGCTTTATCAGACCATCCCTGACAGGTGTCTGTCCAACCTGCTCTTAAAACCCCCCAATGACAGATTCTAGAATTTATTCCTGGGCAATTTATTCCAGTGCTTAGCTACAAAGCCTGCAGCAGAACTGGGAGCTGAGCCCCAGACTAGGCCTTTAGCACCAGGCCAACTCTTCTCTGAGGAGGATCTGATTTCCTTAACCCTCTCCTGGCCCCCTGCCACCCTACACCCCACTCCGCCACCCCATAACCTGTGCTGTGCTAAACTCAATGCACCATCTCTTCTTTCCAACAGTGAGTGACACCGTCGTCTGCCCTGATCTTCAGTCTCGTCTTCGGAAGAGATAAGCCATAGCCTTCAGCAATGCCCTTCTCCATGCTGCATAGACCCCCTAGAGCTGCGGAGGAGCCCTCGGCCTGGCACGCAGCCCTGATTCGCGCTCTGCACTAGTAGGTTAAACACTGTACTTTGCTGCTGGGTTGTAGGGACCCAAAACGAGAAATAAAATTTTAGATCTGACACGGAGAACCTGCCTGGCTTGGTGTAGTTTATTGGCTTGGCCTCTGCGACCAAAAAGGCACAAGAAGCAGGGGGGTGAGGGAAATGCGGTGGCTCTTTAGTGGCTGAAGGAGGGCGCAGGTGAGGTGGGCTTTAGAGGGCATTCCAACCCACTGGTCCAGATCAGTGTAGTCATTATTCCACCATATGACCCATGCTCTCAGCCCAGATCTACCACACCTTCCACGTGCAGCACTCCCTGGAGGTGGGTCGCAGGCAGGAACCCAGCACGGGGCTTGTGCATTTGAAAAGCACAAGCCTGCAGCTAACGGTGCAGCTCCACCAACCGCAGGCAGCAGCCTCAGACGTGGGCCCTAGCCTCTACGGCCAAGCTAGGAGCCCCACTGTGGCACAAAGGAGAAGCCCTCAGGTAGCATATTCATGGGTGCCATAGCAGCCCTGCTGCCAGGGCAGGGGGGGATGTGCAGAGTGCTGGTTAGGACAGCTCTCTAAAATGCCCCACCCTTAACCACATGAACAGCCCCTGGGGCTGGCTCCAGCCAGGGGCTGTCAACCCACAAGTGGAAAATCAAAGAACTATCCACATCCACCCCAAGCTGCAGCCAATCTGGCCCTACAACACCCTTTCCCCCAGCCCGTTGGGGCCCAGGCAGCTAGCTCAGGTTGGAGTTTGAAATACCAGGAAGGGCCCATGGGCAAGAACAGGCCAAGAGAGAACCTTGGCCAGAGCACAACGCTCATTAGGTGGGCC
Source organism: Lepidochelys kempii (assembly GCF_965140285.1). NCBI lineage: Eukaryota > Metazoa > Chordata > Testudines > Cheloniidae > Lepidochelys > Lepidochelys kempii. The sequence continues at coordinate 4,388,685 of NC_136382.1, read as the reverse complement.
GCAGAGCCTCCCTTGGTCGCCTCCTGCAGCCAGTGGACACTCTGGCCCTGACTGCGCTGGGAGGGACGTGTGCCCAGTGCCGGCGAGACAGCTGGTCCCAGAGTCCAGCCCAAAGCGCTTCCACGCTCACCAGGCCCCAGCCCAGAACCCAAGAGAGCCAGAGCTTGTCTCATCACACTGCTCGCATGAGATCCCTGCAGGGACTGATCCATGTTCACAGGGGGCTAGGGGCAGCTTGAGGGGGTGAGCAAATTGGGGGACATGCCCAGACAACACCCATAGCACAGGGAGGGGGCTAGCTGTGTAACGTGGCAGGCTCTAATACATCTGCACAGCTCTGAGGCCAAGCGTGATGTGGGAGGGGATGGACTGACCCAAGGGTAGTTGGGGGGCAAAGGTTTGTAGGAACAGTGCCAGGCCATAGAAGGGCATTCCCCCAGGTAACAGTCCACTATGCTCCAGTGCTGGCCTGGCCCAGGCAGGGGTGGGGGTCCCCCAAGCCATCCCCACTAGGACTTGTCAGGGCAGCGCAGTCACCAGGGCTTAGCCCAGCCCCACAGGCACTCCACACTGCAGCTCGCAGATCCTGGTGCCCCCTCGGGGGGTGCCCCCTACTGACCACCCATGGCCAGTTGCTGGAGGGCGGCAGCCACAGAGGCGACGGCGGCGGTGTTGGCCTGGCAGTGGTAGAAGCCGGAATGGGTGGAGAAGCAGCCGTCCACGGTGTGCAGGAGGCCCGGGTGCTGGGCCTCCCGCTTGCTGCTGGCATAGAGCTCGGCCCGCTCCTTGGGCTGGAGATGCAGCACCACCAGGATCGTCTTCCTCGCCGCTGGGCCGCAGAGGAGAGAACAGGAGTGAGGGGCAGATTAAGGTTTCCTGGGGCCTTAGGACGCAGCAAGTAGGAGGGAGAAGTCCTTCCCCACCCCTTCCGCCTGTGACCCCACCCTCATTCCACCCCTTCTGCCTGCAGCCCCTTCCCCAGGCCTGCCCCCATTCCATGCAGGGTCCCCTGCAGCCACAAGACCAGAGAATCTCCATCCCTGCACCACAGCCCCAGGCCACAGTGGGGGTCTGGGTGATGAGGCTTCCCCTGACTCTGCCCAGTGCTTTGGAGCACTGGGGCTTCTGGTGGGGGCCTCCTCCACCCAGCAGCTGTGGCCACCGGAGGGGGCTTCCCCCAACCCCGTCTGGCAGCTGCTGCTGCAGAGTCGGGTCAGGGTGTGGGGACTTTCCCAGCCCTGGCAGCCAGGGCTCCAGGCGTCTGCCAGGAGCAGTGAATTTTTTCCAGAGGCCCCCAGGCACGGGCCCGGGGGCTAATCTGCCACTGTAAGTTAGGGGGCAGAGCACAAAGGGGAGGGCAGGGTCAAGGAGCGATGGCTGGGGTGGGGATTGAGGTGCACCAGCCAGGCCAGTCCCTGGCCATTCAATGCCTGCACCAGGGTCCACCTGTTTAATGGGCTCTGCTCTTAGTCACCTAGTTTAAGGGAAGTGGGGGGTGACTGCTGGAGAACGGCTCAGCCCATGCAGGGGAAAGGCTACTCACCGGAGATCCCCTCCAGGGCATTGCTGATGTCTGTGCCCAAGCGGGACGAGATGGGGCAGAAAAGCAGCAGCGGGCAGCTGGAGTGCAGCTCGTACTCCCCTGCCTGCAGGGAGATGCCCTGGGCCGCAAGGAGCTGAGCCACCTGGTCCAAGAACTGCCTCTCGCAGCCAGCCGTCTTACCACTCGTGCAGACCTGCAGGGGCAAGGCTGGCAAGGACCAGGGTGGGTTAGAGACCAGTCTCCCCTCGGTCCTTGGCTCAGCCAGCTCCAATGAGAGCTAGCGGGATGGAGCGGCAGGGCCGTGTGCCCAGCTGTACGCTAGGCCCAGCTCTGTTCCTGTGCAGGGCAGTCTGCCCCCAGTGGCTGCAAACCCAAAGGGGTATAAGCCCTAACCCTACTATGGGTAAGGGCAAATCCCTGATGCCACAGAAGACTGGTACTCAAGGGGGCTGGAGGAGCCTGTCTCTTTTAACCCTGCCAAATTGATCCAGCTGTTCTCAAGTATCAATTTGGTTCAGGGGGGAAAGCTGGGGCTCTGGTATGAGTTTGCTGGCCCTCGTTCCCCCACTTATCCAGCAGCGCTAGCTCCCCCCGCCCACCTCCCCATACGCACCCAGCAGTGCCAACCCCCCAACCCCCCCCCCCACACCCAGCAGTGCCAATCCTCCTCTGCAGCTCCTGCAGCCTCAATCCCATAGGATTGTGGGTAAAGACGGTCATGGGGGGAAGAGGGGCTGCAGGAGGGTCTTTCAGCTGTTTCAGGGGCCGCAGTTCAATCAGGGTGGAACACTGCTGCCCGAATCAATCGAGGCGACCCCAGCCCCACTGCTCCCTCGGCTTGCCTGGCTTTAGGTCTCTGGTCCCTGCTCCTCCCAGGGGAAAGGAACCCCCATTCCAGCCCTACCCAGGCTCCCCGATGTTAACCCGGTCAGGCGAAATGCCTGCCCACGGCATGCCAGTGCCTACCTGTGCTCCGGGTGGCCAGGGAAGGCGATGTCTGGGAGGTCCAGGGGGACGATGCCCAGCAAGCTGGAGGCTGGCTGGCTGGTTTCAGGGGTGGTGGGGCTGCCAACCTGCCCTTCAACTCCTCCACCTCCCGCCGTAGTCTCTGGTTCTCAACGAGCACGCGGCTGGCGATTCTGACGGGCGCGTCTAGTGCCTGCAGGAATTCCAGTGTCTCGGGGTCCGAGGAGCCTTTCAGAGCCTGCGGGGAGTGGAAGGGGCTCAGTGCTATTCAACATCCCAGCACAGGGGACAGGCACCAGCCAGGGAGACGGTGCAAGATCCCGGTCTCACCAGGGACCAGGACTCCTGGGTTCTCTCCCTGACTCGCTGCGTGACCTTGGGCAAGTCACTCAGGCAGGCCCAGATCCTCCAAAGCGTTTAGGCGCCTAACTCCCAGTGCTGCGGTGTCTCTGTGCCTCAGTTTCCCCAGCTGTACAATGTGGATAATAGCACATCCCAGTCGCTGGGTGTTGTGAGGATAAATACATCAAACCCTGTGAGGAGCTCAGGCAGATGGAGCCTGGGAGGCAGCTGGTACTGTCTAAACCCAGAGAGGGCCATGGGTCAACCAACGTGACAAAGGAGCAGCTGAGGGCTGCCCTACAGACGGGTTTTGTACCAGTAGAACTATGGGGGACAGAAAGCTGATTCTTTACTGAGTCATGCTGATCAAAGCCCCAGTGTGGACACAGTTAACCGGGATAGAGGTGCCAGATATCAGGAGAGCTTAGTCCCTGGGATTTTTAAGTCAAGGTCAGTCAAACACCTGTCAGGGCTGGTCCAGACAACACTTAGTCCTGCCTCAGTGCAGAGGACTGGACTAGACGATCTGTCGAGGGCCTTTCCAGCCCTACGTTTCTAGGAGCCTCCGTGTTTCGCAAAGCAATGCTCCAGTCCAAACAGGAATTCATCCGAGGAAGTCCTGCAGCCTGCGGTAGGACAGACTAGATGACCACAGTGGTCCCTTCTGGCCTTGGAACCTACGAACCCCCTTCTTGAACAGAGCTAGCTATACCCATATAAGCACCTTTATTCAGTCCTGGCATAACTGTGTCCACACTAGGGGGCGTTGTACCACTCGAACCCGGAGTAGCTAATGCGGTACGACTCCTATATGCTGCAGACAAGGCATGAGATGCAGAAACGCTTCCTGAGCCGAGCGTCCCAAGCGCAGGGAAGCAGGAGAAAGAGATCCCACAAGTCGTCGGGAATCGTCAGCCAGCGATGAGGAAAGAAATGGGATCTCACTCTACCCAGCAACCTGGTCCTTCGATCGCCAGCTCTTTGGGGTAGGGACCGCCGTTTTGTACAGCACCCAGCACCATCCTGGACCAGGACTGGGGTGCCAGGCTCTATCATATTAGAAATAAACGATAGATGTATTTACTAGTTATTACTCGTCCTTGTCGGTAGATCAGTGACAAATGGATGCAGGATCGAGCCCCAGAGACAGCGTGTAGCTTTACCCTGGGTGTCTCTTACTCTGAGAGGTACACAGTAGTTTGTCTCTAATATGAGCCGTCGTGTGTAGATTTGATCATGTTGACAAAGTCTCAGTGAATCTGAATGGTCAGAAAGTCCCTCACCTCCAGCTGAGCCTGCAGCCTCTCCACTGTCTTCCGGAGCTCTTGTGCTGGTCCAGTTGCTCCCCGGGCTCTGTTAGCACCGAGCTGAAAGACAAAGAGACAATCGAACAATAGCAATAATGCCCAGTGTTTTGGCCTGGTTTCAATCTCTTTGTCCTTTGCCATCACTTGAGTTTCAGGGGACATCAGAGGATCGCTTCAAATCAAGGGCTCAATCAACCCACAGGTTCTGGAACTAGGGGTGCTGGGGGGCTGCCGCAACCCCTGGCTTGAAGCGGCTTCGATCATATCCAGGGTTTACAGTTTGGTTCAATGGCTCTCAGCCCCACCACGATACAAACTGTTCAGCACCAGTGAATCAAACTGTGGAACAGTCTCCCACTGGGCATATATCTGAACTACCCACAGCCCTGGAACACAGCTGCAGTGACGGGGGGTGGGGAGTGGGGGGGGGCGCTGTGTGCAAGAGGGACCTAAAGTGCCTTTTCTGTCTCTATCTTTTGTGAGTATCAACTGCTTAAGGAACAGGGCTGGGAGTCAGGCCTCCTGGGTCCTATTCCTGGTTCTACCACTGGTGGACAGCCCTTCTTTCTGCCTCAGTTTCCCCATCTATAACAGGGGACTATGGTACTTCCCTTCCCTCCTGGCAATCCTCAGTGAATTCACATGCCTAAACATGCAGCTAAGCCAAAAATTGGGAGAGTGGTAAATAACGAAGAGGACAGGCGCAAGCAAACAATATGCAGTTTAATAGGGCTCAGTGTAAAGGTATACATTTGGAAACAAAGAATGCAGGTCACAGTTATAGGCTGGGGAATTCTATCCTAGGAAGCAGCGACTCTGACAAAGATCTGGGGCTCGTGGTGGATACTTGGCTCAACATGAACTCCCAGTGTGATCCTGTGACCAAACTAACACGGCTCTTACTCTGAAAAGAGGTAATGTGATCCTGGGATGTATAAATGGGGAATCTCTAGCAGGAGCAGAGAGGTTATTCGACCTCTGTATTTGGCCCTGGTGCAACCGCTGCTGGAATCCTGTGTCCAGTGCTGGTGCCCACAATTCAAGAAGGATGTTGATAAATTGGAGAGGGGTCAGAGAAGAGCCATGAGAACGATTAAAGGATTAGAAACCTGCCTTCTAGTGACAGACACAAAGAGCCGAATCCATTTAGCTTAGCAAAGAAAACATAAGAACAGCCACGCTGGGTCAGACCAAGGGTCCATCGAGCCCAGTATCCGGTCTTCCAACAGTGGCCAATGCCAGGTGCTTCAGAGGGAATGAACAGAACAGGGAATCATCAAGTGATCCATCCCCTGTCGCCCATTCCTAACTTCTGGCAAACAGAGGCTAGGGACACCATCCCTGCCCATCCTGCCTAATAGCCATTGATGGACCTACCCTCCATGCATTTATCTAGTTCTTTTTTGACCCCTGTTATAGTCTTGGCCTTCACAACATCCTTTGGCAAGGAGTTCCACAGGCTGACTATGCGTTGTGTGAAGAAATACTTCCTTTTGTTTGTTTTCAACCTGCTGCCTGTTAATTTCATTGGGTGGCCCCGAGTTCTTGTGTAATAAGGAGTAAATAATTACTTATTTTCTTTCTTCACACCAGTCATGATTTTACAGATCTCTATCATATCTCCCCTTAGTTGTCTCTTTTCCAAGCTGAAAAGTCCCAGTTTTATTAATCTCTCCTCATCTGGAAGCTGTTCCATACCCTTAATCCTTTTTGCTTCCCTTTTCTGTACCCTTTCCAATTCCAATGTATCTTTTGTGAGATGGGGTGACTTGATCTCAGTCTATAAGTATCTACATTGGGAACAAATGTTTACTAATGGGCTCTTCAATCCAGCAGAGAAAGGTCTAACATGATCCAATGCCTGGAAATTGAAACTAGACAAATTCGCACTGGAAATAAGACATCAGTTTTTAATGGTAAGAGTAATAGCAACCATTTCCCAAGGGTTGTGGCCGACTCTCCATCACTGCCAATGTTTAAATCAAGATTGGATGTTTTCCTAAAAGCTCTGCTCTGGGAATTAATTATTCTGGGGCAGTTCTGTGGCCTGTGCCATAGAGGGGGTCAGAGCAGATCATCACAGCGGTCCCTTCCTGGGCTTTGAGATTCCTGGATGTCAAGGGAATTAGGCTCAAATCCTCAAAGGCATTTAGGCTCCTCCCTTCCATCAAAAATCAACAGAAGGGAGGAGCCTAAATATCTTCCAGGATCTGGGCCTTAGTATCGAAACTTGGCTATTTTTTTAAAGTCCTAGTTAACTAGGGAGAAAGGCAGGGAGGGGGGAGCCCATTCTAGAGTTATTCCTGTCCCCCAGCTCATACCCGGCACCTCTCAAATAACAGCCCCCCCCCCCCACCCAGTTGCTATTGCTCGGGCTGTCGCCCCAGGGCTGCACCCAAAGCATCTTCCAGCGCCGCTGGCCTAGGCTGGCCCCCTAACTGTGCCTTCCCAGCCCGCCCTGCAATGCACCCAGCTCTGGGGTGGAGCGCCGCCGCAGCCCCACAACCAGGGCCTGAGGCAGGGCCGCACTGGGCGTCCTCACCTGGGGCATCGGGGTGTCCGGCTCCCCGTCCGGCCGGTCCCTGCGGCTGGACGCCTCGGGGCCCTTCGCAAATACGGAGAGGAGCCAGGCCATCAGGACGGGTCCCCTCCACTCGGCGGGGCTGGGGTCAGCGCCTCCCCCCGGCGCCGCAGAGCCGAGCTCCGGCCCGCTCCCGGGCTCGGCTCCTGCGCGCTGGCCAGGCTCGGGGCTCGCCCCGCCGCCGGGAGACTCCCCTGCGCCCGCCTGCCCCTCCGTGCGGCTGCAGCGCGCCCCTTGGCCGCTCTCGGCCATTTCCTGCCAGGCGAAAGCGAAAGCAGCCCGGCCCGGGAGCCGGCGCGCCCAGCCCCGCTCCGCGCAGCCCGCCGGCTCCTCCCGCGGCCGGGGATTTCCGCCCCCCTGCGCCCTGCAAACTCCCCGGTGCAAAGCCTCAGCTGGACACAAGCAGGCGCCCGGAGGCGTGGTTGACTCTGAGCTTCCGCCCTGTGACATTAACCCTTGTGGCCTTTAGCAGGCGATGATGCTTTAGCTTCTTGTTATGTCACCATGGAGCTCTTCACACCCCCCTCCCCCCGCATAGTTAACCTGTGGAACTCATTGCCAGGGGACGTTGCGAAGGCCAAAAGTATAACGGGCTTTTTGCGAATACAGACTAACACGGCTGTTACTCTGAACAGTTTCCACGGTATGCATCTGATGAAGTGAGCTGTAGCTCACGAAAGCTCATGCTCTAATAAATTAGTTAGTCTCTAAGGTGGCACAAGTACTCCTTTTCTTTCGGCTTCAGAAAAGAACTAGAGAAGTTCCTGGAGGACAGGTCCAGCAATGGCTGTTAGCCAAGACGGTCAGAGACGCAACCCCCTGCTCTGGGTGTCCCTAGCCTCTGACTGTGAGAAGCTGGGCTGGACGACAGAGGGTGGATCATTTGAAATTGCCCTGTTCTGTTCATTCCCTCTGAAACATCTTCGGGCACCGGCCACTGGCAGAAGACTGGGCTAGATGGATATTGGACTGACCCTATATGGCCATTATGTTCAGAACTGGGGAAGGTACCCAGATCTTAACACCCTAACCCTCAATTGTCCACTTAATTTTGTTTTCTCCTACAGCAGGGGTTCTCATCCTTTTGGGTCTGAGACCCTCCCAACATGCTATGAAAACTCCAGGACCCAGTGAGGGCTCCTGGCTTCAGCTACGGAGCGGGCGGGGGTCTCAGGGCTTTAGCCCTGCATGACTGGAGGCTCAGGGCTTCAGCTGCTGACCGTAGGGGGGCACCTCCAGGTTTCCTCCTTGCAGGGCACCAGGGCTCTGAGCTCCCCAGCTTTAGCCCCTTGAGGCACGGAGGCTCAGAGCTTCTGCCCCTTGAGGTCACAGGAGCTTGTGAATCTGGGTTTAAGGAAGTATGGGTTGGATGAATGCACTATAAGGTGGGTAGAAAGCTGGCTAGATTGTCGGGCTCAATGGGTAGTGATCAATGGCTTCATGTCTAGTTGGCAGCCGGTATCAAGTGGAGTGCCCCAAGGGTCGGTCCTGAGGCCGGTTTTGTTCAATATCTTCATAAATGATCTGGAGGATGGTGTAGATTGCACTCTCAGCAAATTTGCGGATGATACTAAACTGGGAGGAGTGGTAGATACGCTGGAGGGGAGGGATAGGATACAGAAGGACCTAGACAAATTGGAGGATTGGGCCAAAAGAAATCTGATGAGGTTCAACAAGGACAAGTGCAGAGTCCTGCACCCAGGACGGAAGAATCCCATGCACTGCTACAGACTAGGGACCGAATGGCTAGGCAGCAGTTCTGCAGAGAAGGACCTAGGGGTGACAGTGAACGAGAAGCCAGATATGAGCCAACAGTGTGCCCTTGTTGCCAAGAAGGCCAATGGCATTTTGGGGTGTATAGGTAGGGGCACTGCCAGCAGATCGAGGGACATAATCGTTCCCCTCTATTCGACATTGGTGAGGCCTCATCTGGAGTACTGTGTCCAGTTTTGGGCCCCACACTACAAGAAGGATGTGGATAAATTGGAGAGAGTCCAGCGAAGGGCAACAAAAATGATTAGGGGTCTAGAACACATGACTTATGAGGAGAGGCTGAGGGAGCTGGGATTGTTTAGCCTGCAGAAGAGAAGAATGAGGGGGGATTTGATAGCTGCTTTCAACTACCTGAAAGGGGGTTCCAAAGAGGATGGCTCTAGACTGTTCTCAATGGTAGCAGATGACAGAACGAGGAGTAATGGTCTCAAGTTGCAGTGGGGGAGGTTTAGATTGGATATTAGGAAAAACTGTTTCACTAAGAGGGTGGTGAAACACTGGAATGCGTTACCTAGGGAGGTGGTAGAATCTCCTTCCTTAGAGGTTTTTAAGGTCAGGCTTGACAAAGCCCTGGCTGGGATGATTTAACTGGGAATTGGTCCTGCTTCGAGCAGGGGGTTGGACTAGATGACCTTCTGGGGTCCCTTCCAACCCTGATATTCTATGATTCTATGGGTTTCGGCCCCACGCTTGAGATCCATGGGGGACACCAGGGCTCAGGGCTTCTGCCCCATGGGGGATTCCAGGGCTCGTGGCTTCAGCTCAGCAGCTCCACACTTCAGCCCTGCGGGGGGCACCAAGACTCTGGGTTTCACGCCACGGCTCCTGGCTTCAGCCCCTTGGGGGTGCTGGGGCTCAGGCTTCAGCTGCAGGTCCCCATGGAATCTCATACAACCCCCCCAGCCCCAGGGGCTCCTGGTTGAGAACCGCTGTCCTACAGCACGTGTGAACCAATAATCTGACCCAATTTGTATTTAGTGCCGACACGCCGGTTACCTTCCCCAGACCAGTACAAGAGCTCTGTGAAGCTCAAAAGCTTCTACTTCCCAACAGATGGTCCAACAAAAGACTTTCTCTCACCTACCTTCTCTCTTTCCTATCCTGGGACCAACACAGCTGCATCGACGCCACAAACAGTCTTAGGCTTGGCAGAATTTAATTTTTTTTTATATAGTGTCCGGGGCTAATCTCTCTGTTTTATTCTGAAGCATTTGTTGATGTTTATCAATGTAAATGTTCACAATTGTGGGAAATCACGGTGGGGAGAGGCCCGCACTTATTTAATGGTGGTCGACATTCATAATTCAAGAAGTGAAAGCTTGATAAATGGTTCAAAGACAAATTGTCAATGTCACATGTCAAAATACACATTGAAATGATCCTTGAATCAACAAAGCAAATCTGGTTTGATGGTTCATTGATGCGGCCATTTGTAACCAGCCTAATTCCAAGCTCTAAATCACTGGATTTTCACTCTAAGTGCAAGTTTTCAAGCAGCGTTTTTCTTACTTTGATGGTGTGTAAATTTTCATTGTTATCGATGAAAACATGGTTCGCTCAGTTTGTGAAATTGACGTTTGCCGACATAAATCCAACGCTTCCAAACCTGCCTATTTTATAAGGCTCCCACCACCGTGGCAGCTGAGTCCCTCATGATCTTTAAACCGAAACACATTTGCACAAATCTTTGCGGTCCTGAAATGTGAAGTAGGGCAGAGTGCTGTCACTCCTATTTTAGGGAGGGGAAACTGAGGCACAGAAAGGCTAAGTCTACAGCTCAAGTGCCTGCAGGGAATCTAGGTTGGAGTAGACTTGAACTCCTGTCTTCCAAACCCTAAGCCATCCGTCCTCTCATAATTAGCTTATGGTTTCCTTGCTCATCCTGATCACTGTATTCGCCTGCTGCCTCCTACCTTATACTTCAGGCCAGGGGCTCTCTCTCTAAGGATCTGTACAGCACCTAGCGTAACAGGACCACAATCCTGATAGATGCTCCAAGCACCACCCCAGTAAGCTGCACATATGCAGCAAACCTGAATGCAAATTGTTGAGAGTTACAGACACCGCAGAGGGAGTTCCTAAGAGAAGGAGGCTATGCGGCATGGCAGCCCGGAGAACCGACCCCTTCACCTAGCGACAGGGGTTCCTCAGTGGGGAAGGGGAGGAATTCAGCCCAGGGTTGAGGGCCAGTGCAATGCCAAGGCAGCCCCCAAGTCCCACTTCAGCCCCATAAGCAGGACTTAATTTGTGCCTCTGCCTTCCTTTGCCCCTCTCCTCAGAGCCAAATCCCCCCCGTGAGCCATTGACCAGGGATGCATTCTCCCACAGCTCTGCAAGGAAGTGCAACCCCCAGCTCCCTGTCATGGCCTCCTCATGCTTCTTACTGAGAGGAAAGAGGTGTCGGATTGGTAGCACCGCCTGCAGGAAATGGGGGTCCCTGATCCAGGGAAAGGGCCCCAGACACTGCTGTGCAGAGCATTGCATTGCAAGGGACACCCAGGACCCTCTGCTGCAGCCTCTTCTCAGGGTTTAGCTGATCGCCCTATTTGGGGTCAGGAAGGAATTTTCCTCCAGGGCAGCTTGGAAGAGGCCCTGGGGGTTTTTCACCTTCCTCTGTAGCATGGGGCACGGGTCACTTGCTGGAGGATTCTGTGCTCCTTGAAGTCTTTAAACCATGATTTGAGGACTTCAATAGCTCAGACATAGGTGAGAGGTTTATTGCAGGAGTGGGTGGGTGAAATTCTGTGGCCTGCGTTGAGCAGGAGGTCAGACCGGACGATCATAATGGTCCCTTCTGACCTTAGTATCTATGAATCCCAGGCTCTTCAAGAGCCACCCATCACCCGGTCATCGGGGCGCCTGCTGCAGGCTGTGCCCAGTGCCCCCAGGTGGCGGAGTGGGGCCGCAGCAGCAGTGACCTGTCCAGCCAAGACACACAGGGCAGAGCCTGCAGAGGTGACATGCCAACGGGGGGCATCTCTGCCAACCCAGCCAGAAGGTGCTTTGCCCCAGCATCGGCTCCAAGGATGCTAGTTTCCCCAGGCTGCACTTCCACATCATAGGAGCCAGCAGGCCCCGCATGCAGCTTCTCTACCCCTCTCGGCCCAAGTAACTCGCCCCCTCCTCTCCCCGGGGATGGGCTGGAAGTGAGCATTTCCGCAAAGCTGGAAGGTTTGGGGGATGTAACATCCACCTTAGCAGCCCTAAACATGGGCATGGCCCTCTCTGTACCACTGGCCTGCCACGCTGCCGACATGCGGGCAGCAGAGGACGTACGTAGGGGATTGCACACAGCTGGCTACCGGGAAGGAAATCAGCTTCCAGAGCTGACTGGGGCCTAGGGAGGGAGGATCCCACCTGGCATGCACTGCACCAGGGCAGATCAGCTCCTGGCCTGAGCCCCGCAAACCGAACAGGAAAGCAGGTGGACAGAGGGAGAGCAATGGGGCTGCTTTTACTCCATTGTGTAAGGGAGAAAGGTTTTGAATTTTATTGGAGGTTGGGAGGGTGTGGGGGAAGGAGGGAATGAATGAGCTGGGGAGGAGAAATGCAGAAGAGAGTGAAGAGAGAGAACCCAGGCTCCCCAGCCGTTCAGCTGGACCCTGTTCTGCAGGGTCCTGGACAAGCCTTGGGGAATTCAGAGTCACACTACTGAAGTGAGTTAAACGTTCATGAAGGAGGGTTAATACCACGGGGTCCATTGTGTTAAACATGCAAAAGTGTGCTCCTGGAGGGGGGGACACGACCCTAGTTCCTCCGGTTATCAGCCCTTTGAAGCCAGCCCCTGGGGAGAAACGCAATACAAGTCCAAACTCCATGCTCCAGGGGCCAAAGAAAAGATTTCTGGATAAATACCCTGATTTTAAACCCACGCAGGGCCTTCCTCCTGATCCAGCACAGACAGGACCTCTGGTCCATAGCAGGTCCCAAGCCTCAGGGCAGGGGTGGGAGGACCAGGCCCCATAAGCCGGGGTGCTTGGTGTGAGCTGAAGCTGTGATGAGCTAGAACCCACACGGAAACCCCTGGAGCATGGCGGTGAAGGACCCAGAGCCCATGGGGGGAGGGGGGGGAGGGAGAGACGACACGGGGGGGAGCTGGGCACGCAAGTTCCTGTGATGGTTTCTCTGCAGTGCCTTTACCTTAACCCTAACACAGGCCAGCAGAGGAAGTGCTGTACGATCGCTGTAACGCCGGCAGGCACCGGGAACCAGCTCAGAGGGGAAAGCAAGCAGGCCTGCCCGGGCAGCCTGGCCGTGCTGGGCACAACCCAGGGAAGGCAGGGAACCCTGGTCAGAAGGGAGAGAGAGGGGGCTCCACCCCAGAGCAGTAGCAGCCTGGGGGCTGAGAGCAGGTGTCCTCGCTGAAGGGGGAATACAGGCAGGGGGCTCTGAAATGTGACAACCTCCCTCCTGCGCTGGAAGGGGCAGGGAAAGCAATGAGGACGGGCACGGGGAGGTACCTCGGGGCGAGGCCCTGGGCCAGTTCAAGGACATTGAGGGACGGTGGAGCCCCGGTAAGGGCTCAGCTCTGCATGGGAGGAGGCAGGAGGGGGAAGCTGGCCAGCAGGCCCAGGCACCGCTGGGCACAACCCTGGATGCAGCAGGCAGAGGAAGCCCCAGCAGGAGGGTGAGCGATTCCGGTAAAAGGCAGACAAGGCCCAGACTTCTCCCCCGACCCCAGGCAGCTGCTGCAGAGGGGGGTCCCTGGTCTGTGCTTTACTGGTTACAGGAGACAAGGCAAGATGGGCATCATGTCCCTCCCCGGCCAGGCCACGCCTGTATCGCCCCAGCTGCAGGGCGGGTCAGGCTGCGAGCGCCCTGGCTGGGGTGAGTCCAGCAGCTTCGATCGCTCTCTGCCTGGCATGACAACCTTTCCCTCAACAGAGGGAGCAGGGCAGGAACCAGCCCGCAGGGGCGTGGTGCCTATGTACACACTGCATGCCCCAGCCCCACAGCCGATTCCAGCCAGCCCCTGCAGGGAGGACGCCATTTTGTAGAACAAAATGGCCCCCTCCACCCAGTGTGACCTTGCACACGCTGTCTGCACAAGGTCACACCCTGCACGCATGCGCGGAATGGCACATCTTCCTGCACATGGCACGGTGCGCCCCTGCCAGCCACCTGTGCTCCACTGGCCCCCGGCAGCCCAGCTCCTAGGGGCCAGCGGGCAGCATTAAAGTCCCCCAACACCACCCTGGGTGCAGCAAACAGGGCCCCACCCTGCAGACGGCTTCAGCTCTGTGCCAGGAGATGGCTGAAGCAGAGAGCTTCCAGGGGAGGGGAATAGAGACCTCCATGCATGGGAGAGTAGGCACTTGCTGGGAGATGAAAGCACCACCCCCTTCTTCCCAGCTATACAAGGCAGAAGGGAGATCCCCCGCAGATCAGGGCCCCGCCGTGCCCAGAATGCCTGGGGGCCCAGTAGAGCCAACAGAGCGGCAGGCTCGGTGTCCCAGACCGTGCCAGGGGGCTGGGGTGGGGGGAGGCGAGGGCGGGGATCTGGCATCCACGCCCCATGGGGTCCGGCTCCTCAGCTGTCCCCGTTGATGGGTGCCCTCTCCCCTCCCAGCAGATTCTCCCTCTCGGCCTCAGAGCCCACGGCACCCGCTGGGGGCCGGCGCCAGGGCAGCCTGGCAAGCAGGGGCTGGTGCAGGCCGTTGTAGAGGGCGGCGCCGGCCAGGAGGATGAGGAAACCCAGGATCTCCAGGCCGTGGAAGGTCTCCCAGCCCACGGCCAGGCTGACGGCCCAGATGACCACGGTGCGCAGGCTGTCCAGCACCATGCGGGTGGTGGCGCTGATCTCCTTGGTGACGCTGATGCCGGCGAAGTTGAAGAAGGCGATGCTGCTGATGTTGCCCACCAGGGCCAGGGCGATGAGGGGTTGGCGGCCGATCTGGCAGAAGGCATCCAGCGTGTCCTCCAGCACCTGCCGCGGGCTGCCGCTGAAGCTGCCCGCCGGGATGTAGTACATGGGGATCAACAGCAGGGACAGGATGACGAAGCCAAAGAAACCTGGGAGGGAGCAAGGCAGGGGGTGGTGATGGGGGGGCAGAAAAACCAGGCGCTGCTGGTTGGGGCTCATTCCTCAAGAGTCCCCTCCACCCCCCTTTAACATGGGGCCTTTCCTTCCCCGGGAATCCATCTGGGGCCCCTGAACGCTGGATCTGGGTTTTGTGGTGGGATGGATTTCAGGAGAAAGATGCAGTTTTTCAGAGGCTGTCCTGAGTCACGCAGGATCCAGTCACCCCCCCGCCAGGCACAAGTGAGCTGCAGGGGCGGGAAATGAACCAGAGTTTTAAGGAGACCTCCCCTGGACCCACCCTATATTCCTCCCCCTTGCTGCAGTATCCACCCCCGACGCTGTTTCAGTCACATGGAAAGCAGCCTAGCTAAAGACAGCTCTTCCAAGCACCCCCAGCCCCATTTACTGTGACTGGAGTGGTGGGTGGCAACAAAGAGACCCTTGCTCCCCTCCCGCCAGCTGCCAGTTTGCCCTTGCTGCCTGGGTGCAGACCCCGGACCCCATGTTTTCAGCGGACAGGGACACTTCAGGTGCCCCCCATAAACGCTTCAGTCCCCACAGCCTAGCGCCAGCCTCAGAGGCTGCGATGCAGGATGCCGCCTGCTGCGTCTCCCAGTGCGAGCGGCAAGGGGGCTCGGCCGCAGGCTCCCTGCTCGGAGTCAGTAGCCCAGAGCGGCCCACAGGTCACCACAGCTCCTCCACCTAGCACCCGGTATGGGGCTCCCGCCACCCAGCCCCCTCCCCCCGCTGCTACCTACCCTCCGTGCCGACGGCCCGCAGCGGGTGCACGTCGTGTTTGTAGATGAACTTCTCCTCCAGCACCATCTGAATGGCGACGATCACCTGGGCCATGATGATGAGCAGGTCACCTGGAGCGGGGCGGGGAAGAGAGAACGTGGGGGGGTCTCCAGACACAGCGACGCCCCACCCGCCGGGCGGAGTAACCGCAGCAGGGATCTATTGCATTCAGGACCCGCATTCCCGCAGCCAGTCCCACCCAGAAAAATCTATCCCCAGTGACGACCCCCTCTCAGATTCCTTCGTGGCCCTCCCAGGCTGTCTCCCCCCCCCCACGTACCTGTGATGACCTCGCTCAGCTTGTGCGTCTCGTCGCGGCTGCCGAGCATGTCCGCCAGCCCCACCACCACCAGCCCGGCCATGGTGACCAAGATCCCCAGCCACTGGCTCGGCACCAGCTTGCGGCCCAGGAAGGCCACCGAGAGCAGCCCGGTGAAGATGATCACGGCCCCGCGCAGCATCTGGAAGCTGGAGGCGCTGGTCATGTTCAGGGCTACGGCGAAGGAACGTGCTTGTGAGTGGAGCTGCCGGACCAGACACGCCTCAATCCTGACCCCCAGCTAGGCCATTCCTCCCCTCTCCCCTAGATGCACCGCAGCCCCATTGCTATTCCTGTCCTGCCAGCTGTCTCCACACCAGGCCATTACAGGAGCCCATTAAGCAAGGGGCTCACTGTTCCCCTGCAGAGTAGCACGCGGGTGGGTGACTCCTTGGGGGGAGGGATAGCTCAGTGGTTTGAGCATTGGCCTGCTAAACCCAGGGTTGTGAGTTCAATCCTTGAGGGGGCCATTTAGGGATCTAGGGCAAAAATTGGGGATTGGTCCTGCTTTGAGCAGGGGGTTGGACTAGATGACCTCCTGAGGTCCCTTCCAACCCTGATAGTCTATGATTCTATGACTACGTCGCCTTCTGGTGGCGGGAAGCCCAGAGGATAAATGCCTTTATACCAGTACAGCTTGCAGAGCATCTCCTCCAACTCAAACGCTAGAGCTCTGGTTTATCACAGCCGAGGATCCCGGTTCTAGCCCCCCAAAAGGCAGCACGATGAGGCCTTTTAAATCTGGGAGGCACGGAGGGAGCGATTGTGCCCAGCAGAATGTTTCAGCCGCGGCATCCTTCCCAGCCTGCAGTCAAGGCTTCCCCCGCTCCCCGTCCCTCCAACGGCTCCAGCCTGCGGGAGAATGCGGCTCGAGAACACAACCACCGGACGTTAAATAGGATTTAATCAGCATCAGTCTGAGCGACGTCTCCTTTGACATGCTCGCAATTAATTGTGCTTCATCCATCGCGCGTGGGAGGGTCACTGGCACAATGCCGCTCCCAGCGAGGGAGTTTTTGGGGTGACTTTCATTGGAGCTTTGGGCTCTGTGCTGAGACCTTGTGGAAAGGGCCCCTCCCCCTCTGCTCAAGGGCAGGACAGCTTGCGTTTTGTGGTGGATGGTTTTATTTCCTGATTTTAACGTGACCGAGCCAGCTGAGCAAGAACCCCTTTCCGAGCCTTCTCTCGCTGCTAGGTCCAGGAGCAGCCAGAATGAGATTTGTGCCCCTGGTTTTAAAGCCCATTTCCCCCCCAGCCTTGCCCCTTGTGTTATTTATAGCTGGCAAAGTGCACGCAACTCACAGCATTTCCCACCCACTCTGCACAGGGGTGAATGAGGATGACCCAAGGGGCAGGGCGGTGGGGAATCGGGCCCTGAGTTTCTAGGGGGGGGTTATTAAAACTGATTATTTTCATAAAGGACATCAGAACATAAGAGCTTCTTAGCCATTTGCGGACACAGGGCTTCCGTCCTCACCTTGATTGGCTGGAGGAAGGAAGTGGTCAAAGCAGATGATTTGGGGGATGGCTAGCTTAGAGGAAGGACTGTGCCAAAGTTAGGACGCTACCTTGGGAATCAGGAGGCCAGGGTTCAAATCCTAGCTCCGCCAGATTCCCTGTGCGACTGTGGGCAAGTCGCTGCCCGTCTGTGCCTCAGTTTCCCCTCTGTACACTAGAGCTAATAGCTCTGCCTCACAGAGGGGTCGCACGGAAAGCTGCACTCCAGAGTGTGAGGTGCTCAGACGTGACAGTAACGGGGCCAGATAAGTACTTAAGATAACTTCAGTTTCTGCCCACCTAGGAGAGGGCACCCCCTACAGGAAGCGGGCCTCATTCCGAGAGAAGGTGCAATCTCCGGAGAGCTGACCGGGGAACACACATTGCTCGGTGGCCTGTTGGTTTGGTGTCTCTGCAAAACAGATGAGCAATGCAGTGCTCCGGGGGGATTAACTGTGGGGCGTTAACCCCCCCAGGAAGGACCACCTGCAAAAAGGCATGACGTTCCACAGGGTTTTAAAGACAACTCCACTTGCCCCTTGCTTATCAGGTGCCCCCTTCCGCCCCCCAGGCCCGGAGCACCCAGCACTTACCCACATACATGATGCTGGTCCCGGTCATGTCGCACAGCGCCGGAGGCAGGAAGAGCAGTGGGTTGAAGGGCTGCGCGGGGGCCAGGCTGGGCTCTGCTCGCCGCCGGTCCCTGCAGACCAGGAGGTAGAAGGCAGCCAGGCAGGAGAATTCGCCCAGGAACATTCCCACGGCCTGAAACACGGACACGGCAGCTCTGTGGGGAGGCGGCTCGGCAGAGACGGGGCGCTGGTATCTCAGGGGCAGCCGCAGCTCCGCACCCAGTGACTGCTCCCCGGAGCGAGGCAGACCCGGGAAGCTCTGCCGCCCCACAGCTCCAGCCTCCCCCTCAGCTGTGCCAGTGGATCCCACAGGCCCTGGATGGCGGGACAGGCCAGAGCTTAAAACATTATACCATCAGCTGCGCAAACCTGCTGATCCGGGAAGGGGAGGAGAGATGGGGAGGTGGGGGGAGGACATGACACACACCCCCAGAATAACCCCCTCTGCTCCCCGAAAGGCGCTGCCATCAGGGCGGGCCAGGGAGGAAGCATGGTCAACAGCTGGCCTGAACCCAGCTCTGCTGAGCCCCATCTCCCCTCCCCCCGCCAGGGGGGCTGGGAGGAGAGATCTGCCACGAGCGGGGCGTGCGTGAGCCCTCCGAGTCCGCACGCCTGGTGAAAGCCACGGCCCCGTGGGGCGCCGGCCGTACCTGGAGGAAGGGATGCTGGAAGCTGTGCTCTGCAGTCCCACCGCAGCCCCCCGCGTTGAAGTTGTCAGCCCATCTGAAACCGAGACGGGGTGGGGGGGAGGGTTGCCGTTAGAATAGGAAACCTGCAGAGCGTAAATCCCGGCCCTTCCCCTTTCAACGAACCGGGGACCTGCTACAGTGACCCCAGCTACCGCTAAGCCAGGGTCCCCAAATGTTTTACCTCACGCCACCCCCCCCGTGTCCCCCCAAACCGGGGCCAGGAGCAGGGCCACGGCTCTGGGAGGGGGGGACACAGACAGGGGTAAGGGGGCTGGGGTCATAGCTAGAGGCTGAGGCCGGCAGCCAGTGCCAGCAGCCGGGATCTCGGACATGGGGCCGGCAGCAGGGACTGGGTCCAGGAGCGGAGCTGGGGGTGCTCCCTCCCTGCCCCCTGTGGGGGCTGGCCCAGGCCCCAGCTGCACCCTCCCGAATGCTCCTCCATAGGGGCGCATGCCTCCCCAGACTGGGGACCTCTGCGCTAAGTCCTGCTGGAAAACACCAGCGTTCTGAGGGTTAACAGCCGGGGCCGGAGACTCTTGCATGCAGCTACAACCGGGAGACAGCCCCTTCTGACCGACCAGATCCGCTCCGGGTCGAGCAAGACTCACTCCCACCAGCCCAGCGCAGCGCTGGCAGAGCGAGCTGGATTCTCCTCCGGCTCACGCATCCCCAAGAGCGGCGCTGCCCAACGGACACTTTTCAGAGCAGACGGGCAGCCCCCTTCCTTTAGCCTGCAGGGGAAACCAGTGCGCAGCCGTAACGGGGCAAGGTTCTTCCGCAGCTGGCGAGGAAAAGTAGTCTCTAAGTATCGCACTAGGTAGCGGAGGGATCTCTGGTATTTACCGAGGAACATGGCTCGGCCGAGGACACTTCCCCACCGGGCACGTGGAGAGCAAACTGCGCCAAGGGAGTGCTGCGTTTTAAAAATGAACAGCTCTCGGCACAGCTGCATCGCCTCGGCCCGCTTCTTACTGGGAGCGTGGTCCAGGTATTAGAGCAGGGGCCCGAGGCCCAGGACTCCTGGGTTCCAGCTTGCTCCATCAGCCCAAGCCATTATTCGCTGTTTCATGGCTGGTTGGGGAATATTTGCCTCCCAGGATGCTGGGAGGGGAGGTTATCCATCTGGAGATCTTTGGATGACAGGCGCTAAGGAGAGGACAGGCTGATCTCTGCTTCAATCATGTCTTAGCCCTGTACCGGCCCACTGAGGATTACTTAGGGCTGGCTGAAAGACAGGAGGAATTCTTTGCCCCCCACCCCCTTTTCTCATCCAATGAGATTTGTAAAGGTCTGGACAAGCTCTTGGGTTACCCCCAACCCACTGCCCTTTAGGAAAGTGCTTGAGGTCACGGAGCGGCTCACAGCATTTCATAAACAAATGAGCTTTATTCAATACCCCCCCACAGATCACGGTATATCCAGGACGGGGAAAGCGCCGTCTTCCTGTCACACAACCTGGCCTCTGCCCTGGGCAGCCTGCACGACAGAACTGAGAGGTGGAAAGTGTTTCAGGTCAAGTCCAGCTCCCTGCAAATGCAAAATCATGGCCGACCATCAAGGCCCCGGGCCCAGCACCCGGCAGTCTGGTGTCAGCAAGTTCTCTAGCAGCGTTTTTGGACTGAATTTAAAGGGATTCATCCAATCTGGGCTGTGTCCTTTGCACTATGTGTTTTGACATTATGTGTTTTAAGCTGCACCCAAGTTCTCCATGTGTTACGTGTTCTGACAACATAAACCCCACATTGCTGAAGATTAGATTGCAAGGCGGAAGGTGAGGGGTTTTTGGAGGGAACAGCTGGGGCTTTTAACAGTTTGAGTGGGTAGGAGAAACCCACCAGCTGGATGGCTTTTAAGCGATCAGCAGTGAGACAGTTGGCAATTTAAGCAGAGTTAACACATCAACCTGAAGGGGGCACTCCACCCCTCCCTTAGCGGGCGTTTCAGCCTGGCTGCCACCCCAGAAGGACTACACTGCATCCGTTTGCATTTGGAAGGCTTACCTGACAGCCATAAATACCAGACCCTTGCAATTCTGGAGCAAAGGATAGATTTTGCAACTAAGAAGCATGCTGCAGAATACACAGGGCCTGGCCTACTGGACACATACTGCTGCTTTATCTAGCCTAATATGTCACCAGGACTAGACGGACAATGAATCAGAACAGAAGGGGACTGCATTTGTCTCACTCCAGTCACCTTGGCTGCCCAGATTTCTGTTCCTAGAGAATAAGTCCAACTTTTCAGGCGGGATCACTAGGCTGGAGCTGTTCCAGTTAGTCTGGGCCAGTGATGCTCAGGGCTCTCTTTGATGGGAGCCGTTGGGCGTGCTTCACAGGCTTGCAGATTTGGGGAAGCGGTTAAGAGCAGCAGCGTGCACAGTCCAGCCGGGGAACAAAGGGAAGAGCCTTGCTTTGAGAAGCTGTCAGAGCTCTAGCTGCGTAGGCAAGCCACAGAACACTGTCTGAGCAAAGTCAGGGGTTCAAGTCCCCCATGGCCATGACACCCACCCAGAATGACAGTGCAGTATCAGGGACACCTCCCAGCAGTGGGCAACACAGTGCCCCACGTACCCACACTGCTGTCGGTGATTTGGAGACTGACTGCAGCTGGGCCGCCCTCTCCAGCCCTCACTTCTGGGGCAGGTTGGCAGAGGGGCCATTGCCTCAGGGGACCGACGTCTCTGCAGTTCACACTCAGCGGGGAACGCTTGCCCCGTCCCAGGAATATTTTCAAGAGTTTTGAATTTTTTACCATCCCGAATTGGAACCGCAACAAAGATCTTGACGTCTGTGGCCGAACGAGCTGTCAGAAGATTTTTGTTTGGGTCAAGCCAAGTGTTTCATTTTGATCGTCTCTCTTTTTTCTTTTCAGCCTAGCAAGCTTACGTTCTGAAAAGAAGTCACTTTGAACTGGAAAACTTGCCACGTTTCTCCCAAGTTGGGAGATTCGTCCAAACCAGCCCCATCTTGTGAACCCTTTCTGCTTTGACAAATTAGCATTTTTGGGGGACAAAAAGGGATTTGTCAGGGATTTGTCAAAGAGTTCCCAGCCAGTGTTACAGTTTACAAAACTCCTGACATGCAGCCAAGATAAAGCGCTCTTTGGAGACCACCCCAGCAGCAGATACTTCCCAGGAGGGAAAAGGTTGCTTTCAAAGGGGCCTGCAGACACAAGGGCTGTCACGTGGCCAGTCGTTGTACAGACTCGCCTGCAAGCCCAGTGGTGAGCACAAAGCTTTAAGTTTCCTGGCACCAATTCCAGCCCCACCCTGGCAGGGAGTGACAGTGAGGCGAACCGGACACCTCTATGTAACAGACAGAGTAAGAGAGCACTGGCCCCTGGGAATCAGATGTCAGCTCCGCATTAATCTTCACTAGATCAGCCATGGTTGCGGGGAAAGAGAGATGCCTAGTGAGAGCCGGGGATCCCTCCAACCAGGGAGCAGCACCTCCTTTGCAGACAGGTGATCCTGTGCATGCGGAGATAGGAATGGCGGGGCAGCCCTTGGGGAGGTGAAGGCTGAGCCAGCTGTCCAGCCGCCTCCCATCCCCTTGCCCCGCAACATTAACCCATCTGGAGGCAGGTTTCTGCATCCAGCAGCGACAGGCTAGCAAGAGAGAGGGGCCCCTCCTCTGCCCCAGTGTGTCCAAGCCATGGGGCCAGCTCCAGCCCAGCACTGCTTGCCCAAGGGCAGCTTTCAGAACAGCACCATCGGCCGCCCGGGGGGTTTGCATCAGCTGCTGGCAGGGGACAGGAAGGGGAGAGCGTTCTACCCCTACGAACGGCACTGCCTTTGCCCCGGCTGCGAGACGGGCGGAGGCTGATCCTGGGCCCAATTCCCCCTGCCCTGCCCCTTCACACCCATGTTACGCAGGCGCCAGGCAAGGAGAGACAAGGGCCTGTGATTAGCTTCCTTCCCCAATCACGCTCGTTCTATGCCACATCCTCGCTCAGCTGCCAGCAGGCGCGCTGCTCAGCGGGAGCTGCCGGCCCAGCATCCAGTTCCGCCAAACCAGAGAGGGAACAGCGACGGGGTCTAGGCACCAGCTCTGGATGCCAGCCACTCCTCACGTGACAGATCAGAATCCTGGCCGCAGCGACTTCTCTGCCTTGGAAAGACGCAGGGCTGAGCCGGTCTTACGTTCGAGGCTCCACCGGCCCCGTGCTTCAAGCCGATGGTCTCCCTTGCCCCTCCAATACTGGCACAATCACCTCCACCCCAGAGGTGGCTGCAATTCAGACCCAAGGTCTCACCAACTAGCTTCCTATCCTCTGATCGGACGTGCTTTCGGGTCTGCCTCTGCGGGACTCCTAATTTGTTCCTAGACGATGACGGCCAGGGGAGGTGGGTGACTGGGTCTAGGGATGGATCTGTCTCGCCAGCAGTTTAACTAGTTCCCATGTGCGCCTAACACCTCACCCCCACCCCCCAGACACCCACACATCAGAGAGCCAACATGAACCCGGCTAGCTTAGCTGAGGAATTCACAAGGTCAGTCCCCAGGTAATTACACAGAGGTGAGAGCTCCAGGGGAGGTTCAGGGATGGATAGCCTGTTCTCAGAAGTGCGGAGCAGAACGGGGATGCAAAGTGCTACCTGGGGAAGGGAAGTTTGATATGTGGGGAAAGGGGGTGTTTCCAGGGCTTTGTTCTCAGACCCCCGAGCTGCTGAGAAGAGCCGAGTTTGAAGCCTGAGAAGCCAAGGCCCCCGTTTCCACAAAACAAGGGGAGTAACCAGTGGCAGGGCAAACACACTGCTCCAGGCTTCCAGCCTCTCCATCTTCTCCGCCCCCCTTCCCCGATCTTTAAGCGCCCATGATTTGCCACACACGTGTCCACCCTTCATAGGGGCAGAGCTGCTCACAAAGTGCCCGTGGCACACACACACGCCGTCTGCTGTAGTGGATGCTGGTTACTCGCTGTCGCGCTGCCTGGAGCGGCTCGCGACCGTGAGTGCCCACCTCCGGGCAGACTGTCAGAAAAGAGGGCAGACACCCCAAACGGGTGGGGTGGTCTATAATCAGATTTCCCCAAGAGAATGTGAACTCCTGGGTCACTAGACCAGTCTTACCACGGAGTCACAGACACTCCCCTTGGCCTCTCCAGTCTTTCTCGCCACGCAGACAAACTGGTCTTCGTGATCAGTGGTCGCTTACGTCAAAAAGCGCACCGCATCAGGTTGCTCCCAGTCCCAAGATACCAGTCATTTACCCCCATCAATTGGTACCACAAATCTTACACCAAAGACTACTCGAGAACTGGCTACCAGTGTTAACTAACTAATGATTTATTAGCAAAGAAAAAGTGAGTTATTGAGGGGCTAAAGCAGGTAAAATATATGCACAGGTGAGTCAGAGTCTATCATTCCAAATGGTAGCGGAGATGTAGCAATCTGCCAGTTTCCCCAAAGTCTCTCAGAGCTACCCAGAATAACCCTGGGGATCTCCCTCGTCTGGTGCGCCGTTAGAATCCAGACAGCCCAGAGACAAGGATCTTTCCCTGAATCCACACTTCTGTCTTCTTCTCCCAGAAAACAAGCTGCCAGGGTCACTACCCATGGGTGGGCTCTGAGGACAGAGAGTGAGAAATGCATCTAGAGTCTTCTCTCCGATCACCACACACAATGGCCACTTGCTTTGAAAGTGACATTTCCTGCTAAAGTTCCTCATTTGCATTCTCGAGGCTCTCTCTCCCCATCGAGGGCTTATTAAGGCTGCGTCTACACTACACAGCGTTTAGTGACGTGGCTGTGTCCGAGCCGCTAAAAGCCGCGCAGTGTAGCCACTGTCTGTCGGCTCTCCTGCCGACAAAACTCTTCCACCCGCCATGAGCAGCATTTGCACTCTCCTGCCGACCACGCGCTGTTCACACTGGGACCGTGGCGGCAAAACTTGTGTCTTTTTGGGCGGGAGGGGAGGTGTTGGGTTTAACTCCTCTGAAAGACCACCGTTTGGTCGTTCAATTGCCAGTGTAGACACAGCCTCAGTGACGGGGTACACGCAGTGGAAACGTTCGCTGCTCCATTATAGCGGGAGACAGACAAGTGAAAACGCTGCAGGCATAGGAACCGACTCCACGGATACGCCAGGGCTGGAGCACCTGTAACCCACACACCTCTGGGCGTGGTGCTCTGTCCCATCTAGTGGCACCAAGACCACTTCGAGATTAATGAGTCTGCTTTACAGCCTTAGCGAAGAGCCACATGGCTTTCAGCTCATGCAGGAGAGACTCACACATTTAGTTCCTGAGGTCCCAGGTTCAATCCCTCCTGCCTGCCAACGACCGAGGTCTGTTGGTGTTACACACACATGGAAAGGCAGCCACGTTTCCGCCCCCCCCCCCCCGCGCCTGCTGCAATCAGCTGTTCCGTGGTGCGTGTGAGGGAGGGAAGGAGCAGGGACGGGGCACGCTCAGGGGAGGTGGTGGGAAGAGGCAGGGTGGGGCCTGGGGCAGGGGTGGGAAGAGGTGGGGCTGGGCAGGGCCGAGCACCCTCCGGGTTAGGTTGGAGAGGAAATCAGCACCTATGAACGCAGGTAACATCCCACTAGTTTTCAGGAAGTTTAAACACCAAACACAAGCACTTTGAGCTCATAGACAAGTGACTCGACCTGGCTTCCACCTATGCATCTGTCAGCACCCAGCGAGGCCGGGGCTTCGGCATGAGCGGGCACCTAGTCTGCCAGCGTCGCACTGGCAATGCTGATGAAGACAGCTTTCGAGTATTAGCAACGGTCCCCTGAGCACCGATCCCGTCGCACGGACTTTAACAGGAGTTAGCTATTAGCAGGGTGGATAAAAATCAATGATTTTTTTAAAAAAATCTGTTTTTTATTTAAATCGGATTTTTTTGATAAAAAGGTTTTTTCCTCAAAAATCAATCTAAAGATAGTTTTAATTAAGATACATTATAGCTCAAAGATCTCATCATGGAATAGGGATTATACATTCTAATTCTATAGTATGAGACAATATATTCATGTCACGTTTAAGAAAAGTTTTGTAAATGAGTTCCAAAACTTTGTGGATTAGGGACCCAATCTTATGGGGTTCCAGGGGCTTCTGTAGAGATTATTTAGGTTAATTTTTCTATCTACCCAATGGGAGTCAGTGCTCAGTCTAGAAAATACCACCAGAGATGCTTAGTTTTGCAGTTCTCAAACTGTGGATTTGTGTCTCCAGAGATAAGATACTTGTTAACAGCAAAAATTATTTTAAATAAATAAATAAATATATAGAGGTGAGAAATTGTTAAATAAAACAATTGAAATGTCTGTCTGGTGATGTTCTCCTCCTAATACAGCCTGGCAAGAAAGTCCTCCAAATATTAAAGATTAACCTTTTGAATTGGAGATAGTTCACCTCCCAATGACTTCCTCAATATCTGCTTCAATTATCTTTGGTAAATGAAATAACCAAACAATCATTTTCTGATATAGCTGTAAAACTCATCTGAAAAGTTTTCAAAATAAAACATCAAAATTAAAAGTGTGTAGTGTGTCCCTTCTAAAAATGAAACCTACATCTATCTCTGAGTTGTGAAGAATATGTATTGAGGTTATAACAACCAACAAGAAGGCACTTTTATGTAGAAATCCATGATTAAATCGAGTCTTTCTGACTAGTGATTTAAATCAAATCCACCCTGGATATTAGCAACGTTTTGGAGCAGGGAGAGGTACCATGCAGGCCCACAGGCCCCCCTTCCCCATTGAAAGCCCCAGCTGCAGGCAGATTTGTAGGGCTGCAAAGGAAGGAAGCCCTGGGACATGTCAAGCCCAGGCCCCTAAGCTGCAGCCAGGGTTTTCCATGGAGAGCAGGATGCTGGGAGTTCATGGGGCTGCACGGAACCCCTCCCTGGACTCTACCTTGGATCCTGCTTCCCGTGGCCCTGGCTGCAGGCAGGTTTGTAGGGCTGCAGCCAGGGAAGCAAGCCCTGGGACATGCCAAGCCCAAGAGGCCAGGTGCCAGGGCAGGACACAACCCAGAGAAAACAAGAAGAGGTACCATGCAGTTCCACATTCCCCAGTACTCCGTCCCCAGTGGAAAGCCCCAGTATCCAGGCTGCAGGGCCCCCTCCCTGCTGCCCGACCCACTGGCCTCCCCTCCCACGCCGCAGGGGCGGGACTCCTGTGTTACCTCCTGTGCAGGTGGCGGGCCCCTTGCCACCCCAATCTGCTGTCCCAGGCACGGGCCTTTCACTCCTCAGCAACTTCCGGCTAACACACTTCCCGGGGAACAGAGAGTTTGAGACTAACCGGCACCCACCGTACGTCACAGAAACAAAGGGATTTCGACGCAGTTTCCCAAACAGGAAAAAGTCAAAACCGTTGTATATGAAAGTGAAAGGGCTCAAAAGCGGGTTTGACTGCTCCCAAGAGGAAATATTTTGGAATTTCCATCGTGTGGGAACATTTTTTTTTGTTCTGACTCTAAAGTTTTTTTTTTGTTCCAAATATCACAACATCCCCAGGCGTGGCCATTCCGGTTCCCAACCTGTGCAACATATGGGGGGCTACTGCCACGTACAGAGGCCACCATAAGTCTCCCAGCCTCAATCAGTCCAACGCACTCTGGATGTAAGTACAACCCCTATCAGATCAGCAACTGTGACGAAGCAGGACTGTTCTTAACGTTTCCTCTGAATAGAGTGGGGGTGCCTCAGTTTCCCCTAGGCAGTTCTTAGGTATCTAGGGGGTGGGATAAGGGTGTATGATCGTTGCAGAGCCCTAGAGGGCAGGTATGTGCAGGGGTCTGGACACAGAGAATGGCCGACACCCTGTTTCCTGGCAACTGATGGCCTGGGCCCTTCCCCGCCTGCAAGGTGAGAGCTAAAGGGTTGGAGAACAAAGGAATCCGGTGACCTCCTGGCCCGGGAAAGGGACAAAGCCCAGAGGAGGGGGGGCTGGAGAGAGTTTCAGTTTGGGGCTGGCTGGGGACATGGAGTGAAGTGCAG
The DNA here is from genome assembly GCF_965140285.1 of Lepidochelys kempii. NCBI lineage: Eukaryota > Metazoa > Chordata > Testudines > Cheloniidae > Lepidochelys > Lepidochelys kempii. Next base: position 4,361,263 of record NC_136382.1, on the reverse strand, counting down.
ACATGGTTGTCTGGCTCACTGCCCCCCAAAATGGACCCAGCTGAGGGGTCCTGTTCTCTGCACCTACAAGCTCTGTTTTAGACCATGTTCCTGTCGTCTAATAAACCTTCTGTTTTACTGGCTGGCTAAGAGTCACGTCTGACTGCGGAGTTGGAGGGCAAGACCCTCTGGCTTCCCCCGGAACCCGCCTGGGTGGACTCGCTGTGGGAAGCGCACGGAGGGGCAGAGGAGGCTGAATGCTCCGAGGTCAGACCCAGGAAGGTGGGAGCTGTGTGTCCTGAAGACCGGCTGCTCCCCAAGAGGAGACTTCCCCAGAGTCCTGACTGGCTTCGTAGGGAGCAGTTCCAGAGCATCGCCCAGGGACTCCGTGACAGCAACGGCCTTGAGCCACTTGTGCCACCGGCCTGAATTTAAAAATCGACCACGCAAATTAAATTGCCCGTGGATTCAAGGTCACTTCTAACCGGGGTGGGGAAATCAGGAGAGGCAAAGCTGAGTTTTGTTGGAGAAGCAGAGAGCATGGGTTGCATCTTGCACCACGAGTGTAGGTAGCATCTGTGCCATGCTTTGAGCACCAGGAAAGATGTGTTAAAATGCAACCTCAAAGCTCAGCAGGAAAAGCTAGAGGGACCGGAGGTCACAACCCAGACAGTCACGAAGTAGGGCAGGGGGCGTGTGACGGAAGGCGCCCCGGTATGTCACAGAGTGGAAGCCGCTTTCTTGACTTTGCTCACGTCTTTCACGCTAAGTCAGCAGAGTTTCTGCACAAGTCAGGGCAGAGCCTGACCTCACCTGCCACATGACCAGACACCCATCAACCCCGCCAGCTGACCACCACACTGACTCAGCTCTGCATTTCGCAAGAGGCATACAAAACGGTTAATCAGAGGTTTCTGTTGAGACGCTTGCCAAGGCAGGGGCTCAGGAGATGTGGGGTCGCTTCCTGGGCCACCTTGGGCAAGTTGCTTTAATTTCCCCATGACTCAGTTTCCGCATCTGCGATTTCATTCATTGCGGCAAAGCGCTCGGATACAACAAAGACGGGGTAGACAACGCTCGGAGCTAGCGCTCCGCCCCCCTACTCGCCTGAGGGCGCAAGAAGCCGGGAGATCAGAGCTGGCTTCCTATCCCTCTCCCCATGCAGGCTTTGCAGGAAGGGAAGAGGGCAAATCCCCACTCTCAGCTCTTTCACTGGCTGCAGAGGGAAAGGAAGCCCCATTTCTAACCAACTGCATGTCCTTGGCTTTATAGCACTGCAACCTGTGCAAGGCCTAGAAACCAGAAGCAACTTAACAGCGAGTTTACACACAGCCCCACGGCAGGAATTAGCTCCAGCTTGGTGAAGAGTCAAGTCCCATAGGTGGGACCAGCCCATGGACAGATGCATAAGTTGTAGCTGTCGGGCCGAACAGGTGCAGCTGTGTGGGCCGGGCTAGGAGATCTCAGCGCATACTTGATTGGCAGTGGCCTGGCATTTTGGGGGCAGGGAGAGAAATGGGTGGAAGAAATCTCCCCTCCCCATATGGTGCAGCGCTGCCCAGCAAGGGATATTACGACTTCCCTTGCAGAGCGGGGCATTGCCACCCTCAGAGGAGGGACTGTTCCGTTTCCGGGCGCTATTCCTCACGCTGAGCCACCTTATGAAAGGAGAACCCCAACCCGGACAGGATTCGACCTCGGCAACAGGTTAACTCACTTTGCTGTGCCTGGCGGGGGGCTGTTCCCGGCTGACCTTCAGAGCATTAGCTCCGCATCAAAGGCCCGTGGCTCCGTGCCCCATTACTCCAGGGCCAGAGCCGGGCTCCCCGCCGAGAGCCTTCTGGAGCCGAAAGCACGGGACACACACATGCCAGTGGGTTAAGCGCTGGCCACACACGGCGCAGCAGGTGGAGAACTGAGGCACGGAATGGGCCGTGTCCACACGCACAGCAGCAGGACCTTAACCCCACCGGGGTAGTGACAGGGTTACAACCCCCCCTCAACATGGAGCAAAGGGCCCATCCCACCGCAGCTCCCCCCATGGGAAGGGAGGGCCATTCCCCCAGCTCCCCTAACCCTGCTCCCAGGAGAAATAGGGTCCCTTCAACACCCAGCCTCCCCCCATTTACTGAGGGCTGGAGGGAGACCGAGGGCCCCGCCAGGGGAGCCCCGATCACCCAGATCAGAGCCTATCTCCTGCCCTCCCCACCAGACAGACCAGGGGGGAGCCCACAGAAAACACCCCCTATCTCTTTGCACCCCGCGTTGCTCCCCGGGACCCGGGGACAGGGCCCCCCCCGCCAGCAGCGCCCCCCGCGTTGCTCCCCGGGGGCAGGGCCCCCCCCCTCCAGCAGCGCCCCCCGCGTTGCTCCCCGGGGGCAGGGCCCTCCCTCTCCAGCAGCGCCCCCCGCGGGCAGGGCCCCCCCCGCCAGCAGCGCCCCCCGCGTTGCTCCCCGGGACCCGGGGGCAGGGCCCCCCCCGCCAGCAGCGCCCCCCGCGGGCAGGGCCCCCCCCGCCAGCAGCGCCCCCCGCGTTGCTCCCCGGGGGCAGGGCCCCCCCCCTCCAGCAGCGCCCCCCGCAGGCAGGGCCCCCCCCCGCCAGCAGCGCCCCCCGCGTTGCTCCCCGGGGGCAGGGCCCCCCCCCAGCAGCGCCCCCCGCGGGCAGGGCCCCCCCCGCCAGCAGCGCCCCCCGCGTTGCTCCCCGGGACCCGGGGGCAGGGCCCCCCCCGCCAGCAGCGCCCCCCGCGGGCAGGGCCCCCCCCGCCAGCAGCGCCCCCCGCGTTGCTCCCCGGGGGCAGGGCCCCCCCCCAGCAGCGCCCCCCGCGGGCAGGGCCCCCCCCGCCAGCAGCGCCCCCCGCGTTGCTCCCCGGGGGCAGGGCCCCCCCCCAGCAGCGCCCCCCGCGGGCAGGGCCCCCCCCCGCCAGCAGCGCCCCCCGCGTTGCTCCCCGGGACCCGGGGGCAGGGCCCCCCCCCCGCCAGCAGCGCCCCCCGCGTTGCTCCCCGGGACCCGGGGGCAGGGCCCCCCCCCGCCAGCAGCGCCCCCCGCGTTGCTCCCCGGGACCCGGGGGCAGGGCCCCCCCCCCCTCCAGCAGCGCCCCCCGCGTTGCTCCCCGGGACCCGGGGGCAGGGCCCCCCCCCCCTCCAGCAGCGCCCCCCCCAGCAGCGCCCCCCGCGTTGCTCCCCGGGACCCGGGGGCAGGGCCCCCCCCCGCCAGCAGCGCCCCCCGCGTTGCTCCCCGGGACCCGGGGGCAGGGCCCCCCCCCGCCAGCAGCGCCCCCCCCCTCCAGCAGCGCCCCCCGCGTTGCTCCCCGGGACCCGGGGGCAGGGCCCCCCCCTCCAGCAGCGCCCCCCCCAGCAGCGCCCCCCGCCTTGCTCCCCGGGACCCGGGGGCAGGGCCCCCCCCCCGCCAGCAGCGCCCCCCCCCGCCAGCAGCGCCCCCCGCGTTGCTCCCCGGAACCCGGGGGCAGGGCCCCCCCCCTCCAGCAGCGCCCCCCGCGTTGCTCCCCGGGACCCGGGGGCAGGGCCCCCCCCAAGCTACGCTCCCGCTCCGCGGCGACTCACTTGGCCGAGAGGGTGTTGATGGAGCCGGTGGCCAGCATGAGCCCGGCCAGGGAGAGCTGGTACCGGGTCCAGGCCATGCTGCGGCGCCGGGCTCGCTCCCCCCGCCGCCCGGGCCCGCCGCGGCAGCTCCAGGGGCGGAGCGAGCCCCGGGCGGGGGAAGAGGAGTCGGAGGAAGGGAGGTCACATGACCGCAGTCAGCTGAGAGAACCAGCCCAGGCCCCTTTTTGCAACCTGACCCCCCTCCCCCTCCCCCACCCGTGGGGGGGGGGGGCCCGATCCTCGCCCGGCCCCACCGAGCAGCGGGGCTGGGGCCAGGGGCTGCCCGGCCGCAAGCCCTGGGATGGACTGGAGCAGGCTCGGGCCCCCCGGGCTGCCCCCCGTGGGGCAGGGCAGCAGGCAGGGCTTGGGGGGCTCTGAGCCGGGGAACCGTGCCCCACGGCCGGGGGGCGCAAACCTGCCAGGGCTCAGGTGGAAGGGGTGGGGGGTTGGCAGGCAAGGCTGTGCCAAGGAGAGACGGCGCCAAGGCAAGATCCAGGAAACAGGCCTCGCCTTGCCGGGCGTCTACAAGGTGGTGGGACCCGCCCTGGCTGCGTTTTCTGGCGGCTTCCTGGCAAGGGGTGACAGTAACTTCTGTGCAGATGGTTGTTGACCCAACAGAGCAAATCTCACCCCGTCACGGCTCTACCCAGCCCAGTAACGTGGACAGATCCCGAGGCCAGACCACTGTGATCATGTAGCCTGACCCCCTGGGTAACCCAGGCCAGAGACCTGCCCCACAATAATCCCTAGAGCAGCTGATCTTTTAGAAAAACAGCTGGTCTTGATTCTAAAAATTGCCAGTGATGGAGACTCCACCAGGCCCTGGGGTAAATTGTTCCAATGGTTAATTACTCTCACTCTGACAAATGTACGCCTTACAGTGTTTCCCTCTGAATTTGTCCATCTGCAGCCATTGGATCGTGTTAGATCTTTCTCCGCTAGATTGAAGAGCCCTTTCTTAACACAAATATTTGTTCCCCATGTAGGTAAATAGAGACTGTGAGCGAGTCATGCTGTAACCTCTTTGTTAAGCTAAATAGATGGAGCTCCTTGATGTTGTCATTACAAGGCAGGTTTTCCAGTCCTTTAATCATTCTCAGGGCTGTTCTCTGAACTGTCTCCAATTAATAAACCTTCTTCTTGAACTGTGGACACCCAGAACTGGACACAGGATTCCAGCAGCGGTCGCCCCAGTCCCAAACCCAGAGACAAAATGACCTCTCTGTTCAAGATCCCCCGTTTATGCATTAGCTCTTTTGCACTGGAAACTCATGTTTAGCTGATTATCCATGACCCCCCAAATCTTTTTCAGTCCCTGCTTCCCAGGATTGAGTCCCCCATCCTGTAAGTGCAGCGTGCACTCTTTGTTCCCAGACGTACATGTTTACATTTAGCAGCTTACTAAGTGATCCAGATCTCTCTGTATCAGTGACCTGTCCTCTTAAGTATTTACCACTCTCGCAATCTTTGTGTCATCTGCAGACTTTACAGTGATGATTTCATGTTTTCTTTCCGTTCATTGATAAAAATGCTAAATATAGGGCCAAGAACTGATCCCTGTGGGACCCCTCTAGAAACACACCCAGTCAGTGATGATTGCCTATTTACAATTATATTTTGACACCTATCACTTAGCCAGTTTTAATCCATGTAATGTGTGCCATGTTAATTTGGTATCATTCTAGTTTTATAATCAAAATGTGATGTGGTACCAAGTTAAATGCCTTACAGAAGTCCAAGTATATTACATCAGCCTTATTACCCTTATCAATTCAACTTGTAATCTCATAAAAAAGATCTCACATTAGTTTGACAGGATCTATTTTCCATAAACCCATATTGATTGTCATTAATTACATCCTCCTCCTTTAATTCTTTAGCAACTGAGTTCCATACCCGTTGGTCTATTGTCTTGCCTGGGATCCGTGTCAAGCTGACATGCCTATAACTACCTCAGGCATCCTATTTACCCTTGTAAAATAGTGGCACAATGCTAGCTTTCTCGCAGTCTTCTGGCACTTTCCCAATGTTCCAGGACTCATTGAATATCAGCAGTCATGGCCTAGCAAGCTCATCAGCCAGCTCTTTGAAAACTCTTGAAAGCAATTTATCTGGACCATATCTTCCAGAAAGGCATTCAGTCTTGATATGAAGACATCAGACTTCCTTTGTTTGTTCCAGGGACCATCACAGTCCTGTAACCTGGCTGCCATCTTTGGCTCAGACCTCTCTGTAGGCCCTCACATCCAGACTATCTCTAAATCTTGCTGGTTTTTTTCTGCATCACATCTCTACGGTTTGGCCTTTCCTATCCATGCCCACAGCTGCACTTCTCATCCCAGCTCATCCTCTGGCACCTTGGTTGCTGCAACAGCCTCCTCTCTGGTCTTGACAGACGCAAGCTTGCCCTGCTCTGGTCCATTCAGAATACTGCTGCCAAAATCATTTCCCCGGCCCATCGCTTTGCAGCCCTCCATTGGCTCCCCTTTCTCTAGCATACCTTCCTGGCCAATCCTCACCTACCTCTCATCTCATTCACTGCTGAGATATTGACTACCAGCTAGGTTCAGAAAAGGGCCACACAAATGTTGAGGGGGATGGAACAGCTTCCACCTGAGGGGAGATTAATAAGACTGGGACTTTTCAGCTTGGAAAAGAGACGACTAAGATGGGATGATTGAGGTCTATAAAATCATGAGTGGTGTGGAGAAAGTGAATAGGGAAATGTTATTTACTCCTTCTCATAACACAAGAACTAGAGGTCACCCAATGAAATGAATAGGCAGCAGGTTGAAAACAAACAAAAGGAAGTATTTCTTCATGCAACGCACAGTCAACCTGTGGAACTCCTTGCCTGGTGATGCTGTGAAGGCCAAGACTATAACAGAGTTAAAAAAAAGAACTAGATAAGTTCATGGAGGATAGGACCATCAATGGCTATTAACCAGAATGGGCAGGGATGCAACCCCATGCTCTGAGTGTCCTGAGCCTCTGTTCGCCTGAAGCTGGGACTGGACGACAGGGGATGGATCACTTGATGACTGTCTGTTCTGTTAATTCCCTCTGAAGCACCTGGCATTGGCCGCTGTTGGAAGACAGGATACTGAGCTGGATGGACCACTGGCATGGCCGTTCTTATGCTCTTACCTCCGATTCGCCCATGATGCCAAGGTCTACCACCCACTTGTTCAGTTTTCATATAAGCACCTTTGTGTGCTCCCCCTGCCGCTCCTCGCCTTTGGGACAAGTTCGTCACAAACACCCACAAAACGACCTCATTATCCTCCTCCACTGCAAAACTCTGCTGGGCTGTGATGCCTGCAGAAAACTTCATGACAGGGTGCTGCTGGGCCCAGACCACTGCCTGTCGTGGGATCGATAGTGTCTCATCGCTTCCTTGTACTCCCCCATCTGCCTGTTTCCACCTGATGCCTCTTGTCTTATACTTCCACTGCCAGCTCTCTGGGGCCAGGGACTGTCTTTTCGTCCTGTGCTTGTGCAGTTCCGAACACACTGGGGTCCTAATCTGCCACTAGAGCTCCAAGACACCGTACGGACGAGGCCTTTGCCTGTGGCCATGTTGTAAGGCCTAAGGCCTTTGCCTGTAGCCATAGGAGGAAAGCAGCAGCCATTAGGCAAGAAGCAGAAAGTCACATCCTCATATTCCATCTAAATTACATTAAAACAATGTAATATCGGGCCGTGACGGAGACACTACTGTCCTAATAACACCCACCACCACCAGATAAAGAAACAGATCTTAAGATGGTTAAAGAAAATGTAGTTTGCTAGCATCCTGTCCGGCAAGGAATCACTTATCAATAGTTGTGGCACCTTAGAGACTAACCAATTTATTTGAGCATAAGCTTTCGTGAGCTACAGCTCACTGCATCCGATGAAGTGAGCTGTAGCTCACGAAAGCTTATGCTCAAATAAATTGGTTAGTCTCTAAGGTGCCACAAGTACTCCTTTTCTTTTTGCAAATACAGAGTAACACGGCTGTTACTCTGAAACTTATCAATAGTTTTGCTTGTGAAATCCTCATTTCTTTATTGTTCTGTCTTTATGGTCCCCACTTCTCTATTGTTTATCTGTATGGTCTCTGTCTGGTTCTTTGATTGTTTCGGTCTGTTACGTAATTAATTTTGCTAAGTGTACATTAATTAAGGTGGTGAGGTAGGACTGGTTAAAGAATAGGATTGGTTAGAGAATTGTTTACTAATATTTTAGCAAAAAGATTGGTTAAGGTACAGCTAAGCAGGAGTCAAGTCTGCTGCAGTTTCCACGGTAAACATCTGATGAAGTGAGCTGTAGCTCACGAAAGCTCATGCTCAAATAAATTGGTTAGTCTCTAAGGTGCCACAAGTACTCCTTTTCTTTTTACTATATAAACTGGGGTCCAAAAGGAAGTTCTTGGGAACCAGCTCCAGGACACAGCCCCAAGATCAGAGCTGCCAGACCTCAACACCCTGCTAACCACACAGCGCAGCTTCTACCTCTCCCCCCAGCTTAATGTCATCTGCAGACTTGCTGAGGGTGCAGTCCCATCGCATCATCCAGATCGTTAATGAAGATGTTGAACAAAACTGGCCCCAGGACTGAGCCCTGGGGCACTCCGCTTGATACCGGCTGCCAACTAGACATCGAGCCGTTAATCACTAACCGTCGCGCCCAACAATCTAGCCAGCTTTCTATCCACCTTATAGTCTATTTTTTGAATCTGTACTTCTTTAACTTGCTGGCAAGAATACTGTTGGAGACCATATGAAACGCTTTGCTAAAGTCAAGGTACATCATGTCCACCATTTTCCCCATATCAACAGAGCCAGTTATCTCACCCTCAATTTGCTCTCCAAGTCAGCAGGCTAGTTCTGTGCCGTTCGTTGGTTGTCGATGCCTGGCTGATGGATCTCGCTCACCTGCTCCAGGGCTAAACCTGATGGACACGTGCAGCTAGGAAGGGAATTCCCCTCAGGCCAGACTGGCAGGGATCCTGGCAGGGGGGTTCATCTTCCTCTACAGCGTGGAGCATGGATCACCTCATCCCAGCACATCTCACCTGCCCTTGCAGGGGCCCAGGGCGTTGGTACCCCCTTGGTCATCCCCCTTGTCTGCCTGTGACACACAACTTGGCCTCCCTTTGGGTTTAATTCAGGGGCATCTGGATGGAGTGTGCCCTTGTTGCCAAGAAGGCTAATGGCATATTGGGCTGTATTAGTAGGAGCGTTGCCAGCAGATCGAGGGACGTGATTATTCCCCTGTATTTGGCACTGGTGATGCCACTTCTCATAGAATCATAGAATAACAGAGTTGGAAGGGACCTCAGGAGGCCATCTAGTCCAACCCTCTGCCCAGAGCAGGACCAATCCCAACTAAATCATCCCAGCCAGGGCTTTGTCAAGCCTGACCTTAAAAACTTCTAAGGAAGGGGATTCCACCACCTCCCTAGGTAACGCATTCCAGTGATTCACCACCCTCCTAGTGAAAAAGTTTTTCCTAATATCCAACCTAAACCTCCCCCACTGCAACTTGAGACCATTGCTCCTTGTCCGGTCATCTGCTATCACTGAGAATAGTCTAGATCCATCGTCTTTGGATCCACCTTTCAGGTAGTTAAAAGCAGCTATCAAATCCCCCCTCATTCTTCTCTTCCGTAGACTAAACAATCCCAGTTCCCTCAGCCTCTCCTCATAACTCATGTGTTCCAGTCCCCTAATCATTTTTGTTGCCCTTCACTGGACTCTCTCCAATTTCTACACATCCTTCTTGTAGTGTGATGCCCAAAACTGGACACAGTACTCCAGATGAGGCCTCACCAATGTCGAATAGAGGGGAATGATTATGTCCCTCGATCTGCTGGCAGTGCCCCTACCTATACACCCCAAAATGCCATTGGCCTTCTTGGCAACAAGGGCACACTGTTGACTCATATCTGGCTTCTCGTCCACTGTCACCCCTAGGTCCTTCTCTGCAGAACTGCTGCCTAGCCATTCGGTCCCTAGTCTGTAGCGGTGCATGGGATTCTTCCGTCCTGGGTGCAGGACTCTGCACTTGTCCTTGTTGAACCTCATCAGACTTCTTTTGGCCCAATCCTCCAATTTGTCTAGGTCCCTCTGTATCCTATCCCTGCCCTCCAGCGTATCTACCTGTCCTCCCAGTTTAGTATCATCTGCAAACTTGCTGAGGGTGCAATCCACACCATCCTCCAGATCATTAATGAAGATATTGAACAAAACCGGCTCCAGGACCGACCTCTGGGGCACTCCGCTAGATACCGGCTGCCAACTAGACATGGAGGCATTGATCACTACCTGTTGAGCCTGACAATCTAGCCAACTTTCTACCCACCTTGTAGTGCATCCATCCAGCCCATACTTCTTTAACTTGCTGACAAGAATACTGTGGGAGACCGTGTCAAAAACTTTGCTAAAGTCGAGGAATAACACGTCCACTGCTTTCCCTTTATCCACAGAACCAGTTATCTCATCATAGAAGGCAATTAAATTAATCAGGCATGACGTTCCCTTGGTGAATCCATGCTGACTCTTCCTGATCACTTTCCTCTCGTCTAAGTGCTTCAGAATTGATTCCTTGAGGACATGCTCCATGATTTTTCCAGGGACTGAGGTGAGGCTGACTGGCCTAGTTCCCAGGATCATCCTTTTTCCCTTTTTTAAAGATGGGCACTACATTAGCCTTTTTCCAATCTTCCGGGACTTCCCCCGATCGCCATGAGTTTTCAAAGATAATGGCCAATGGCTCTGCAATCACATCCACCAGTTCCTTTAGCAGTCTCGGATGCAACGCATCCGGCCCCATGGACTTGTACATGTCCAGCTTTTCTAAATAGTCCCGAACCACTGCTTCCTTCACAGAGGGCTGGCCACCTCCTCCCCATGCTGTGCTGCCCAGTGCAGTAGTCTGGGAGCTGACCTTGTTCGTGAAGACAGAGGCAAAAAAAGCATTGAATACATTAGCTTTTTTCACATCCTCTGTCACTAGGTTGCCTCCCTCATTTAGTAAGGGGCCCACATTTTCCTTGGCTTTCTTCTTGTTGCCAACATACCTGAAGAAACCCTTCTTGTTACTCTTAACATCTCTTGCTAGCTGCAACTCCAGGTGTGATTTAGCCTTCCTGATTCCATTCCTACATGCCCGAGCAATATTTATATACTCATCCCTGGTCATTTGTCCAATCTTCCACTTCTTGTAAGCCTTTTTTTTCTGAAGTATTGCATCCAGTTTTGCCCCCCCTCCCCACAGAAAGGATGTGGACAAATTGGAGAGAGTCCAGCAGAGGCAAGGAAAATGCTTAGGGGGCTGGAGCCCATGACTTACGAGGAGAGGCTGAGGGAACTGGGCTTGTTTAGTCTGCGGAAGAGAAGAGTGGTGGGGGGTGGGGGGGATTTGATAGCAGCCTTCAACTACCTGAAGGGGGTTCCAAAGAGGATGGAGCTCAGCTGGTCTCAGGGGTGGCAGATGACAGAACGAGGAGTAATGGTCTCAAGTTGCAGTGCGGGAGGTCTAGGTTGGATATTAGGAAACACTATTTCACTAGGAGGGTGGTGAAGCACTGGAATGGGTTCCCTAGGGAGGTGGTGGAATCTCCTTCCTTAGAGGTTTTTAAGGACCGGCTTGACAAAGCCCTGGCTGGGATGATTTAATTGGTGTTGGTCCTGCTTTGAGCAGGGAGTTGAACTAGATGACCTCCTGAGGTCTCTTCCAACCCTAATCTTCTTTGATTCTACGATGGAGAGGCCGCAGCTGGTACAGGCCATGGCGACTGAGTCCCTGTGTCCCCCTTGAGGACCCAGGCTCCAGCTCCTCCGGGCAATGGGAACTTGGTCTCAAAGGGGCAGGCTCCCCGTGGCTGGCAGCAAATCCGCCAGTGTCGTCCCTCGTGGAAACATGGGCTCCTCCAGAACCTGAATCTCCATCGGACCCCTTCCCGAATCCCATAATAGTTTGCAGAGGGGTTGGGTGGGAACTGAGCCCCTGGGTGCACACACAGGGACAGGCTAATGGGAGCTGGGATGCAAGCTCCATCCCCTTTTGCAGCCGCTCAGGATTTGGTGGGGGACGACGAGAAATTCCCATGATGCTCTGGGCTTGCTAGCTCCCCTAAGGCTCCAGGGACGCAGATACCTGGCCCTGAAGACTGGTAAGGTGGAGGGGTGTTAGGGGGCTTATTCCTTCACCCACTTACTTCCCTGGTCCTTCTCGCATGAACAGAGAGCAACAATACCCCAAGTCCAAAGGTGCAAACAATTCGATGTTTATTGGGGTGAACTTCCAGCAAGCATGATTCCAGTTTCCTTCCTTAGCGTCCCCCTTCCCAGCTCTGACACCACAGAGCCCTACACCTGTGTCCCTGTTCCCATTCCTGCCCTTAGCCAAACATGATTCCAATTTTCTTACCCCCATTCCCTGTTCCCATTTCCCCCTTTAGCAAAACATGATTCCCATTTCCCCACTCCGATTCCCTGTTCCCATCCCCCCCTACACCCCCATTCCCTTCCTGATTGACTGTAGACTATATAGTAAAACTTGAGTTCTGCTTTGCTATACCTTAATCAATCATTTTCCTGAAATTTAACTAACCAATCCTAACATATTGTAACATTTTCAGAGTAACAGCCGTGTTAGTCTGTATTCGCTAAAAGAAAAGGAGTACTTGTGGCACCTTAGAGACTAACCAATTTATTTGAGCATGAGCTTTTGTGAGCTACAGCTCACTTCATCAGTTGCGTACTGTGGAAACTGCAGCAGACTTTATATACACACAGAGAATATGAAACAATACCTCCTCCCACCCCACTGTCCTGCTGGTAATAGCTTATCTAAAGTGATCATCAGGTTGGGCCATTTCCAGCACAAATCCAGGTTTTCTCACCCTCCACCCTCCCACACAAATTCACTCTCCTGCTGGTGATAGCCCATCCAAAGTGACAACTCTTTACACAATGTGCATGATAATCAAGCTGGGCCATTTCCTGCACAAATACAGGTTCTCTCACCCCCTCACCCCCCTCCCAAAAACCACACACACAAACTCACTCTCCTGCTGGTAATAGCTCATCCAAACTGACCACTCTCCAAGTTTAAATCCAAGTTAAACCAGAACATCTGGGGGGGGGGGGGGGAGGAAAAAACAAGAGGAAATAGGCTACCTTGCATAATGGCTTAGCCACTCCCAGTCTCTATTTAAGCCTAAATTAATAGTCTCCAATTTGCAAATGAATTCCAATTCAGCAGTTTCTCGCTGGAGTCTGGATTTGAAGTTTTTTTGTTTTAAGATAGCGACCTTCATGTCTGTGATTGAGTGACCAGAGAGATTGAAGTGTTCTCCGACTGGTTTATGAATGTTATAATTCTTGACATCTGATTTGTGTCCATTTATTCTTTTACGTAGAGACTGTCCAGTTTGACCAATGTACATGGCAGAGGGGCATTGCTGGCACATGATGGCATAGATCACATTGGTGGATGTGCAGGTGAACGAGCCTCTGATAGTGTGGCTGATGTTATTAGGCCCTGTGATGGTGTCCCCTGAATAGATATGTGGGCACAGTTGGCAACGGGCTTTGTTGTGTAACCCTTCTGCCCGTCAGAGTTGGCAGCAACAAGGGCCGGGTTCAATATCTAGGGGTTCCATTCCAATAACACAATGCAAACCGGCTCGAGCCCCCACCCAGTGACCTGGGACAAATATATACCACCCCCGCTGGGCGCCTCCAAGAGGCGATACTTCCCCTCTCGCAAGCACATAGTCTGAGTGTAGCAAAAGTCTTTTAATAACAGAGAGAAACAATGTGGCATTATGCTGGGGAAACACCACCAACAGGATTCATAACACAACCCATGAGCAAAAACAACCCCACCCCAGGCAAATTGGGGCATGCCCTTTTCCCTTTGGTTCTTGAGTCCAGCAACCCCAAAAGTCCAATGCCCCAAAAGTCTCTGTCCCTGGTCAGGGCAGCCCCAGAGTTCGAAAGTTTATCGGCGGAGCTTTACCTCCCAACCTGGGTGGAAATGGGACGGGGGTAAGAGGCACCTTACGTGATCTGAAGCTGACCGCCCCATAGCTCCATAGCGGCGCTCCGCTCCGCCAGCCGCCCCACAAATCTCCTTTGCGCAGCTGCACTCCGCTCCACCAGCCGCCCCACGAACTCCTTCGCTCAGCTGCGCTCCGCTCCACCAGCCGCCCCACGAACTCCTTCGCTCAGCTGCGCTCCGCTCCGCCAGCCGCCCCACGAACTCCTTCACTCAGCTCCACGGCCCACAAGCAGCTCCTGCCATCCACACACTGCTCCGCGTCGAACTGCTTCACCAGCCGTCCCGCAAACTGCTCCACAATATATCTTCAGGCTCCCCCACTACTTAACACAACACTCAGTGATTTCAGCTCTTAGGTGAATTCAGCTTATAGTAGGGGAGCCCCAGTGCTGGTGCACTGTCAGCCCAAAGTGAGCTCAGCAGCCTATAACTAGACTTCTAATGAAATCAAAATTAGCTCTGATATTCCACAGTGGAGAGAGGAGGAAGTACAATCAGCATGTAAGGCCCTCACCAAGGGGCCCATGCCACCAAGTATTAATACTTGTCCCCAGCCTCTCTCCATTCACACAGTTTTGGAACCCATGACCCTTGCCTAGCGAGTGCTACTTAGATGATGGTGAATCCCTCCATCGTAACAAAAGGCCACGTACAGTTCCAAGCACAGTTCCCATAATCAGGGTAATAACAATTTATTCTTCCTGCCCCAATAACAGAGACACTGGGGATCCCACAGCGGCCAAAGTGACCATTTGGGCAGCTATGGTCTCATTCTAGGCGTGGTGGGTGTGCCTATGCAAATGAGATCTGCCCCTGAAGTTCTTTTCCACAACTTGCCACACCTCACCACCAGATGTCAGGGTGGAGCTCATCCTGACACTGCTTACATCCTCCCCCCAGCCAAGACTTTGTCGTCCCGACAAATCACACTCCCTTTATACCAACTCATTGGTTTCCTCCAAAGGGCCTCAGGAAGCCCACTTTAGCTTCCACAAGCCTGTGTGCTAAATGTATTGGCTCCTCACTAGTCACCCCAGGTGCATCATAAGTTAACCGTTTCACTGGTCTTATCACCCTGTCTCGTCTATTGAGAATCTCTGTTGCCGAAGTAAGGGGAACATCCTCTTGAGTGACGGATGGAGAGGCTTCCCTGGAGGGTCCCTCGGCTACTGGCGTAGGCCCCTGCACTCCTAGTTCTAACGCTGGAGGGTCCAAGGTGCCCAGGACATCCTCTACCTGTCTGTCCCCATTGTCCAATAACCTGTGTGTGTCATCACAGGGGGGTCTCATCAGCAGCACCGGGGTATCAGAAAGGGGCCTAAATAGTTCCGCCATTGGGTTTAGGGCGGAAGAGGGAAAACTCTCGTTTGGTTCAGCTGATCGAGACTGAAATCTTGTCTCCATCCCAGGATACACCAGGGTTGTGTCTTCCTCCTCAGACTCACTCTCAGATGTGCAGAATAGGGGTAAGTTAGCTGCAGGGGGCCCACTGTCTGTGTTGGATGGCGGCTTTGGTCTAGCACCTCTGTTCTGCCCGGCGGCCCTGCCGTGGCCCATCTCACAAGGGGTGCTTACCAATTCCCCCACAGGGAGCAAAAGGTTTCTATGCACCGTCTTTATTTGCCCTGGACCGTCTTCAGGTTTGATCTTGTAGACCGGCAGATCTCCCAGCTTTTCCATCACCAGGTAAGGTATTGCCTTCCATCTGTCAGCTATCTTGTGTTTGCCAGCAATACCCAAATTTCGCAGCAAGACTCTGTCCCCCGGCTGGAGCTCCTGCGAACGCACTCTAGCATCATATCGATGTTTGTTGCGGTCTGCGTTCTTCCGAGCCGCAGCGGTAGCTAAGCGATAAGCATCCCGCAGCTTTTCTCTTAGTCGGGATACATATTGCTGATGAGTTTCATAGCTATCTCCATCCTCTGATACACCAAAGCACAAGTCTATGGGTAATCTTGGTTCTCGCCCAAACATCAAGAGATATGGGGTGACTCCCGTAGCATCGTTCTTTGTGGCATTGTAGGCATGCACCAGAAATGCGACATGCTGGCTCCAGGTTGCCTTCTGCTCTGGTCGCAAAGTTCCCAACATATCTAATAGGGTTCGATTGAACCTCTCTGGCTGAGGATCACCTTGGGGGTGATAAGGCGTTGTCCTAGACTTTTTAATTCCTGCTATCTTCAGCACCTCCTTCAGAAGGTGACTCTCAAAATCCCGCCCCTGATCAGAGTGTATCCGAGCCGGGAATCCATAGACTGAGAAATATTTGTCCCACAATACTCGAGCAACGGTGGTGGCCCTCTGATCACGTGTGGGATATGCTTGTGCATACCGTGTAAAATGGTCAGTCACTACTAGAATGTTTCCAACATTCCTCTTGTCTACCTCTACAGACAAGAAATCAATGCATACCAACTCCAAAGGTTTGTTGCTGGTGATGTTCTTGAGATATGCAGCCCTCGTGGGCAGAGTTTTCCTTTGAACACATCGAGCGCAAGTCTCACATTTCCTGCGAACATCTTCAGCCATTCGGGGCCAATAGAACCTACTACGAATAAGTTCCAGGGTCCTCTCCATCCCTAAATGCCCAAAGTCATCATGCAGGGCCCTCATGGCCAGGGCTCTGTACTTTTTTGGCAGTACTAGTTGTGCTCGTTGTTTTTGTAAAGGGTCAGTGGTCATTCGGTGTAGCACTCCCTGAATCAGTTTTAGTTTGGTCCATTCTCTCAATAGTAGTTTACCCTCCGGGTTAGGTGGGACAACCGCAGTTGGGCTTCGCCCCTCCCTTTTGGCAAGTAGTGTATCACGAATGTCAATATCTTGCCGCTGGGCTTCTTGCCAGTCAGCCGCATTGAGCATGGGCAAAGGAGATTGGTCTAATGCAATATAGTTCACCGAAGCAGAAGGCATGCATTCAGGGGGCAGGCCCAAAGCTTCTGCAACACATCCCTGAAAGTCTTCACGGGCCTCTGGCTCTCGGCGACTCACACTGCAAATAGCTCTCACTCCATCTGTGGGTATCACAGCAACTTCTGGAGCCTGCGGACGCCTGGACAATGCATCTGCATCTACATTGCTTCTCCCTGATCGGTACTGAATGCTGAACTCATAGCTAGCCAAGGCGGCCACCCATCTCTGCCCTGTAGCATCCAGCTTAGCACTTGTTAACACATAAGTCAGTGGATTGTTGTCTGTCCACACCTGGAACTGAGCACCATACAAGTAGTCTCGAAATTTCTCAGTGATGGCCCATTTCAAGGCCAAAAACTCCAGCTTGTGGGTGGGATAGCGAGTTTCACTATCAGACAATCCTCGGCTGGCAAAGGCTACAGGTTTACATTTGCCTTCCACTTCCTGGTACAGGACTGCTCCCAGACCCTCCAAACTGGAATCAGTATGCAGGATAAATGGTTTGCTTGGGTCAGCAAAAACTAGGACTGGAGCATGAGTTAGGCAAGTAATGATTTCTTGAAAAGCCCTTTCACATCTCTCATCCCACCGTGGCCCAAATGGTGCAAAGGGGCCATTGTGTCTCTGCACAGGAGGCTTTGGGGACCTCCCCTTATTCTTGGACTTAGATTTGTTCTTGCTGGACTGATGTCCCCTGGTAAGATCATTCAGAGGCTTTACAATCGTAGCATAGTTTTTCACAAATCTGCGGTAGTAGCCACTAAATCCAAGGAAGGTCTTGAGTTCTCTGTAGTTACTTGGACGTGGCCATGTAGTGAGTGCTTCTATTTTATCAGGATCAGTACTCACACCTTCTTGGGACACAATGTGACCCACATACTTCACTGAGGTTCTGCAGAACTGGCATTTGTCAATTGAAAGCTTCAGACCATAATCCTCCAACCTATCAAGCACTTTAAGAAGTCTTTCTTCATGCTCCTCTAAGGTTCTTCCAAACACAATCAGGTCATCCAAATAAACTAACACTTGCAGTAAATTCATGTCTCCCACAACTTTCTCCATGAGACGTTGAAAAGTGGCAGGTGCTCCAGAAATCCCTTGGGGCATGCGTTCGAACTGATAAAACCCTAATGGGCAGATGAAGGCTGTCTTCTCCTTATCTTCTTCTCCCAGAGGGATCTGGTAGTATCCACTTCGAAGATCCAACACAGAGAACCACTGGCTTCCCAGCAAACAGTCTAAGGCGTCTTGCACTCGAGGCATAGTGTACTGGTCGACCACCGTACGGCTGTTTAGGGTGCGGTAGTCAATACACATCCGGATTTTCCCATTCTTTTTGCGGACTACCACAATGGGTGAGGCGTATGGGCTGCGGGACTCTGTAATGATGCCATTCGCAGCCAGCTCCTGAAGATGATGTCGCACATCTTCCATCTCAGAGAGAGCAATCTTCCTAGATCTCTCCCTGAAAGGTCGAGAGTCATGTAGTCTGATATTGTGCTCTACTCCTTTTGCACATCCCACATCCCACTCATGCAGTGAGAACACCTTGGATCTTTCACAAAGTTTCTTCCTCAGGCGATCTTTCCAGTCCTCGGACACTGGTGAATCTCCAAAGTCAAACTTTGCTGGGTCTATTGCCGGAACTGGAGTTTCATACTGGGGTTTTACAATCGACTCAGGCTCAAAGAGGTCTGCTATCTTTTGTCCTTGCTTCACAAAAATATCACGACTCATTTCATTAGCAATCAGTATAGTCACCCTTTCCTGGGCTTCAGCAGGTAGGGTTATGACTCCACTGGGGACCAGCACTCCTTCAGGGAGCTCTCCTCCCATCGGCTGCTCTATCATTGCTAACGTCCCTTTACTGCCTTTCAGACAGGTACTCATGACAAGCACTTCTTGCTCCGTCCTTGCAGGCACTACTAAGGGGGTTGTGCCCGCGTACTTCAGTGCCCCAAGCGGTAGCTCAGATGTGTTCCTTTTAGCGCTCTCAATTTTCCTATAGGCTTCAGCACAAAGCGTATGGATCATCAGGGTATTCAGGTACTGGTCCCCAGCCCGCCTTCTGCAGTAATCCGCGAGTACCTTGAAGAGACTGGAGTTGGTCCCTATCAGCACAGACACATCAGAAGTCCCTTTAGGGTCAGGGCATATTAAGGCAGCTGTGTCTACCTCTTCTCTTACCCAGCAACCTCCTCTGGGAATTCCAGGTGCACTATGACATACCCTTGATAGGGGTATTCATCCATGCTGAGGCCACATAGGCCAAGGCCAGTCAGTGGCTGTATAGGCAGGTGCCTAAGCATCTGTTGGTAGAATGACTGAAATATAATAGTCACTTGAGATCCAGTGTCAAGCACTGCTTTACACTCCACCCCTTCGATCCTCACCATGACCTCTGCTCGAGGCCCTATCAGTCCTGCAGGGATCCCAGCTGGAAAGTCTTTTCTGGGGGAATCTTCAAATCCTGCAGACCTGGGGGGTCCCCGTCCCCAGACCCTCTGGCAGCTACCGGATCTCTCCCAACTGATCCTCAGCTTTCCATACACTAAGGAGGGGTTTTCTTCATTACGGCACTTGGCAGCACTGTGTCCATCCTGACCACATCGGTAGCAGAAGAATTGACCTTTCCCCCTTCGCCTGGGGGGGATGGTGGCTCTAAGTGCGGGCTTCTCAATCGCCACAGTTTGAGGCTTCTTATTCCTAGAAGTCTTAACTCGGTCAACGGTACTTTGCAGCTCAGCTATCCGTTCCGTCAGGACCTGCATTTGTTGGGCAAGTTCCTCTCTGGTGCTCACCATCAGTACACTGGCCATTTGCAGTGGTGTTGTGCTGGCTGGCTCCGATGTTTGGGCTTCCCAAAACTCACTGGCAGCCTGCCTTTCTTCCTCCTCTCGGACCTCTTTTATCAGCTGGGAGTAACTTGGGGGATGTTCCCGTCGTTCTCTTAGCCGGAGATGAAGTAGAATCGGGTTCTGATACTGAGTTCCTCTTACAATTTGAGCCAGTCTGGTCTGATCCATCTGCTCAGCAGTCACTGCTCCCCTCATGACAGCTCTCTGAAGCAGTCTCTCCAGTCTCTGTATGTAGGCTGAAGCCTTCTCGCCCTTTTGTTGTCGGGAATTAAGGAACTTACAGTAGCTGTCTTCAGGGCCCTCTACGCTCCCAAAGTTGTGTTCAAGGGCCTCTAGGCAGTCCTTCACACTGACCCCAGGGTCAATGAGCTTCAGGGTGCGAATCACATCTAATGCTGGGCCGCCAAGGCTCTCTATAAGGCATCTTCGCTTTTCTGCATCTGGTACGGCCCACTCTTGCAGCATTTCAGTGGTATGCTCTAACCAGGGTTCAAACTCCTCCTCCCCAGCAAATAATCTTAACTTACGACAAGAGTCTGACTCAGCATGGGGAAGCACAACCTTTTCCAATATTTGCCCCAGAGCTTTTGTCCAATCATCAGCCGAGGCTGCAGCCTCCGAGCTAGAAGCTGCTGAGCCAGGGCCCAACAAACCTGACATATTAGCCATTATACAAACAGTAATTTCCTCAAAATATAAGCACAAACAAAAAAAATATAAATTGTTTCCCAATGTAGTGGATCACTCAACAGGTGCTTGCGAGGGGTACTGACCCAGGCGATCCCGGACGAGCCCCCAAAAATGTAACCCTTCTGCCCGTCAGAGTTGGCAGCAACAAGGGCCGGGTTCAATATCTAGGGGTTCCATTCCAATAACACAATGCAAACCGGCTCGAGCCCCCACCCAGTGACCTGGGACCAATATATACCACCCCCGCTGGGCGCCTCCAAGAGGCAATACTTCCCCTCTCGCAAGCAGAGTCTGAGTGTAGCAAAAGTCTTTTAATAACAGAGAGAAACAATGTGGCATTATGTTGGGGAAACACCCACCAACAGGATTCATAACACAACCCATGAGCAAAAACAACCCCACCCCAGGCAAATTGGGGCATGCCCTTTTCCCTTTGGTTCTTGAGTCCAGCAACCCCAAAAGTCCAATGCCCCAAAAGTCTCTGTCCCTGGTCAGGGCAGCCCCAGAGTTCGAAAGTTTATCGGCGGAGCTTTACCTCCCAACCTGGGTGGAAATGGGACGGGGGTAAGAGGCACCTTACGTGATCTGAAGCTGACCGCCCCATAGCTCCATAGCGGCGCTCCGCTCCGCCAGCCGCCCCACAAAACTCCTTCGCGCAGCTGCACTCCGCTCCACCAGCCGCCCCACGAACTCCTTCGCTCAGCTGCGCTCCGCTCCACCAGCCGCCCCACGAACTCCTTCGCTCAGCTGCGCTCCGCTCCGCCAGCCGCCCCACGAACTCCTTCACTCAGCTCCACGGCCCACAAGCAGCTCCTGCCATCCACACACTGCTCCGCGTCGAACTGCTTCACCAGCCGTCCCGCAAACTGCTCCACAATATATCTTCAGGCTCCCCCACTACTTAACACAACACTCAGTGATTTCAGCTCTTAGGTGAATTCAGCTTATAGTAGGGGAGCCCCAGTGCTGGTGCACTGTCAGCCCAAAGTGAGCTCAGCAGCCTATAACTAGACTTCTAATGAAATCAAAATTAGCTCTGATATTCCACAGTGGAGAGAGGAGGAAGTACAATCAGCATGTAAGGCCCTCACCAAGGGGCCCATGCCACCAAGTATTAATACTTGTCCCCAGCCTCTCTCCATTCACACAGTTTTGGAACCCATGACCCTTGCCTAGCGAGTGCTACTTAGATGATGGTGAATCCCTCCATCGTAACAAAAGGCCACGTACAGTTCCAAGCACAGTTCCCATAATCAGGGTAATAACAATTTATTCTTCCTGCCCCAATAACAGAGACACTGGGGATCCCACAGCGGCCAAAGTGACCATTTGGGCAGCTATGGTCTCATTCTAGGCGTGGTGGGTGTGCCTATGCAAATGAGATCTGCCCCTGAAGTTCTTTTCCACAACTTGCCACACCTCACCACCAGATGTCAGGGTGGAGCTCATCCTGACACTGCTTACAGTTGCAAGGATAAGGTCCTGGGTTAGTGGTTCTGTTGTGTGGTATGTGGTTGTTGGTGAGTATTTGCTTCAGGTTGCGGGGCTGTCTGTAGGCAAGGACTGGCCTGTCTCCCAAGATTTGTGAGAGTGTTGGGTCATCCTTCAGGATAGGTTGTAGATCCTTAATAATGCGTTGGAGGGGTTTTAGTTGGGGGCTGAAGGTGACAGCTAGTGGCGTTCTGTTATTTTCTTTGTTAGGCCTGTCCTGTAGTAGGTAACTTCTGGGAACTCTTCTGGCTCTATCAATCTGTTTCTTTACTTCTGCAGGTGGGTATTGTAGTTGTAAGAAAGCTTGACAGAGATCTTGTAGGTGTTTGTCTCTGTCTGAGGGGTTGGAGCAAATGCGGTTGTATCGCAGAGCTTGGCTGTAGACGATGGATTGTGTGGTGTGGTCAGGGTGAAAGCTGGAGGCATGTAGGTAGGAATAGCGGTCAGTAGGTTTCCGGTATAGGGTGGTGTTTATGTGACCATTGTTTATTAGCACCACCAACCTCAGCCTGGTCCAGTCCACACAAGAGATCCACTTCCTGGACACTACAGTGCTAATAAACAATGGTCACATAAACACCACCCTATACCGGAAACCTACTGACCGCTATTCCTACCTGCATGCCTCCAGCTTTCACCCTGACCACACCACACGATCCATCGTCTACAGCCAAGCTCTGCTGCAGTTTCCACGGCATGCATCCGATGAAGTGAGCTGTAGCTCACGAAAGCTTATGCTCAAATAAATTGGTTAGTCTCTAAGGTGCCACAAGTCCTCCTTTTCATATTGTAACATGATTATGTAACCAATTATATCCCACCACCTTCATTAGTTTACACCCAGCAAAATTAATTATACAGCAGACAGGAACAATCACAGAACCAGACAGAGATTATACAGACAAACAACAGCAAAGTGGGAACTATAATGACAAAATAATACAGAAGTGAGGATTTCACATCCCAGTTCTTGATAAGTGAGTTCTTGCCAGACAGGATGCTATCAAACTAAGTTTCCTTTTACATTTTCTAGGCACTTCCCTTTCTCTGGAGGCGATAGGCACTAACAGGACAGGATTGTATCCTAACAGCCCAATAGCACCTTATTTCAATGTGACTAGGTTGGAATGTGAGGAGGTGACCGGTCGCTTCCCAGCTTATGGCTGCCTCTGCTGCTTAGCCAGAGATCTCAGCCTAAGCACAGGGCCTCAGACTGTCACTGGGAGAGAAGGCCCTTACGCTGGCAGACAGTGATTTTGATTCTTTCTTTTATACCTCTAGAACTAGCCGAGTGAGAAGAATACACCTACATTCTTAGAGTCGAGGCCTTTACAGACAGGCCTGAATATCTATATCCTAACAAGGGGGAGCGGGCAAGCGGCCCCCCGGGGGAGGGTACTCCCAGCCCAAGGCTGGAAAGCTGCAGGTTTTGGTCCATCCCGAAGGCATTGAATAGCTAGGCAAGGATGCTGGAGCCTCGGGAAGGGGGTGGTTGGTGGTGGTAGTGGGGGGAGGACATCTGTGGCTGTGCAAACAGCATCAACCCGGCTCTGCGACCTGGCCAGTCTGGGCGGGCCTGGGTTTGTACCCACACTGTTGGCACAGGCCTAGCGGCGCGGCACGGGGAGGGCAATCACAGTCAAGCCCAGAATCTGTAGCGCCGGTCACTGAATCCCCAGCGCCTGCCTCCAGCCACATGCGATTGCAGCCGCGGTCTGATGGCCAGCCTCCTGCGTTCTCGCCGCGGGGCGTTCTCGCTCGAGGCAGCCAGACATGCCAGTCGCCTCTGAGATCGCCAGAGCCACATCCTGCCCGCTGAGATCCGAGCCTCCGACGCGCCCCAGGGTGAAACCGGAGGGGGCAGCGGGTGCAGGGCTCTCGCCGATGCCTCCCCCTCCTCTGCCTCCTTTGGTCCCACCGCAGCTCGCTGTGGAGGAGGAGGGCAGGTGGAAAGGGGCCCAGGGCAAAAGCATCTCCCCCTGCCTGTGCTCTCCGCATGCTGGGGCTCTCTCTCCCGGCAGATGGCACCGCTGCAGCAGCTTTGGGAACAGCCGGAGCGGATCTCTTCCTCCTGCTGCTGTGTGAAGTCATTATTTCCTCGCTTGCTGGCTGGAGAGCAGACAGCAAAGCCGCATTTGCTTTGCAGAGCGGGGCTGCTCAGGGGCTGGGCTGCCAGGGAAAGGAGTGTAATCGGGATCGCATTTGCAAACCACAAATCAGCCCCTCTCCTCCCCCCACCTCTGCCAAAATAGCATGAGATTGGCTTAAAAATCATGAGAGCTTTTTTTAAAATAATAACCATCGGTTCTATTTCTTTGCTTTTTGGTTTCTGCCTTTGGCAGGGAGGTGGAGGTGGGGGGTGTTTGGGGGCTTTCCTCTGCAACAAGCCGGGTTAGGAATTTGTGTTTGCTTTAAAATGAAAGCAGTGATTCTACCGTAATCCCAGGCCTCCAGGAGCTGGGAGTTTAAGAAACGCACTGGCTAGCAGGAGGCTTGCGATAAAACAGCACGGCTGCATCATGCCCTGCTGGGCTCCACAGATGCCAAAGAGCATGCTGTTTTGGTGGGCGGGGAAGTTTTCCAGAGGGAGAGCTCCAATGCAAGCTCTGAAGTTGGCCCCTTCGGGACACATCTCTGCAACCTGGCACCATGCCGGGTGCCGATTCCACGCTGATTCAGAGTGGCCAGGAACGCCCCTCCCCTTGGCATCACCAGCATCTCTCCCCTTGGTCTCCCATCCGAACACTGACCCACCCTGCCCGGTCTGGCACCCGCAAGCTGGGATCTCACCCCCGGCGAGCCCACCTGTACGCCTCAAGCTACCAAAGTGGCTGCATGAGAATTTATGGCCACAGAGGACAGCCCGGTCTCCTGCCATCCGTGCCAGCATGGGGAATGGCCCCCTCCAGCCTATTCCACTGGGGTGGGGGCAGGATCAGCCCCTCCAGCCTATTCCACTGGGGTGGGGGCAGGATCACCCCCTCCAGCCTATTCCCCTGGGGGGACAGGATCACCCCTCCCCCAGCTTATTCTCCTGTGGGGGACAGGATCACCCTTTACAGCCAAGTTCCCCCTCAGGGGGCCAGGATCAGCCCCTCCGCTCATCCTCCCCCCGTGTGGTTCTATAGGACCCGTGCACTGGGGCTCTGACCCCTTGCCCTGGGACAGCATCCTGCCCCCTACCAGATTTCCCTGCCAGGAAACATTTGCTCCGAGTCTGTGTAGATTTCTCCTCTGCTCAGTCTCATCCCCTGGCTCCCAGCTAGGGCCCCCCCCTCCCACCCTCCCACCCGCTGGGATCCAGGGTATTTCACGAGCCAGGGGCCTGGGAAGGCTGCGTTTACACCTGGTGTGGATTTTTCCAGCCAAGCAGCTAACCCCCTGGAAGTGCGCTGCTGTCTTACACCAGCCCAGAGACAAATTGTTTTTCCATCCGACGTCAGCCTCCCGGGGCCGTGACCTGCAGGAGGCCAGGGGGGAAAATCATGGAAAAATGCTGAAAAGGTCTTTGCCAAGGTTATTTTCATTCCCTGGCTTCCATCAGCGGCGAAAGGAGCGATTGGCGGGGCAGTGCGGTAGGTTCCGAGTGAGGCTCCCCGCTGCAGCAGGCGTGTTCGGGCCCACAAGTGAGACACAGCGTTCTCCCACTGTCTGCCGTGCTTCGGCCACCGGGATCCGGCACCGCAGCTGTCTCAGAGCAACCGTGCAGGACAGGAAGTGAAGGGGGGATTTTAGGGAGGCGGAATGTAATCACCCAAAGGGCTTGGCTCACTTACACTGATCGCTTTGTCTGCCACTGAAATGCAGCCACCTCTTGGGTGGGGCACGGCAGCTGTTGACCCGCATACAGTAATGCTGGCTAAGAGAGGAAGTGAGAAAGGATACTGTTTACAGGTGAACCTGAAAGCAAAGGCTTGGTAGGCAGTGTGCAATGGCCACACCAGACTTGAGCCAGGACGCAGGGCTAATGCCCTGATAAAAGCCCCAGGTTTCATTGTATTGCACCTAGCGCAACGGGACCCAGCCTGGCTGTGGTCCTGTAGGTGGCCCTGCAATCCAAATGTTAAATATTACGATTATTCTTTAACAACTGCAGATTAAATGTTAAATACGTTAAAAAATCCAAATGTTAAATATTACGATTATCCTTTAACAACAAAGCAGTCATGGCTTTGGTTTCATGTCTCATCTCCTACACCACAGCGCCCCCTACCATTAGGATGGGGCATTGGTTCAGAGTGAAGAGCGGCCCCTACTGGCTCTCTAATGCAGCACCTGGGTTTTCATTGCAAGTCTCTCTCTCCACTTCCAGGGTTTGCAGTGACAGCCGCCCCTAGTGGCACAGTACTGCTGCCTCCCGGACCTGGCTTAACCCCATGATCCTGCGTGCACTATGCGGAACCAACACATTCCCACATGGCCATCCGGTCACCACTTATTGCAGGGTGCTCAGCGCTGTACAAAACTCACAGGAAACGACGCCTCCTGGAACTCGCAGGCTAAATGGGCCTACTGCACAGCCCTACTTAAATGCCCTGCCTGCCTCTTCCAATATGCCGGGAGCTCCTGCTCTCACGCCAAGCAGAGGCGCCTCCCAAAACAGGAGTCCCAGCAGGTGTCATGGTACAAAACCAGGGAGCTGTGCGAGCAGCAAAGAGCCGCTGTGCTTGTATTTCTTATGGGCCAGCACCAGTGCTGCGGAGGAAGCCGTGGAGCTCTGCTGGGCTGGCCCCATGAAATCACACGGGAGCGGCCTGGCTCTTTGGTTTGAGCGATGCCCTTTTTTCCCAGTTTGCTCTGCAGCCAGGTGCTAGGTAGGGCCCAGCTTCACGCTCAGGTCCTGAGGTTTGGTTTTATTAACCAAGAAAGTAATGATCACATAAAGTTCAGCTGAAACTGTCTCCCCGAGCTGCACTGCTCCTCATCCGAGCTGGCTCAGCCCACACTCTAGATCCTCTCTCCCTCAGAGACCCCCTTCCCCCTCCCTTAGCGCCAGGCCACTTGCCTCAGAGAGTCAACAGAACCCATTTAACCCTTTCCCACTGGGCCAAACCGTTTGCTAACAGGGCGGGGGTGTTCTAGGCAAACCCCGAGAACCTGTTCCTCTTTCTCCTACTGAACTGGGCTCTCTCGTTCTCTGCTCCTTTCTCACCTCCCTATCCCATCTACAAGGCCCCTGGGGTGCTCCGAGGCCCAGCTGCTGACCCTGCGCTTCCCTCGAGGCAAGGGGCTATGACAGTTGCCCCCAGAGTCAGCCACATCCCGGCGCGTGGAAAGTGAAAATGAAATAAAAACCAATCTAAATGCATGGTGTCCTCCCCCCTCTCCAGCTTGCAGCCTCTCCCTGGCCCTGTAGCCTCATTGATTTCTCCTTCTTTGGTGACACCGAGTGCACGCTCATTTTTCATAATCCCTCACTCGAGACAGAGAGACAAACACACAGACGAGCGGGTTTAGAGATTTATAACCAGTGGAAAATAACAAGATGATAAGATCAGCCCTGGTCCCTCTGCTATCCATTGGAGGGGGAAGGGGGAGGAAGCCAGGCACGGACGAAGCGCTCAGGAAGAGGGGAGGTCTGGTAGGCAAAGCGTGGGTGTTTGCTCTGTGCCAGGTGAAGCCAGCGACGTGTTTGCACAGAGATTTTGTTAGCTCAGACTTGATTAAAACCTGCTTCTCAGACAGTTAGAGGGGTGGGATTTCATGCAGGTGGGGCAGAGCTGAGGATGGAACCGATCAATGTCCAAAGGGGCACGAGCCGCCTGGCTCAGGGCCCCCGGTTCATCTTCACTGGGAAAGGCAGGGGAAATCCCAACGCTGTGGCCAGCTGGGGTTTCGCCGCTGTCATGTTGCTGCATATGGAACTTCGTGGCGAGAGATCAGGCCCCCCTGTTCCAGAAGCACAGACCCTGCTGTCACTTGGGCATCCATCTCTCTGTCACCGCAGCATCTGAGTTCCTCCCAAACATTAACGAACTGAGCTGCAGAGCACCCCGCTGAGGGAGGTCGGTGCTCGCATCCCTGGTTTGCAGAGGGAAAACCCAGGCCTGGCCTTACCCTACATCCCCCACACACAGATAGTGGCAAAGCCAAGAGCTGAATCCCAGTCTCCAAGTCTGGCGCCGTCTTCAGGGTCTGACTTGGGATCAGCAGTACAGGGCATATGAAACACAGCTGGGCAGATTTAATTTATTCCAGTAGTAACACACACTTGCCTCAGTTTATTCCAGGTCCTGCACACAGTATGGCTAGAGACTACACAGCCAAGGGCATTCACTTTAACGGGAGATGGATTTTCTTAGGTTGGGGTGAACTTTCACCACACATGAAAACATTTGTGCGTTAATTAATTACAGCCTGCTCTGGGAGGGGAGGCAGGTCATGCTGGCGTTTGCAGGGCGCTTTGAATGTGGAAAGCGCTGTGTAAGCGCTGGTTTTTATAGCCCAGAAGTGGCAGCGTGGCTCTGTTTAGAAAACGTATAAACAGAGGATGATATAGGAACCCAGGAGCTGCCATGCTAGGGCTGAGCGGGGTGCTGTGTCCCCTGGTGCGATCAGCTTTGCGTCTTCTAAAGCTCGGCGGGGGGACAGTGGCTGGGTGGGGAACCGGGACGCAATGCCTAGATGCGCTGTGCTAGGAGATGTAAATCTTTGGCCCTAGCCACTAGGGGTTGACGTGATCACAGGCACTGAGGCACTCATTGGCAGTGCCAGGTAGGAGACCTTAGGTATCCGTCCATCCTGGGTTTTAGTATCCTAGCCCCATACTGTGGCACCTGTCCAGATTCCTGCTCAGTCAGCACCAGCTAAGCTGGAGAAAACAGCTCAGAGCTCCCGTGGGGATGGTGGCTTGCAAGAAGCCGGTGGGCCAGACCAGAATCAGAGAGGCAGAGAGGCCGGTGGTCTGGCTAGCTTCAGGAATGTGTGTGCAGTTGGGCCACATGGTTAGCAGCTTTCCAGTAACCCCAGCTGCTGGCGTTTATTTATAGCTTCCACTGTTTGTCTTGTGCGAGCTATAAAAATACAGAGCAGCCATCTGTGAGGAAAAGCAGCTGCTAAAAATACCCTGATGGACTGGCACCTGTGTGGATGTTACCACTTCCTTCTACTACAGAGAATCTGCACTGCTCAGCTGTGTGTCATATGCCCTATACTGCTAACAGTGATTCCCTTGAGCTAAACTATGTGCTTTGGGGGCGGGAGGATGCAAAATCTGGTCCCTGGTGATGCCTGAAAGTTCAAAGGGGCAACAGTAGGGGACAAAAATGTGACAACTGAGTCTTACTCCTTGTTAACACTGTCACTTACCTTAACATCTCTGACTTTTGGTAGCTGTGATGCCGGCAGACCAGGTGCCAGGTCATGCCCCAAGCTCAGTGGAGCACTGACAGATACCTAGCTGGAGTCAGTCTGGCTCACTTGTGTTAAAACAGGTGGTAGAATTATAAGAACGTTTTTAGTGTTTAGCCTTTATTGAGTGATTGTCAGTGGCTGCCTACAGTCCCCTCACTTACAACATCTGTACCCCATATTGTACTCCTGGGGGAATTCTGTGCCACTGCGCATGCGCAGAATTTATGTCCCCCATAGATTTCTTTGCTTCCCCACAGAAAAATGACTTTCTGATGAGGAGGTGAAGAGAAGTCACAAGAGCGATCATGCAGCCCTCCCCAGCAGTATGTTTCGGGTGCCCAGGGCAGCCGGCAGAGAGATAAATTACTGTGGGGCACGGGGCAGGACAGGGGAAGACCCAGCTGGTGGCTCCTCCCTGCACTGGGCTTAGCTGCTAGTTCCAGCTGGACTGGGGAGGACGGTACTTCCTCTTTCCCTGCATGGCATCTGGGGCTGGGTCAGACCCACCCCCAGATTTCTCCCTGGGCTGCAGGAAGCTCTGCAAACTCCCCACCCCCACCCTGCTTCCTGCACCAATTGCTGCAGCGGGAGGGATCCCTGTACAGGGAGCTGCTCCCGCATCGGCCCAACCCCCGTACATTCAGACCCCCTTATACCCAGACCCTCCTGCCAAGCCTCACCTTTCCCCCCACACTCAGAATCCCCCCCGATGAGCCCCACTCCCCCTGCACCTGGACCACCCCGACAAGTCACCCGCATCCAGATACCCACCCCACCAAGCCCCAACCCCACTGAGTCCAACTTCCCCAGTATCTGGACCCCACACTGAGCCCCCACACCCAGACTCCCCTGCCGACATCTATCCCCCCTGACAACCCCAACCACCTTCACCTGGACCCCCCTTCAGAGTCCCATTACTGTTGCACCCAGAACCCCCCAACAAGCCCCTGGGCATCCAGATCCCTCCTGTACCCAGATCCCGCCACTGAGCCGCTTGCACCCAGATTGCCCTACACAGAATCCTCTTAACCCACACCTGGATCCCCCCACACTAAGCCCCTCCACACTTGGATCCTGCCTGCCCACACCTGGTGCACCTGGCATGGAGGGACAAGGCACTGGGGTGTTTCTGGGGCAGGCCCAGTCCTTGCGCTGTGTCAGGGTTGGGTGCAGCCTCACCGCTGAGTCCGTGTCCTGGGCATGAGCTGCACAGTGATCTCCCACCTCTGTGCAGCCAGTGACCTGTGCTCCTAGCTCCCCAATGCCATGCTGGAGCCTCCACATTTATTTGACAAATAAAATTTTCAGATTTTTGCAGAATTTTAAAATATTGTGAGCAGAATTTTTAATTTTGGGGGGGCAGATTTTTTAATTTTTTGGCGCAGAATGCCCGCAGGAGTAATATTGCAAGATAATATCTGAGGAGTTGTATTATAAGCCTCTCTGACTGTGTAAATCACCAAACAAGAGAGAGAGACATAAACTAGTGTGAAGTGCTGATCTCTAACAGAAGGCATAATGTCCTGCCCCACTGGAAAGATCCATCGACACCAAATGGACTAGAGTGGGGTGTTAAAGAGGACAAAAGGCACTGGTTGTTCTGCCCTCTCCCCCCATTAAGAGGCGTCATGCCAGTGGATTCCTCCTGTCAGCTGAATTTTCAGCTCAGAGCACAAGGGAGGAAGGGGACAAAAACTCCTAACAAGAGGGACCTGGATTGCTAAACTGCTTGGACTCTGGAGGGCCAGGTTTACTAGGCATCAGCAAGAAATCCCCAGCTGCTTAGCCTGGGTTAGCTCTAAAGGTCATATAAAGCTTGCTGATTATAGAAGCTTCTATTACTTTTTAAAATTTAAGATTATAACTCATTGGTGTATCTGTTTACCTGCTTAGGCCTTGTAAATAACTCCCTGGTTTCTCTTTCCTACTTAATACATCTGTATATAGTTTATTACAAAATTGGCTACAAGCGTTGTCTTTCGTCTGAGATCTAAGGTGCAATTGACCTGGGGTCAGTGACTGGTCCTTTGGGACTGGGAGTAACCTGAATATAGCTGTGATCCTTGGCATAAGGGACCCTCTATCACAAAGGCAGGCTCACCTGGGTGGCAAGACAGGTCTGCGTATCCAAGGGGACTGCCTGGGACTCCCTGTTAGGGCTGTTACAGTGCCTGGGGTGTTTACACTCGGTGGGTGGAATCGGAGTCCAGAACTCACAGCCAGTTTGGGGTTTGTGCCCTGCTCTCGAGTCCCTGCAGGTAGCATTCCCGCAGTAACCGTGGGCATCAGAGGATCTGTCCACAGTGCCTGGGCTGGCATCACCGTACTAGCTTTAATCTCTCTAATGCAGCTCAGACCAGCAGGGAAGATGCCAGCACGCCCCAGGGTCCATGCCACCGCCCCTTCACTGCTCTCTCTGGCCATGCTAGTTAGATTAAGGGCAGCACAGTATTCCAGCCTCTGTTGCAGTGTAGACACACCTGTGTCAGACCGGCCCCAGGGCAACCCCCTGTCGTCTGTCTCTGCTCACACCCGGGCGAAGTGAGGTGGGGATCAGAGCTCCCAGTCGGCACTTCGCACGTGGTGGCAGCTGGTGGCAGATTTGAAGGAGTTCCAGGTGCAGACACAGACATGGGTGGCCGTGGATTTTTTTTCTCATATAAAATCTATCCAAAGGGAGCACCCCAAAGCCTGGGGAGCAACGTGCAGGGGTGAGAGCAAACTCTGGTGGTTGGAACTGCCTGGGGCCGTGCCTGGAGCTGGACAGACAGATGGGAACTCTCCTCGGGACCTTGGGCTGTTGCAACCCCTGCGATGTGTGAGCCGGTGCCTGTCCCACGCCAGAGAGACCAGCAGTTCTCCTGGCCAAAGCCCACCTTGGCCCTGGCACAGCAAGGCAGCTGGGGCGGCCTGGCCCCAGCTACAGCAGGACGGGATTTTCTTCCTTCTACCCACAACAGTTCTGATTTTTCGGCAAAAATTTGAATCCTGCAAAATTTCAGTCGAAAACCGAAATATTTCTATTTGGAAAGAGAACCGCAGTGGCTCATGGGACTTGTAGTGCAGGTGCCTTGTGCTCCCATTCTCCTCTATAGGTGGGGCTCCCTAGTTGCACCACATCTCCCATGATGCACCATGGTCTCCCCTCTTGGAGAGCGGAGGCCGTGTGTCACGGAAGTCCCTGGCTGTGCTGCATCCTGGGAGACGAAGTCTGACTTTCAGGCCTTACAGCACAGATCTCTGAGCTAAAGGAGGCGACTCCTGTAGCTGGCAGCAGCAGTAGGCTGTTATCCCCCATGTGGCGCACTTAGGCAGGAATGAGCCCTGCACTAACCACGCTCCCAGATTAGCTCCTGAGAGGTCCCAGTCTGTGGCGTGGCACTGGGAGGTGGGTGGGCCCCGTCTACACACCAAGACCAGACTGAAGTGTAACTAGCTTCCCCAGCACAATTGCTGTACAGCCCAGACAGTGCCTTAGTCCCTGATGGGCACAGAGGTGATTTCATCAATGAATGGCCCTGGACCCAGATGCATTCTCTCCACAGGGCGGATGGGCAGCGGCAAACTGCCCCACAGCCCCTGCTGGCATTGCCACCCTCTGGGGGCCCGTTCTACGCTGAGGGGGGGCAACAACCCCCATCGCTGCCCATTCTGCTGGCATTTCCCGCGCTGTGGGCACCAGTCCAGCCAGAATGGGCCTGAGACATGCCAGATCTCAGGGGGGGCCTTTACTTTGCCCCACCTCCCTGTGGGGTGAGAGGCGTGTCCCTGAGGGCATCCCCATGTCCTTTCATTCCCTCACACTCACCCTGCTTGTGTCCAAGCAGGAATGAACAGGTGTCCATGGGTGGGGCTATAGGGCTAGTGTGTAGGGTGGATGGGGCTGTGTGTGGGATTATAGGGCTGGCGTGTGGGGCGAGAGGGGCCGTGTGTGGGGTTACAGGGCTGGCATGTGTGGGGTTACAGGGCTGGTGTGTGGGGCAAGAGGGGCCGTGTGTGGGGCTATAGGGCTGGTATATAGGGTGGATGGGGCTGTGTGTGGGGTTATCGGGCTGGCGTGTGGGGCGAGAGGGGCCGTGTGTGGGGTTATCGGGCTGGCGTGTGGGGCGAGAGGGGCCGTGTGTTTGGTTAGCGTGTGGGATGAGAGGGGCTGTGTGTGGGGTTATCGGGCTGGCGTGTGGGACGAGAGGGGCCGTGTGTGGGGTTATCGGGCTGGCGTGTGGGGCGAGAGGGGCCGTGTGTGGGATTATAGGGTTGGTATGTGGGGCAAGAGGGGCCGTGTGTGGGGCTATAGGGCTGGTATATAGGGTGGATGGGGCTGTGTGTGGGGTTATCGGGCTGGCGTGTGGGGCGAGAGGGGCCGTGTGTGGGGTTATCGGGCTGGCGTGTGGGGCGAGAGGGGCCGTGTGTTTGGTTAGCGTGTGGGATGAGAGGGGCTGTGTGTGGGGTTACAGGGCTGGCGTGTGGGGCGAGAGGGGCCGTGTGTTTGGTTAGCGTGTGGGATGAGAGGGGCTGTGTGTGGGGTTACAGGGCTGGCGTGTGGGGCGAGAGGGGCCGTGTGTGGGGTTACAGGGCTGGCGTGTGGGGCGAGAGGGGCCGTGTGTGGGGTTATCGGGCTGGCGTGTGGGGCGAGAGGGGCCGTGTGTTTGGTTAGCGTGTGGGATGAGAGGGGCTGTGTGTGGGGTTACAGGGCTGGCGTGTGGGGCGAGAGGGGCCGTGTGTGGGGTTACAGGGCTGGCGTGTGGGGCGAGAGGGGCCGTGTGTGGGGTTACAGGGCTGGCGTGTGGGGCGAGAGGGGCCGTGTGTGGGGTTATTGGGCTGGCGTGTGGGGCGAGAGGGGCCGTGTGTTTGGTTAGCGTGTGGGATGAGAGGGGCTGTGTGTGGGGTTACAGGGCTGGCGTGTGGGGCGAGAGGGGCCGTGTGTGGGGTTATCGGGCTGGCGTGTGGGGCGAGAGGGGCCGTGTGTTTGGTTAGCGTGTGGGATGAGAGGGGCTGTGTGTGGGGTTACAGGGCTGGCGTGTGGGATGAGAGGGGCTGTGTGTGGGGTTACAGGGCTGGCGTGTGGGACGAGAGGGGCTGTGTGTGGGGTTATCGGGCTGGCGTGTGGGGCGAGAGGGGCCGTGTGTGGGGTTATCGGGCTGGCGTGTGGGGCGAGAGGGGCCGTGTGTTTGGTTAGCGTGTGGGATGAGAGGGGCTGTGTGTGGGGTTACAGGGCTGGCGTGTGGGACGAGAGGGGCTGTGTGTGGGGTTATCGGGCTGGCGTGTGGGGCGAGAGGGGCCGTGTGTGGGGTTATCGGGCTGGCGTGTGGGGCGAGAGGGGCCGTGTGTTTGGTTAGCGTGTGGGATGAGAGGGGCTGTGTGTGGGGTTACAGGGCTGGCGTGTGGGGCGAGAGGGGCCGTGTGTGGGGTTATCGGGCTGGCGTGTGGGGCGAGAGGGGCCGTGTGTTTGGTTAGCGTGTGGGATGAGAGGGGCTGTGTGTGGGGTTATCGGGCTGGCGTGTGGGGCGAGAGGGGCCATGTGTAGGGTGAGAGGGCTGGC
The DNA here is from genome assembly GCF_965140285.1 of Lepidochelys kempii. Classification (NCBI taxonomy): domain Eukaryota; kingdom Metazoa; phylum Chordata; order Testudines; family Cheloniidae; genus Lepidochelys; species Lepidochelys kempii. Next base: position 4,326,788 of record NC_136382.1, on the reverse strand, counting down.
GTGTGGGGCGAAAGGGTCCTGTCCCAGGAGCGCCAGGCCAGCAGACGGGGAGGGGAGCAGGCGGGAGCTACGGGGCAGGGAAGAGGGGAACCTGGCCCAGGGGCTGTGGCCGGAGGCTGCAGACATTGGCAGGCCTGGGTGGGGAGACACGTCTTGCCCTGTGCTCCGGAGCCTGGCCCGGGCAGATTGCTGGGGACCCTGGAGGGGACGGGAGCTGGTGGGAATTTGTTGCTCCTGACCCGCCCCGGGACTTGGGACCAGAGAAGAGCCCGTGACCCTAGCTCCACTCGGCCCCGTTCCGGCAGCGGGGCTGGGACCGTTGTCAGTGCCAGCCTGGACAAAGGAGGGTTTCCCGGCTGGCGGCCGGCCCCTCGCCTGTCCCCTGGAGGCGAAGCAGCGGCCGGGGCTTCACTTGGAGCCCTGTTGTGACCTGCCCCGGGCGGCCACAGTCTGCACCGGCCGGCCCTGCTCAGACAGACCGGGGCCCGGGGCGGCCAGGTGTATGGGCCGTGGCGCCCGGGCTCCGGGAAGAGTCAGGGCTGGGGGCCCGGCTCCACCAACGTTCGGAGCTGGGTCTCTGCCCCGGCCCCGCCTGCTGTCCCCACGCGCCTCCCCCTGGCCCCGGAGCACCCCGGCCTCCGGCGGGTGGCTGCCCGGCTGCTCGGCGCGGCTCTCCCTCGCCGGCAGCCCTCCCCGCCCCCGGCACCCACCGGGAGGCAACGCCGAAGGGGTTTCCGGGGGACGGAGTCTGGACCTCACCTGAGCAGCTGCTGGGGCTTGGGTGAGTGTCCGACCGTGTGATCTGCGCCCCCCCCTCCCCCCGGCCGCGCCCGCAGCCACCACTCCTGCCCCACGCTGGGCAAGGGGCAGCCCCATCCCCCGCGAGGCTACGGTGAGGGGCAGCAGGCTGCAGCAGGGGAGGAGGCCCCATGTGATGGCAGCCCACTCCCCCCCGAGGGGGCTTCCTGGACCTGAAAGGGGTCCGGACCCCAGGAACACGTGCAGTGATGGTGCTGGATGAGTGTGCTGCCGGGGGGGAGAGGGCTTGGGGGACTGTGGAGTCCTCCTCTCTGGCCCCAGCTCCGGGGCAGCCTGCCGGCACCCCAAACTCCTCATCCCCAGCCCCGCCCCAACCCAGAGCCCGTACACCCCCGCACCCCAACCCTTTGTCCTAGCCCTGAGCCTCCTCCCACACCCCAAACTCCTCATCCCCAGCCCTGCCCCAACCCAGAGCCCTCATCCGCCCACATCCCAACCCTCTGCCCTAGCCCTGAGCCCCCTCCCCACACCCCAAACCCCTCATCCGCAGCCCCACCCCATGGGCGGGCGGGACTTGGACCCATTCTGGACACCACCAAAAATTATACAAACCTGCCACCTCTGACCGGGGCATGGACGTCACCTGCACACAGCTTGGGCAGGCACCTGGGGCCAGGAGAAGGAGCGGGATGGGATGCTGGGGGCGGTGTGAGAGGAAGGGGCAGAGGGAGGGGGTGGATGATGAAGGCCACAAGTGAGTTCTCAGTGCGTCAGCCATCAGCCCCGCTGCTGTGAGCCAGCGGCTGCAGCTTGCTCATGCTCCGGATTATCCAGGGATTTAGATATTTGTTGATTAAAAAAAAAAATGCCATCCTGGACGGCGCATGTACCCCAGCCGCTGCCCCCGACAGTGCCAGAGGCAGGGTTATGGGGGCCACAGGCTGGAGCTTCAGCCAGGGACATAGTTATCATTGGGTCGGCACAGGCCAGCTGTCTCTCTGGGAGCCCGGCCTCCAGCTGGGGCCAGTGCAGGATATTGCAAAGGAAGCTGCCCCATTGCCTACTCCCGGTTATCTCAGTGCCGCTGGTGGCCCCGGTCACTGGGAGCATGTGGGGAAGGATAAACAAAAATCAATCTGCGACTCGGCTTTTTGATTTCAAAAGGGCTGACTTTCAAAAATTAAGGAAATTAGTTAGGGAAGTGGATTGGACTGAAGAATTTATGGGTCTAAAGGCAGAGCAGGCCTGGGATTACTTTAAGTCAAAGCTGCAGAAGCTATCGGAAGCCTGCATCCCAAGAAAGGGGAAAAAATTCATAGGGAGGAGTTGTAGACCAAGGTGGATGAGCAAGCATCTCAGAGAGGTGGTGAAGAAAAAGCAGAAAGCCTACAGGGAGTGGAAGATGGGAGGGATCAGCAAGGAAAGCTACCTTATTGAGGTCAGAACATGTAGGGGAAAAGTGAGACAGGCTAAAAGTCAAGTAGAGTTGGACCTTGCAAAGGGAATTAAAACCAATAGTAAAAGGTTCTGTAGCCATATAAATAAGAAGAAAACAAAGAAAGAAGACGTGGGACCGCTAAACACTGACGATGGAGTGGAGGTCAAGGATAATCTAGGCATGGCCCAATATCTAAACAAAGACTTTGCCTCAGTCTTTAATAAGACGAATGAGGATCTTAGGGATAATGGTAGCATGACAAATGGGAATGAGGATATGGAAGTAAATATTACCATATCTGAGGTAGAAGCAAAACTCGAACAGCTTAATGGGACTAAATCGGGGGGCCCAGATAATCTTCATCCAAGAATATTAAAGGAATTGGCACAGGAAATTGCAAGCCCATTAGCAAGAATTGTTAATGAATCTGTAAACTCAGGGGTTGTACCGTATGACTGGAGAATTGCTAACATAGTTCCTATTTTTAAGAAAGGGAAAAAAGTGATCCGGGTAACTACAGGCCTGTTAGTTTGACATCTGTAGTATGCAAGGTCTTGGAAAAAATTTTGAAGGAGAAAGTAGTTGAGGACATCAAGGTCAATGGTAAATGGGACAAAATACAACATGGTTTTACAAAAGGTAGATCGTGCCAAACCAACCTGATCTCCTTCTTCGAGAAAGTAACAGATTTTTAGACAAAGGAAACACAGTGGATCTAATTTACCTAGATTTCAGTAAGGCGTTTGATACCATGCCACATGGGAAATTATTAGTTAAATTGGAAAAGATGGGGATCAATATGAAAATTGAAAGGTGGATAAGGAATTGGTTAAAAGGGAGACTACAACGGGTCCTACTGAAAGGTGAACTGTCAGGCTGGAGGGAGGTTACCAGTGGAGTTCCTCAGGGATCGGTTTTGGGACCAATCTTAGTTAATCTTTTTATTACTGACCTTGGCACAAAAAGTGGGAGTGTGCTAATAAAGTTTGCAGATGACACAAAGCTGGGAGGTATTGCCAATTCAGAAAAGGACCAGGAGATCATATGGGAGGATCTGAATGACCTTGTCAACTGGAGTAATAGTAATAGGATGAAATTTAATAGTGAGAAGTGTGAGGTCATGCATTTAGGGATTAATAACAAGAATTTTGGTTATAAGTTGTGGACGGATCAATTAGAAGTAACGGAGGAGGAGAAGGATCTTGGAGTATTGGTTGATCATAGGATGACAATGAGCCACCAATGTGATATGGCCGTGAAAAAAGCTAATGGGGTCTTGAGATGCATCAGGCGAGGTATTTCCAGTAGAGATAAGGAGGTGTTAGTACCATTATACAAGGCACTGGTGAGACCTCATCTGGAATACGGCGTGCAGTTCTGGTCTCCCATGTTTAAGAAGGATGAATTCAAACTGGAACAGGTACAGAGAAGGGCTACTAAGATGATCCGAGGAATGGAAAATTTGTCTTATGAAAGGAGACTCAAGGAGCTTGGCTTGTTTAGCCTAACCAAAAGAAGGCTGAGGGGAGATATGCTCTCTGTAAATATATCAGAGGGATAAATACCGGAGAGGGAGAGGAATTATTTAAGCTCAGTACCAATGTGTACACAAGAACAAATGGATATAAACTGGCCATCAGGAAGTTTAGACTTGAAATTAGACAAAGGTTTCTAACCATCAGAGGAGTGTAGTTCTGGAATAGCCTTCCAAGGGAAGCAGTGGGGGCAAAAGACCTATCTGGCTTCAAGATTAAACTCGATAAGTTTATGGAGGAGATGGTATGATGGGATAACATGATTTTGGCAATTAATTGATCTTTAAATATTCATGGTAAATAGGCCTAATGGCCTGTGATGGGATGTTAGATGGGTTGGGATCTGAGTTACTACAGAGAATTCTTTCCTGGGTATCTGGCTGGTGAATCTTGCCCATATGGTCAGGGTTCAGCTGATCGCCATAGTTGGGGTCGGGAAGAAATTTTCCTTCAGGGCAGATTGGAAGAGGCCCTGGGGTTTTTTTGCCTTCCTCTGTAGCATGGGGCACGGGTCACTTGCTGGAGGATTCTCTGCTCCTTGAAGTCTTTAAACCACGATTTGAGGACTTCAATAGCATAGACATAGTTGAGAGATTTATCGCAGGAGTGGCTGGGTGAGATTCTGTGGCCTGCATTGTGCATGAGGTCAGACTAGATGATCATAATGGTCCCTTCTGACCTTAGTATCTATGAATCTATGAATGGTTCCTGACCATGGATGCTCATGCCCTACAGCATGAGGATTCGTCACTGGTACCCTCAATACTGTAGACAGCATTTTACTTGTCTCCGTTCCCCAATACTAGCCCCGTAGGGGAGGGGCTAGCAAAGCACAAAGCATTGATCAGCTATTCCCTGGGCCCAGCCCAGACGGTTTACGGCAATGGCTGTGCTCGGTGCTGCCACAGGGGAGCACTGTGTTCCTTCAGATTGAAGTCAGCTTTGCCAGGCGCCTGATGGAGATGGGAGCAGGTCCAATCGCTCTTTGGCACCCTCGTCTGGCTGATGCTTGGAGCGGCACCACCAAAGAGTAATAAAGAATCCCTGGCTCTTGTCTAGCACATTTCATCTGCAGATCTCAAAGCACTTCACAGAAGAGGTCAGGCTTATTAGCCCCATTTGCAGATGGGTAAACCGAGGCACAGAGAGGAGGAAGTGACTTGCCCGAGGTCACCCAGCAGGCCAGCAGCAGAGGTGGGGAGAGAAGCCAGATCTCCTGGGCCCCAGTCCACTGCCCCTGCCGCCGGAGTGAGCAACACCAGCAGGCTAGGAGCTTGGAGGTACAGGAGAAGGGGAGTATAAAGGGAGAAAAGCAGAGGTGCCCAGTAACTCCTTCCCCACAGTTCTCCTCCCACAACCACTGCCATTTTGTGGGTTCCCCTAAAATAGCCTGCAGCTCATTCCCCAGCGCAGGGATCTTCCCTGTTGGCTAGAAAATCCGACACGTGGAAGGGGAATGGGACTTTATTGGGGGGCCTCTGGGGGCATGGCCATCTGGGGTGGGGGCATTGGGAAGGAGGACTCAGACACAGTGCCCCCAGCAACTGGCATCACGTGGGGCTGCCTGAGACGTTCCCCAGGGCATTAGCCTGGTGGGGTCTGTCCCGGCAGGAGGAGTGTAGTCATGTACTAGCTCAGCAAGTGACCAGGTCGCCGTCTAGTGGCTGGGACCACAGGGCGGATAAAAGGCCTCCTATTGCTACCAGCTCAAGGAGCTGAACGTCCCGCCCACAATGCCACGTGGGCAGCGTTGCCGGCGAACATGTGTCTGCACACACACGTGGCTTGGCTGCAGTGTGAGCAGCGCCGCCAGGTGTGTATGGGGCCTGAGGAGCATTGGGACCTGCCGGTTTGGTGCTCGGACAGTCCCCTGGGAAAACGGTCTGAGCGGACGGGGGAGACGGAAGCAAAGCAAATCAGGTGGAAAATGCCCCTGTGGGAGGGAAGGATGGATCTGGGGGTCCCCCGCTGCCTCACACTTCAGCTCCCCCAGGCGACTCCCAGAGCTGCTTGAGTGACTTATCCCAGTTGAAACGTCTCTCCAGGCTGCTGATTTGCAGGCTCGTGGGGTGGGCTGGGACAGCCGCGTGTTATCCTGATGGCCTCTCTTGGACAATCGCTGTGATTCGCCGATTCACACAAGGCAAAGCTCTCTCTCCTCTGTGCTCCCTTTGGGCCGATGGAGCCATGCACTGGAGGGCTGGTATGTCAGGCAGCTCCCAGGTAGGGCGGATGGGATGACACTGACCAGAGGCTGAGGGTTCATGAGGGTGAAATCTACTAGAGTGTGGGGGGGACAGTTTCCCCAGGGAGCCCCATTGCTTGGGTCATTTGAAAGTGGACTGGGGCAAGCCCAGAAGGGAGTACTCCTGCACTGGCCAGGGACGGGGACCAGTGGAGAATACAGGTCCCCTTCTGTTGCTCTGCTGTCCTCCTCGGCTCCCTCCTGGCTCAGCATTGTGATCCCCAGCTGGGGAAACCGAGGCAGAGCCGCGACTTGCCTAAGGGCGCGCAGCAGAGCTGGGGCTAGGACCTGGCTTTCCTAAAGTCCTAGACATTTCCTCTGCCCACTCAACCATTGCTGCTTTCTCAGGAAGCAAGTCTGACCCCCACCTCAACACCCCCGGCGTATCCTGGGCCATCCCTCATGTCAAGCAAGAGGGACCATGTCTCCAGTTCCGCAGCAGTTCTGCGGAAAAGGACCTAGGGGTGACAGTGGACGAGAAGCTGGATATGAGTCAGCAGTGTGCCCTTGTTGCCAAGAAGGCCAATGGCATTTTGGGATGTATAAGTAGGGGCATAGCGAGCAGATCGAGGGACGTGATCATTCCCCTCTATTCGACATTGGTGAGGCCTCATCTGGAGTACTGTGTCCAGTTTTGGGCCCCACACTTCAAGAAGGATGTGGATAAATTGGAGAGAGTCCAGCGAAGGGCAACAAAAATGATTAGGGGTCTGGAACACATGACTTATGAGGAGAGGCTGAGGGAGCTGGGATTGTTTAGTCTGCAGAAGAGAAGAATGAGGGGGGATTTGATAGCTGCTTTCAACTACCTGAAAGGGGGTTCCAAAGAGGATGGCTCTAGACTGTTCTCAATGGTAGCAGATGACAGAACGAGGAGTAATGGTCTCAAGTTGCCGTGGGGGAAGTTTAGATTGGATATTAGGAAAAACTTTTTCACAAAGAGGGTGGTGAAACACTGGAATGCGTTACCTAGGGAGGTGGTAGAATCTCCTTCCTTAGAGGTTTTTAAGGTCAGGCTTGACAAAGCCCTGGCTGGGATGATTTAATTGGGGATTGGTCCTGCTTTGAGCAGGGGGTTGGACTAGATGACCTTCTGGGGTCCCTTCCAACCCTGATATTCTATGATTCTATGATTCTATGATTCCATGTCACACAGCGAGGAGGGGGTAACTAACCTTCTTCCCTCTGTCCTGCCATGGAGCCCCAAGTGCACCCCATCTGCCCTCCCCCTCACTTCACAGCCCCCACTCCTGGGCCCAGGAAGCAGACCTCAGAGCAGCTCTATACGCCCGCTTAAGTGGATGCAAGTTATGTCACTCAGGGGTGTACCCCCCCCCGCCCCGCCACGAGGGATGTAACACGTCTTCCCAGGTCACACATCTGGTTCTAATCCCAGCACCGCTACTCACCAGCTGTGCGACCTGGGGGCACGTCTGTTTCCCTTCTCATCCTTCGTCTGGCTTGTCTGTTTCGACCGTAAGCAGTTTGGGGCTGTGTTTGTGTAGCACCTAGGCACAGTGGGGCCCTGAGCTCAGCTGAGCTCTCTAGATCCGCTAGAGCGCACAGCCCCCCTTGAATCAAAGCTCTGCTGAGCCTGACGGGGCAGGTAGCGCTCCCAGGAGCAGCCATGGTAGGGCTACATAGACACCAGCAGGGAGCAGCCCGCCCCGGCAGTGTCTGTCCTGCGGAGCGTGTCCGTGTGTGGATTGCACACCGGCGCTGCAGGGCGGGATTTAGCTCCCTTCCCCTGAGTCGAGCGGTCGGCGTTAATCCCGGTGACCCTGGAGGCTCAGGGAAGTTAGAGGAGGGGCTGCTTCGGCTCTGCAGTGTCTCATTTCCACATTCCCGGGGATCACCGGCTCCGAACTGGAGTTTGCCCCCAGCACAGGTCCCCCAACGGGGCGGGCAGTTTTGGCCCAGGTGTGCGTGTGTGCAGGCGTGGACCTGGGCATGAGGAGGTGTGTGGCGTGTACGCGGACGGATTAGCGCACACCCCTGTGCTCTTCATGCACGTCCAGTGCGCACCGGTGCAGGCAGCTGTATAAAAGTGTGTGCAACAGCCTGGCCAAGTGTGCCTCAGACGCATCTAGGGGCTGGTCCCCTCGAGGATAACAGCCCGCTCCGGCCAACAGTGACCGGAGATACTCCTTTAGTTCCAGCGGGAGAGACGGGTGCTGAAAGTCTGGGGTTTGAACCCCGCTGGCCACCCCGAGGGGGGTCATTCCATGTGCACTGACAGCTAAGAACACAGGTGATCAATCCTCCGTGGGCACGACCTGCGAGTTCACGTCCTAGAATCATAGAATAGAATCATAGAATCATAGCAGATCAGGGTTGGAAGGGACCTCAGGAGGTCATCTAGTCCCACCCCCTGCTCAAAAGCGGGGACGTGCCTGTCCCAAGCGGGGACGTGCACTGAAATACACACAGCGGTGGGGAGTGCCATAAGTCACATGGCATTGCGTCTGCACTCTGATTGGACGACTTACTGGCTAGTCATGAAAGCGATCCAGTTGGGGAACAGCAACGGCACCATGTGACTGAACCAACACCATGAGAACTGCACAGGGCAAAGGATCTCCAGCTTTAGCACCCACGCCCAACGCATGTCACACCGGTCACCTCCTGCTGGACACAGGAGGCCAACGAGGGGAGGGGAGGGCAGGGACGGTGGAATGGCTTCTGGCTGTCAGACGTTTAGGGTCACCCAGAGCATGGGGGGTCCCTGCCCATCCAGGCTAACAGCCATTGACAGACCTATCCTCCATGAACTTATCTAGTTCTTTTTTTGAACCCATCTTTACTGTTGGCCATCACCACATCCCCAGACAATGAGTTCCACAGGTTAACTGTGAGATCTGTGAAAAAATATTGCCTCTTGTTTGTATTAAATCTGCTGCCTATTAATTTCACTGGTGACCCCTGGTTTTTGTAGTGCGAGAAAGGGTAAGCAACACTTCACTAGACGGTTTTTCCACACCCTTCACGATTTCATAGACCTCTATCATATCACCCCTTAGCTGTCTTTTTGGTCTCTCCTCCTAGGGAAGCCACTCCAGATCCCAATCAAGTTAATTGAGGCTGGGTGTGTGTTATGCCAAAGCACTTAGACCAAATGGTCCATGCACAGAGAGCAAAGTGTGCACTTTCTATCTAAAATGGCAGTTGGTTTAGATAAAGGGAAAGCACAAAAGAGCTACAAGTCAACTCTCTGGGAGAGAGCACAGTGTATGTATCGCCCCGTAACAGCCTGCAGCAACTCAGAGCCCCGAATGGACTCCGCGTGCACAGGACAGAGAAGAAAGGCACCGCCAGCGTCGTGAATGAAAGGGAAGGAGTTTCTAATGCATTACTTCCCCTCTGGGTCAAAGCTGTGGCGTGCAGCTGCCGGGCTTCTTAAAGGCTTTTGAGATGTCGTGCACCGGATAAAAGCTCTGCTTATTTTCCCTGCAACAGTCGCGTACATCAGAGGCCATCAGGCCTTACGCAGGTGCCTCAGCTCCAGGCGGGGAGACCCCAGCCCCGATCTCACAGCTTGCAGGGAGGAGAGGAGGTTGAAGGACTTGTGGCACCTTAGAGACGAACAAATGTATTTGAGCATAAGCTTTCGTGAAAAAAGCTTGACCTCTCACGAAAGCTCATGCTCAAATACATGTGTTAGTCTCTAAGGTGAAACAATTTCCTGTGGTTCTCACATGCTCTGGATAAGTTTTCCCTGTTAAATAGGAGTAGATGTGTGTCTTGTCCCACTCTGGTGGCTGAGCTGTATAGAAGGTAAAAGCTTTCTATTGCTACCAAATAATGGAGTTACTCCTTTAGCTCCAGTGGTAGAGAACAGTGCTTTGGCACTGAAGGTCCCTGCACTCTCGCCCTGCTGGCAGACCCATGGTGGACCCACTGTTGCCCTTGCTGGGGAGTGAGTAGGACTTTGGCTCCAATGGCTAAAAGTTTGATTTACCGATTTTCAGCCTGCCAACCTCCGACCCCCAATTGCTGAGAGAACAAACAAAGCTACCAGTGCTGGAGGCTGCTTGAATCGTGGCTCCTTTAGCCTGTTATTTCCTGGCACCAGACTTTCCATGCATGTTCTTCTTCTGTTCTGTTGTCTTCAGAAGGAGCGATTTTTCCACCCGCCAAATTTCCAGGCACTAACAACGGGCTGTCTTATGACACACCTGCTTGTACTTGAGCACAAAGGGGAATTACAGTTAAAAGCATCAGCGCAGCCTTGATGTCAAGGCTGTTTATCGTACCAAGAGGCACTCTCTGCTCTGTCATAATTAATCAGGACATGTGTCCTGTGCTCTTCATTAATAGAACATTCAATTCTTTTTATCTCTCTACCTCTCCTGCTCCAGGAAACAGGTTAGCTAACTAATCTGATTTGCCAGCTCGGAGTGGCTCACACAGCTGGGGAGAGGAGCTGAGAGCTGGAGATTTTCCATGACACCTCCTTGGTAGTTTTTATGGCCCTTCCTTCCCTACAGGGAGAACAGCTCCATTTTTATTCCTTAAAGCCCCAGTCGCCCTGCTGAGCTGAAATAGAACATAGACCCGTAGACTTTAATGCCAGAAAAGATCACTGTGATTGTAGTCTGACCTCCTGTATAGCACAGGAGGTCATCCACCCACTCCTGTTTTAGGCCCATCACCTCTGGCTGAGTCATTGATGTCCTCAAATCACAATTCAAAGACTTCAAGTTACAGAGACTCCACCATTTACTCTACTTCAAGCCAGCAAGCGACCTGTGCCCCATGCCACAGAGGAAGGAATCTCTACAAGGTCTCTGCTAATCTGATCCGGGGGGAACATTCCTTCCCAACCCCAAATACAGCGATCAGTTAGACCCTGAGAATGTGGGCAAGACCCACCAGCCAGACACCTGGGAAAGAATTCTCTGTGGTGACTCAGAGCCCTCCCCATGTAGTGTCCCGTCACCGGCCATTTGGTATATTTGCTATTAGCAGTTACAGATGGGCCATATGCCATTATAAGTAATCTCACCATACCATCCCCTCCAGAAACTTATCAAGCTCAGTCTTGAAGCCAGTTCAGTGTTTTGCCCCCACTGATCCCCTTGGGAAGCTGTTCCGAAGCTTCACTCCACTGAGGGTTAGAAACCTTCATCTAGTTTCAAGACTAAACTTGTTCTTGTGTCCACATTGGCCCTTAACTGAAATAACTCCTCTCCCTCCCTCGTGTTTATCCCTCTGATGTATTTATAGCAACCAATCATATCTCCCCTCAGCCTTCGTTTGGTTAGCCAAGCTCCTTAAATCTCCTCTCGTAAGGTAGGTTCTCCATTCCTCAGATCATCCTAGTAGCCTTTCTCTGCATCTGTGCCAGTTTGAATTCATCTTTCTTAAACATAGGAGACCAGAGTTGCACACAGTGATGAGGTCTCACCAGTGCCTTGTATAACCGTCCTAACACTTCCCTGTCTCTACTGGAAATACCTCGCCTGATGCATCCTAGGACAGCCTTAGCCCTTTTCATGGCTGCATCACGTTGGGGACTCATAGTCGTCCTGTGATGGACCAGTACGCCCAGGTCTTTCTCCTCCTCTGTTGCTTCCATTCTCAGCTTACAGCAAAAAATCTTGTTGTTAGTCCCTTGCACTTTGCACTGTTAAATGTCATCCCATTTCTAGTACCCCTCAGCATTGGTAATACTGCCCAACATTGTGTCATCTGCAAATGTTATTAGCACACTCCCACTTTTGGTGCCAAGATCAGTAATAAAAATGTTAAATAAGACTGGTCCCAAAATCAGTCCCTGAGGAACTCCACTGGTAACTTCCCTCCAGCCTGACAGTTCACCTTTCATCTCCCCTTTTACCAGTTCATTACCCCCCTTTCAATTCTCTTATTAATCCCCATCTTCGCCAATTTAATGAATGATTTCCCGTGTGGGACTGTATCAGACGCTTTACTGAAATCCAAAAAGATTGGATCTACTGTATTTCCTTTGTCTAAAGAAGTCAGTGATCTTCTCACAGAAAGATCAGGTTGGTCTCAAGTTGCAGTGGGGGAGGTTTAGATTGGATATTAGGAAAAACTTTTTCACAAAGAGGGTGGTGAAACACTGGAATGCGTTACCTAGAGAGGTGGTAGAATCTCCTTCCTTAGAGGTTTTTAAGGTCAGGCTTGACAAAGCCCTGGCTGGGATGATTTAACTGGGAATTGGTCCTGCTTTGAGCAGGGGGTTGGACTAGATGACCTTCTGGGGTCCCTTCCAACCCTGATATTCTATGATTCTATGATTCTATGATTCTTCCATGATCTACCTGCTGTAAAGCCCTGTTGTATTTTATCCCCATTCCCATTCACGTCCATGTCCTTAGCTACTTTCTCTTTCAAAGTTTGTTCCAAGACCTTGCGTACAGTTGAGATCAAACTAGCGGGTCTATAGTTTCCCGGATCACTTTTTAAAATCAAGAATGGGTACTACAATATGAGCAATTTTCCAGCCCTAGGGAACAACCCTCGAGTTTACAGATCCATTACAAATTCTTGCTATTGGTCTTACAGTGTCATGTGCCAGTTCCTTTAATATTCTTGGATGGAGATTATCCGGGCCCCCGATTTGCTCCCATTAAGCTGTTTGAGTTTGACTTCCACCTCGGATGTGGTAATTTCAACCTCCATATCCACTCCCATAAGCTACCCTGCCACTACCTCTAAGCTCTTCATTAGCCTTATTAAAAAATGGAGGAAAATATTTGTTTAGGTGTTGGGCCATGCCTAGATTATCTTTAATCTCCACCCCATCCTCGGTGTTGAGCGGTCCCCCTTCTTCTCTTGTTTTCTTTTTATTTGCATGACTACAGAACCTTTTACTATTGGTTTTAATTTCCTTTTCAAGGTCCAGCTCCGCTTGGCTTTGAGCAGTTCTCACTTTTCCCCTACACGTTCTGACCTCCAAGAGGCAGCTTTCCTTGCTGATTGTAATGTTCCTGCGTCTCAAGGCCAGGGATCTCCCTGCTTCGGTGGCGTCAGGGAGTCAGTACTCACCTGGATTAATCTATTGGGCATTCTGGCCTGCGGCTAGGCAGCTGAAGACGTAACAGTGCAAGACCAGGGGTAGGGGGATTTGGGTCCACCCTGCTTCACCAGCTCCCAGCCCAGGGCCCTCGATGGAACAGGTGACCCCGTCATGGGGTTGGCGGGAAAATGTGAGGTCACGGCCTCGCCTCCTGGCAATGGAACCAGACCAATGTCTCATTTCCCTGGGCTTCTTCCTACCAGCGTCTAGTGGCACTGGGGCCTGGTTCCCAGTCTCCTTGCCGGGAGGCTCATTCTCCACTCCCTTTTCAGGTTGTTCAGTCTCCCAGGGCAGCGTCTGGCCTTCTCTCCAGGCCGGCTCAGGAGAGACATCACCTGCCCCAGCTGGTCATGGGCTCTGCCGGTGGCTCGGCTCCCTGGAAGGACGTCTGGATCCTTCCCTGATCTGGCTCCAACTGCACTGCAGGGCCCTGCCCCCACACTTCCTGCCAGGGGGACGGGACAGAGTTAGCTGAGCCCAAGAGAGTGACTTAGCCCCCTCTGAGAGGAGTGTTTTCCCCAGGAATTGAAATTAGAGGGGTGTTCAAATTTACAGGGGTGGGGTTAGGGCCGATGAGGGGTGAGACCGTGAGGGTGAAGGTGGGCTGTATGGCACCATAGTAAAAACTGAAAAATGTTTCATGACCATTTTATTAGATTTAACTCATGTTTTAAAATCATCACACAAATTAAAGTTGGCTACTCAAGCCTTCTATGAAGCACTACGTCTACATCCTTCTTGGTTTCTTGTTATAAATTTGTACAACTCTGTTAATGAACTTCTTGAATGCAATGTGTTCATCTCTGGTGGCTTCTCGTGTGTCCAGGACTTCCATTCCTTCAATTGATATGCTCATTAGTTCATGATCAGGCAGAAGGCGACTTCTTTCAGAACATAAAATTCTATTCAATGATGAAAAAGAACGCTCAGCTGTAGCTATTGTGACTGGGAGTAGCAAGAGATGAATTCCTACTTCTTTCATCCCAGGAAACAGAGCACAAAGATTAGATCGAGCCACTAGTGATGATAAAAAAGAAGTTGAAGTCACATCTTCATTCATTCGTCATACGATATTCCACTGCGTGTTCAAATTCTCTATTCTGTCCTGAGCACATGGCAGCCCCGTTGCTGGTACAGCCTCACTCCGCTCAGCTGTCGGTGTTTTATAGGACAGGGATCTGTAAAAGCTACATAGAGGTTGAGTAGAATCTAGAAGTCACTGTTGTAGATTTTTAAGAATCAAGTCTGGGTACTTTTTCAGTTGTCTTTACAAACACCTCTTATCCTATTCACTTAAGGATTCAATATAAATGCCTTCATTAGTCAGCTTCTGGACTGAAGTCTTTGTTTCTTCCAGTACTTTTTTAATGGATAGCTCTCTGATTGATCCAAATGTAGCTTCCATTGCTGGACAAAGATCTACCACTGTTGTAGCAGATGCCTGAATGGCATTGGTTAATGACCCAAGTGGTTTCAACAGTAGACTTACAAGAGAGAGAATGGCGATAGTCTTCTGTGAACTTAATAGAAAAGTAATCCACCAGCTTCACTACTTAGATCCATCACATCTTGGTAGATACTTTCTAAAGCCAGTACTAACAGCTGGAGTAATTTTAAGACAACAGCCAAGGATCGCTCATGAGAAAGCAAGAGGGTTTTCCCAGGTTGGACTCATTTGAACTTCAGTCCCAGTGTATTTTCTATATTTTCTAAGATATTCAGTCTTTTTTCACTCTTGATGAAAAAAGAACATAATGAAGACATTAAATTTATAGCTTTTTTAATGTCTTTTGAAGAGTCTGCAGCTCGTACTAGCGTTAGTTGGAGTAGATGGCCTCTGCAGTGTGTATAGGAGAGACTAGGGTTACACTTTTCTCTGAGCAAAGCTTGTACTCCACCATGTCTTCCAGAGAAGTTTGCAGCTTCATCAAATGCACAAGCAGCCATCTGTTTGGGTCCAATTGACAAGCATTTAACTCTTCTAAGGTGTGGGTTGTCATAGATGCAGCCCATGTGTCTTCTATAACTTGAACATCTAGAAATGTATCTACTGGCCTACCACTGACATCAAGATAACATACACAATAACTTAATACTTGATGACCATTTGCATCGGTGCATTCATCAGCCATGTATGCAATTTTTTTGAATGTGATGAGAGAGTTCTTCACTTTTTCAACTGTTGAGTCTTTCCTGTTGCACCGCACACTTCTAGCCAGTCAGTTGAGTTTCTTGCAGAAAGTCAGTGAGCATTTGCTGGTCTTGTTCAAAACCAGTGTTCAGCTTCAGGATGAACAAGTGACAATAAAATTAACATTGGCCTCCAGTTTGCAGTGTGTGGTATCTCTTGCTTAAATAGAAAGTAGGATGCCACAGCCATGTTGGTTCACATGAACTGTGTTGTGTAATAGCCTCATTAACACTCACCGGTGTTGTCCTTGGTCAGTGGAGACTCGGAGTTCAGAGGTGCTTTCACATGAGTTCACCTCCCAGGTGGGGAGCAAGAAGGCACCTTGCTCGTTCCTCCAGCTGCTCACTGTTCGCTCCGGCCACTGTTGTTCGTTGTGCCACCGTTCACGCCATCGCTCCGTTCCCAATGGCCCTGCGCCGTCACCTTCAGTTGCCACCTGCCACTGTGACCTCTGCGAGTGGGTCTCTGGAGGTTCCACCCAGCTCTCCGTGATTTCAGCGGAGCTCTCAGTGGGGGAACCTCACTGCTAGAGCAGACTGGGCCGTCTCTTCCACAGAGGCACTGTCCCCCAGCAGGTCTAAGCACTGAGACCTGATTGATTATCAGTGATTTCAGCTGTAGTGGTCACTTAACAAAACAAGAGAGGATCTATGGAGCCTAATCAGCTCTGTCTTTAAACAGTGGAGAGGGGCAGGTCAAATCATACTTGTGCCTCCGGCAGACCACCAAGCAAAGCACCTGTCCCCACCCTCTCTTGATGCCCTCACTCAGTGGAGGCTAAGTACCTTTCTACTGCCTTTTACTCCTACAATATAAACAACATTTCATTACCCCCTCCCCCCTGCATTCAAGTGATTTGTAACCCAACCCCAGCCAAACTCTATCACTTAGGCAACACAGCTCTGTTTGCTGGATACCTAGGTAGATTAGGTGGGAATGTAAATACAATCTGGTCCTGAAGCCTTTCCCCGCAGCCGCCAGCTCATCACTGGCTGTCAGGGAGAGCTCATTTAGACTTTGCTTACAAATCATCATTTGAAATGATTAGGTTGGCCAACATCACCGAAATGAATGCACTGACACTGTCATAAAAAACAAGAGCGGTATAAGGAAGCTAGTCTATGTTCATACTTTGCAAATCTATGATACTTTTTCAGATACATGTATTTTATCATATACTGTATATGCTTTTAAGTGTGTATTAATGTTTCAATTTCAATTCAAACATCCAAACAATCCCTACATTGGCAACACTGCATGTAACTAGTTCCCAAAACGGGGGGTGGGGGGTTGTTGGGGAAATTCAGGGAGGTATACACCCCCTATAGGGGGTGTGTGTAGGGAAATCCCTGCCCCTCTGTGCCAGAATGAGGCCAGCCTGCCTCATTACATCGATTCATCCCTTCTTCCATTCCTTGTAGGCTTTCTGCTTCCTTTTAATAACCGGCTTGAGATGCTTGATCATCTAGCCTGGTCTGCAACCCTTCCCTATGAATTTATTCCCCTTGCTGGGATGCAGGCTTCAGCTAGCTTCTGCAACTTTGACTTCAAATAATTCCAAGCCTCCTCCATGTTCAGATCCTTGAGTTCTTCAGTCCAATCCACTTCACTAATTAATTCCTTGAATTTTTTAAAATTTGCACCTTTGAAATCAAGAACCCTAGTGACAAACCTATTACTGGCTTTTCCTGCATTTAGTTTAAACTGAATTAGCTCATGATCACTCGAACCAAGGCTGTCCTCTACCACCCGTTCTTCTGTGAGGGCCTCAATACACACCAATACCAAATCTAAAATGGCCTCACCTCTTGTTGATTCACTGACTATTTGGTGAAGAAATCTGTGAGCCATCACATCTAGGAAAATCTGGATCCTACCACTGTTAGTAGCACTTGTCCTCCAATCTATAGCTGAGAAATTGAAGTCTCCCATAATCACACAATTCCCAGTAGTATTTATTTAACTGGAGACATTAAAGAGGTCTCTATCCACACCCAGCAGTGTCCCAGTGTAGCCTCCGGTGGCTTTCTTCCCCAAGTGATTCGGACCCAAACGGATTCTGTTTTACCCATTCCATCACGTCCCATTTCTTTGCAGTCTGCCGCATCATTAATATACACTGCTGCTCCGCCACCTTTACCTGGAGTTCTGTCTTTCCTGAACAGCACGTACCCTTCAATCCCTGCACGCCAGTCATGACTACAGTTCCACCTTGTTTCTGTTATCCCTAAAATATCTGGGTTCGCTTCCTGCACCAGGAATTCGAGCTCCCCCATGTTGCTACCCGGGCTCCTTGCATTGGTGCGCAGACGTCTTCGTTGTTTCTGCTCGGCTTTGCCCAGACTCCTCCCCGATCGGGTCCAGTCATTCTACTGCCAGTATCACCCACCAGACTGTTAGTGTCACTGGTATCACCGCTACCTTTCCTCTTGTCCATTCTCCTACCCTCCGCTGGTCCTTTCTCCATTGCTGTGCCCTCTCTTACCTGATTTGCCTCCGGCTCTCTATTAGAATCAGGCGTGGAGATTACATGAGCATCTCCCAGCCATCTCCCCCGAGTTCCTCGTTTTAAAGCTCTTTAAATCAGTTGCGCCAACATCCCAGAAGTCGATTTCCCTCCCTACTCAGGTGGAGTCCATCCCAAGGGAACAGTTCTCTGTCCGTGAATGCCTCCCAGTGGTCAAACATCCCAAAGCTCTCCTGAAAGCACCACTGCCTGAGCCATCTGTTGAGCATCATAATCTTGTCTCGCCTTCATTATCCTCCTCCAGGGACAGGTAGAATCCCACTGACGATCACCTGAGCCTCCATTTCTTTAAGTATCTCCCCAGCCTGCCACAGTCTCCCTTGATGTGTTCCAGCGAGAATCTAGCAGGATCGTTTGTTCCCACGTGAAGGACAATCAGTGGAGTCTTCCCTTCCCTGTTAGGATCCTCTTCAGCCTCAGGTCCACATCCTGTATCTTAGCTCCTGTCAGACAGGACACCCTTCTGTTCTCCGGATCAGGCCCGTCTGTTCTTCTTAGTATGGAGGTCTCAGTCGCATAGGCCTGCCTATTCTTGGTGTTGGTGCAATTCTCCAGCCTTTCTCCTCCTGTTCTCTGTGGTAGGGTCTGATCTGCAGAAAGCCACATATCTGCTGCTGCCGTTGGAGTCAGAGAAGCTCAGCACATCAGCCCCGGTGATCCCCTGTTCTGGGGTGCGTGGGTAGAAATATGGGCTGTGTCTCAGGTTAGGCACCCCAAAATCAGTGGCCACTTTTGGAAATTTGGGTCATAACGGTCTTGAGCCTCAGTTTCCCCATCTGTGAATAAGGAATAATTATCCTGTTTCTCCCTTTCTAACACGCTCTGAAATCTAGGGATGAAAAACACTTCAGAAATGCTGTTGTATTTCCATGTTGTTGTAAGCTACTCGTCAGAGCAGAGCTTCCCAAACCTTTGCCTAGGGCTGACCTCCTGTCCATGGAAAGATTCTTCCCTGGACCCACCTTCCCCATCAGTTCCTGATTCCATGACATCCTGGGGTTACCACAGTGGCTGCTGGCCATGGTAAAAGGGATGCTAGTGTTTTCTGCTTCTTTGCATGTGATTGGGCAGCTGGATACAAGCAGGCACCAGCCCCATGTGACCAGCCAGCTCTCCGTGGACCCCACTTCTGCAGATCCCTAGTGTGATCCAGGCTCCACAGACTGGAAACCACACCTGTAGAGGAAACACTTTGCCATGGCTGAAATGCAGCCACCTCGGGGGCGAGATGCAGCACCCGTTTAACAGCTCACAGCAACACCGCACAAGAGTTCAGGGCAGGAAGGGAAGAAGAAGATGTCACACTGACATTTCAGGGGGCATGTAGGGATGCAGAATGGATGTGCTAGAGTTGAAATTTTGCTTTGAGTACCCAGGGTAACCCCTCTACTCACCTGTAAAGCACTGTGGACTCTTTATCCAGCACAAGTGAGCAGGGCTTCTGTTTCACATCTCATTCAAAAGAGAGCATGATGCCTGGGTGTTGACTCAGAAGGGAGAGTGCCCGCTACTGGATCTCCGGCACCTTGATCACATATTCCTCGAAGCCACAGCTCTGCTGATTTCCAGGGTCCAGCCTCACCTCTTGTAAGGCACTGAGGAGTGGGAACTGTCTCTACCTGCCCCAAATCCCCCTGTTGGTGTACCCCAGCTGCCAGTACCTTGCTGAGATCCTGCTCCCCCTTTCCCATAGGCAGGGCTTGATTTGTCATGGAAGAGCTGCTGGGGACCAAGCACTTTTATTTAATTTCATAACTGATGTGTGTTGACCTGAATTTTATGCGTTAGTTGTTATGGCTCGCTACTGATAGCATCCAACTAGAAGATTTATAGGTTTTTGTCCAATGCAGGGTCCAAGAACTCAGAGAGTTCTATATCGGCAGAGGACTCTTGGGGTGCTTGGCAAAAACACTTACACTGAGGACAATACCAAATTGATAAAAGCTTTATTGAGATTAACAAAAGAATAATAAATGCTGTGAAACTTATGACTACAAAACAGTAAAAGAATTGCAAAACTCCTAGTGGTAACATTCCTATTATAAGTACTTTAACCTAAAATACTCACACCCTTCCTTGAGGGCCCGGTAATAGGAGGTGAAGGACCAGCCTTATTCCTGGCATGCCCGATAACATGATGGTGCTGGCTTCCCCAAGTAGTTGGGAATGTTGAGTAGTTATACTGTACTGCCCAAGCTTAGCGGATAGCGTGATGGAAGATAGAATGACGGGTCGATAAAAAGATAGTCTATAGACTATAGGAGAACAAAGAGAAGAAAACGCTCCCTAAGATATCCTTACATGGTATTATATAGGGTCCTGACACTATGTAATTCAGGCCCAATCTACTATACCCAAATCTTATTTCCGTATCCTACGGTTAGTGGATTCTGACCTTTACTCTCTACATATTAAGGATTGTCTCACTCCAAAAACTGCCAGCCTAGGCTCTCTTGGTGACTTCCAGGT
The DNA here is from genome assembly GCF_965140285.1 of Lepidochelys kempii. Classification (NCBI taxonomy): domain Eukaryota; kingdom Metazoa; phylum Chordata; order Testudines; family Cheloniidae; genus Lepidochelys; species Lepidochelys kempii. The sequence continues at coordinate 4,306,579 of NC_136382.1, read as the reverse complement.
TTGTGATTTACCCTGCAGTTACCAACCGGTTGCAGATGTCGGATAAACCTATTCAGTGTTGTGTTCAGGGACCATTTTTATCTGTGTCAAAGGTTGCCAGCCTTTATGCTGACTTACTCTTAACTGATCATACTTTTAGCTATTTAGCTGATTTTACTGGATACAGGCCGGGAGGCTTCTTGCATTTCAGCAAAATTTATTCTATGTATAATTATTAGGAAACACATATTGTATGCCTCAACACATCCTAATTTCATAGGAATTAATACTAATAAAATATAAGAATCATATACGAAATGGATTAATTCAGAAAGAGAAACATATTATTTGATACACCTGGCTGGATTAGTAGGATATAATAGCTAGCAAAGTAATCCTATGGGCTACATGCGGCAAATCCAGAGGTGCCGGGGCTACGAACCACCAGGCCCAGAGGGGCCGGGGCTACGAACCGCTAGGCCCAGAGGGGCCGGGGCTCAGCCCTGGCAAGTCCTGGCACAAATTAAGCCCTGCCTGTAGGTTTGGAGCTGAAGAGCTGGTCAGCTGATGGAGATACCCTGTGATCCCAAGAGGAGACAAATGGGCCCAAGAAGGGGGCGGAGGCTCGGAAGCAGGACAGTGGCCGCCCACTGTAGGAGAGGCCTCCAAAGATGAGGCCCATCCAGCAGGCCAAGGTGTGATGCTGGCCATGGGTGTTCTGGGGGCTAGGGGCATGGGCAGTGGACGGGAGCCCCAGATAACAGGAGCCCTTCCCTTCCTCAGACTCAGGCCCTCTCTGGCGATGAGTGGCAGCACCGTGCGAGGGGGCTGAGCTCTGGCAGAGAAGAGCAGTCCTCTTCAATGGACTCAGCCGCAACATGGACTCCCAGTCGCCCCTAGTTCTGCCGAGGGGCCACCATGGCTGCACGGGCAAGGTGGGCTAAGCAGGGCACCCCGCCACCCTTCCCCAGCCCCCTCCACTTCTCCGCTGAGCAGCACTGCGCCGCCCTGGCCTTCAGGAGCTGCCTTTGTTGCACAGGTCCTTATTGGCTTTGGAAAGGGCCACACCAGATGAGGCACAAGGATCACTGTGCTCCTTCCGACCAGAGACGGGCCAAATCCCCAGCCAGAGCTGGGGGTTGAATCCCCTCCCATTTGGCCTTATTCCTAAGTGGAGTGCGCCAGTTAGCTTAACGAGGAGGACTGAACTGGGTTACGTAGCTTCCTTTTCCTCCTGGATTAGCCAGTCCCAGCCCGTGGCGGGCGGCTCTCTGGCCTCAGAAAGAGCGCTGTTTGGTATCTGTCAGCGACTCCACAGCCCGTTCGCTCGGTTTACCAGCAAAAGGACGGGGAGGAGATGAAGACGCTGCAGCCCCAGCTGAGGATCTGGCTAAGAGTCAAGCTGGGTTTTTTCCTTCTCAGGCCTCACCCTAGTCACAGAGATTTTTCAGGTCCAGTGCTGCCCTGGGAAGCCATTGGTTTCCACGATACCCGGGCAATCCCCTTGGTTTCAATCACTCCCGTGTAACCGAGGGTACCATCTGGCTCTGCATTTGCAGTTCGGCTTGGGAATCTGTTGCTGATGCCAGGGCCAGAGTGAAATCCGGCTTGCTCTCCCTGAGCTGTGCAGGGCCAGCAGTCCTAGAAGGCAGCGAGCTCTTGTTTTGGTCCGTAGGGTCAGCTGATTTGACCCGGAGATGGACACAGGCCAAGGGGGCAGAGCTGCATGGTCACAGCAGGGCAGACTCCAACCTACAAACATCTAAACCCATACATTGATGGGGCTGAAAAATCCAGCTCCCAGCTTGGAACGCATGTCGGCTTTGTGAAGGGGAAGGGGATCAGCCAGGGACCATGAGCATAGCACTGGACAGCACCTCCTAGGTCATCAAACCCAGTCTCCTGCTATTGCAGGCACAGAATGCTGTTCATAAATGCATTAGGCGCCCTCTTCGGTTGTTGGCCTATCAGCATCTCTTTTGAGGACGCCAACAGCCGCTCTTCCCTGGACCTGATCTGCTAGAAAGCGGAATGTTGGTTTCACGCCTGGAAGGGCAGCTCTGAGCCGGGGCACGGGGCAGCAGCAGAGTCTGGAAGCTGCCGGTCTAACCTCCGCAGGGTCACCGGGGTGCAATGGTCTGCCTCTGACCACATCAGGGGACAGCGCCCTTGTCTGTCATGCGGATCGGTTTAGACCCTGCAAGCGAAGCAGGGTCAGGTTGGATTAGTGTGTGGATAAGAGACTGCTACGGGTAATGCAGCAGACTGCTGCAGGGACTGAGCCATGAACCAATCTGGGTCAGCAATGAACTCAAATGCTAGGATGGTGCTCATGAGCGATGCCCAGAGGGCAACTAAAACCAAAGTCCTGACTCCGCCTGATCTCCTGAGGAGGGGTGTTAACTCGGGTGTCCTGGCCAGAGTCACATTTGGGTAATAATACTGCCTATCTACAATTCCCTTCACATTGTCCACTGGAGAGAGAATCATTCAACATGCTGCGCTACACTGCTGTGTTCCACCCCAGAGGTGGCTGCATGTGCAACTGTTTGTCTGTAAATGGGCATTGTATGAATGGTAGTTTTGTTATTGCTACCCACAAGGGAGGAGGTGGGGTACAGAATCTGGTGTTTCCATGATCATTTGCATGCTGGATCTTTTCCTTAGCTTGCAGCTCTGCACAGGCTCACCCTAAGACACTGGTCATGAATTGGAAGTTGATATTTGTGCTGGGTGATGGGGAACCAGAGAGACACGAAGCCAGCATTTTCTGGTTCTTGTCTGAAGCAGCAAAACAAATAGTAAAGTAACGATCCAGGACCTTAGTCAGGGTTGGAAGGCTCAGAATATCACCTCCACATTTTGCAAAGTCTGTGCAGTTTCTTTGATTCCCATTCCTTTAATGCATCAATGCTTATTTCTTAAAAAAGAAAAAAAAAGAAAGCAAACCAACAGAACTCATGTGCATGCAGGCCAGAGTTCACAGGCAGCCCTACAATAGCAAACCAACGTATGTAGTCTCCCCAACTGAGCAACCCTACAATAACAAAGCAATGTACACAACCCACCTTAATTGAACAACCCTATAATAACAAATTGGAGAAATCAGCCCACTCTAAATAAGCAAACCTATAACAAATCCATGCATTTAGATCTTCTTAACTGAACAGCCCTACAATAACAATCCCCTGCATGCAGGTTGTCCCAGCTGAGCAACCCTACAATAACAAACCAACGTACGCAACCCACCTCAAGTGAACAATCTTATAATCACTAACCGGTGTGCTTAGCCCAGTGCTCATGAGCAATCCTACAATAACAAACCAGCACACACAACATGTTTTGTGCGGCCTGGCCCAGTTTGTCCTAATTGCTAATCATTGCCCCAGGGTGGCTGAGGGCGAGGGCAGCACATGAGCGGATGCAGGTGCCTTGAAGGTGTTAGCCGTGAAGCCCACTAGATTTGCGGTTGGATTTGAGGAAGCATGTGTTGTTATTCCAGTGAGTCTCGGGGGTGAAATTCACCCCAGGCACTGATTAAGCCGCACTGCCAGCCCTCTGCATGGGGATTACTTGCACCCGGAGTTTTATAGTGCCAGTTCCTAGCGATCTTTTTGCCATACAGAGACTGGGCTCAGATTCCAGCTGTTACTTGGAGATGTTAGATAGCTGCCTTAGCAATAACAGGGCCCTGTCCAGTCCAGGCTCCTCCCCATGTATGCAGTGTGTGGGTCAAACCAGACATTTATCTCTCCAGACAAGCCAGAATCCTCGTCTGACAAATGGACTCAAATCCATCCTGTCACCCTGCCCGAGAGGAGAAACGCGGCAGGAGATCAAGGGAGGTTTTTCCGCAGATGTCAAAATTGGCTCGATTCCAGTTGCTTAAAATTGTCTGATTATCCTCCAGAGACAGCTGTAAACTTGCAAAGCTTTCCTGCAGGTTCCCGTGGTGCTGGGCGGCTTCTAGGGACCTCCCACTTCAGTGTGTTCTTGCAATTCCTACGGGGCCCTTGTATGGAGCTTTCCTTCGTTCCCATGGGTCCTTCACAGCAGAACATCCCACCAGTTCCCAGTGGTTCCTTCTGTGGGGAGTAATGCCCCAGGCCCCCTCAATTCACAGCCTACCTGTGGGGCCAAGGGGTCCCTTATGCGGCACATTCCCTGACGCGTATTGGCCTTCATCTTTTGCAGTTTCCAGTGGCTCATCCGGAGGCAGAACACTCCTACAGAGTCCTTTGGAGCAGAAGATCCACGCAAGTCCCAGCGGTCATGTTGTAGGTACCTCAGGGCTGAGCAATCCCAGAGACCCTACATGGCACCTGTATTTCCCCTTCATGATCTGCCCAGGATCCCTAAACCCCAGGCTCCTCTGCCACCACCTCTCTTGGATAGAGACTCACATCTCTCTCCTTCCTCACTGGGGCTTTCCCAGGCTTCCCACTTCCTGGCTGACACTGCGATATCCCCAGCAAGCCAGACTGCCTAAACAGGCCAGCGTCCGTGCTTTGCTCTCTCTCCAAAGGCTGTGAACAGCTGCACTTGCCAGCAGTTGTCAGTTACCACCCAGCCCTTTCTAAGCAAGCACATTTATTCTTAAGGTGAAAGCATGAAAGAGAAAACATCTTAAAAACAATAAAAGAACCGACACTGCCTGCTAACAGGCTAACCAGATGGCACCCCAGCTCCAACAAGGGCTCTAGGAGGAGTTGGTCCTTCCAATCCCACCAAGGGGCTTTTCCTGTCATTACAAGCCCATAACAACCTTAGCTCAGGGCCCCCTTGAATAGCTCAGTGTTTCCTTTATACAGCCTGGGCTTTTGATCTTCAGATTCCAGGAACAGGTAATCAGCAGACCATGGTGCCCCCATAGGGCATAGCTTCAAAAGGTTGGGTTTTTGAATCACTGGGGGTGGGAGTGGGATTTGCATTCACCTCCCACTAGATGTTTCCCAAGAAATCAACTTCACACACATTATCCCATAAGACCGTTCTTGTCCACCACATTGGTCAATACAGTCCTTTCACCATCCAGGCCCACCATCATACATGACCATTGCATTGAATACAGTGGACTCTGGCCACACTTAGACATAATTTGATAAGGTTGTTTCAAGGATATTGCAAGAAATTGCCCTGTCCATCGCAAGGTCCCTCCATTCTCACAGCTGCCTCTGAAATAGGACATTCCCACAGAGCCCCTCCAAGCAGGACAACCCTGCAGGTCTCCAGGAGGGAAGTTCTGAGAGCAAGGACTCTGGGAGGTGACCATAAAAGCACCAGGGTTTGATTTTCTGCTCACATGCCTCAGGATTAACTCCACTGAAATTAGAATGGTTCCATTGGACAGAGGATGGGATTGATCTTATGGGACTGAAGGGGGACTGGGAAAGCTGGTGGCAATTCCCAGCTCTGCTACACACTTCTTGTGTGGCCTTAAGCAAGTTATTTAATCGTCCTGGGTCCCATAGTCCCCATCTGTGTGTCATAGAGTTTAAGGCCAGAAGGAACCATCAGGACATCTCCTCTGACCTCCTGTAGATCAAAGGCCACCAACACCACCCAACACCCGCACAGGGAACCCAACAATCAAAATTAGACCAACGTATTACACTGAAATGGGGCTGATAATACCTCCCTACCACAAAGGGGTGTTTTGTGAGGTGCTAACAGCGATCAGAGCCACATAAGAACCTTGATTGGTAGATAAAATTGATGTGAGATCAGAATCAGGGCTGGGGTCTAGCGTATTGGTCACCCTGGGAATAAAGACACTACTTCATGAACTCCTTTCCTAGTGGGGGTGTTATCTGAGACAGTGTGGTCCAGAGAACAGGGGCCCAGAGGTTAGGAGCCCTGGGGTTTATTTCAAGATCTGTCATTAATATGCTGTGCTACCTTGCACAATTCACTTCCTCTCCCTTTGCCTCAGTTTCCCCACCTGTGAAATGGGGTAATAGCATTGACTGATGTGTGCTCATTGAGATTAGCATTTTGACCCAGTCCATCTCTGCAGTGTGAGTCCAGCTCAGTTGGAGAAAAAAAGTGGTTTGCAGACTTTGGTTTGAATTTGTAAATGAGTTTGCTTTGCCTGTGTCCCTGCCCCCTTTGTGTTCATTGCCCATAAACCTTCTGCTGAATGAGTTTGTTGTCAAGAGAGCCAGGGAAAACGGTGGGTTTTGAACGAAGAGTGGGGAATATTCATGGGAAGTGAAATTCAAATTTGCCTTTGTACTGGGGACACGGATTGTGAGAGGTATATGTATCTGCCCAGTTTGTATTATTATAATATTGTTGTCTTTGCACCTAGGAGCCCCAGTCATGGAGCAGGGCACATTGTTCTAGGTGCTGTACAAATTAAGAACAAAAAGACAGTCCCTGCCTCAAAGTGTTAATAGTCTGAGTTAGGAGGTATACAGACCCTGAACTGGGCCTGAAGGGGGTTAAATGGGCTCAGGTAGCCCCGTCCCTCTGGTCCTGATGCTCATGCTCCAGCTGGAGAAGCGGGTTAAAGGGAGCTCAGAAGCCCAGGTAAAGGTGCTGGACAGGCTGCAGGAGAGAGGACTCCTTTGGAAAGCCAGACAGATGGTTGAGCTTGAAGAGGGGAACACAGAATGGGTGAGGCCCACAGGCTGAGCCTTCTCCAACCAGCACCTGCTTTGAGAACCAGCAGGTCCTGCAGCGCCCTGCTCCTTAGTTTTAACCAAAAAAGAAAAGAAAAGAAAAGAAAAGAAAAGAAAAGAAAAGAAAAGTTGGCTGTTTTAGACCTTATCTGAAGGATCACATAAGTAAGAAGTAGCCCAGGGTAGCAGACTTAGACTTTCTGCAGGAAGTAGGGTGACTGGATAGTAAGTGTGAAAAATCGAGAAGGGGCTGGGGGGTAATGGGTGCCTATATAAGAAAAAGCCCCAAATATCGGGACTGTCCCTATAAAATTGGGACATCTGGTCACCCTAGCAGGAAGGACTCTACCAGTGGGACCTGATGAAGAGGGAGGGTCTGGGTCCCTCTACCACACCCTACCCAAGAGCAAAGGTCCAGATGCAGGTTGGGGCCAAAATACTTCCATCCAGGGGCAGGAACCAGGCACCTCTACTTCCCCTGACAGAGAGCCAAGGGGCTGGAGGACAGATGCACTAATTGCTAGGCCACCTGGCCTTCCAAGCGCCCTCTCACATACCCCTCTCTCTGTTTCCTCCACAGAGGATGCAAGTCAGCTACAGGACCCAGCTAGGAGATTTTGTCTTTTAGCTCAACCTAGAAAGGCTCATGCTCTTAACTTGAGAGGTCATGGGTTCTATCACCAAACCTTGATGAGACCCAAGAACCTCTTAATGCCAATTGGCCAGGGGGTTACAGGAATAGCCTGATTCTGGTATGTACATTCTAGTTCATGAAATAATGTCATATGGGGGCTCAAATGAAAGGCAGTGGCTCACTGATCCTTCATGTTATGTATATATACTGGAAATATGTTTTAAACTCTATCAAATGTCACTATCAATATACCTCAGTGCTCTGGTGTTCAGCAAAGTGCTGGTCCTGACCTGACTCTTACAAGCTGACGTGTCCTGTTCCTGTGGGAAAAGCAGACCTGGTAGTTTTGTGAGTAGCCAATGTCAGGGGCTGGATATCGAACACTTCAAAGGTACTCGGGCTTGGGGTGCACCTATTCTTAACCTGCAAGGCAGAGTAAGGACTGGCAGAGCCCAGAGGAGAGTGCTTGGGTGGCTGACAGGCTGGGGGTGTTAGGAAGCAGACAGCTAGCTAAACTCAAACCAGATTCTCTCCTGGGGGAGGCCGGGAGTAACAAGGTGAGGCTGGGGGTAACATGGTCTGGAGTACCCTGAGAACCATTACCTGGAACCATACTTTGCTTATCTAATCAGTGAACAGAAAAAAACAAACCCATGTGACTTCTTTGCCCAATGAATGTCTCGCTGAACTATCTGCCGCCTCCTTCCTCCTTTTTGTTGCTCTTCTCTGATTTCCCTCCCGCGTGTGTTTCTGCCCCTACCACACAGGTACGACTGCGGAGCTGGTTTGACTGGAGCCTTCAGCAGAGCCATAGATGTTCAGGCCAGAAGGGACGGTCATGCCCACCCAGGCTGGGCAGGGCCGTAGCGGTAAACAAAGAAGAGGGCAAACTAACCTTAGGCAGTGGTACGATAGTCAGGAAAGCCGTGCAGCGATGCCTTTATGCTGAATTGGGTTTAGGCTAGGATGACAGCGGGGCAAAAACCAGACGTGCCATTAAAATATATTTCTGGCTGAGCGTAACCAGCCAGTACGTAACATGCACGTCAGCTGTGGGGGTTGTGCGGCTCGGATTTGCTTGTCACAGCAGAGTGGGAATGAGTAAATGCTTTATTCCGTGAAGGAGAGGTGGGTAAAGTGCCATATTCCCCAAATGAGTAAACTGTTTACCCGTTGTAGCAAAGCGAAGACTCGCTGGCACGGCATCTCCTGCTGGTCGTCTGGGAATTAGCTCTTTTCCAGCCTATGGCGCGCCCTCTGCAGGCTGGTGTCTCGTCTGCCTCTGGCCCCGTGTCCCTCCCGGACCCCGGTGCCCTTTACCTCGGGGTTCTGCCCCAGCAGTAACCCCACGCTCTGGGTCTCCCCTCTAAACTCACCTTGCCTCAGTGGCTACTGCCAGTCCTCATCTAGCCCCCGCTCACTGGGGCAGATGGGTAATGGCCACCCATCACCAGCAAGGGGGTAGGACCTGCTGCCTCCGCCTATCCCCGGGCTGCCCCTCTGCAGCCCCAGTACCTCTGGAGGCCTTCACCAAGGCCTGCAGCCTGGGGGTTTACCAGGCTGGAGCTCCCCAGCTCCTCTTGCCCTAATCCCCAGCACTGCTCCAGTTTCAGGTACCGTATGTTCCCCAGCAGCTAGGCCCTCTCCCTCCAGAGTTCACAGCCCTTTCATAGGGCCAGCTGTGGCCTGACTGGGGCGTGGCTGCGGCTGTGGCCCCCAGTCAGCCTTGCTTTTCCCAGCTGCAGCCCTCTCCAGGGCTGCCTTTATCCCCTGTTCTGCAGGAGTGGGGCAGCCATCCCCACTACACCTGTGTTTACCCTCCCCTGATCTCCGGCTGAGCTCAGGCCAGGGGGTGTCACCCTGTGATTCCTGCATCAAACCCAGAACTTGTGCTTGCCTAGAGCAGGTGGATTAGAAAGACACACCCAGTCTTGATTTAAAGACTCCAAGTGATTGGAAATCCATCCTGTCCCTAAGTAAATTGTGCCAATGATTAATTACCCTTGGGGTAAAAAAACCCATGCCTGGCTTCTAGGCTGAATGTGTCTAGCTTCAGCCTCCAGCCACTGGATGGCGTTAGAGAGACTATCATGTCCCTGCTCTATGTAGCCCAAAACGCACTGGGCCCAATTCATCTCCATTGACTTCAATGGATGAGTCGGGAGCATTTGCTTTTCTTATTAGCTGCCGTGTCACATTCCAAGCTGGCTTCTCACCTGCTGACTGCTCCCACCCTCCAGTTTCTATATCTGGGAAAGCTAAGCTACCTTGTCTACTCAGCTTGTGCAAACGCATTCAGTCCCCAGGCCGATCTGCCTGGCAGAGGATCACTGCTGCTTAAACGGCGCCATACGGCACGCAGATCCCCGCGTCTGACGTCCGAGCCTGGCTCTCTCCTAGGACGATGACATAGATGCTCTCTGGGATGGGTGACAACGTGGATAGAGGCAGGCTGCTGTTTCCTGAGCACAATTAGCAATTAGACCACATCACCGTGACATCTCTGTAGCTGATGCTTCTGGCATGATGCACCGCGGGTTGGCTGCATGCAGAGAGCTTTGCAAACAGCTCTCGGGACTCTTCAAAAGGAGGTGGGAGATCTGCGGCTTGGAAATGGGGACTGGGAGGCTGCTCCTTCAGACGCTAACATCTAGATTAATTTGCACTGGCACAAACTGTTAAACTGCAGTCGCTGAAGCCTTCATCCGGAGGAGAAAAAGCAGGCCGGCAAAATTACAGCCTTTGTGGTTAAGATGCAGGAGAGGGTGTCAGGAAATGGGGTTTCGTTTCCCATCTCTGCAGCTGATATCTTGTCTGACTTTGGGGAAATCACTTAGCCTCTTGCTTTGCTCATCTATAAACTGATGCTAATGATCCCTAGTGCACAGGCTCATTGCAAAGCTAATTTAATTGGCCTTGTAAAGTGCTTTGAGATCCTGGGATGGAAGGTGCTACAGAAGTGCAAGGGATTGTAATGAACTGGTGTGTGTGTGTGCGTGGGGGGAGGGGGAGACTTGAAGGCTAGGACTATAACAGGATTTAAAAGAGAACTAGATAAATTCATGGAGGTTAAGTCCATTAATGGTTATTAGCCAGGATGGATAAGGAATGGAGTCCCTAGCCTCTGTTTGTCAGAGGGTGGAGAAGGATGGCAGGAGAAAGATCACTTGATCATTACCTGTTAGGTTTACTCCCTCTGGGGCACCTGGTATTGGCCACTGTCGGCAGACAGGATACTGGGCTGGATGGACCTTTGGTCTGATCCAGTATGGCCATTCTTATGTTCTTATGTACCACTGCCCTCTAGTGGTTGGAATCAGAACCTCCGTACTGTGTGTCATAAGTCCTATATTGCTAACAAGTACAAAACATACAGAGCTTATAATCTAAAGGGAAAATGACCTGAATTAGGGCCATAAACAGACTGAAGGAAGAGAGACAGGGAGATGGGAACAGATCACGTCATTCCTCAGCTCTGAGAGTAGGTTCTCATCTTAAGAGCTGTGTTGCTTTTATTATGGAGACATGGTACCTTCTCGAGAGATGGATCTGAAGCTGCGGAAAGCTGAATTTTCCACCCTCTCTAAATTCTGCTCCCAAAGTCTGATCATCCTGAAAAGTGAGAGGTCAGGTCAGGGTCCAGGGTAGACATTATTAGGAACATTTAAATTCATTTGGCCTCTGGATTCCTGTGGTACGGGGCACCCTAAATAATCAGCCATTTTTAAAGTTGCAAAAGTCCCATGCTTGTTTGTGCACCAATATGAAAACGTACTGAAAGCACCAGCTGCGACCTAGACAGTGTGTGTGTGTGTGGGGGGGGGGGGGGGGCGTGGACAAGGGCTAATCAGGAGCGTGAAGGAATTGGCGCTCTGAAAGGAATTTCTGTTATACGGAGGCCATGGAAGTGCACCACCGGAGCCATGCTTCGAGACATGTCACAACGTATAAGCAGCCGCCGAGCGCAGCAAAGCAAAGGCTCCATGAAAGATTAATGTTTGCAGGCAGAGAGACTGCGGCATCCAAAACACACAGGCCTCACGTCACCCTCTCTGTATTAGCTAAGCCTTATGGACACATCCTGTTAAAAACAAACTTGATCAATTACCCCTCCTGCGATGGCTTCTCTGCAGCCATGTGGAAGGATTTAGAGTCAATTAACTCCCTTAATTAAAGGTATTTGAGTATTTTAATTATCTTCCTGACCAAATATGAACCTACCAGACAGCCTAGGGAACAAGATCAGAACATGTCTAGCTGTACCTCTGGTATGTTTCTTAAAGGGACAATGCCACAATCAAGCAAATTTTCGACAGTTTTAATGAAAGAGACACTGGTTTTGGCAGGGTTGTGTGTTGGCCCTTTAAGGGGCCAACACACAACAGCTTGTTACAGCTTCTTCCTTAGCCCAGCTAGTAGTCGTCTGTTGTGTAGTGGCGAAGTTTCCAAGTTCAAATCTTGTTGCTGAGGTAGTTGCAATTTGACCTTGTTTTCACACACCTCAGGACCAGGAGAAACATTGGGCATGTTTAGTTTAAAGACAAAAAACACCTGAGGGACCTGATAACAGTCTCCAGATGTGTCAGGGGCTGTCATAAAGAGAATGGGGATCAGTTGTTCTCCGTCTCCGCTGAAGGTAGGAGGAGAAGTAATGGGCTTACTCTGCAGCAATGGAGAGTTAGATTAGATATTAGGAAAAGCTTGTTAACTCTGAGGGGAGTTCAGCTCTGGAATAGGCTTCGAAGGGAGGTTGTGGAATCCCCCTCACTGGAGCTTTTCAAGAGCAGGCTGGAAAAACACACTTTTCAGGGACGGTCTAGGTTTGCTTGGTCCTCTCAGCGCAGAGGGTCAGACTACATGGTCTCTTAAGGTCCCCTCCAGCCAGACATTTCTATGATTCCATGATTTCCAGGGGTGTTAAAAACTCCCCCAACAAAAGTAGGTCTTAAGAAATCAGAATTTCTGCCACACTGTAACAATGCATGAGAAGCTGAAAATGGAACTGACCAGAGCTGGGAGAAACGTTTTCATCCAATCATTTTTTTCAACAAAAACGTGGCTTTTCAACAAAAGTGTTTTGGTCAAAATTTTCAATGAAAAGCCTTTTTTTAAAACCCAAACCCTTTCACAAAAGTGAAAACCAAACATTCTGGAAATTGCTTTGAAAAACCAGAATGTTTGGTTTTCACTTTTGTTTTTTCATTTAAAAAAACCTGCTTTTTCCCCCCTGGAAAATTAAAAAACCAAACAAATACCCCCTCCCCTGCCCCCAAGTCTCCCACAAACCTTATTTGGCGTTTTTTGAGCAGCTCCACTAAAACTGAAAGGGGGAAGTGACCCAGTCTAGTTCCATTGCCTAAAGCCCATGCCCGAAGGCAGAAGCTGCAGAATGCCCGGACGCTGCACAAACGGAGAGATAGTGGGAGATGGTGTCTACCTGTAAAGCTCGCAATTGTTAGGTTGTTCTCTCCTTTTCAGACAGGGGCGCAATGAAGTGAGTGGCCGAAGGGCAGACTAGGAGCCTGTGGCTAAATCAGGAACCGAAAACAGATCTCCTGTGTCCCTGTTCAGTGCAGTAGTCACTAGACAACCGTTTCTCTCTCAATGGAGGGCCAGTGCTTAGATTCCCAAGTGGCAAATATTTGGGAAATCCCATAGCTAGACTAGATTAGCGATACAGGGTATGTCTACGTTGCATTGTAAACCTGGGTCTGTGGGACCCAGGCTTAGAGACTTGAATGGGCTCGTGGGCTTGCACGTGATTGTCCACACTGCATTGTAAGCCTGGGTTTACAAATTGCTGGACACGGGCCTCACAGCCTTGCTAACACGTCCGTACAGCACTCCCCTTCTGACTCGGGTCTGTGGCTTGAGCTGCATCCACACTGCAGAACGCCACAGCACACTTCTGGCTCACCACAGGACTTGGGCTGGGTCTAGTGCTTCCTGGCCTGAGTCAGGCAGATTTGTGGGGGACGGTAGGGGATGCTGGGCTCAAACCTGAGTCGGAGCCCAGGTTACAATGCATGTAGACAGACCCACACTGCAGGGGACACATATTCCCCACCCCATCCCTTGCTCCTGTGCGTCTCTGGTTAGCAAGCCACCACGAGATTCATTGCCAGCACAGGTTTCTCAGGAGCATTTTCGTTTGCACCACGAGCTGGTGACGAGAACCAGACAGATACCCCAGCAGGAGAGGGGATGGCAAGACTTCTCCTTTCTTATTTTCCTGGGATCATTTGCATCTTGTTCCCAAATTAAGCCAGTAGCATAAATAACCACTAATTCTCCTACAAGGCAGCTAATGCGCTGCAGGAAGGCCGCCGTGCTCCCTAATCACAGGGAAGAATTTTAAATAGTTACAGTGGATTGTAAATATTTGTACAGGGATGTACAAAGAAATGGGAGCGCTCACGGGGTGAAATTCATCCCTGTCCAGGGGACTGAATGTGATGCGTAGGCAGCATTAAAGTCCCACTTCAGCCCACAGGGCTAAAATAGGACTTAGTGGGTGCCTAGATCTTGTGCTGGATTTCCTGCGGTGATCAGAAGCCAATGCTCTCGCTCCGGAAACCAGGACTGGGCTGGCTGAGAATCCTCAGCCTTGGCTCCCCATGCGTTGTGTGGAAGAGCTCGGTGCCGGAGGCCTGGTCTACCTTCAAAAGGTACGTCACTCAGGGATATAAAAAACTCTACCTCCCTGAGCAGTGTAGCGAAGCCAACCTAGCCTCCCCTGTAGACAGGGCTAGGTTGGTGGAAGAATTCTTCTGTCGACCTAGCTACCGCGTCTTGGGGAGGTGGATTGCCTACGGGAGAACCCCTCCTGTTGGCATAGGTAGTATCTACGGCTGTAGCTTTCCAAGTGCAGACAGGCCCTGAGAAAGGGCGTCACAGAAGCCAGCAAGCTGAGCGGGGAGTTGGTAGCTAGCTGGTTGCGGGGTGGCTGAGGGGCTGGTAGCTAGCTGGTAGCTAAGCTAGCTGGTAGGAAATGCGCAGGAGAGGGGCGAGACCTGTGTTCACCACAGCAGTGTCTTAGGGTACGTCTGCACTGCAGTTAAACCCTGGTGGCTGGCCTGTGTCAACTGATTTGGGCTACGGGGCTGTTTAATTGTAGATGTTCGGACTTGGGCTGGAGCCTCCCCCCTACAGCCCAGGCCCCAGCCTGAGCCCAAACACCTCCATCACAAACAGCCCCACAGCCTGAGCGTCACATGTCTGAGTCAGTTGACCTGGGCCAGCCATGGACGTTTAATTGCAATGTAGACATACCCTTAGAGTCTCGTAAGGCCCTGGACAGGAAAGCAGGGCAGGAGGTTGCTGGGTGCTGTCAAACTCCTGCTGTACTTGATCTCTGTGGCTGCATTTCAGCAGCGAGTGATATGGTCCCTGCACTGAGTTTCTAAAGTGATCTAGGATGGAAAGGTGCTGCAGAGATAGAAGAGAGACACGGGTAACACTGCCTGCAGTGACTCAAAAGCATGGGTGCCTATCTCAGGTCAGACCGGTAGGAACCAGGGCACAAACCCCACATTGGCTGTGAGTTCTATACTTAGATCTCACCAACCAGTGGTCAAGTGTAAAGTCCCCAGGCACTATAATAGCCCTCACATGGAGTCCCAGACAGTCCCCTTGGGTACACCGACCTGTCTCGCCACCCAGGTGAGCCTGCCTTTGTGATAGAGGGTTCCTGATACCAAGAATCACAGCTATATTCAGGTTTCAGAGTAGCAGCCGTGTTAGTATGTATCCACTAAAAGAAAAGGAGGACTCGTGGCACCTTAGAGACTAACAAATAGTGAGCTGTAGCTCACGAAAGCTTATGCTCAAATGAATTTGTTAGTCTCTAAGGTGCCACAAGTCTTCCTGTTCTTTTAGCTGTATTCAGGTTACTCCCAGTCTCAAAGAACAAGTCACTTATCCCAGGTCAATTGCACCTTTGGTCTCACACCAAAGACAATGCTTGTAGCCAATCCTATAATAAACTATATAAAGGTTGATTGAAAAGAAAACCAGAGAGTTATTGACAAGGTTAAAGCAGGTAAAAATAGATACACCAATGAGTTATACTCTTAAGTTTTAAAAGGTAATAGACGCTTCTATAATCAGCAAGCTCTAGATGTCCTTTAGGGCTAACCCAGGCTAAGCAGCTGGGATCTCTTATTTATACCTAGAAAACTTTGCCCCATAGAGTCCAAGCAGCAGCGGGCTCAGCAATTCCTTCTTCTTAGGGGTTTTAGTCTCTTCTGGCTGATGGGAGCAGTTCCCTGCGTGACTCATCATCATAGGAGGAGGCAGAATAACAACAAAAACGTCTGTTGTCCTCTTGTTGATGATAGGTAGAGAAATTCCAGTTGCCATGTCCCACAGTAGCTCCTCTGGTATCAACAGACCTTTCCTTTTGGGAAGGGCGTAACACCTACTGCCGAAGATCACCCTTCCTGCTAGTTACCTCTCTCTCCTGTCTGGGCTCACAATACAACTGTTCAGATCTGACCTTACAAGGTGGGATGCCAGTAAGTGAGATGCAGCAACTCACCAAGTATTCGACAAAGTCTGAACACTAAACACCTTTTGATCACTCTGGTACCCATTTCAGCAGGGCTAACACACAGGGGTGAGTCTAGCTAGGTATCTGTCAGTGTCCCACGAAGACCTGGGGACCTGGGCATGAGCTGGCACCCGGCCTGCCAGCGTCACAGGGGTGCTATGTCTATGGCAGCTCAGAGGTGAGCTGGGACCTTGGGATCCAATGTTCTGTTGCTTTGGGAGCTACTGCGGTGGGCAAGAGGAGCAGCTGCTGCCTTGAAGTCAATAGCTAATGTTGCCCTCGAGCGTCCCACTCTGAATGTGTTGGGGGGCTCTTATGGCAGAGTGGATGGTGGGTTGCTACAATTCAGAGAGGTACAAGGGGAGCAACCGGGGAGAAAAATCCTTTGCTGGCATATACCTTTCAGGGAGCGTCTGGTACCCGAGCCTGGTCGGGCCTGAACCCTGTGTGCACTGGGGGTGGAGCGGCTCATGAGATAAGCAGCTCTCGCGGTAAGCCAGGGCAGATTTCTTCCTTTCAGGGCTTAATGTTATTAGATTAGAGGGCGTCTCAGGGCTGCTATCGACTTGGTGTGAACTGAGCACATATTATCCACGTAAAAAGAAAAGCGGTTGCGAAACTGGCAGAAAAGGGCAATTATTTGAAAGATTATCGCCAGGTGTGTTGGTGTGTGGCTCAGCGAGCTCTGAAACCTGGCCCAGGCAAGGAGCCAGGGGACAAGCGCCATGGACTGGGAACCCACCATGTCTCACTAGTTAAACAGGATGGGATTTGGTCAGTATTGGAGTGGGAGACCTCCCAGGATGCGGTGGGAAGTGCGGCTGCTGCTCAATCAATAGGGCACATGACCCAGAGGGTGCTGTGCTGGGCCTGCGGGAGGTGCTGTCGTTTGGATGAGACGTAAAACTGAGCTCCTGACCACACACGGTCATTACAGAGCTTGTGCTGTTTGCTCTCCAAGAAGACGTGCTAGCCTCCAGGTCTTGGCCAAATCCCATCGCAGGCAATTCCCTTCCTTTCCTTTCCTTCCCCTCCCCTCCTTTGGAATACAGAGATTAAAATCACCCCCACTGCCAGGATGTGTTTGATTTCTTGTGTCTCCCTCTCCACGCCGGAAACAGGGTGGCACCTCCATACGTTCCCAATTGACAGCTGGGTGCCTGCTAAGCAGGGATTGGGTACTGAAGCAAAAATATCCTAATATCTCCTAATGTTACTTAATGTTGGAAAACGAATTCCGGTGAGTGGGCTCAAAAAACCAAGCCGCTGGGCCTATTAGGGCATGGAGCAAGGAGCTTACGTCTCCCCGTGTGGACCTGGTGAGGGCCTGTGCACAATCTTCTCGGAAAGAAGATCAGTCTGCTTCAGCCACAGAAGAGGTACAGCATGGGCAGGGGCACATGTCCTCGCCCCCTGAACAGGCCCTGGGGTCCCCCTGACCTTCCCACAAAGTTCTTGGCAGCTGAGGTTATTTGTGGGTCTGTCTGGTGGAAGGCTCGGGCCCCAAAGGACCCATGAGAGTTGGGGGCCTAGGACCGTTGGGTGGAACATTGGGACTCTGAAGGTTTTGTGGCAGTTGGGGGGTGACTGAGGGGCTGTCAGTGGAAAGTTGGGGCTCTGACGGTATCGTGGCCATTGGGGGGTGGCTGAGGGGCTGTCAGTGGAAAGTTGGGGCTCTGACGGTATCGTGGCCTTTGGGGGATGGCTGAGGGGCTGTCAGTGGAAAGTTGGGGCTCTGACAGTATCGTGGCCATTGGGGGGTGGCTGAGGGGCTGTCAGTGGAAAGTTGGGGCTCTGACGGTATCGTGGCCGTTGGGGGGTGGCTGAGGGGCTGTCAGTGGAAAGTTGGGGCTCTGACGGTATCGTGGCAGTTGGGGGGTGGCTGAGGAACTGTGAGTGGAAAGCTGTTTTATCAAAGGATCTGTGGAAGTTATGGATTTACTGCATCAGTTTGTTTGGATTGATCAGACATGGAGGGTGGGGTGACAACTGGGCAGCTCAGCTGCGTTAGAAGGGTGGCCTCAGAAAGAAGCTGGGTAGGAAATTCTTAGAGCCTTGCTCTGCAACGGGACACCTGCTTTCCCCTCTAAGTTGACTCAGCTGCCTGGGACCCCGCACGGCCCGGAAGAGGAAATGTTTTGCGAGGGGCAGGAGCAGGGATTCCTCACCCGGTGGCTTGTCGGAGAGTCCCCCGTACCCTCCCCACAGGGGCCCTGGTGGAGGAGCACATGGAGTGCTGTAGGACAGCCAGTCCCCAGGTATTCCCCCTCCTCCCCAAAAGGCACTTGGACCCATTTTGCCAACCACGTCATCAAGAGAGGCTCTCCCTGCCTCAGTGACGCCTGCCACTGCCCTGAGCTTCGTTGATCCGCCCGCCTGTTTGGTGGGCTCCAGCCCGTCTTTAGCTTTCTCTGGTAGATTTGGGGATGACGGGATCTGAGCTGGAGCTCAGTCACTGGAAGGTCCAGGGACACGAGCATTGCACCTTGCAGCACCCTTGCCAGGAAGCAGGAGTGAGAACTTAGCTGGTCCTTGGTATCTTTCCATTGACTTCAGTGGGCTTTGGATCAGCCCCTCAGATACTGTTGTGCTCTATTAATTACCATGTTACAGTCAGACGCAGAATCCCGAGTCAGGAACAGGGTGGAGGAAAAGGATGGCTGAGTGATGGCTCAGTTTCCTGTTCTGCCTCCTGCATGACCCTGGGCAAGTCAGTTATCCACCCTGTGCCTCAGTTTCCCATCTTCACCATGGGAGTATAGCACTGCTCCACTTCACAGCAGAATTATCAGGATAAACACAATAAAGACTGTGAGGTGCTCAGAAACTAGGGTAATAGGTGCTGTGTAGGTACTGAAGATAGATAGCTAGGGTGTGCTATTAACACAGAATAAGAGCCGGTCCAGATTGCCTTATTGTTCTGTGTTTGTACAGCACCTGGCACAATGGAGTCCTGGTTCATGACTCCAAGGCACTATGGTAAGACAAATAATAATAATAAGAAGAAGAAAAAAGTGCTGTTGCAAACAAAGCAGAGGCGGGGAGGAAAGATGAGATCAAATTTATCTGGCAAATTCTGGTATTTCCCATCAGATCATAAGTGCTGACCTGCTCCACTGATGGACAGCAGTAGAAGACGTTAGCTAGCTAGATCTCAGCTCCTCAGAGGGAGGTGATCGGACTGAGGCCTGCATGATGTGGCCTACGCTGCCCCTGCCATCACGTGTCCCCTTGTGTCGCAGTGTTACTGTGGTGACAGGCTCCGACGGCAATAACTCTGAAGGCTTCTGCCTTCACAAGCGGCCCCAGGACTTTCTGAGAAGATCCAGGGGCTGGTCAAACGAGGCAGAAGTCCTGGAAAAACACAAGGCTTCAGCTTTTTCCATGGGAAATGTCAGGAGGCAGGAGAACAGGCTCTTCTAATTAAGAAACCTTCACATTTCAGAGATGCAAAAATAAATACAAGTGCAAAGAAATGGCAGATGCCTGGACCCCACTGGCAGACAGCTGGTTTAGGATTAGATCCCTGGACTCCAAGATCTAGGTTCCCAGGCCCCCACACTCCTTGCTTGCTTCGTTCCCATCCCCTTAGTCCCTTCTGCTCCCATTCCCCTTTGTTCTCCATCTCTTCTCGGGTTCTTTCTCTGTTCCCAGACTTCTCTCTAACTGCTGAGGGGCCCCTTGCTCTGCTGGCTCCCCCTCCGCTATGGACTCGCAGCTCGCGGAGTGACACCCTAGTTTCTCTATCCAGCTGCTCCTAGTCTCTCCTTGAATTCCCATCTCTCCTGGTCCTTGTTCCTTCTCGCGTGCAGCGTGTGCAGCCCAGTCCTTGCAGGCAGCTCTGCAACAACAAGCCAGGGAAGGAAACAATTTCAGGAAGGAAACAGCTAATTAAAAATCTGGGTGCAGTACTGCAGAAGGTATTGGAAGGGGGAGTTCAGGTAAGGGACCAGGCCAGCATCTTGCAGCTTGGTTGCCTGTAGCAGATAGTTCTCATAAACTTATCTGCTGACTGTGAAGATAAAATTCAGCTCCAGTTTGATCCTGAGAAGCAGTGTAGTCCAGTAGGCAGGGCATGGGCCTCAGGACTCCTAGTTTCTAGTCCCATGTCTGCCAGTGACCTAGGGCAAGTCCCTTCCCCTCTCTTCCTTGTCTATTTAGCTCTTTGGGGTAAGGGCTATCTCTTGCTATGGGCATTTACAGGACCTTGCACAGGGGTGGGCGAACACCGGCCCAGGGGCTGCATCCAGCCCTCCAGACATTTTAATCTGGCCCTCAAGCTCCTGGCAGTGAGCAGGGTCTGGGGCTTGCCCTTCTCCGGTGCTCCAGCCGGGGAGTGGGGTTGGGGGCTTGCCCCGCTCCATGTACCTCCCGGAAGCAGTGGCATGTCCTGCCTTCGGCTCCTACACATAGGGGCAGCCAGGGGGCTTCACATGCTGCCCCCGCCCCAAGCGCTGCCCCCAAAGCACCCATTGGCTGGGAACTGAGGCCAATGGGAGCTGCAGGGGCAGCGCCTGCAGACAGGGCAGAGTGCAGAGTCACCTGACTGTGCTTCCACATAGGAGCTGGGGGCGGGACATGCCGTTGGTTCTGGGAGCTGCTTGAGGTAAGCACCGCCTGGAGCCTGCACCCCTCCTGCACTCCAACCCCCTGCCCAAGCCCTGATCCCCCTTCTGCCCTCCGAACCCCTCTGTCTCAGCCCAGTGCAACCCCCTGCACCCCGAACCCCTCATCCCCAGGCCCACCCCAGAGCCCACATCCCCAGCTGGAGCCCTCCCCTCTCCTCCCCCCGCAACCCCTGCCCCAACCTGGAGCCCCCTCCCACATAGTGAACTCCTCATTTCTGGCCCCACCCCTGAGACCGCACCCCCAGCCAGAGCCCTCCCCACCTCCCCATCCTGTGAGCATTCATGTCCCGCCATACAATTTCCATACCCAGATGTGGCCCTTGGGCCAAAAAGTTTGCACACCCTGACCTAGCACAATGAGGCTGTGATCTCAATTAGGGCTGCAACAGTAGTGCAAAGACTCATAAGTAATCTGAATATAATCCAGATTGTCCCTTGAGAAGAAAAGGCAGAAGCAACGCTGAGCTTTGAATCAGACTTTATTTCTCTCTATAATGAAAGTAAAACAGCAGTACAAATATGCTTTGGCATGAGAAACAGATAACCTTTGTCTGACGGTGTTTAACTCTCTCCATGTCTAAAGATGAGAAAGATGCTAAGAGAAAACGTCCCAGAGTCATTAAAACCCTGTTCCAAATTCCCCCCAAATGCTCCTTTACGATCGATATTTATATATTTATAGAGATATGATGAATATACCTTCATCTATAATAAATATCTTCTCATATCTAACAGTATGTACATGTCATCAAGTATTAGAAACACATTTTTCATTCATTAAAAGGTGAGACATGGGTTTGGCTCGTGCTTTGAAAATGCTGCTCTGGGAACAGTTGTGTTACATTGTTTGTCACCGCTAACCCAGCTATCTCAAGTTATAAAATCACCAGTGTGGGGAATCCGCTGCTTAGTGCGTGTTACCGTGTCCCGCCCTGGAGGTGCCAACAGTTATAAGAGCCTGCTATGGACTCGCAGCTAGCAGAGGGGCGCCTTTTGCCCAAGGAGACAGAGCGCTGTGCTTTGGGTGCAGAAGGTCCCGAATATGATCTCTGCTCATGGCTTTGGTGTCTGTGGAGGGATGGAACTCGGGAGACTATCGATTGGGAAGAAGGGGTCAGGGAAGGTGAGAGGGACGAGAGATTTTGCTTTTGCTTTGCAAAACACTTGGCAGGAAAATGAAACCAGACGGCTCTCTACGTGCACCCACGTAGAACGCCCAAATGCTCTGCAGCTGCCTTGCACCGAGCTGGGGGTTGGAGCCCTGGGCACAAACTACTTCTGCCTTATCTCATTGCCCATGGAGCTTCTTATCCGGGCAGAGCCTGGGCTCCCCCAGTGACAGTTTTTCAGGTGGTTTGGTGAAAACCAGTCTAGATTTCTTTTCTTTTTTGTTATTGTTAAAAAATTGTGTCCAAAATGTTTCCCTTTTCCCCTCCATAGTTTGAGCTTTGTGTGTGCTCTCCCCGTCCATGTGTGTGTGTGTGTGTGTAAAGCAGTAGCTTCCATTTTTTAGGCAAAAACCAGTTTCCCCCAGGAAGCCAAGTGCCACTGATCTCCCTCCCCCTCCTTTACCTTTTCCATAAATATGCACCTTTACCGATGAGGGTTTCCACCTCTGCCTGCTGTCCCCCCTCCGACCGCACCCTTATAGTCAGGGTTTATGCAGTACATCAGCCTGTTTGACTACATCTTGCTTTTAAGGGCAAGCTGCATACCAGATTCCAGTGACACAAGGTAAGTTCATGGAGGATCAGTGCATCAGTGGCTACAGCTAAGATTGTCTATAGCTATTGTCTATAAGAAAATCTGTAGCTAAGATTGTCAGGGACACAACCCTATGCTCTGGGTTTCCCTAAACCTCTGACTGCCAGAACCTGGGAGCGGACGACAGGGGATGGATCACTTGATAAATCGCCCTACGTAAAAGGATAAATGGACCCAAAGCAGATATTAGGAACGGCAATGTGACGAAGTGGGACTGTTCTTAATGTTTCCTCCGAATATTGTGGGGGTGCCTCAGTTTCCCCTATGCAGTTCTTAAGTATCTAGGTGGTGGGGTAAGGGGGTATGATCATTGCAGAGCCCTAGAGGGCAGGTGTGTGCAGGGGTCTGGACACAGAGAATGGCCGACACCCTGTTTCCTGGCAACTGATGGCCTGGGCCCTTCCCCTCCTGCAAGGTGAAAGCTGAAGGGTTGGAGAACAAAGGAATGAGGTGACCACCTGGCCCAGGAAAGGAACAAAGCCCAGAGGAGGAGGGGCTGGAGGGAGTTTCAGTTTGGGGCTGGCTGGGACATGGAGTAAAGGGCAGACGTGGTTGTCTGGCTCACTGGGCCCAAAATGGACCCGGCTGAGGGGTCCTGTTCTCTGCACCTACAAGCTCTGTGTTAGACCATGTTCCTGTCGTCTAATAAACCTCTGTTTTACTGGCTGGCTGAGAGTCCCGTCTGACTGCGGAGTTGCGGGGCAGGACCCTCTGGCTTCCTCAGGAGCCCCGCCTGAGCGGACTCGCTGGGGGAAGCGCACGGAGGGGCAGAGGAGGCTGAATGCTCCGAGGTCAGACCCAGGAAGGTGGAGCCGGGGGAGCTGGGTGTCCTGCAGACAGGCTGCTCACAGGAAGGAGACTTCCCCAGAGTCCTGCCTGGCTTCACGGGGAGCAGTTCCAGAGCATCGCCCAGGGACTCCGTGACAACTATACAAAACCCTGTAGGAGAACACTTCAACCTTGCTGGACACACACTAGCAGATGTAAAGGGCGCCATCCTACAGCAAAAAGACTTCAGGACCAGACTTCAAAGGGAAACTGCTGAGCTTCAGTTCATTTGCAAATTTGACCCCATCAGCTCAGGATTAAACAAAGACTGTGACTGGCTCGCCAACTACACAAGCTGTTTCTCCTCCCTTGGTGTTCACACCTCCACTGCTAGAAGAGGGCCTCAACCTCCCTGATTGAACTAACCTCGTTATCCCGAGCCTGATTCTTGCCTGCATATTTATACCTGCCTCTGGAAATTTCCACTGCAGGCATCCGACGAAGTGGGTATTCACCCACGAAAGCGCACGCTCCAATACGTCTGTTAGTCTATAAGGTGCCACAGGACTCTTTGCCGCTTTTACAGATCCAGACTAACACGGCGACCTCTCTGATAGAATCATAGAATCATAGAATATCAGGGTTGGAAGGGACCCCAGAAGGTCATCTAGTCCAACCCCCTGCTCAAAGCAGGACCAATTCCCAGTTAAATCATCCCAGCCAGGGCTTTGTCAAGCCTGACCTTAAAAACCTCTAAGGAAGGAGATTCTACCACCTCCCTAGGTAACGCATTCCAGTGTTTCACCACCCTCTTAGTGAAACAGTTTTTCCTAATATCCAATCTAAACCTCCCCCACTGCAACTTGAGACCATTACTCCTCGTTCTGTCATCTGCTACCATTGAGAACAGTCTAGAGCCATCCTCTTTGGAACCCCCTTTCAGGTAGTTGAAAGCAGCTATCAAATCCCCCCTCATTCTTCTCTTCTGCAGGCTAAACAATCCCAGCTCCCTCAGCCTCTCCTCATAAGTCATGTGTTCCAGTCCCCTAATCATTTTTGTTGCCCTTCGCTGGACTCTCTCTGTTAGACGATCTCTGTTTACCCTAGGGCCAGCCCATACATTCTTACCTACAAGCTGACCTTATCTGCATTTGTTGGGAGCTGCCATGCCCTGGGTCCGAGCCCTGGGTTAGCAGGGTTGCAGTATAGACCCAAAGGGGGTTAGCCTGGAGCCAGGGCTCAAGCATGGGCTTACATTGCAGTATAGACATACCCCGAAAGGCCACCCCCATTGCTGGACCAAAACCTGGGATCCTAATAGCCCTGAGATCTGGGTCTGAACTTTGTGCTTGAACTCTAAGTTTAGAATGGGCTGAACCAGCCCCTCAGGTCTAAATCCACCCTCAACTCTGGGCACTTCTGGTCCAGCTGTGGACTTGGTATCTCCCCCCCGCCTTTTCTCTGCAGCAAGATGCATGGATAATGCATTGGCACAGGGAACACGAAACAGAAGCTTGTTTCCTTTCAGGGTCGTTTCCCTCTCCTTAGGGATTGTTATTGCAGGGTTGCTCCTGAGCACTGGGCCATACACACTTGTTTAGACTGGAGTTGCGCAGGAGTGCTGGGCTGTGCACACTTGTTTGCCGATGTAGGGTTGATAGGACTTGACTGCTTGTTGTCAATTTTAGTTTAGCAAGTGCACTGAAGCGTGGCTTGCTAGCTCTTTAATGCACGTCCTGGACAGAGAGGTCTCTGTGATGCAGCAGTGCATTTGGGCAGTGCCTCACAGAGAACTGAGACAGATTTCTCGTTGCCTTGCTCCCCTTGATTATGACTTGGGGAATTGGTTTTGTTTTTGGCCTTCTGTGCTGCAGTACGTGGGACAAACAGACACACTCTGGGATGAAACCTCAGTGGAAGCATCTGTGTCGAAAGAAGAAGATATGAAGACTGGCCCAATGTGGGGTAAAATGCTGGCACCATTGAAATCAATGGCAAAAAGCCCACTGATGTCAGGGAGGGCCAGGATTTCACCCTGGAACTTTTGGGGACATATTATTTGGCTACGTTTTGAAATGAATCTCGTGGGCAATCTCTCTCCCCTAACTCGGGTGGGGGGGAGGGGTTGTGGATCGTTTGTATTGCGGAACCTTATCATTTTTTTATTGAGGAAAATGAAGTTTCTCATTTGTGCGACGTATCAAAAATGGCCTGTCTGGAGCCAAGGCTTTCTCTCATTTGACGCGTCTATTTCACAGTTTTCGTTCGGAAAAAGCTGAGCAACGGAACTGGAAGAAGGAATTCCCCGGATCTGGCAAAAGGAGCCATGGGACCTGCATGTTCTCAGCACCCTGGAGGCTGCAGTCACACCTGCCCAACAGCTGGCTTGGCACAAAGGGGCTGGAGGCCAGGGGTGAACTGCCTCCCAGGGAATTCCCCCATGCAAGTGGTCTCCACGTGCCCGATGCAGAGCCGGTTCCACCATCTCTACACCACTTCAAAGGGAGCCCCAGAATAGGAGCATGTCAGGGGTGGGGAGTGGACAAATGCAAGTGGAGGTTTGGCCTGGGGATTCTTACGTCGTGGGTATTTTGTGACCGATAGGAGCCACTGAGGAAGGGGCACAGGGTAGCACACCCTCAGGGCTGTCCCAGCTTGCACTGGGGGCCATGACTGCCCCAGGACTGGGAGAGCGTGAGCCACCTTCCCTCCGTCCCTGAGCCAGCCTAAGTGCTGACACAGAGGTGTTAATGGGCGCTCCGGGTGCCGAGGGCCCATGAACAGGTGCTGGGCCCCAGTCAGGCAGGGAACCAGCTGTTCAGAACTGCTGGGGTATGTTTCCACATTATTACTTGACCTTCCCTTCAGCCTTGGGCAAGCCACATAACCTCGCTCTGCCCCCTCGCGTTTCCCTTGGGTCGGACGGGGCAAATGACCCGTCCCCGCCCCGGAGTGGGGCTGGCAGGCTCAGCCCATTAACATCTGTGAAGCTCTTTGAGATCCTCAGCAGGAAGAAATGTGCAAAGAGAGAAACAAATCAGGGGAAGGGGGAAAGGCAGGTCAAATTTGGGGCCCATCCGTCTTTACTGCTGCCTCTTTAAGCCCTCGGCTCACTGGGAGGGGCAGGATGTCACCGCAGCCCCCACCTTGCTTTGAGATGTGCAGGGGGGTGGTAAATCCTGGGCGAGGCTGCGGGCTGCTCCTGGCATCCTCACAGCTTCCTGTCCCGCCAGGGGCCTTTGATCCCATGCCAGACTCTGTCCCTGGGAACGACTGACATTATGATTCCCTCCCCTGCCTGCCCAGAGCCCTCTCCAGCCCAGCAGCGGCTACCCCTGAGGCTAAGATCTCCCCTGGGTTATGCTGATGATGGGATTGAGATCAGAGTGCAGAAAGGAGAGGCAAGGGCGGGCGAACCTGCCTGAGGGGAGGGCAGGCTGCTTCTCCCCAAAGCCAGGGTGCCTTTCATTAACCCTTAGCCACAGGAGACGGGCGGTAACCGAAGCAGTCCTCCCTCTCCGCCCTGCCCATCCCCCCCATGGCACTCCTTGGCACTTGGATGGAGCCTTCCACCTGTTGGGGGGCATCAGCTCTTGGGGTCGTGTTTGGGATGGTTCCCGCCTCACCTGCCCTGTGCTGCGTTTGTCCATTGCGGTCCTCCTGACCCAGACATCTCGCGTTGCCACTGCCGGACGGAGCAACGGGGACAAAAGCTGAGCAGGAGATCGGCAACTGAACTGAAGAAATGACCTAGGTACAGAATTTCTGATCAACTCTTCTTCTTGTGAAAGGGAAAGAAAGGCACCCAATGCCATGGGGCGCCCACAAACAATTACCAGAGCCCTGCCTGCCCCAGCCTCACCCCCGTGGCAGCTGCTTCCCTGCACAAGTTGCATATTGAGAGTCGGCACCGGGGAGGTACTCCCCAGATGCGGGTGTGGGAGGAGAAAAGGGGACGTGGCAACCCTCTGTGTGAATGCGGTAGCCCCACCCACTCGAGTCCCGACTCTTCTCCGCCAGCCACAAAGTAGCAGCAGATCTTACCTGCAGATCCCTTGCTCAGAGTTCGTATGAAAATGCAGTTGTGGTCATGAAAAGGAGCATAGCTATGTAAAAACAGCCCCTTCTTACCCATCAGATTTGCTCCACCGGGGTAGCCCAGAGTCCTATCTGCGGTAGATGGTGGGAAATATATGCTTTATTCCCATGAGCCCAGCAGAGCAAATACAGCTGTCGAGGAGGGGGGTTGGAATTTGTTCTTTCACCATCAACCGAACGCTTGAACTATTGCGGTCGTTGATGTGGGAGAAGGAAAGAACCCAGATCCCACGAGGAAGGGCAGCACTGAAGTGAGTGCTTTTGGACCGTCCCTTTTCGGAGCAGAACCAAATGTAAGGGGAGGCCACAGCAGCCGCTTCTCCGGACTCAACGTCAAGCGTCTTAGGAGGAAAGTCTCCCCAGCCCAGCGACGTGCAATTCCCATCCCTTTGTGGCTAAGACTCGGGAAGACAGATGGTTTTGTTAGCCACCCATGCGTAAATGGCTAGATACAGAAACTTGTCCATAACACCCACTCCCATTTCATTATTGCTCACCACGGAAGAGACCTAGACACTATCAGCCATGGAGCAGATACACCCTTCTTCAGAACACAACAGGGTTGTATTAAATAATAAACAGAAAGGGTCGGTCGCTTTTATTTTCCAGGCTCGTCTTGCACTGTCTAGGGCGGGTCTCTACGCTTTCCTGACATGGATGGATACACTGGTTTGGTTTAGGGGGTGCTGGCCCAAATGCAAGAGGAGGTGCCTATCTCCTCATCTTCAAGGATTGTTGTAGCTTTCAACCACCTCTCAGCTGCGATATATAAGAAGCCACAAACCTGCGGTTTGGTGAATTAGAACCAGTTAAAAAAGGACTCCTCCTGGCCCAGATCTGATTTCCATCCCAGTCCTGCCGGAATCAGAGAGCCGGCTACGTGACACCCAGCTTGTTGTGGCAGGATCACGTGCATAGGAATATACAAAGCTTCTGCCTAAGACCCTCTTAGCCTGATTTGCTCGGTGATGCAGCCACGACTTTTAACCAGGAGGCTTTGCTGCCCTGGAATCCCCCCTTTCTTTTCTGAACCGATGTTAGCAAATGATGTCGAGGGGACAGGGACTACTATCGGAGGAGGAATGAGCAGGTGGGCCGCGGCTAGTAATGCTCTTAGATCCGAAAGTCAAAGGTGGGAACCATCAAGAAGTGGTTGATGTAACTTACCCGCGGCTAGGGTGGAAAGGGTGTCAGCAAGGGTGGCACCATTCTAGTCGGAGACATAGAATCAACTACGTCTCCCCCTATGGCGTGTAAGTTACGACCCACTCTGCCTTATCAATGTGTCAGTGATCCCAGTGTTTATATCACCTCTGGCTTTGATCCCCCAGTAGAAAACATACAATCCTTTCCAGCTGGCCTAAGAGCAGAGACTCGTCCCTGGTGCCAGACCTCCCCGCAGGTCGCAGCACAGTCCTGCGTCCCATGGGATTTGGGACCAGCCCATGGGATTACCGAAGGGATTATGTTGGGAGTCATGTCACAACGCCATTGACGTCACGCCATGTAACAACGATGCAGCCAAGCGCCGAGGCCATGGCGTGATGTTAAGAGGCAGACATGACTGCGTGGCCACTCTGTGAGCCGGTATGCGGCAGATGCTGGGAAACTGGCAGTGCATCTTTTACAGAAACACAGCGAAGCTCCTGGGGAGGAGGAGATGGAAACAGGAAGAAAGCCCCTGTCCAAGACCCCTACTTGCTTCTTTGGCTGGGAATATTTTGTGTGTGTAACTGACCGACCTGCATGAAAGGTACAAAGTTGGGCGTGTGCACGAACACACACGCACATCTACTCTCTCTTAACCTCCAGTGCAGCTGCGAAGCTACCCCCAAAGTGTATGACATACCGGCGCGTCCGGCTCACCGGGACAGCGTGGGGTGAGGTTAGAAGTGCAGCGGGGTGCGTAGCCCAGGTATTTATCTAGGGCAGGGCGTGGGCAGGGAGATGTGCTAAGAGGACACTAGGTCCACCTGTCAGTCCAGAGAGGTATAAATAGAGAGATGCAAACGTAGACGGGATCTGCCTGTACCAGAGCCGATCCGATGCGCACCCCTCCGTCGGCTGTTTCAAAAGCTATCCGTGTATTCGCTTCAAGTTTCACATTTCACGGAGTTGTTGCAAAATGATGCAAAAGAGTTTCTCAATGAAAGGAGCATTAGAGACAGCTTCCCAGCTTCCCCACGTGTGTACATCTGTAGCTATACGTCCATATACTCACGCACAGACACACTCGTCTGCACGCACATTTGTGCAGCCAACATACTCCCCGTCTCTCGGGCTGTCCCTTTTGGAATCGGTCTGTTGAATCTCAATAAAATCTGACCGTTTTCCTTCACCCGGTTCTGCTGGTCTCCATAAGTTTCCTCTCTATATTAAAAACGAAGGGTCCTCAGTGTTGTGTGTGCATGGTGGGGGCGGGGGGCGAGGGGCGGGGGAGTTACACAGAGCTGCGGCGCTTCATGAGTCCCTGCAAGGCCGAGAGGCTGTGCAGTCCCGTGGAGACGGAGCTGATGGCCGAGCGCTGGGCGTTGCAGAAGCATCTGTTGGAGGGGGTGTTGGGGTAGCGGCTAGGCGAGGAGTGGCTCTGCTCCACGCACGTGTCCGAGGTGGACAGGTCCCTGGGGATGATCATAGGGATGGAGTACTGCAGCTTCTCCCGGCTCTTGTACCACAGGCATGAGCACATGGACTGGAAGTGGAGCACCTCCGCGTAGACGTTGCGGAATCCGCCCCCGCCCCCGCCGCCCCCTCCCACCGCGGTGGTGGACGAGGTGGTGTCCGTGGTGTGCACGCTGCTGGCCTGCCCGTTGTGGGTGAGCAGCGCTCGGTGCTCGGCATCCCGCTTCTCGTCCTCGGCGTTCATGGTCATGAAGCGCAGCACCACCAGGTTGAGGAAGGCCCCGATGACGGTCAGCCCCGTCAGGATGTAGACGAAGCTGAAGGCCACATACTGGGGTTTGGTCTGCAGCGCCTCGTCCTTCTGGAGTGCCACGTAGTCCCCGAAGCCGATGGTGGTGAGGGTGATGAAGCAATAGTAGTAGGCATGGAAGAAGCTCCAGTGCTCGTAGTAGGAAAATGCCGCGGCCCCAATGCACAGGGTGCTGATGCAGGAGAAGAACCCAATAGTGACCATGTTGGCCATGGACACCTCCGTCCGTCTCATGCCAAGGCACTTCTTGATGCGGTGCAGAAGGTATTTGACGAAGGTGTTGATCCTCTCACCCAGGCTCTGGAACATGACGAGTGTGAGCGGGATCCCCAGCAGGGCGTAGAACATGCAGAAGACTTTCCCACCGTCTGTGCTTGGAGCTGCATGGCCGTACCCTACGGACCATAAATACAAAGCACATTGCCTGGTTAGTACACTCCAAACCCTACTCTCTTCCCACCTTCCCCTTCCTTAGCTATTGTTTGGGGGTACCCAGATTGGCCATACCAATGGATACCCCTATGGAACAAACTACCAATGGAAGTGGTGGATTCTCCATATCTTGATGGCTTCATGGCTGCCTTTCTGGAAGATGCTGTAAGTCAAACACAAGTTACTGGGCTCAATGAAGACATAACTGGGTGAAATTCTCTGGTCTTGATATACAGCTCAGACTAGAGGATCTAACGGTCCCTTCTGGTCTTAAACTCTGTGACTCAACGAATCCTTTCTGCAGGATATCACTATTATTTATCTTTATTATGGAAGCTCCTAGAGACCTCAACCAAGATCAGGACCCCATTGTGCTGGGCACTGCACAGATACACAGAAAGAGGCAGTCCCTGTCCCAGAGAGATTACAATCTACACAGACAAGACAAAGGGTGGGAGAAAAGACAAATGCACAGTGCCTAAGACATCTGCTGCTGCGGTACTTGCAGCTTCTTCAAGGGATGATTAGGAATTGCTTCTGGACTGAGTCCAACAGCAATAAAAACCTGCAGCTGATCAGCTTTATCTTCATCCTGCAGTTACAAGAAATAATTACAGATGGTTTTACAGACTAAGAGGATAGCATGACCTCAACAAACAAACAAACAAACAAAAAAGGAAAAGAAAAAGAAAGAACATATAAAGCCCCTGGCATGATCAAAAAACCAGCAGAGGATCAGAAGACCTGGGTTCCAAGAGATTCACGGGCCTTTAGGGACTGTACTGCTGCCTCTGGCTTGTAGGAAAAGGTTTGCTAGTAATCAGTTGCTCTGATCCGAGAGATGGGCCAGGACCAAACCCTCGAAGCTCACCATCCCCTACCTTTGTTTGAATACTAGGTTGTCTTAGAACACAGCCTTGAGGAATCACGTTAACTAACTTTAGACACAACAAATCTTGCATCTCGGCAGGGGGTTAGACTAGATGGCCCTTGTGGTCCCTTCTAGCCCTATGGTTCTATGATTCTAACCTGGGGTGAAACACTGGCCCGGCTGAAGTCAAAGGCAGAACTCCCACTGACTTCAGTAGGGCCAGGATTTCACCCACACGACTGGCACTCAGTGTGGATGGGTGCCAGGGCATTTAACATCATGTCAGTGGGTGGTGATCTGGTTAACTCTATGGTTCTAGTAGGCTTTACCCATGAGCAGCTGACACAGTGTTAAACATCACAGTGCCCGTCTACACTGACAATGAAGTCATGTTTAACCTCTTAGGTAATGTGACTTTTGAAGGTCATGGCCTCATTATCTAGTGAAGACAAGCAGGAGATTGGATCCAAATTTGGGTCTGAACTTGACATTTCACCCCTTATCTAATGCTGAACCGAACCCCTGGATCTAAACGTCCCTCAAAATTCTGGAGAAGGGCCCATCCAGATGACTGGGGATGGATCACTCACTTATTACCCTGTTCTGTTCATTCCTCCTGTAGCACCTGGCATTGGCCACTTTCAGAAGACAGGATACTGGGCTAGAGGGGCCATAGGTCTGCCCCAATATGGCCGTTCTAATGTACTTCTTGTCCTACCTTCAGTGGACATGTCGAACAATTGATCACCATCCTCTCTAAAACAGCCCAGAACAGATGTGAAGACTGTTATCAGGTCCCCCCTCAATCCTCTTGTCTCAAGACTAACCAGGTCCAGTGTTTTTAACCTTTCCTCATAAGTAAGGTTTGCTAAATCTTGGATCAGTTTTGTGCTCTCCTCTGGACTCTCTCCAATTTGCCCACATCTTTCCTAAAGTCCGGCACCCAGAACTGGACACAGTGCTCCAGCTGAGGCCTCCCCAGTGCTGAATAGGACGGGACACTTATCACCCTCATCTAACATACGACACGCCTGTTAATACACCCAAGATGGAGCCTTTTTCACACCTGCATCACATGGTTGCCGCATGTTCAGTTTATGATCCACTGTCACCCCCAGATTCTTACAACGCACGTAAGTTATGGGCAGAACAAAGCCAAGAACTGAGCGGGCCATTGAGTTGCCTGTTTCTGAGGAGGTGGGAGGAGGGCTAGTGGAAGAGGCGGAGTCTGAAGGCAAGTGCAAAGGGAAAAGGTAGACTTCCCCCAGGCATGAGCGAAGGCATGAAAGTGTGTGTGAGAGGAAGGGATGAAGAGGTGCAGACCGAGCAAAGGCAGGAGCAGGAGGAAATGAGATGGGTGACGTAGAGCGCGGGTTGGGGTGGGGTGATGGTCTTCAAGGTGAGGCCGAAGAGCTGGAGACGAAGAGAGTCCAGGGTTGTAGCAGTGGTGAGAAAGGCACCAACCGGGTGGGTGGCCAGGCAGAAAAGCCAGAGAGAAGGTTAAACTGATGAAGGCAAAGAGACAACCAATGGTCCCTTCTGATGATCCCGATGGTCCCCTCTGACCTTAAAGCCTATGAGTCCTTGAATTTAGCCAAGGGGTAAGACAAGGGTGGGGAAAAACTCCATCAGCCCAGCATGTTCTCTCTCCATCTCCCCTTCTCCTGCCTGTATCCTGGCTCCCTTGAAATGCCCATCATTTCCTCTGAGGGTGAGCTCTCTGGAGTGGGGACGGGCATCTTTGTTACTTGCCCACCCAGCCTCCAATGCATGGGAGCTCTGCCCTGGGCTGGGGTTCCTAGACACTGCCTCGGTGAGAATGTGGGGCAGTCGGGGGCACCTGTGCAGTGCCCCGGGGATATAATGTTCACGCAAAGCCCCTGAATCCATCCAGATTTCAATTAATCTGTTTTCTCCACGGTACAAACTACGTGCCAAATTCTGGTAAAAGGCCTTATTCCTTATGACTGCCACCCAATTATCTGTATCCAGTGGAGCCTGCGGGCTCGGCAGAGTGCAGGAGCAGGAGGAAATGAGATGGGTGACGTAGAGCGCGGGTTGGGGTGGGGTGATGGTCTTCAAGGTGAGGCAATGTGCTTGTGGGAAATGTGCTTGACTCAGAGATTTGGCAGGGATCAAAGAAACCTGGTAACAGTCTGCTCCTTCCTGACGGAGTATCCTGGCCATTGGTCTCTGCAGAAGCCCATGATACACCTCCTCCCCGTTTATAATGCTGTATGGACACCATGCATACAGAGAGGGAGCTGCAATTTAACAGCTTCCTGCGCCCATATCATACCTTGTCAGTCTTTCAGCTTTTTCATTATGTCACAGCTAGCAAGGGCAGGTTGGAGGGGGCGACTTAGGGGTCTGAGCTGCAGGTTTGAACTCTTGGAGCCACAAGGTGGCTTGCCCCATGTGCTGGACAGCCTGGGGCTAGGCCAACCTGAGCCCGCCACCCTGAGGGGAATCAGGCACTTGGCCATTAAGAGAAGCAGGTGGCTGCACTAACGAGGGAGAGCCAGGCAAAGCGGTGAGAAAGCCCAGGAGGGAGGCTCTTATCCAGGCAGAAGCTCAGCACAAGAATGAAAGCTGGGGGGGACTCCAAGCCAAGCGAGGATAAGGTCTCCAGGCACAGTGCCCTGGGAGAGACCCTGACCAAGAAAGGAGGAGAAGGAAGAGGAAGCTGAGAGTCTCGGTAGAAAGGGACCTGGGTGAACTGCAGAACAGGTGGAGGAATCATAGA
This sequence comes from Lepidochelys kempii, assembly GCF_965140285.1. NCBI lineage: Eukaryota > Metazoa > Chordata > Testudines > Cheloniidae > Lepidochelys > Lepidochelys kempii. Next base: position 4,272,553 of record NC_136382.1, on the reverse strand, counting down.
ATCCTAGAAGATCAGGGTTGGAAGGGACCTCCGGAGGTCATCTAGTCCCACCCCCTGCTCAAAGCAGGACCGATCCCCGACTAAATCATCCCAGCCAGGGCTTTGACAAGCTAGGCCTTAAAAACCTCTAAGGATGGAGATTCCAGCACCTCCCTAGGGAACCCATTCCAGTGCTTCACCACCCTCCTAGTGAAATAGTGTTTCCTAATATCCAACCTAGACCTTCCCCACTGCAACTTGAGACCATTGCTTCTTGTTCTGTCATCTGCCACCACTGAGAACAGCCGAGCTCCATCCTCTTTGGAACCCCCCTTCAGGTAGTTGAAGGCTGCTATCAAATCCCCCCTCACTCTTCTTTTCTGCAGATGAAATACGCCCAGTTCCCTCAGCCTCTCCTTGTAAGTCATGTGCCCCAGCTCCCTCATCATTTTCATTCCCTCCGCTGGACTCTCTCCAATTTGTCCACATCCTTTCTGTAGGGGGGGCCCAAAACTGGACGCAATACTCCAGAAGTGACCTCACCAGTGCCGAATAGAGGGGAACGATCATGTCCCTCGATCTGCTGGCAATGCTCCTACTAATGCAGCCCAATATGCCATTGTCCTTCTTGGCAAAAAGGGCACACTGCTGACTCATATCCAGCTCGTCCACTGTCACCCCTAGGTCCTTTTCTGCAGAACTGCTGCCGAGCCATTCGGTCCCTAGTCTGTAGCGGTGCATGGGATTCTTCCGTCCTAAGCACAGGACTCTGCACTTGTCGTTGTTGAACCTCATCAGATTTCTTTTGGTCCCATCCTCCAATTTGTCTCGGTCACTCTGGACCTCATCCCTACCCTCCAGCATATCTACCTCTCCCCTCAGCTTAGTGTCATCCGCAAAGGATGGAGGAGTGGAGTTAGCTGTTCAGTATAGGGACCCAGAGTAGAGGATGAGCCAGAAGCGGTGGACGTGAGATGGTGACCCCACTGAGGGGGGGCTGAGTCACCAGAAGTCACAGCCCCAGAGCACCCATCCACCAGGCGGCCCTACGGAAAGGACAGAGCTGCCATGCCATGCCTGGCCACGAGGGGGTGGCTAGCGGTGAGTGGATTTGTTTACAGTGAGCTGGCGGCTGTCTCCCACCCCAGAGTTGGCTGCATTTCCAAAGTTGGCTGCATATGTAGCTCCTGAGTGGTGCTGAGATGGAAGGTTCGACGGCGCGAGTTATTGGCGGTGTGAGCTCCCAAACTCCCATTGAACCTGACTCCAAGCGGTTTGAAAATCAGGCCGTAGGTGCCTTGAAAGTGTCATTAACAGAACAGCCCAACGGTGGTGGGTTATGGCTCACCTGCCTCAGGGCATAAGATCGCAACCAGCTCGGATCAGGAAGAACTTCTCCCGCATCTGACAGGGCTGCCCTCATTACTGGTATCTCCCACGCAGCCCTGTCCCTACCAAAGACCACATACCAGACTAGATGGGACCATGATCGGATCTGGTGTGACAGCTCAGGTGGGCCAATCATCTGCTCCGATATGCCAGAAGACTGGACGGGCTGGGCCAATGATCTGAGGCAGTGTGGCAAGGGGTGGGATACCAGATAGCCTGATCTGGTTTGTCTGGTCTGAGGCCTGGAACCCCAGGTGACGTCTCCGGGGTGTCACCCCCGTGGCTTCAGCGGAGCTGTGCAGAGATCCGCCAGCGGAGGATCCAACTCTTGGTGCCTAAATGAGCCTTGCAGCGAGACCCTGATTTCTCTCTTCAAAACGTTGTATTTATTTATTGCGAAGCTCCGGGAACTGCAGATGGAGCTTTGCTAACCAGATCAAAAGGCCGTTCCCTTTTGCTTCCATAAATACCTCTGTGCGGAAACCTTTCGTAACACCCGCCAGCAATGCCTCGCCTCGAATCCCAACGGCTACCCCTATGGCAGCAGCCCAGGAGGGGAAGGGTGGAAGCACACCAAACGCACGACGGGCAGTGCCGTGTCAGGGCACTAACCCTGTCCATCTGGCTAGGTCCTGCCGTGGTGGGAACCACGACTCACCACGTGCGGGGAGGGAATTGTGTACCCATTACAGCACCTCTAGGCTGGGGCTAAAATAACCCCCTCCTGCTTCTGCAGCTCCTGGGCTCTGACCCTACTGTCGTTGAAATCAGCAGGAGATTTGTCATGGCCGGGCTCTCAGTCGCTCTCGGGGCCTGATCTGGAGAGGTGCTGAGCACCCACAGGTCCTGTTGCCCTGAATGAGGTGCTTGGGCAGCTCAACCCGGCTCTGGATCAGGATTATAAATGATCCGGGATGGTGTGGGGGGGTGCAGCTGACTCTCCGGTTCTGGGTAACGTCTACAAAGCTGTATCGTTGCAAAATGTGGCATCCGGCGACGTATTTCCCCCCGGATCTGGGCAGACAGGGATGCGGGTGTGCGGAACCAAAGCAAGGGCTTGCTTGTAGCTGGGCTTGATTTTATACCCCAAGCTCCAGCGTTCAGGTGGGAGGTTCTAGACTTGGGCTTGGCTCTAGCGCGATGGGCGAGCGTTGCTCGCGAGGGCACACGAATGGACAAGCTGCTTCTCCTGAGCTTTGTGAACCTTGAAGACTCCTGCCTGAAAGCCCTTCGTGCCAGGGCTTTAGGACAACCACGGCAGCAGTGTGGAACCCAAGCCAACCTCAGAGTGGTTGGCCCTCGACTGAAATCGACAGCCTGGCATCTGGCTTCTGCCCCAGCCCTGCATGGCTCCCCACACAGTTTCCCTAGAGCCAAAAGGAGCTAGAAAGTTACTCTGAAAAAAGGTCTGCTCTAAATCCAGATCCCACCATTGTCTATTGGGTCCTGGATTCTTAGGCAGGGAAGGACCAGCCGCTCATCCAGTCTGATCACCTGCATGGCACAGGCCATTAAATTTCACCAAATTGCACGCCTGCGTTGAGCCCAACAGATTGCGCTTGGCTAAAGCGGCTTCTGGAAAAGACCGGGTGGCATGTGAACCCCCCCACTTCGGGGACCCCCGCCCCTTCCCCCCCGCAGCCCTGCCCATACCCTGCCCCTTCTGTCTCCCCTCGCCCGCTGGAGCCCCGAGCCCTCCCGCCCCATCCCATGGCTAGAGGAGCCCTGGCTGAACCGCCCCGAGCACCCACCCTCCTGTCCCAGCTGCCCCGAGCTCCAGGCTGCTGGCACAAGCTGGCACAAGCCTCGGGGGAGTGAGGGTGGGGCCACTGCCTGTGTTAGGGGAGGCTTAGCCTGCCCTGGCCTATTGTATCCGCCGCCCATGCAGAAAGCTATCCCATCTGGATCTGCAGACATCAAGAGATGAGAATCCACCACTTCCCTTGGTACCTTGCTCCCATGGCTAATCGCCTGCACTGGGAACGATTTGTGGCTTCTTTCTGATTCGAATGTCTTGCTTTAATGTCCAGCTTTGGTCCTTTGTTCTGCCTGTCTCTGCTAGGCTAAATAGTTTAATAACCAGCAGTGTCTTCTCATGCAGGCCCTGCTACACTGATCAAGTCACCTCTCAATCGCCTTTGATTGAATCCTATTCCTTGCACCTCTTGGCGGAGTGTGAGGGCCACCTTGGGGTGCATCCAGCCAGAGGGTGGGTGGACACAACCCTGCCCCATCCTTCTACGGGAAGGTGGCAGGAGCCTTGTGCGTGGGTGGGGAACAGATGTTGCATCTGCCGTCCTCAGCACTCTGCGGGCAGACCTTTGGCCCGCTGCTGCTGGGTGGGGCCCTCCTCACTGCATACCCCCATCTCGTGGCAGTGGCTTCTAAGGCCTCCCAGGTGGCCTGAGTAAGACACAAGGATGCCCCCCATCCCTAGAAATCTCAGCTCTCCGCCACGTGGCCCAGCGTGCTCTGGGAGAGCTCTGCAGACGGTCCCTCCGGCACCGCTCTCAGGAGGCCTGATTCAGCTCAGGATCCCCACGGTGCAGCCCGGGGGTCCCCAAAAGACACCTGTGGCTCAGGGAGATGCTGCAAAGGCAGCTGCTGGGAAGCACACAGCACTCCCCCTCTCCCCATCCCCCTTCCCAGCTGCCATGTCCTGATGCATCACCCTGCGAGCTGAGGCGGGGAAGCTGTGGGGAGGGAGGGGATGCGAATGCCAGTGCTCGCCTCCCCCTCCCACAGGCAGCTTGTCCTCATGAGTCCTCAGTCTGCAGGGAGCTCTGTCAGTTTGCTTCACTGCAGAGAAGCAGGGAACGCATAAGTCACCGACAGAGACGGCTGGTTAAAGACCAGCCAAGCTTTGCATGTTGGCCCGTCAGGTCTCTGCAGCCCCCCACGCCTGCCTGGCATCCTGCTCCCAGATGGTCGCAGCCCGCTTTGCAAGGGGAATCTCAGGGGCAGGGAGCTGCTGAAAATGCAGCCTGGTTGCCTGCCCTCAGCCCAGCCCGACCCTGCAGGCGAAGATGCTGCACAGAATTGGCTGGGGGAGGATGATTTTCCCTGTGAGTCTTTTTGCTTTTGTCCAAATTTGGGCCAAAGCCCCCCAGCTTGACAATTCTTGAGCTTGGCTTTTCGACACGACCTCACAATTATTCAAGGAAAACATTTGGAGTTTTATTGGCCAAAATGGCCACTCTGTCGAAAAGCACTAGTCCCTCAGCCAACCCTTTCCATGGGGAATTTCCCAGTCGGCTCTAGTCTCAGCCCAGTTAGGATCAAAGTTTCCTGGGTTTTCTTCCAGTCCCTTCACTAACTTCCCCACAAGGGACCCGAGTCGCTTGACACTTCACCCGCGGGATCTTTGCCCAAGGTTGGCTGCTCCTTGGTGGCCAACCAAGCGAGGCGGCGGGCATATACAGCGGCAACGAGGCAGGGCCCAGGACAAAACAGTATCTTAAATCAGACTTATGCCTCAGGACTGTAATAGGATGCCAAATAAATTCTTCAGGGCCCTGCAGATGTTGACAGCACTTCCATCCCTGGCCCCCTCCCATGCTTTCCTGTGAGCATAAGGCTGGTAACCTGCCATCTATACAACAGCATCGGAGTTCACACAGCGATCAACACCCATTCAATGGACCCCCCAGTTGTTAGGGGAACACCTCAGTGACATTTAACATAAGAACGGCCAGACTGGGTCAGTCCAAAGGTTCATCTAGCCCATTATCCGGTCTTCCGACTATGGCCAATGCCAGGTGCCCCAGAGGGAATGAACAGAACAGGGAATCATCAAGTGATCCATTCCCTGTCGCCCATCCCCAGCTTCTGGCAAACAGAGGCTAGGGACACCATCCCTGCCCATCCTGGCTAATAGCCATTGATGGACCTGTCCTACATGAACTTATCTAGTTATTTTTTGAACCCTGTTATAGTCTTGGCCTTCACGACATCCTCAGGCAAGGAGTTCCACAGGTTGACTGTGCTTTGTGTGAAAAACTGTGTGTTGTGTGAAAAAAAGCCCCGAGAAAATTGAACGGCAAGGATCCCAGCTGGGATATGACCCAACTGGAGAGGAGGGAATTATTTAAGCTCAGTACCAATGTGGACACAAGAACAAATGGATATAAACTGGCCACTAGGAAATTTAGACTAGAAATTAGATGAAGGTTTTTAACCATCAGAGGAGTGAAGTTTTGGAATAGCCTTCCAAGGGAAGCAGTGGGGGCAAAAGCTCTATCTGGCTTTAAGATTAAACTTGATAAGTTTATGGAGGAGATGGTATGATGGAATCACATGGTTTTGGTAATTAAATATTCATGGTAAATAGGCCCAATGGCCTGTGATGGGCTATTAGGTGGGGTGAGATCCGAGTTACCCAGGAAAGAATTTTCTGTAGTATCTGGCTGGTGAATCTTGCCCATATGCTCAGGGTTTAGCTGATCGCCATATTTGTGGTCGGGAAGGAATTTTCCTCCAGGGCAGACTGGAAGAGGCCTGGGGTTTTTTCACCTTCCTCTGCAGCATGGGGCACGGGTCACTTGCTGGAGATTCTCTGCACCTTGAAGTCTTTAAACTACGATTTGAGGACTTCAGTAGCACAGATATAGGTGTGAGCTTTTTTTTCGTAGGAGTGGGTGGGTGAAATTCTGTGGCCTGCGTTGTGCAGGAGGTCAGACTAGATGATCATAATGGTCCCTTCTGACCTAAATATCTATCCAACTGCCCCCACCACCAAACCTCCAACAAACCATTGCTACAGCAGATGGCAATCACAGCCTCGCTTCTTTCCTAACTTCCCCAGCAAACTCGGCTACACGAGTGGTCCCTTATGGGTCCATCAAGATTTATTCTTCACTTCTTTGTGGCCTGAAATAAAACAGCCTGGAACGTATCCACAAAGCTAATCTCTCCAGCCCTGGGTACCCTGTCCTGGCACCGCTTGTCGCCCTGTGCCCTCCTCTTCTCTTTGTAGTTCTGCACCCACCAGTTGACTTGTGTCTTGAGGGAGACTGGAAGCTCTCAGAGAGGGAGGGGCTGCCTTTTATGCCTAAATCTGCAGGCCAGCAGGGACCAGTACGCCCATCTAGTCTGACCTGCAGAATGAGCTGCCTGCACCTGGCCCAGGAGTTCTGGCTGAGCCAGAGTGTAGCTTTTAGAATTAGACCCCCAGTCTTGATTTATAGACTTCGTCCCGCACCCTTCCAAGAAAATGTCCACCGTGGGGAGGGGGATGATTTGGAGAGCGAGCCTGGCCCATGCTCATTCTCCAGGGATGGCTCCTGTCTTGCGGGGCTGGGCCTGGCTCCCCGCTCTGGGGGCTGTGCTCTGGCGCATGGGGCCCCAGCATGGCTCACTCCAATCTGGCCTGGCCACCCCCCGTCATGACAGAGGGGCAGCTGGGCCAAACCTGAGTGGTGCTGTGACCAAGTCACAATGCCACTTGGAAAAGGGGGGCCAGGGTCCAACTGCCCCTTTTGCCCCCAACCCCCGTCCCTCCCGGAGTGGCCCTGAAGATGATTTGATTGAGGTGTCTGTTCAGCACCCAGCACAAGGGGGCCTGACCCGGACTTCTGGGTGCTAGCATCCTACAAACGGGGCCTGGTTTGTTGAAGCTGATGCAAAGACTCCCAAGGACTCCAGTGCCACAGAATTGGCCAGTTCTACACCCCGAGCGCCAGGGAAGTACTACTCTGTGGCTTGGTTTGCCTCTCTCTCTAATGGGATAAACCAACATCTTAGCACTGGGCACCCGCTAACCAGGGGAAAATTCAGAGCCAGAGGGTGGATCTCTATGGACATTTGCAGGCCTTGCTTCCCTTTCCCGTTGGCATTTCAGTCCAGGATCACAAGTATCCAACAGATGCTGCTTCTATAACATTTTGCATGATAGGACTCCCGCCACCATGAGCCATTCCTCACTTGTGCACTGCCAGGGATGTGCCCGGGTGCCTCTTTGTGATTCCAGAGATGGTAGGAAGCCACCAAAGGTGGTCTGAGCAGGACTGGACGTGGCTGCAGCATCAGATGAAGTAGAGATGTTTTCTGACATGCGTTGGCTGGTGCGCTGGGTGGAGAGGAGGGAGCTAGGGGTAGGTCAGGCTGGAAAGGAAGAAGTGGCTGGAGCTGAGACACAAGGTGGTCAAGGCCTAGAGGAGGCGCCGGAGAGCAAGGGGCTGGGTTTAGTGACCGAATCTGTGGGGAGGCGAGAGGATTTGAAGGGGAGGAGGCTGGAGCTGTGGACAGAGAAATGTGAGGGACAGGAGGCTTTTGGGAGGAGGAATTCAGTCTTTGTCCTGTTGAGTTGGAGGGACACTCAAGAGGAGAAACAAGCCTGTCTCCTGTGACGAGGAAGGATGGTCTCAGAGCTAAGACACTGCACTCATGAAAGCTGGGCCCGTTTCCCAGCTCGGCTATTGGCTCCCCATGGGATGCTGGGCAGGTCACGTGGGGTAGGCCTATGCTGGAGGTGTACTTCCTGCACTGGCATTCCTCGAGCTAGACCAGACGTGGAGCCATGGTGGTGCGAGTGGCTGGGGGGACTCACCACCCGAGTGTGCACCTGGCACTTCCGATCGGTCTGGAGCACTTGGGGTGGCTAGCCGCTTGGGGCTTCGGGCTAGCTTTAGCACATTAGCTTGATCAGAACTAGCATCGAGTTTGAACTTACCCCTCTGGCTCAAAAAGGTGATGGCTTAGTGGTGAGCCTCGCTGCCTTCCAACCAGCTGACCTGGGTTTCATCTTTAGCTTACACAGCGGCTGGCTTTGGGGGAGGATCTAAGGGTGTGATTTTTGCTTTGGGTGTGGCGGGTTCTGGGTTCAAATCCTAAACCTGCCTTGGCTTTTTCAAGAAGGATGTTGACAAATTGCAGAGGGTCCAGAGAAGAGCTGTGAGAACGATTAAAGGATTAGAAAACCTGCCATATAGCGATAGACTCAAGGAGCTTGATCTATTTAGCTTAACAAAGGGAAGTTTAAGGGGTGACTTGATCAGTCTCTAAATACCTACGTGGGGAACAAATATTTGATAATCGGCTCTTCAATCTAGCACAGGTCTAACACAATCCTATAAATTGAAGCTAGACAAATTCAGACGGGAAATAAGGGATAGGTTTGTAACAGGGAGGGTAATTAATCATTGGAACAATTTATCATACGGTTAGCAGGGACCGTGAGTCTAACCCCTGCCAAGACACAGGATTTGTTGTGTCTAAACCATCCAAGGGAGATGGCTCCAGCCTCCTTTCGAAAACCTCCATGGAAGGAGCTTCCACGACCTCCCCAGGCGTCTGCTCCATGTCCTGCTGTTCTTACAGTGAGGAAGTTTTTCTTGAGATTTAATTTAAATCTGCTCAGCTGGAGCTTGACCCCCCTGCCTCTCGCCCTGCCCTCTGTGGCAAGAGAGAACAGCTTTTCTCCATCTTTTTTAGGGCAGCTTTCCAGCTGTCATGTCCCTCCTTAATCTCCTCTTTCCCAAACTACACATACCTAGTTCCTTCAGCCTTTGCTCGCATGGCTTTCATTCCAATCCTCTGATCATCTTTGTCACTCGCCTCTGGAGCCTTTCCAGTTCCTCTCCATCCTTTCTCTACATCGGTGACCAAAACTGGACACAGTCCTCCAGCTGAGGCCGGCCCAGTGCCGAGCAGAGAGGTGCGATCACTGCCCGTGACTTGCATCACTGGCTACCTTTAATTCAAGACCAGCTCTTTTTCTAAAAGATCTGCTCTAGAAGGATTGTGGGGCAGGTCTCTGGGCTGTGCTATACAGGTCAGACTACATGATCACAGTGGCTCCTTCTGGCCTTGGACTCTAAGAAAGTGTAAATGGCCCACCTGATGATCACTTTAGATAAGCTATTACCAGCAGGACAGTGGGGTGGGAGGAGGTATTGTTTCATGATCTCTGTGTGTATATAAAGTCTGCTGCAGTTTCCACGGTATGCATCCGATGAAGTGAGCTGTAGCTCACAAAAGCTCATGCTCAAATAAATTGGTTAGTCTCTAAGGTGCCACAAGTCCTCCTTTTCTTTTTGCGAATACAGACTAACACGACTGTTACTCTGAAACATGTACCCTTAATGTCTCTGTGCCTAAACTGTACAATGGGATCATTAGATTGTAAATTCTTTGGGGCAGGGACGATCGCCTATTGTATGTATGGACAGCACCTAGCACCAACGGGACTGTGATCTCCATTGGGCCCTCTAGGAGCTACAAGGAAAAATACATAATACACTGTGCAACTAACGGGTAGCATTGTCCAGTGGCTAAGACACCAGATTTGCTTCCCTGCAACCTGGGTTCTATTCCCACCTCTGCTACTAACCAGCAATCTGACTTCGGGCCAGCCCCAATCCCCAGCCTGCCCAATATTGAATTCATCTTTCTTCTCCAACCCCCTGACACCTCGGCCAGTTCCCCCGCTGCCTGGCCGGGGGAACCATCCCGCCCCAGAGCGCTTGGAGCTGTGCAGGGCTCTGGCAATTCCTGTGTGAGCTGTTAGGGGAGAATGCAGCCTGGCGCGCTTCCTGCCACGTTATTTATAGTGCCGCGTTGCTCAATTGTTAAATACCTCGACAAATATCAAAGATGAAGTCACGTTCACCTATGTGTGAAAACCCTTTCGACGTGACGTCATTATTTGCAAACAAGGGCCCTGAGATAATTAGCAACCTCTCTTTTTGAAACTGCAATCTGCACAGGCAACTCCTCCACCCCAGTCTATCCGGCTTCCATGTTCCCTAACCCATTGTTTCATCTTCTTTAACCCTGAAAGAGCTGAACTCTCTCTCTCTCTCTCTCTCTCGGGCACTATAAAAGAAATGGTAGGAAACCTAAGATAACCCCGGCTGTCCAATTTTGACAATACTCTGCACCTCTTGCAGGTCTTTGAAAAGGTTAAAGAGTCAGACCCAAATAAGCTGAAATCCCCATTTTGCATATGGGGAAACCGAGGCAGGGAGTGATTAAGGCACCTTAATCACCCTAAGGTGCCTAAAATCAGTGGGTTAGGCACCTAAATATCATGGTGACTCTGGGCATAAGTGACTTGTCTAAGGTTGTACAGGGCGTTGGTGGCAGGGCGAGGAATAGGACCCACAGGTCTCTTGCTTTAGCCATAAAACCAACCTTCCCTTGAGACATTCAGCAAAGGGGCCAGCACTGCATGGATTGCTACCTTCAGTAAGAATTGTGGGGTACAGGACACCTGAAGTTCTCTGACTTATCGAGGTCACAGGTAGATTCCTCAAGTCCAAGGCCAGAAGGGACCAGTAGATCTGGTCTGACCTCCTGTATAACACAATCCATGCCTGCCTGTTGTACACCCTTTTGCTCCACTGGATTCAATCGGGTGGTGGCCTCATGCAAATCTAGCCCCGGCGAGTAGCACCCAACAGCTGTTACTGCCCTGGGCACTGTTTGGTGGTGTGTGTGTGTTGGGGGGCGGAGGGGGCTCTGTCCATTTCCTAATGGGCTGCTGCCCACGTCACCTAACCCCTGGTGACCCGCAAACCAGGACCAGCACTAACGGGCCGGCCTCAGTCGACAGGCCGAGGGTGGGATGGTCCCTGGAGACCAATCTTGCCCCAGAGGCGGTGCCTGCCAGGCAGGGTTGAGGGATGGGACAGAGTCACAGAAAGCAGCCTGCCAGCGGGAGCCCTGAGGCTGTGGAATAGTCTCCTCAACTGGGGAAATGCAGGGACATGTCTCCCCAGACTGCCCAGAGCCCTGGAGAAGAGGGACACACGCTGCACTAGCCCTGGGGAGCTGGTATAGATGGGACCTGACCTGTCCCGTCTCCAGATGCTAGGAGGTGAGCCCTACTCTGCTGGGCCTTTGTGCTGAAGGCCAGGGGTGGGAGGAGACGCAGGGTGGGGAAGGGGCAGGAGGTGCCAGCTTGCTTTAGGGGCACACCCCTCCCATCCATGCCGGCCCCCAGGCAGAAATCCAAGGGTGGTGTTCTCCCCTCCGCCCCATCCGGGGGGCTGCACTCCAGGGCCGCCCAGAGGATTCAGGGGACCTGGGGTCTTTGGCGGTGGGGGTCCTTCCACTCCAGGTCTTCGGGGCACTTCACTGAAGACATGGAGCGGAAGGACCCCCTGCTGCCGAATTGCCACCAAAACTCTCGTGGGGGCCCCTGTGGGGCCTGGGGCAAATTGCCCCACTTGCCCCCCCTCTGGGCGGCCCTGCTGCACTCCCAGGAGCAGCTCAGCCCCCGGCCCGGTCCTCTGCCTTGGGGTCACTTTCTCTCCTCAGTGGATCCCTCCTCCCCAGTGGCTCTGTGAGTAGCTAGCATGGGGGACCAGCCTGGAGGAGGTACCGTTTCCCATCTGGCCAGTCTATCGTAGGTACTTGGATGGCCTCCTTTGCCGCAGTATCTGAACACCTCCCAATCTGCATTGTGTTTATCCTCCTAGCAGCCCTGTGGGGCAGGGCAGGGCGATTATCCCCCTTGTACAGATGGGAAACTGAGGCACAGAGAGGCCAAGTGACTTGCCCAGGGTCACCCAGAACGTCTGTTGCAGAGCAGCAAATTGAACCCAGATCTCTCAAGTCCTAGAGTAGCATCCTAACCCATAGGCTTTCCTTCCTCAATGGAAGCACCCGGGGGACAATGCTCGTTTCTCTACTTTGAATAATCATTGCTCTGTAAATCCAGCAGCCTCAATGGATGCGTCTACACTGCATTGTAAATGTGGGTCTGTGGGAGCCAGTCCGAGTCCACGTTTGAGCATCCACACTGCATTGTAAACCTGGGCTTACAATTGCTGGCCCCGGGTCTTATAGCCATGCTCACGCATCCACATTGCACTGTGTAGACCTTTTGGCTTGAGTCTGCAGCTTGAGCTGTGTCCACACTTCAAACTGACAGGCTTTGGACCTGAGTCACAGCGGGACTTAGGCTCCGACCCACCTCCCTAGCAGGGTCTTCGGACCTGGGTCCTGAGCACTTCCTTACCCCAGTCAGAGCAATGTGTGTGTTGACATAAAGAGGGCTGGGGGGGTCAAACCTGAGCCAGAGCGCAGGGTTAGTGTGCAGTCTAGACATATCTAATGTGGCCGAGATTTAGGTGGTCTCAGAATTAGGGTAAAATAAGAACGGCCCTAGAACGTCACTCAGAAGAGGTTTTGTTGAAATCTTCCAGATTCCCATTCCTCCAGCTCTGCCGGGCCACCCAGGGGCCCTCCTGAGATTTCCTGATGGGATAGGAGGCCAGTTTTGGTAGTTCAGGAGTTTCGAGCACTTCTCTGAACTCAGCCTCAGACTCAAGCTTTGGACGTTCTCTCTGGCTCGGAGTAAAACACGATCCCTGAAACCTAGCACTTAAGGAATGCTTCTCATCACTAGACTTCAAAGTACTTTACAAAAGAGTTTGGGATCATTATCCCCAGTTTACAGTGGGGGGAAACCGAGGCACAGAGCAATGAGGTGATTTGCCAAGGTCTCGCTCAGTAGGCCAGAGCTGGGAATAGAGCCCAGATCTGCCAAATGGCTGTCTGGTCCTCTAACCACTAATCCACACTGCTATCCATATAGGCTGATCCAAAGCCCTGAGGCGCTAGAGGAGGGTCATGCGAGCCTCCTGTTACTAGGTCCCCAAGGAGATAAATCTCAGCTTCCAGTTAAAATTAAGTTTTCAGACTTTTTCTTGGCAAAGGTAGCCCTGAATCTATGGACAGATGCCACCCCTGAATCTCTAACCCAGCTGCAACCAGCCCTATGCAGAGGAACCTGGGCATTGCCAGAGGGCGTCAGACCAGAGCATCATCCACTCCCCGTCCTGGTTCTGCTGAGGACACTGGAAGTGCCCCGTCCTGTCACTTGGAGGTAGGCCCCGGCCTGAGGGGCCCCTCCCTCCTGAATTTTGATCCTTGCTCATGCCATCCTGGGTGTTCTCACAGTGCCAATGAACACCTGATCCTCTCCTGAATCCAGGCCCAGTTCAGTGCCTTGCCCACCGAGCCAGCCTTCTGCCCATCCAGCCTGATCTGAAGCCAGCGGAAAGCCCTGGAGGCACCAAAAATCACTAATCCCGTCTGCAAGTCTGAGCCAAAGTGCTGTGGATCTGGCTCATTAGTATTCATGGGCATTTGTCTCTCTAGGGCTGTAGGTTTGCAAGTGTCAAGGCCGGAGCTGGGGAAGGACAGACAATGGCTGGGAGAAAGGAAGGGTCATTACTCCCCTTTTACAGATGGGGAAACTGAGGTACAAAGACTCAACGGTCATTAGGGGCCTCACCTCCTTTGAACTCAATGGGAGTTAGGAGGCTAAGTACCTTTGAGGAGCTGCGATCTAAGTCACAGGCTTGTTACATGGGGCAAAGCAAACTCCAGAGTCCTAGCCCGGTGGCTTAATGCTAACCCCATGCAGGGAGGCCAGAGAGGATCCGGGTGCAGCAATCAGGCCAGGAGCCGGCAGCTTAGAGTTTGCACAGATTTCTCTGGGTCCCTCGCAGCCGGGCGGAGAGGGGGAACCAGGCCCCTGGGTCTGAAGTATTCTGCAGCCACTCTGGCCAGTCGCCTCCTGGTCTCACCCTGCCCGCTCTCCTCAGTACCTTGACAGCAAAAACGCGTCAGGAATGGGACGCAGCTGTTACTGGAGCGCACCGAGCCCCCAGCTGGGACCACGGCGGGGCCTTTAATCTGCAGCCAAGGGCCTGCTTTCCTTCCCGAATTCTTAAGCCTCTTAAGACTCGGCTCATGCACCCGGGCGCCGTAGCATCGTAAATCCTGAGCCAGAGGCCAACAGAGACGCTTGGAAGAAGAAGCAGCTCCCCCCTCCCTCAAGCAAGCTATTTCTTACAGACGAGGAGTCTCAATTAATCCCCTCCCCCAAGCCAACTCCCGCCCCCGATGCCCACATGCCAGGCTTATTTATGGGAAAGAGGCACGTGCGGAGCAGGAAACTACTACTGCTGAGTTCAGCCGGGCTTATTAAAGGGCCAGTACCGCTCTGTGCTGGGACCAGAGCTAGAGCCAGCCTGACTTGCTGCTCCTTCCACCTGCAGGTCCTAGGCACATGGAAAAGTCCCGCTAGGGCATCAGTCTGACAGTCAGCCAATGCTGGGTTGTTGCCTGCAGTCTGTTCTCCCCCCGGACCGTCCGTTGGGTCATCTCCCATTTCGTTTAGGGACCTCTTCTGCCACCTAAGAGGACTCTACAGATAAGACACCTGGGGAGTAAGGAACATTATCCCCACTGGGCAGATGGGTAAACTGAGACGCAGAGCAGCTAAGGCCAAAAAGTGTCTTGAAAGAAAAGCAACAAAACCCTTTTGGAAAGTTAACTCCTGGAACAGATTCCCGTGGCACGGAGCAGCTTCGCGGTCACCTGGAGGCTTTAAATCACGGTAGGGCGGCTCTTTGGTAAAGAGACACTCTAGCTCAACTGGCCGTGCTGCCCTGGGTGCAGGAATCACTTGGGTGAAGTCCCTGCCCTGTGCTCTAAGGGAGGTCAGACTGGCTGGGCATAGCGCTCCCTCTGGGGCTTAACCCCAAGGAATGCATTTAGTCACCTACATAAGATTCTTCAAGCACCTAAATACTAAATTTAGGCACCTCAGTTTGAAACACTTGGACTGAAGGGCTCGGCCAAGCTCACACATCAAGTCGCTGCCATATGTAAGAGCAGACAGAACCCTGGAGTCCGGGACTTTGTCGCCTGCTCTGTTCCTCCGAGATATACTAAGCACGTGACGTGAAGTGGGGCTCTTTGTTCGAGAACAGTTAGGTTCGGCTAGTACGGACCACGCTATACCAAAGCCTGGCTGTGATAAGAACTGAACTGGCGTAGGGTTCCCCAGAGTGCTGTTCACTCCAGCTAAACTCCGTCCCACAATACCCTGCGATTCCACAACTCAGCAGCTGGCACAAGCCGATAGAAAACTTATCAAAACCAAGTTCCAGTCGTTCTGTGTCTTAGTACAAGGTCAAGAGGGGCCTGCCCGGACCAGTCCCTGGAATGCTCGCACCCCAGACAAGGCACAGAACAATAAGGTCAGGAACGGGGATGAACTGATGGGTCGGATGTGAACGATGTGCAAAGAGTTTTGTAGCTTGTGAAATCATCCTATAACTCCTCCTAGCTGACGTGTGACACTGGGAGCACACCTGCAGTGTATGCTGCACCTAACACCGCTGCGTGGGCCGGCTTCCCGCAGACAGTATCGTACAGAACTGGTTTTCTGTACCATGGTGTTACTGGCTATTTGGTCTCTCGGGCGTACGTCATAACGAACCAAAGAGCGGTCAAACAACTGACTGTACAATGCATCAGCAGCACTGATGTTATCTGATTGACGGCCTGGAGAGATGGGGTCGGGGTGGAACACCAGGCTAAAGCCTGCAGGCTAGGTGCAGAGGTACCGAACTGGACTGACCCCCTGATACTGGGCGAACGATCGATGTAACAGTGCACTGGTCGCATCCCCAAGGCACAGTCTGCCTGCCTGGCCCCAGCTGGCCAGGAGAATGTCATGGCTGCGCTGTCCTCTCCTGTGCATGGGGCTCCTCTGGGCAGCAAGATGGGAGCTGACAGCTTTCCTTAATGCCAGGCCAGATCCAGCGCTGCTGTGGGAACAGCTACCAGCTGCTGTGATTGCACGAGCAGAGCATTGGTGGGACAGGTCAGCTCCTGGAGGGGAAAATCCAGGGGCCTGCAGGAAGTGGCAGTTCCCTCAAGTCGTCCTTAGCCTGGTGCCACCTTTCTACTGGATCCTGCCCGCTTGTGCATTGCCTGGCACTTTTTGCAGAACGGGGGCATCAGTGTGGGTCAGATTCCAGCTACGTTCTACCTTTGGACCCTCGTGCCATGTTAATCAGCTTGGGAGCTCGAGAGAACCACGGGGTTGGTCTGTGTCGGTGCTACAAGAGACTGTTGCTCGCGCCAGGAGCAGGCCCGGCGTGACGTCCGGTGTCATCTCAGAATAGCCCTGCGGGAGTTAGTGGGCCTGGCACAGTGTGATTGCGTCCAGGGCCCAGAGGTTATTGTGGGCTGGAGGAGGGGGAGAGCCGGCCGCTCTCAAAAAGTCGACATGGCTTTGGGGATGTGATGGAGAGGCTGGCCGCATCCCGCGGGGCCCCTCCATGCTTCTGGGAAGATATTGGGAATGTGACAAAGCCGCCTCCCCTGCCAAGCCAAACAGACGGCTTTGCTTCATCCGCGGCCTGGTAAAATAAAAGACGCACACTTTATAGCTGAATCCCCTGATAGATTCACAGCTCCCTGGGCCGGGCCGCATTCCTCAGGTCAGACTCTTTGGCCGGCATTTTCCTTGTTACGACAGGGCTCTCCAGTTCTGTGTGCAGAGCCTGGAATGCGCTCGCTGCCCAGAGACCCCGACCCCCACGCGTTTCTCCACGCTCTGCCTACTTCGCCCGGTTACACTTCAGCCCTGCTGAGCTAACTTCCCAGCATGCCCTGCGTTACCCCCAGCCTGTTCTCTAGCTCAGTGCTACTCAAAGTGGTGGTCCGTGGACCGGTGCTGGTCCGCGAGCCACCAGCAGCCGGTCTGCACGCACATTAGAAAAAAAAAATGCCAGTCCCCCACATCAGATAGCTTGAGAAGCACTGCGTCTAGCTGCTGTTCGCGCCCCTATGCTCCATCATCCTTCCTCTCCATCTCCCTCCCCAGGCCTCAGCTGCTCCAGGTGTGGTATGAAGGCCAGAGGCCCCCCGGGCTCACAAGTGGGGCCAGCTTTGCAGGGCGGCTCTGCACGCCGGATGCACGCTGGGGGGGCAGATCCTTTGAAAATCTGCTGGAGCGATCTTTGGCAAACCCAGCTCCGGATGCGGAGCCTGCGAACAGCAGGCCGTGAAACCTGGCCCTCAATGCTCAGTCTCAACTTCCGGCGCCGCTAGGACCCAGAGTGTAGAAAATTGTGTTTGCTGCTGGTGCATCTGGATTCTCTCTGCTGGAGATGCACAGAGAGGGGGGAGTGCTGGGCTGGAGGGAGGAGGGCACAAGAGCCGGAACAGGCAGGCAGGAGAAAAGGGGAGAGGGAATCACAGAAAACAGCAGGAGCTGCAGGGAGAGAGAGGAGGAGGAGCCTCTTATGTACCTCACTAGCACCTGCAGGAGCCTGGACTGTTAACTCCAGCTTCTCAGGGAGCTTCCTGTGTCCTGCTGCTTCCCCGGACCCACTTGAGGAGAACAGGCTGTCAGCTGAAGTAGTAGGAGCCAGTTAGGCCCTTAAGATGCTGACAACTTCCCTCGCTCAGGCCCTGCTACCAGCCTGCCTATTTGTCCCCTTCAGCTGAGTGTTGAGAGCCACTATCGCGGGCACAGAACAGCAGCCAGGAGTGAAAGAAGAAAACGCCCCTTGGGGGCAGCATTCAGAAAAAGAAAGCAAGCAAAGGAAGCTTTTCTGTCTAAGCAGGAAGGAGCTCTCCTGAGACACATAGACACGAATGTCCACGGTGAGCCTTCAAAGTTTTGAAGAGAGCCTTTCGAAGGTTTGGCCCAAGTGAGGGGGCATTTGAGCTCCCCGCCTCAGGGGCCAAAATGTTGTGGGCCGGCCCTGGATGGAGAAGACAGACTCTCAGTGGCAGTGGGTCAGCTGGGGGGTGGGCTGGGTGCTCCAGAGGAGGTAGAGGCCATGCCCAGGCTGAGACCAGGCTGTCTCTCTCCCAGAAGCCCCAGGGGCAGGGTGAGTAGAAATCCCTGCGCTCCAGCCAGACTCCTACCACGGCACATTTCGCGAGAGGGGGCCAATGCGAGATGCTGATTCGGGCTAGTGACGGTCCGTGCAGTGAGCTCGGCAGCCAGCGGGGAATTAGGAGCCGGTTTAGCCTTGTAGCCAAAAGGCTTCATGTCCTTTGGCGATGGCATTACATCCCAGTTACCTTCGGCCTGAAATTGACAGAGCTGCAGCACTAACGGGTGCTAATCCAACCCGCATCAGCAGCATGGGCGGGGGTGTCCTTCTGCCAAGGGCAGCCGCTGCTGGCTCTGGGGACGCTGCAGCATGGCAGCCCTGCCACCAAAGACGGACCCCAGCATGCCGGGGCTGATCCGTCCCAGCCCCGCTCTCACACGGGCTGCTCCTTTCAGCATGGCAGGCCTCTTCGTGAAACGTGACATGCACGACACACAACAAACCCACGGCACTAAGAGGGAGCGCCAGATCCGGGGAGGAGCGACTTCAGGGAGTGGGATGAGATATTGGGAATGAGGAGCTAAGGGAAAGCAGAGAAACACGGCCCCTGCAAGGAAGTCAGTCACTGCCTACCCTTCCTGTCTGCATCGTTTCCCTCCCCTTTTGTCTGTCTGTCTTTTCTGTTTAGATTATGAGCTCGTTGGGCCAGGGGCTGTCTCTCGCCACATCTATGAACAGTGCCTCGCGCAATGGGGTCCTGACCTCCCTGGGGGTCTCTATCCAGGTAGCTGTAGGAGCTGTACCTGGGACAAAGCCCAGTGCGGTGAGGGCCGCTGCAGGAATTCTCGCTCTGAATAGTTGCGGGGGCGTTGGTTCCTTATGGCAAGCTGGTGCATTGCATGCTCGGCTCTGCAGTGTCTGCAGGTGCCTGTGTGAAGGTGAGACCAGCCGCGTGGGCTGTATCTGGCCTGCAGGCTGCATTTTGACCCTCCCAGCGGCTATTTCAGTGAGCTGCCCATTTAGCGGCATTGATTTTCAGTGCAAAAATTAAAACCAACCAACCAGCCCAGCAGAATCATTAACGTCTCAGCCAGCAAAGTAGAATTAAATGCCACTTTGGGTTATAAATTCTGCCTCTGCTGAATAATACATAACCAGATTCTGTTCAGTTGTATCTTTAGCACATGGTACGTTTCCTAGGCTGACTATTAATAGCATATGGGCTATTTTTTCCCCTCTAAGTTGTCAGGTTTTGGTGTCACTTGACACTAAATAGAGAGGAAAAACAGCTCGTCAGAATGCGTGATACTAAAAACGAATGGCTGGGGGTTGGGGAGTCTTTTGAGAAACGGCAGCGTGACCCAAGTCAAACTCTGCTCTGCTTTAGTAAAGAATATAATAGCAACCCTAGGAATTGCCAGCCTGGGGGCCATCTAGCCAAGCCCCCTGCCTCTGACGGCTGCTGCAGAGAAAAGCGAAATAAACCCTGCAGTGACGGCATAGCCTGCACCAAGGGAATCTTTCCTTCTAACCCCTACCAGGAAGAGGTTGGTCAATACCCCGGAGTGGCGGCAAAACGGTCCAGTGGCTACAGCACTCGCCTTGGACTCAGGAGATGTAGGCTCAATTTCCTGCTTTGCTACAGAAGTTCTCCGTGACCTTGGGCAAGTTACTTAGACTTGATGTGCTTCAGTTCCCCATCTGTCCAATAGGGTTTCACAAGCTACTTCAGTGCTGGGGCCAGATAAAGACCATAGCTAAAAGCATGCAGGTCTATTCCTCTAACAGAACTCTGGATGTTCTCTCTATCAATGTCCTGTCCTTTTTGGAATCCTGCTAAGCTCTTAGTCCCAACACTCTCTTGTGGCAATGAGTTCCACAGGTTCCTTCTGCACTGAGTAAAAAAGCATTTCCTTTTACCACTTGCAGTGTTCCATTGGCCAACCCCTGGCTTTGTGATGATGAGAGTGCAAACAGGAGCGGCCCCTGGGCCTTCTCTCCACCGTTCATTGTTGTGTGTCACGTCTCTTGTTATTCGCCTCTTGTCTGAACCGAACCGGCCTGGGCTTTTCAGTCTCTCCATGGGATGGATGGCGCTTCAGGTCTTGACTCCATCTTGTTGCCCATCTCTAAACCACGCCTATTTCTGCAATCTCCTGTTTGAAGCAAGGTGAGCAAGCAGAACGAACACAGTAGCCAGGTGAGCATGTCCAGCCACTTCATATAATGGTCCTTTTGGTCCAGTCACTCTGCTGTCCCATCTCACCCCTTATGCTATCACCATCTGGGGCCAACTCAGCTCCAACATCCTAGTGCACTGGGCTAACAAAGTCCCCTTGTGCTGGCCCAGCGAGGCACCCTGAGGGGAGGCAAGGACGGCCTCTGGATCTGCAGCCAGCTGTGAAGCGCAGGCCTGTTGCAGCTGGGCCCCGGCAAAAACCCAAAGGCAAAAATAACCTCAAGCCTTGCAGAGTAACCTTGAGATTCCTTCTGTGCCAGCACGTTTGCCGTGCCGAGCTTGGCATTTCTGAGCACTGCTGATGGACGGTACGGTTGAGCGCCTCCCACCCTCACAGACTACGCACCTGCGGGACAGCCATGTATGCAGAGGGACCCAGCAGCCACAGCTGCAGTCAGGGTGCTGGGACACACGCAGCATCCAGCACGGGTGGCCATTGCTAGGGTCGCTTTAATCACAGCTCTGAGCTGCTGGCCAGGGATGTGACATGTAAGGAAAGGAGGGAGGAGAATCATTTATCTCGCATTAAAAATGCCAATTAGCTAATTTAATCACCTGCATCCGCCTATTTCTAAAGCCAACCCTAGCCAGCACCAAGCTGTCTGTCACTTCCGACTCTGCTCTTGCTAGACCTAGCCCGGGCTTGGAAGGGGAGATGAATGACTCAGGAGTGGAAGCAGGCTCTGGGGTGAGGCTGGGAGGTGAAGTCTGTCTGGGGTGAGGATCTAAGATGGGGGGAAAGGAGGGATTAGGGGGAGCTATGTTAGCGGCGCTGAGCCCCATGTAGCCAGCTGGCTCCCTGCAGAGCCCCGATTAGACGCTCGGAGCTGAACGTCACGAGGCACACGTCTTCGGAACGAACTCATGAGGAACCAGCCCGGCTCCTGCCAGGGTTCTGTCTCTTTCATACAAACAACGTCCTTTACAAGACTGAATGCAATGAAAGGCGTGGCGGGACCCGAGATGAAAGGGAGACGCTCCCTCTGAACTGAGATGCAGACGTTTATCTGCGGAAACTAAGATTGAACTCCGATTTATCTGCCCTCTGGAGAGAAGGCGCCAGTCAAGGGAGTTTGTCTCCTCTGCATCCTATGTGCCGGGAAGGGCTCGAGGCAGAGAGGACGCAGAGGCTGGTTGCCCACTGTGATGCACTGCACATCATGGGTGCTGGGCCGGTGACGGAGAGTCCACCCTGGAGGGCTGTGTTCTGCCCTCAGCTCCGCCACCGATTCCCTGGGTGGCCTTGGGCCAATCCCTTCGCCAAACACAGGCGACTGAAGTGCCTCTTGGGGCAGCGGCCATCTCAGCATTTGTACAGTGCCCGGCGCAACGAAGGCTCAATCTTGGCCAAGGCTGCTGCGATAGACCTAATACTAGACAGGTAATCACTGCAGCATGGCCAGTGACTCAGGTGCTTTTTGCAGCTGGCTGAGCTGGGCCTTGGGGTGGAGAAGGAATGGGGCCCAGAGAGGCCACATAGTCTGCAGTGACCCCCCCTCAAGGTCATTCTTGGCAGTATCATTGGTGTTCTTATAATGATGGGCTTTAGCCACCAGGTGTTCCAGGGCTGCGAGCGAGGGGAGCTGGCATGCCCGGGCTAACACGCCGACTTATACAAAGGTCCCATGGCCCATGACCACCAGCGCTCAGCAGCCTCTCTGTGTCCAGGCTGGTGGCACCACTTGGTGAGGGATGCACGGCTGGCTCAGATGCTGGGGGGGGGGGCAGGGCGGGGGGAAGCTGGCAAGGAGAGGGGGAGTGCAGGGGTCTGCTTGGTCCCTGGCATGTGGGAACCTAATGTAATGCCGTGCCAGCTTCTGTGGGTACCTGGCATAACATCCCTTACATCACGGCATATGGGTATGAGACCTGAACCTCTCCCCACCACAGAAAATGGGGAACCCCCCATCTGGGAATGAACGCTCCTGCCATAACTTCACCCTCTGCTCCCTGGAGGTGCCCAGGAGTGAGGGTCCTTGCTATGGGTTTGGCAGCCAGCTGTGACTCCTCCCCGTCCTGCGAGAGGGTAGTGGGGGGGATGTAGGGGCTGGTACACAGCTTGGGGGCTGAGGGAGTGAGGATATCGCAGACAGCTTCCCCCAGCACAAGCCACAGCGCAGGGCTGGAGCAGCTAAGCCTGGGACGTGGGGGGGCAGGGCCGGGGCGGGGGGGGGGGGGGGCTGAGGCATTGGACCAGAGCGAGGGAAGGCGGGGGCTGCCGAGGCCCAACAGGCGGCTGGGGCCGCTGGGAGTGGAATTGGAAACGTTCGTAATCCTCCAGTCCCGGAACGCTTGATTCCCTGGTAATCCCCCCATTTCCCTGTGAGGCGCCGGCAGGATGCCAGGGCTCTATTTGGAGGGATTTGGGGGTGCTCCAGGCTCTCCTTCACACAGGCCAACGCCGTGGCCAGCAGCTGGTCTCAGCGCGTGCCTGAGGGCTGCACTCATAACGCACGGGGGGCGGCTTGGGAGGCAGAGACATTCCCAGCTAGCCCCAGGAGAGGCACCCAGCAGCAGCCCGCCCTTCCCCATTCTGCCCTCTGCACCCTCCACCCAGGACCCCGGGAGCCGCCCCACTCACAACGACAACGAGCTGACATTTGGACAAGGTCTCCCACCCCAGGGGGCTCCACAAACTGGCCACACAAAAGGCAGCCACCTCTGGGGTGGAACACGATGGCAACCTAGCACAACGGGATAGGACAGGAGCCCTTGTCAGGCAGAAGGTAATTCTCCTTGTAGGCATTTGCCCGAGACACTGGGGTCTAACGTGCTGACTCTCAGGAGAGGGCCACGAATGCTTAGGGCCGCATTTTTCCACCTTGTGGGACAGATTCCACGCCGCAGAACAGCGCCCCCTAGGGGGCATCAGGCTCAGAAGGGAGAGCGCCCCCTGCAGCGTGATGCATCGGCAGCACAGCACCCCTTAGCGTGGTGCCGGGGCACCCGAGTCCACACTGACTCCCCTGGAGGAGCACATGCTGTCGAGTCTCCCACCGTACACCCTGAAACACCGGGCCCATTTGTGCTGCATTAGGGGCAGCGCTGACTGTGAGGGGAGACTGCCAGTGCTTCATTTGTGCCACAGCTTGCCAGGGCTGAGCCCCGGGCACCTCTGGGCCTGGCAGTTCAGAGCCCCGGCACCTCTGGGCCCGGCAGTTCAGAGCCCCGGGCACCTCTGGGCCCGGCAGTTCAGAGCCCCGGCACCTCTGGGCCCGGCAGTTCAGAGCCCTGGGCACCTCTGGGCCCGGCAGTTTGTAGCCCCGGCACCTCTGGGCCCGGCAGTTCAGAGCCCTGGCACCTCTGGGCCCGGCAGTTCAGAGCCCCGGGCACCTCTGGGCCCGGCAGTTCAGAGGCCCGGCACTTCTGGGCCCGGCAGTTCAGAGCCCCGGGCACCTCTGGGCCCGGCAGTTCAGAGCCCCGGCACCTCTGGGCCCGGCAGTTCAGAGGCCCGGCACCTCTGGGCCCGGCAGTTCAGAGCCCCGGCACCTCTGGGCCTGGCAGTTCAGAGCCCCGGGCACCTCTGGGCCCGGCAGTTCAGAGCCCCGGCACCTCTGGGCCCGGCAGTTCAGAGCCCCGGCAACTCTGGGCCCGGCAGTTCAGAGCCCCGGCACCTCTGGGCCCGGCAGTTCAGAGCCCCGGCAACTCTGGGCCCGGCAGTTTGTAGCCCCGGCACCTCTGGGCCCGACAGTTCAGAGCCCCGGCACCTCTGGGCCCGGCAGTTCAGAGCCCCGGCATCTCTGGGCCCGGCAGTTCAGAGGCCCGGCACCTCTGGGCCTGGCAGTTCAGAGCCCCGGCACCTCTGGGCCCGGCAGTTCAGAGCCCCGGCAACTCTGGGCCCGGCAGTTTGTAGCCCCGGCACCTCTGGGCCCGGCAGTTCAGAGCCCCGGCACCTCTGGGCCTGACAGTTCAGAGCCCCGGGCACCTCTGGGTCCGGCAGTTCAGAGGCCCGGCACCTCTGGGCCTGGCAGTTCAGAGGCCCGGCACCTCTGGGCCCGGCAGTTCAGAGCCCCAGCACCTCTGGGCCCGGCAGTTCAGAGCCCCGGCACCTCTGGGCCCGGCAGTTCAGAGCCCCGGGCACCTCTGGGTCCGGCAGTTCAGAGCCCCGGTACCTCTGGGCCTGGCAGTTCAGAGCCCCGGCACCTCTGGGCCCGGCAGTTCAGAGCCCCGGCATCTCTGGGCCCGGCAGTTTGTAGCCCCGGCACCTCTGGGCCCGGCAGTTCAGAGCCCCGGCACCTCTGGGCCCGACAGTTCAGAGCCCCGGGCACCTCTGGGCCCGGCAGTTCAGAGCCCCGGGCACCTCTGGGCCCGGCAGTTCAGAGCCCCGGCACCTCTGGGCCTGGCAGTTCAGAGCCCCGAGCACCTCTGGGCCCGGCAGTTCAGAGCCCCGGCAACTCTGGGCCCGGCAGTTTGTAGCCCCGGCACCTCTGGGCCCGGCAGTTCAGAGCCCCGGCATCTCTGGGCCCGGCAGTTCAGAGCCCCGGCACCTCTGGGCCCGGCAGTTCAGAGCCCCGGCACCTCTGGGCCCGGCAGTTCAGAGCCCCGAGCACCTCTGGGATTGCCACATCAGTTATGAATGTAAAAAAAAATGGCACCCCTTTTATTACAAATTAAGCCCCGGAGAGCACCCCCTGTAGATCCTCCCCACTCATTGCAACACCCTGCGTTTCTCCTAGCCAAACATTGCTAGGCCTGACCATGCTTCGCTTAGATCTGCCCAGATCCTAGCCCCCAGAAATGAAGACGCCCTAAAATCCCGCCTGTCCCACAAAAAAGGAGGCTCTTTAGATACAGGAACTCAGTGTTATTCAATGGCCTTGGGACGGGATGATGGGAATGCAGGCGTGGACAAGAGTAACAAGAAGGTTTCTTCAGGTATGTTGGCAACAAGAAGAAAGCCAAGGAAAGTGTGGGCCCCTTAATGAATGAGGGAGGCAACCTAGTGACAGAGGATGTGGAAAAAGCTAATGTACTCAATGCTTTTTTTGCCTCTGTCTTCACTAACAAGGTCAGCTCCCAGACTGCTGCGCTGGGCATCACAACATGGGGAATAGATGGCCAGCCCTCTGTGGAGAAAGAGGTGGTTAGGGACTATTTAGAAAAGCTGGACGTGCACAAGTCCATGGGGCTGGATGAGTTGCATCCGAGAGTGCTAAAGGAATTGGCGGCTGTGATTGCAGAGCCATTGGCCATTATCTTTGAAAACTCGTGGCGAACCGGGGAAGTCCCAGATGACTGGAAAAAGGCTAATGTAGTGCCCATCTTTAAAAAAGGGAAGAAGGAGGATCCTGGGAACTACAGGCCAGTCAGCCTCACCTCAGTCCCCGGAAAAATCATGGAGCAGGTCCACTTACATGAGAGGAACAGTCAGCATGGATTCACCAAGGGAAGGTCATGCCTGACTAATCTAATCGCCTTCTATGATGAGATTACTGGTTCTGTGGATGAAGGGAAAGCAGTGGATGTATTGTTTCTTGACTTTAGAAAAACTGTTGACACGGTCTCCCACAGTATTCTTGTCAGCCAGTTAAAGAAGTATGGGCTGGATGAATGCACTATAAGGTGGGTAGAAAGTTGGCTAGATTGTCAGGCTCAACGGGTAGTGATCAATGGCTCCATGTCTAGTTGGCAGCCGGTATCAAGTGGAGTGCCCCAGGGGGTCGGTCCTGGGGCCGGTTTTGTTCAATATCTTCATAAATGATCTGGAGGATGGTGTGGATTGTACTCTCAGCAAATTTGCGGATGATACTAAACTGGGAGGACAGGTAGATACGCTGGAGGGCAGGGATAGGATACAGAGGGACTTAGACAAATTGGAGGATTGGGCCAAAAGAAATCTGATGAGGTTCAATAAGGATAAGTGCAGGGTCCTGCACTTAGGACGGAAGAACCCAATGCACAGCTACAGACTAGGGACTGAATGGCTCGGCAGCAGTTCTGCAGAAAAGGACCTAGGGGTGACAGTGGATGAGAAGCTGGATATGAGTCAGCAGTGTGCCCTTGTAGCCAAGAAGGACAATGGCATTTTGGGATGTATAAGTAGGGGCATAACAAGCAGATCGAGGGACGTGATTGTTCCCCTCTATTCGACATTGGTGAGGCCTCGTCTGGAGTACTGTGTCCAGTTTTGGGCCCCACACTTCAAGAAGGATGTGGATAAATTGGAGAGAGTCCAGAGAAGGGCAACAAAAATGATTAGGGGTCTGGAACACATGAGTTATGAGGAGAGGCTGAGGGAACTGGGATTGTTTAGTCTGCAGAAGAGAAGAATGAGGAGGGATTTGATAGCTGCTTTCAACTACCTGAGAGGTGGTTCCAAAGAGGATGGTTCTAGACTATTCTCAGTGGTAGAAGAGGACAGGACAAGGAGTAATGGTCTCAAGTTGCAGTGGGGGAGGTTTAGGTTGGATATTAGGAAAAACTTTTTCACTAGGAGGGTGGTGAAACACTGGAATGCATTACCTAGGGAGGTGGTAGAATCTCCTTCCTTAGAAGTTTTTAAGGTCAGGCTTGACAAAGCCCTAGCTGCGATGATTTAATTGGGGATTGGTCCTGCTTTGAGCAGGGGGCTGGACTAGATGACCTCCTGAGGTCCCTTCCAACCCTGAGATTCTATGATTCTATGACTAGCACTTTCCATTTCAATTGCTTGGAACGCCCCTGATGGCCAGGGTCCAGCACCATCTGCTTCCCGCGTAGCCAGGGGTCTGGTGAGCAAGAGCCAGACCGGGCTGGGAGCTGCGTGGATGGCCCGGGGCGGGAGTCTGGGTTGGATCTGCGGACAGCGAACCAGGCAGCTTGGGAGGTGCGCGGGCAGAGCCTTGTGTCACGTGTGGGTCGGTGGATCAGTTCCCCGGGCCCAGCCTCACCCTTGGCACCAGGCTCGCATGCATGTCCACAGAGACGCTCCTTCCCAACCTCCTCCTCCTTCTTCTCTTGTCCTCCCGCCCGCCCTGTTCCTCCAGGGTCCGTCCTGCAGCCCCGCGCCTGCTGTCAGCTCAGATCCGTCGTCTGCTAGGGAGATGGAACCCTCCACGAGCTGGGGGCCAGCCAAGCAAACACGGGAGCGGCCAGTGTCATGGAAAATCTCAGCGGCAGCCAAGGGGAGTGTTTGTGCCAACAGAAACTGGCAATTTTTCGCTTTGTGTTGGAGCCTGGCCAGGCCTGTCCTGTGTGGGTCTCGTTCCAAGCCCTTCTCCCCAGCTCCAGGCAAACATTCCTCGAATCACACCCCCACCCCGCTCGCCGGGTGCCTCCCCCTCTTGTTAGTGCAATGGGGTCACTGCGACCACAACTCTCCCCCGAGCCAGCTTGCTCTGTGCAGCCACCAGGATCCAGGGGCTGGGAAGGCGACTTGGGCAGTGCAAGGATGGGGACTTCAGCCCCAAAGGGGAGCCGTGTTGAGAGTGCCATGGGGGCTCTGGGTTACTAATGGGCTCGGCGGGAGACCATGGGAATGGGCACATTGGAAACACACCCAACGAAATGAGAAAAGGGCAGCAAGTCAGCGGCCTTGAACCCCCACATCCAGCTCTCTGTGTCCCAGGCCCGTGGTGGCTTTTACTCCTCTCCCCCTGGCAGCCTCCCAAGAGGCTCTGCCATTCTTCCCTCTTTCCCAGTTGCTCAGATCCCGCCCCCTTCCGGGTTAGAACATCTGTCCACAGAGTTTAAGGCCAGAAGATGCTGTGAGACCCCCCAAGCCTGACCTCCAGGCTAGCACGGGCAATTGCCCCTCTATGGAGCCCAAAGATCGCCAGTGAGACCAAAGCACATCAGTGCTCAGGGGATTTCAGGGCCACAGGCAGAGAATGGGGTGCCCAAGCTGGCCCTGCTTCCCGAGGCCAACCGACACTGGGCCACGCTATTACAGCCCCCCGGAGACTCGACCGTGACATGCCCTGGGGGGAGAAGAGGAGGGTGCAGCAGTGCCCGAGGCCTCATGATAGCAGGGAAATGACGTGAGATCCAGCCAGCTGATCCCAGCCAGCAAACCGCACTTCACGCTGCAGAGGAAGCTGAAAACATCCCAAGGTCACTGCCCATCTGAGCTGGGGGAAAATTCCTTCCGACTCCACGTACGGGGATCAGCTCGGCCCTGAGCCTGTGAGCAAAAACCAGCCAGCACCTGAGCGACAGCCCTGGCCCACCCCAGCCAACGTCCCATCTCCAGTCAGGGACATCCCTGATGCTTCAGAAGGAGAAAAACAAACACACACAATGCCTGGGGGAGTGGGGCGGAGAATCCTTCCTGACCCCTGCCAGTAATTAGCTGAAACCCTGAGGCATGAGATTCTAGGGAAGCACTGGGACTCAGGACTTCATCCCCACGGGGGACGCCGGGACTTGGGGTTTCAGCCCCGGCACTTGCTATGAGACGTCAGTCCCGAGTCCCAGCACATGTCGCAGGGCTGAAGCTCAGAGCCCCAGTGCCCCCTTCCCTCCCTGCAGGGCTAAAACCCCAAGCCCCTTCCTCCTCTCCCCCATGGGGCTAAAGCCCCAAGCCCCCTTCCCCTTCTCCCCGACAGGACCCAAGCCCCAAGCCCCCTTGCAGGACTAAAGCCCCCCTTCCCCTTCTCCCCGACAGGACTAAAGCCCCAAGCCCCCTTGCAGGACTAAAGCCTCAAGCCCCCTTCCCCCCAAACTGCAGGGCTAATGCCCTAAGCCCCTCCCCCTCCCGCTGGGCTAAAGCCCCAAGCCCCCTTACTTCCCCTGATGGGGCTAAAGCCCCAAGCCCCCTCCCCCCCCCGGAACTAAAGCCCAGAGCACTGAATTGGGTGGGGGGGACCTCCAGGAAATAATCTTTAAGAATTTAAGCCCTGCTCAGAAGGGATCCTGGAGGCTGTTGAGCCCTCCCGCCCCCCCACGTGCGTCCATGTTTGCACATATGTGCGTTTGCATAGGTGCGGGTGCCCATGTCTGGGTGCTCAGCCGTTTGCCCCGAACCTGCCACCAGCCCTCCCACTCCAGCTGACAGGGACGGCGGGTTACATAATAGAAACCGTGACAACCTGCCCCCCGCCTTGCCCCCCCCCCACGAGGATTTCGACGGGATTGGGTGATCTCCCGCGTGGCTCAGCTAAGCCACGGCTGGAGATAATGACTGACCCAGCGGCTGAGGACAGCTCTGGCCTGTGGTCGCTGGCCGAAAGGGCGCCTGGCCAGCAGCCAACGTCACGGCCCGGCCAAAGGGGCCAGAGCTGGAGGCCCCGTAAAGCTAGGGGGTGCTCACACAGGGGAGACAGAGCTAGAGGGTACCAGGGACCCATAAAGGAGCGAAGCCGGGACAGTGCTTGGGTGGAAGACCACCAATGACACCCCCGGGTGCTGCCAGAAGTGGGTGAACACTCTTCCCTTGCCCGGCCAGCGGGGGTGCTGTGCTGCTGGGGGTGGCCACCTTTTGATGGATAGAACCTGCTGCCCCTCCTGCAGCCCCCCCCAGTTTAAAGACATCCCCAGCTATGGCTGAAACCCCCCCCCAATTCCCAAAACAGGCCCCCCTCACTCCAGGCCCCTGACCCTGGGGCCAGACCTGTCTCCCTGCCCCTGGCCCAATAATGCCAGGAGACACCCCGCCCGGCCCTGAATTCCAGAAAATTTGTGGGTAGCGTGTCCCCAGAAACCCAATTATCAATGCCCTGGGCTGCCTCTCCTGCTCCCTGCATCGCCTCCGAGTTGTTCCCCCACACCCCAGTCCTCCTGGTATCATCCCCACTGTGCCCCTTGGTTATCCACCCCTTCAAACCCCCAGGGCGCCCCCCCCCCGCCGTTTGGGTGGGCACCTGGCGACAATTCCTTGTGGAATGATCAGGGAAGCAGAGTTTGGCTGAACAACTAAACTCAAGGTAAAGAGGGTCCCTGCAAGCCCGTCTGCTTGACAGGGGGGCCGGCGGTGTCTCTGGTCCTGACCCTGGAGAAGAGCTCCGGGGATGGGGAAAATCCAGGCAACCCCCAAGGGACTGAAAGCAGCTTTGCAAGGCAGGGGGCAGTGAGCGCCTCGTCAGCCAACGGTACATCACACAGCCCCTCTCATCCCGAGAGGGGAGCAGCAAACCACACCCGGTGCAAACTCACCCCTCACTGACATGCAGCCACCTCTGAGCTGCAACGAGGCAGCTGTTTACCCGCACACACAACAGTTTAGGACGGAGAGCAGAAAAGCCTACCCCCCTGAAACAGGGATGGCGTTGGACCGGGAGCCCCCAGTGCTTTTGTGACAGTGGCCTGGGTCACCTGACATGCAACATCCCCATTCAAAACACTTGGGCCACGAGCCGGGTGGCACTACTCAGTGTGTGTCATGTCCCCGGTCTGGCACAGGAGGACCCGGCCTTTAGCACAAGGGGTTCATGCTCTGAGCTCTGGGAGTCCCAGGTTTGGTCGCTGGCAGCTGCTTTCCCCCTAGCCCGGAGGGGAGTTCTCCCTGGGGAGGTGAGTGAAGAACCGGGGCCCAACATGCTGCTGTCTCACACAAGCGACTGGAGGAAACTGCCATTCGTCATAGACCTCCTGCTGCTTATTTACACAAGCAGTTGGTGAGCAACCTAATTATCTGCTAATTAACCAGGCTTTGCCCGCCTGCCAGGGGAGCGCTGACAAAGGCGTGGAAGGGCGTGGTTAGTTCCCGGTGTCTTGCTGCTGAGCCAGGGCAGTAGAGTGTGTCTGAGGTCTGGGAGCCAGGCGTTTCCCTGTTAATCCCCGGGCCAGGCTAGTTCAGAGGTGGGGACACAGACTTGCTCTGCGGCCCAGTTCCAGGAGGGCTGAAAGGCAGCTGGTGTCACACTCACGTTCTACACCCCCTGGGACGGGGAAGCCAAGCAATCCTTCTCCTCCAGCGATGCTTGTCCATCTGGGTCAGCACAGCCTGCCTCCCATCAACAGTGAGAGTGCCCTTTCCAGCCAGACATGACCCCCCTTTTACAGATGGGGAAACTGAGGCACAGAGCAGGGACCTGACTTGAGAAAGCAGCTCAGTGATTAACCTCCGGAGAGAACCCAGGCCTCCTTCTGTCTCTCTCCCAGTACACTGGGCTGCCTCCCATCTCTTCCAGTATCCAGCAGCATCTGCTGCAAGGGACCTTCACCCTACTTCTCAGAGACACGCCCCCACCCCAGAGATGGGCTCTCTGGATCTTGGAATCTGGATGCAGATGATCCAAATAGGTGGCCCACGGGGCTGGAGTAAAACAAAAGGGATCCTAGCCTCATGCCTTGGGTGCCAGCTCCTGGAGCAAGACAAGGTCAGAATCTTAACTTTCTTTTTAAAAGATTCTGTTTCCAGCCTTCATGGATGCAAAGAAAAGCTTGGAAACTTCACAAGGGTAACCAATGTCTGCCTGAGTCAGCAGAGAGCCTGAAACAAGAGCTCTAAGATGTGTGAGTGGCCCCATTTGTAGTGATCCTGAAACTTGCCACCACCCCAAAAAGGGGCGAGGCGTAGCATGGGGATGAGAGTTGTGCCGAGGGCCCCAAATTGCCCTATTTCAGCCCTGGAGGCACGGCACTCTCCTTCCCAGAGTGTGGCCTGTTCTCGCTACGCTACCAGCAATCCAAACTCCTGCCCAAGACACAAGAGCTCCTAACCCTCCTCAGCCCCACAAACTACCTTCCGCTGTCTGATCGCCTCCTGTTTCTGAGCTACTGAGCCCGGGACGTGGGCAGAGCTGTGTGGCCTGAGCAGGGCTGGTAGCTGCTCTTTCGTATGCTGCATTCACCCCTGGGTGCTCAGCTTTCTGCTCACCCCCAGGCATAGCTGCACTGGGCACCCTGCAGGCCAGGAGTCAGGGCTGTACCTTGTGACCTGGTCATGAACACCTCGCCCCCAGGCAGCTGCTCCTCCTGTCTCCTCCCGCTCTCGTCTTCACGCCTCCTTCCATGCTGGAACTCCCTCCCCATGGCCACCGGGAGACCTGCGCCCCCTGCCCCGCTCCCCCTGCATATCCCACCCTGAAATACGGGGCTGATAGACTGGGTCAATTCTCTAGCCTACCCAGGGCTGTACCCATTCCCTAAGGAGTGTGGGTAGGCAGACAGACAGACACACAGACATAGACAGATAGAGAGAGGGAGCGGGGTGTGTGTGTATGGGGATAGATAGATAGACAGATAGATAGATGGAGGGGGTGTATGGAGATAGACAGACACACAGACAGACCGAGAGATAGATTAGATTAAATAATTACTTCAAAACAAGAAATCATCATATGCTCCCACCCACTGTACGAAAAAAAGGATTAGGAAACCAACCTGGAGATAGGGTGACCAGATGTCTCAATACGATCGGTATCATCCCGATATTAGGGGCTTTGTTTTATATACTCTACTATTTCCCCCCCCCGCCCCTCCTCAACACCCCCAAAAAGAGCCCTGATTTTTCACACTTGCTATCTGGTCACCCTACCTGGAAACGATGCAAGAGACCCAAAACAAGGATCAACACTGCTGATGACACCCATCCAACACAAAGACAAAAAGGGGAACCAGCTATAACAACGCCACAAAGCACCACCTCCAGGAGAAACCAGGGCACCCAGACCCACCACATGGACACTACACAACCCCCCAGCGTCATCAACCTGTCAAGAGTACCCCTCACTGGACTGAATTATCTGTTCTCTCCAAGGGACGGAGCTTCTGCCCCACCACAGAACCCGGTACCGTGCTAACAGGTGGAGAATTAGAAGAATTCTTTTGCCGACTCTTTCTCAAAGAATTCGTTCACAACGAAGATGACACCACCCACAACTACCCCATCCCCACCAACAGTCATAAGAAAGAGAACCATCTGACTGGACACTCCACAGCAGCCAGAACCACCCACTTTACCGTTACATGGATTGCTTCAGGAAAAAAATTGTCTCAGAAATCCTTCACAAATGTCACATCCATTCAATCTTTCCTCCAGCGAGAGGACAACCATACAGTCCCTGAAATCCAACCCCCACAGAGTGATCAAAGCAGCAGACAAAAGGAGAACCATCGTAGTCCTCAACTGTAGTGACTATGTTAATTAGGCCAACTAACAGCTCTCCGACAACACCTATTCTACAGAACGCAAAGAAGACCATGTGCCACAATCCACATAGGAATTTAAGGATTGCACCAAAAAACTCCACCAGAAACTCTACATCCTCATCCCCCACAAACCCACCCCAGGGACCTTCTACATGCTCCCAAGAGGCACAAGCCAGGGAACCCAGGCAGACCCATCCTATCAGGCTATAGCACTCTTACTGAAGGAATATCAGGACTCACAGAATCCATCCTCAAATCACTCACCACACAAAGGGTCAGTTTCCTCCAGGACACAACTGACTTCTTCCAGAAACTCTAAAACATTAACAACCTCCCTCAGAACCCCATCCTTACTGCCATGGATATCACCTCCCCTATACACCAACATCCCTCACCATGACAACTTTGCTGCCTGCCTCCGATATCTTCCAGTCAGGAGATGAGAGACTGAGCCAGGGACATGATAACAGCTTTCAGGTACATAAAACATTGTTACAAAAATTGTTCTTTTTAACCTCTGAGGATAGGACAGGAAGCAATGGGCCTAAATTGCAGCAAGGGAGGTTTAGGTTGGACATTAGGAAAAACTTCCTAACTAGCTAGGTGGTTAAGAACTGGAATAAATTGCCTAGGGAGGTGGTGGAGTCTCCATCTCCAGGTTTTTAAGAACAGGTCAGACAAACACCTGGCGGGGATGGTCTAGTTATTACGTAGTTCTGCCTTGAGTGTGGGGGACTGGACTAGATGACCTCTCGCGGTCCCTTCCAGTCTTACCCTTCTATGATTCCATGGTAAGATGATGGACAACACTCGGAAATCCACCTCAAATATCTCACCAGACTCATCCATTCCATCCTCACCCACAACAACTTTATATTTAACAACAAGCAGTTTGTCCAAACCATGGCCCCGGTGATACAATGACACAGACTCGATCAGCAGGCTGGTTATTTCATTGACTTTCCAGGCAGGCAGTGTAGTCTAGCGCCAAGGACACCTGAGGTCTATTGCTGGCTCTGATGGATGAGCTCAGTGAAGTCATCTCTTTGCTCTGCGACTCTGTTTCCCCTTCCACCCTGTGTCTATCTTGTCTAGCTAGACTGTAAGTTTTCTGGGCAGGGCTGGCTGGATGCGTTCGTACAGCAGCCAGCCCACTGGTCTTGGTAGGGCATAGAGATGGGAGAATTTTTTCAGCTTGAAACCTTTTTTGGGCAAAGAAACTCCCCGCAGATTCAGTGAGGTGGAAACATTTTGCAGACGGGTGTTCATTTCACCAAACTGTTGGTGGAAACCACCACACAGCCCCGGATTCCAAAAAACCCCCCGCAGATTCAGTGAGGAGGAAACATTTTGCAGACGGGTGTTCATTTCACCAGACTGTTCGTGGAAACCACCACAACACAGCCCCGGATTCCAAAAAAAGTCAAAACGTTCTGATTTTTGGGTGCAGAACAACTTTCCATGTCAGTTCGATTTTTAAAAACCGCTCAAAAATGCTCAAAATCCAAAGGAAACGTTTCAGTTTGGGCCAAACAAAACATTTCGTCCAACCCAAAACATTTTAATTTTTTTTTTTTTACTTTTCAATTCACGGAAAATTTGGGAACATTTTGGTTTTGGTTCAACCTGAAATGATTCCCTCTCCCCCCCCCAATTTTTTGGCATTGCCAGTGAATGGAACAATGGGTTATGCACGCAGCTCTGGTTGGGAGTTCTGGGTGCACTGCAACTCAAATAATAGCTGAACACAGGACAATCACCCTTCCAGTTCCAGAAAAAACCCGTGGTCCAACTAGTCTCAAAGCTTATCCCCAAGAGTCGCCCATGTCAGCTGCATCAGAGGGAAGTGTGACCCCCACCATGCAGCACCAAGAAGATCAATTTTCTTCCTGACCCCAGCTAGTGACCTGTTTGTGCCCTGAAGAATAAGGATTTCCAGCCTTTGCAGTTTGATCCTCTGGAGAGTCTGCTCTCATTCAGCCAACTGACCCAACCCTTTAAGAAAATATTGCTAAGTTGCATCATGTGGCAATGAGTTCCACGGGTTAACATATTACATGTATCTCATTTATCTATTTCTGAATTGGTTACCTTTTAATTTCCTGTTTGTGTCCCAGGAGCACAACCCTGCCACAGCCCTCAGATTAAAAACTTCAAACGTCCCCTATCATATATTATCCCTAGGGTTTAAGGCCAGAGAGAAGGACCTTTACAATCATCTAGGTTGACCTCCAGCATAACACTGGGCATGAGATTTCATTTATTCCCATATCTATCCCAATAACAGCGGGCTGAACTCATGGGCACCTTTTCGAAAGGCAGCCAGTCTTGATTTAAAGGCTTCATGCTGAGCTGTTCCAACGGTTAATTAACCTGATAAAAAATGGCACCTTATTTCCAGTCTGAAATTGTCGCTTTTCATTTTCCAGCCATTGGCTCTTGCTCTGCCTTTGTCTGCTAGACTGAAGAGCCCTCTCCGCCACATGGGTACTTATAAACCCAGATCAAATTGTCCCCCAACCCCCAGACTGAGCTCTATAAATCACTCACTGTACAATACCCGTAGGTCAACCAGGTCTAAACGATCACTCCTGTTACAGAAGGGAAGAGCAAATAACAATGTGCAGCATTTCCAATTGTTTCACACCCCTCATTAATTAATTTATTCCCCAAGAGCCGGGAAAGTGACTCTCGCCAACCTGTTAAAGTGACTGCTGCTGAATAAACGGAGAAGATTTTCTGGGACGTAGAGACGGTGGTTATCACGATCCCCAAACCAGAGGACCGGTCTCCACTAAGCACAATAGTGCTGCTCTTGCTGCTCCATTGTTTCCAGCACGGACAAGCCTTAGGCACAGCGAGAGGAAATGACCTGCCTCTGGTCCCACAGCAAGTCGGTGGCAAAGCCAGGGAGCGAATGCCGGTGTTCCATCTCCCAGGACTATGATCGTCAGCCCTGCTCACACCTCTCCCTTGGTCGTTCTCTTTTAGGAAGGCTGTGGACTGGGACGCAGGAGAACTGGGAATCAGTTCTTGGCTGTGCCATGGGTCAGGGACACAGGGGAGAGCTTTCCAAAGGGGGTCACTCCCATTGGTGCCTTTGTGAAACTGCCCCTTTCAAAAAAAAAAAATAGAAAAAAAAAATCTCACTTTGCCTCAGTTTCCCCATCGACGAAATGGGAACAATAACCCTTTCTTTCTCCCACCCTGGGCTTGTGCTATCTATGCAGATGCTAAGTTCTCAAAGGCAGGGACTGTCTGTTAGGATTTGCCTTCTGGACAGTACCTAGCACAGGGTCGGCAACCTTTCAGAAGTGGTGTGCCAAGTCTTCATTTATTCACTGTAATTTAAGGTTTCGCGTGCCAGTCATACATTTTAACCTTTTTAGAAGGTCTCGCTCTATAAGACTATATTATATAACTAAACTATTGTCGTATGTACAGTAAACAAGGTTTTGAAAATGTTTAAGAAGCTTCATTTAAAATTAAATTAAAATGCTGGTCTTATCCTTGCCCTTGCTTTTCCTTGCTGAGTTTTCCAGTGTCCCCAGGGAGGCAGCGGGTTGAGCAGGGCCAGGGGCTGGGACCCCAGACTGGCAGCGGGTTGAGCGGGCCAGGGGCCGGGACCCCAGGCTGGCAGCAGAGTACCACTGAAAATCAGCTCACGTGCTGCCTTTGGCACGCATGCCATGGGTTGCTGACCCCTGACCTACCACAAACACACTCTGATAGCAGTTGTAACGAATACTTTGGTGGCATTTGTGTCTTTGTCGATCATTATTGTTGTGCTTTGGTATCACTGGATCAGGCCTCTGTCGCGCTAGGTGCTGTACAAACACAGCACAAAAAGACACCAAAAAGCTGAGAACTGAAGAATAAGACAAGAGATGACAGATAGTGACAGACAGATGGGCGAGTACAAGGAAACAATATTGGTCAGCACAATGGGCTGTGTTCTTCTTTTTCTCCTTCACAAGAGACTCCTCCCCTCCCCTCCAAATTTTATTCAAACCCAGGAAACCAAATGAACGCTCTCATCTACCGTTTGTGACATTAAACTCCCCATGAGGCACGTGGGGATTTATTCGAGGAGCCAGCGCCCGCCGTAAATCCAGCGAGCTGCCGTCACTTCAGCATGAAAGCCGCTTGATAAATAGTTAATTGGCGGCATAAATCAGGGCGCGGGGAGCGATCGCCACGCCAGAATGCGCCGTAGGTTTCCACTGCCAGCCCCGGCCGCCGGAGCCCTCTGAATCTGTAGTGACCCTTGTTTTTTCAATTTGACATCAGCAAATAAATCACCCCCCCCCCCGCGTTTCTGTTCCCTGGGCACATGCTGTTTATGTGTCGCGCTTAGTCAGCCTTTTCCTGGCAAGTTTAAAGAGGCAGAGGCCTGAAAAGCCAAGGCGGGGGCAGGCTGGAGTCTCTGTTGTCATTAATGGGTGTTATCTCTTTGGGACACAGAGGAGAAGTCTTATAGACTGGGCAGGACAAGCCCAGAACGCTGACAGGTTTTAAAGCAAATTCAAGAGGCTTTTGTTTCGGGAAGGGTTTCCCTGCAAAGTGGATCCCAGCCGGGGGGCGCGCAGCCAGGGCAGTCTCACGAGGGGTGGTTTGGAGCTAGAGGGGGCACCAAGATGTGGCGAAGATGCTCCAGAGGAAGGGACCGATGTGATAATCTAATCTGATCTCCTGCATAACTCAGGGTCGTAGCATCGATGTAAAGCGAAGAGCCCAGGGCCTGCTCAGACCCAGACCCCCTGAAGGAGCCGCTAACGAGGCGCACGCCGGGCACTGAGAGGGAGCAAGGGAGTGGAGTAGCCGCGGGTGAGCTGTGTGACCCATCACGGTCCAGCAACACATCCTTTCTGGGGGCGTGGGCGCTGGTGGAAGTCACCAGCCAGAGTGTCGGCCGGACGTCGCCACCAGGGACCGTGCCAAACCCTTCGAACCCCCAACACATCTGCTGTGGGGTGGGTGTGGCTCACCAGCCAGATGGGGCTCTGATTGTGGGGGGGCATGACGTTCAGGGGACCTCGGGAGCAGAAGTGACAAGAAGCCCCCATCGAGCTCCCGGAGCGATGCAACCTGCAGGAGGAGGATTGGAGGAGCAAAAAAGCATGTATCAGCTGCTATGAGGCTCCTGGGGGTATCTGCCTATTTCTGTAGGGGACAAGGATACCGTGGGAGGAGAATGGGATAAAGGCCCACACAGAGGAGAGAAGCTGGAGAGGGCGAGAGACCAGCAAGGGTTAGAGAGATTAGACGGAGAGGGAGTTTAGAGGCAGAAACTAGAGAGATCAGAGACCAGGGAGGTGGGCCCGAGGTGCAGTAGAAATACAGAGTAGAGAGGGATCTGATAGAAGGAGAGAGGCAGGCTCCCCGATATTGCAGGGCGGAGGATCACAGAAGCACTGGGAGACTCAGACAGGTACCTGGAGGGATTACGTACACACAGAGATCTAGACCCCCAGGGAGAGCCAGACACGCGTGCACCCACTGTGCTCCTGATCTTTCTCCCGTACAGCCACACTCTTTCCATTATTCACAAGCTGCACCAACACCCCCCTCCCACTCCTTGGCACAAAGCCGGGAAGAGGAGAACTCAGCCCCCGGGTGCCCAGACTTTGCAACAGCAAGGGCTGCATTGGCAGCTCACTGCCAGCCCAAAGGGTAAGTCTGATCGGCGTTAGCATGGGTTGCAGAACCCCACACCAAAGCACGCCCGGCCGCCGGGCTTGAGCGCATTTCTGCCTCCCCGGCTAGAGGCTCAGCTTTGCCTTCAACCTGAAGGTTTTTTGGAGGCTGCCTTTGCTCCTTGAGACTGCCGGTAGCCCCTCCCCGCTCCTTTTCTCCAGTGAGATCTACAAGCCATCTGTTCAGAAAGATACAGCGGTAGCATGGCTTAGTAGTTAGAGGCATCACAAAACCTCCCAGCTCTGACACTGACCTGGTGGATGACCTTGGGCAAGTCACTTTGTGTTCCCCATGCCTCAGTTTCCCCATCTGTAGCCTGACCCTCTCAGGAGTTTCTAAACTTCTTTGGGATCCTTGGGCTGAAGATACTGCACTGGGGCAGAGTATAGTCACTGTCTGTCAATCTGGAGGAAGGCAGGAACAGGGCTGGGGCAGGGTAGCGAGCAGGGCTGGAGAAAGGCAGGAGAAGGGTAGGGAGCCGGGTGGGGAGCAGGGTAGTGAGCAGGGCTGGAGAAAGGCGGGAGCAGGGTGGGGAGCAGGGCTGGAGGAAGGCGGGAGCAGGGCTGGGGCAGGGTGGGAAGCAGGGCTGGAAGAAGGCGGGAGCAGGGCTGGGGGAGGGTAGCGAGCAGGGCTAGAGAAAGGCAGGAGCAGGGAAGGGAGCAGGGTAGGGAGCAGGGCTGGAGGAAGGCAGGAGCAGAGTAGGGAGCAGGGTGGGGAGCAGGGCTGGAGGAAGGTATGAGCAGGGCAGGCCCAGGAGCGAGCCCAGTTGCGGGCGTGAACAGTGAGCAGCCAGTTGGTCTCCCGCTCAGCCTGGCTGATCCCACCCAGTCAGGCGGAGCGGTCCCTCGGGCGGCCCTGCTGTGCTCCTAGGCTGCCCAGAGACTGGCCAGGCGCAGCGGGAAGTCCTCACTCCTGACACCTCCCCTCTGGAGGTGGGTCTCTGCATCCAGCCAAAGGGCCTTTGTCCTTGTCTGTTCCCAGGCTCCAGCCCCTAGCACAGGGGTCCAGATCAATTCGGTCGGCTCCACAGGTGGTCGAGCCAGACTCCTCAGGCCAAGACTATAACAGGGTTCAAAAAAGAACTAGATAAGTTCATGGAGGATAGATCCATCCATGGCTATTAGCCAGGATGGGCAGAGATGGTGTCCCTAGCCTCTGTTTGATGGAAGCTAGAAATGGCGACGGGATGGATCATTTGGTGATTCCCTGTTCTGTTCATTCCCTCTGGGGCACCTGGCACTGGCCACTGTCGGCAGGCAGGATACTGGGCTGGATGGACCCAGTGTGGCCGTTCTTATGTTCAGTATTCAGGTTACTCCCAGTCCCAAAGGACCAGTCACTTACGCCAGGTCCAATGTACCTTGGACCTCCCACCAAAGACCACGCTTGTGGCAAACCCTCTAATAAACTAAGTAAAGGTTTCTTCACTGAGACAAGAAGAAAGAGAGTTCTTCCCAAAGTTAAAGCAGGTAAACAGAGATACACCAGGGAGTGACAGTCTTAGGTTCCGAACGGGGCTAGGAAGTGCAAACTTTCCATGTCCTCTAGAGTGAACCTGCACTGCAGCTTATGCTTAGAAATATTGCCCTCTCCAGAGCCAAGCAGCTCAGGGACCCAGTTCTTTCAGGTCACATATTTTTGTTCCCTTCTCCCACAGTTCAAACTTATGGGTCAAGCGTCTGCGCCTGTCTCCTCTCTATGGTTGGGGCGGTGGGAGGGGAAGGGGGTGTCAATCAACAAAGTCTTTGTCCTTTGATGTTTCCCAATGGCTCATTTGCTTTCACTGGCCCTTCTTGGGGCAGGCCAAGCACTGTACATTAATTACTGCTTCTTTCCGTTCCAACACAATTACAGAGGTTTCCAATCCAAACACTCAGTGTAACTTTATACCACAGGCTACCAATACTGTAAGTGTGAGATCAATATATGCAGCACCATACAAGCATTTCAGCCTATAACAGGCTCAGAGGGCTGCTCCCACACCTAACCACCCAGGATGCTGTGAAGGCCACATGTCTGTTTCTGAGGCCTTGGCCACAGAATTAGGCTTTCATTTCACAAATATAAAGGCTGTTTTCAGCCCCTGAGGACGGGAAAACTCTCCGAAAAGCCACGCACCAAATGTAAATTGTTGAGTCTGCAGCCAGACTGGAACAGTTGCTCAGAAAGGTATGAAGGGCCCTGTTCATCTCAGGAGGGTGTTGACTCTGAAACCTAATGGTGTCCTGTTAAATGGTACCAGTGTTCACTCTTTCACTGCTGAATATTTTAGCGGAATTGGCCAGCCTCCACTTTTATCTCACCATCTGAGGCTGCTTGGCCCCGTTGCCCCTTACCAAAGCTACCAGAGCGCACTGGCCTGCTCCCCTGACAGCTGCTACAACGCAGCTCTGTGCTGTCGATACAAAAGTCAGCGGCAGATGAAAAATGCAGGAGCAGGGGTAAAATAAATGAAATTGAAGAGTAAAATGAATTGCTCAAGGGGAGCTGTGCCGAGTGTATTATTCATTTTCATATTTAACTTAATAAAAACCCCTCCAGCTTTTCCAATTACCTGAGTCTGTCCCAGAATTCTTGCTCTGCTGCACTGGGGAGTAGCTGGAGTTAGGATCCGTTTGCCGCAGGGCACATGAGTATGGAGGGAAGGGGACGGGTGCAGGACACGTGCACCCCAGGTATATATGGGGGTGCGTGCACAGCGGGGTGAATGTGTGCACACACGTGGGATGCGTGTGAATGTCTCTGGATTTGTGAGTGTGCGTGTATGCATGCAGCTGGCAGAAGGCGGATCTGAACGGCACTGTTTCTGCCATTGCTGTCTCTTGGGGTGGGGTACAACCTGCCTCCCTTACAGACCCTCCCCGCTGCGAAGAGGAAGGCCCCTGTTTATGCCGGGGGCTTGATTTCAGAGGCCCTGATGATCCCTGCTCAGGGAGCTCTCAAAGCGGGGCAGGTACCAGCTGGGAAGTACAACTCCAGGATTAGAACCTGCACTGAGGTCGGGGGATTGTTACCCAAGCTGGGCCAGGGGCCGGTTCAGCCCCTTCTCTCACCCCGCAAGGCAAGGCCGTTCCTGCCCAGCCTGGTGGAGACAAGCCAAATCCGTAACAGCTGCCTTTCCACTGTGGCAAATTGCCCGCACTACTTTGATGGGTCTCGTGCTCTCTCTTCTTGGGGGGGGTCAGCGCACCGTTTCTCACCCCTGAACTGGGGTATTAACCGCCCCACTAGTGTCCTAGAGGAGGGGAGTGGAGAGGGAGGGACCCGGGCCCGCCCTCTACTCCGGGTCCCAGCCCAGGGGCCCTAGGGATAGCGGCAAACCACTTGAACTAGCGGTTCCTTCCCCTGGGCTACTTCCCTCTCCGGCCCTTCAGCTTGTGGCGCTTCCCGCCCTCCCTCTGCACAAACCAGGTGTCCCTTTACCTAGGGTCTTGGTCTTCTGAGCCCACCGCCGCACTTCTCCAAACTCTCCTCTGCTTCCCTCCAAACCGCTCTCTGCTCCAGCACCAACCCACTCTGCTTCAACTCCTCCAAACCGCTCTCTGCTCCAGCGCCAATCCGCTCCGCTTCAACTCCTCCAAACCGCTCTCTGCTCCAGCACCAATCTGCTCCGCTTCAACTCCTCCAAACCGCTCTCTGCTCCAACTCCAATCCGCTCCGCTTCAACTCCTCCAAACCGCTCTCTGCTCCAACTCCAATCCGCTCCGCTTCAACTCCTCCAAACCGCTCTCTGCTCCAACTCCAATCCGCTCCGCTTCAACTCCTCCAAACCGCTCTCTGCTCCAGCGCCAATCCGCTCCGCTTCAACTCCTCCAAACCGCTCTCTGCTCCAGCGCCAATCCGCTCCGCTTCAACTCCTCCAAACCGCTCTCTGCTCCAGCGCCAATCCGCTCCGCTTCAACTCCTCCAAACCGCTCTCTGCTCCAGCGCCAATCCGCTCCGCTTCAACTCCTCCAAACCGCTCTCTGCTCCAACTCCAATCCGCTCCGCTTCAACTCCTCCAAACCGCTCTCTGCTCCAACTCCAATCCGCTCCGCTTCAACTCCTCCAAACCGCTCTCTGCTCCAACTCCAATCCGCTCCCCTTCAACTCCTCCAAACCGCTCTCTGCTCCAACTCCAATCCGCTCCGCTTCAACTCCTCCAAACCGCTCTCTGCTCCAGCGCCAATCCGCTCCGCTTCAACTCCTCCAAACCGCTCTCTGCTCCAACTCCAATCCGCTCCGCTTCAACTCCTCCAAACCGCTCTCTGCTCCAACTCCAATCCGCTCCGCTTCAACTCCTCCAAACCGCTCTCTGCTCCAGCGCCAATCTGCTCCGCTTCAACTCCTCCAAACCGCTCTCTGCTCCAACTCCAATCCGCTCCGCTTCAACTCCTCCAAACCGCTCTCTGCTCCAGCGCCAATCCACTCCGCTTCAACTCCTCCAAACCGCTCTCTGCTCCAGCGCCAATCCGCTCCGCTTCAACTCCTCCAAACCGCTCTCTGCTCCAGCGCCAATCCGCTCCGCTTCAACTCCTCCAAACCGCTCTCTGCTCCAGCGCCAATCCGCTCCGCTTCAACTCCTCCAAACCGCTCTCTGCTCCAACGCCAATCCGCTCCGCTTCAACTCCTCCAAACCGCTCTCTGCTCCAACTCCAATCCGCTCCGCTTCAACTCCTCCAAACCGCTCTCTGCTCCAGCGCCAATCTGCTCCGCTTCAACTCCTCCAAACCGCTCTCTGCTCC
The DNA here is from genome assembly GCF_965140285.1 of Lepidochelys kempii. Classification (NCBI taxonomy): domain Eukaryota; kingdom Metazoa; phylum Chordata; order Testudines; family Cheloniidae; genus Lepidochelys; species Lepidochelys kempii. The sequence continues at coordinate 4,228,913 of NC_136382.1, read as the reverse complement.
AACTCCAATCCGCTCCGCTTCAACTCCTCCAAACCGCTCTCTGCTCCAGCGCCAATCCGCTCCGCTTCAACTCCTCCAAACCGCTCTCTGCTCCAGCGCCAATCCGCTCCGCTTCAACTCCTCCAAACCGCTCTCTGCTCCAGCGCCAATCCGCTCCGCTTCAACTCCTCCAAACTGCTCTCTGCTCCAGCGCCAATCCGCTCCGCTTCAACTCCTCCAAACCGCTCTCTGCTCCAGCGCCAATCCGCTCCGCTTCAACTCCTCCAAACCGCTCTCTGCTCCAACTCCAATCCGCTCCGCTTCAACTCCTCCAAACCGCTCTCTGCTCCAGCGCCAATCTGCTCCGCTTCAACTCCTCCAAACCGCTCTCTGCTCCAACTCCAATCCGCTCCGCTTCAACTCCTCCAAACCGCTCTCTGCTCCAGCGCCAATCCGCTCCGCTTCAACTCCTCCAAACCGCTCTCTGCTCCAACGCCAATCCGCTCCGCTTCAACTCCTCCAAACCGCTCTCTGCTCCAACTCCAATCCGCTCCGCTTCAACTCCTCCAAACCGCTCTCTGCTCCAGCGCCAATCTGCTCCGCTTCAACTCCTCCAAACCGCTCTCTGCTCCAACTCCAATCCGCTCCGCTTCAACTCCTCCAAACCGCTCTCTGCTCCAGCGCCAATCCGCTCCGCTTCAACTCCTCCAAACTGCTCTCTGCTCCAGCGCCAATCCGCTCCGCTTCAACTCCTCCAAACCGCTCTCTGCTCCAGCGCCAATCCGCTCCGCTTCAACTCCTCCAAACCGCTCTCTGCTCCAGCGCCAATCCGCTCCGCTTCAACTCCTCCAAACCGCTCTCTGCTCCAGCGCCAATCCGCTCCGCTTCAACTCCTCCAAACCGCTCTCTGCTCCAGCGCCAATCCGCTCCGCTTCAACTCCTCCAAACCGCTCTCTGCTCCAGCGCCAATCCGCTCCGCTTCAACTCCTCCAAACCGCTCTCTGCTCCAGCGCCAATCCGCTCCGCTTCAACTCCTCCAAACCGCTCTCTGCTCCAGCGCCAATCCGCTCCGCTTCAACTCCTCCAAACCGCTCTCTGCTCCAGCGCCAATCCGCTCCGCTTCAACTCCTCCAAACCGCTCTCTGCTCCAGCGCCAATCCGCTCCGCTTCAACTCCTCCAAACCGCTCTCTGCTCCAGCGCCAATCCGCTCCGCTTCAACTCCTCCAAACCGCTCTCTGCTCCAGCGCCAATCCGCTCCGCTTCAACTCCTCCAAACCGCTCTCTGCTCCAGCGCCAATCCGCTCCGCTTCAACTCCTCCAAACCGCTCTCTGCTCCAGCGCCAATCCGCTCCGCTTCAACTCCTCCAAACCGCTCTCTGCTCCAGCGCCAATCCGCTCCGCTTCAACTCCTCCAAACCGCTCTCTGCTCCAGCGCCAATCCGCTCCGCTTCAACTCCTCCAAACCGCTCTCTGCTCCAATTCCAATCCGCTCCGCTTCAACTCCTCCAAACCGCTCTCTGCTCCAGCGCCAATCCGCTCCGCTTCAACTCCTCCAAACCGCTCTCTGCTCCAGCGCCAATCCGCTCCGCTTCAACTCCTCCAAACCGCTCTCTGCTCCAGCGCCAATCCGCTCCGCTTCAACTCCTCCAAACCGCTCTCTGCTCCAGCGCCAATCCGCTCCGATTCAACTCCTCCAAACCGCTCTCTGCTCCAACTCCAATCCGCTCCACTTCAACTCCTCCAAACCGCTCTCTGCTCCAGCGCCAATCCGCTCCGCTTCAACTCCTCCAAACCGCTCTCTGCTCCAACGCCAATCCGCTCCGCTTCAACTCCTCCAAACCGCTCTCTGCTCCAGCGCCAATCCGCTCCGCTTCAACTCCTCCAAACCGCTCTCTGCTCCAGCGCCAATCCGCTCCGCTTCAACTCCTCCAAACCGCTCTCTGCTCCAGCGCCAATCCGCTCCGCTTCAACTCCTCCAAACCGCTCTCTGCTCCAGCGCCAATCCGCTCCGCTTCAACTCCTCCAAACCGCTCTCTGCTCCAGCGCCAATCCGCTCCGCTTCAACTCCTCCAAACCGCTCTCTGCTCCAGCGCCAATCCGCTCCGCTTCAACTCCTCCAAACCGCTCTCTGCTCCAACTCCAATCCGCTCCGCTTCAACTCCTCCAAACCGCTCTCTGCTCCAGCGCCAATCCGCTCCGCTTCAACTCCTCCAAACCGCTCTCTGCTCCAACGCCAATCCGCTCCGCTTCAACTCCTCCAAACCGCTCTCTGCTCCAACTCCAATCCGCTCCGCTTCAACTCCTCCAAACCGCTCTCTGCTCCAGCGCCAATCCGCTCCGCTTCAACTCCTCCAAACCGCTCTCTGCTCCAGCGCCAATCCGCTCCGCTTCAACTCCTCCAAACCGCTCTCTGCTCCAGCGCCAATCCGCTCCGCTTCAACTCCTCCAAACCGCTCTCTGCTCCAGCGCCAATCCGCTCCGCTTCAACTCCTCCAAACCGCTCTCTGCTCCAGCGCCAATCCGCTCCGCTTCAACTCCTCCAAACCGCTCTCTGCTCCAGCGCCAATCCGCTCCGCTTCAACTCCTCCAAACCGCTCTCTGCTCCAGCGCCAATCCGCTCCGCTTCAACTCCTTCCCTTGTCTGATTGAAGCAGGGGGGTTTTAGCAGGTGACTGGCTTCAGGGGCTCTAATTGGCTTCAGGTGCTTTGATTAATCTGTAGCAAACTTCTTCCCTCTACAGGGAATAAGGCTCCCTTCTAACCCTCTCCTGCTGCCCTCTGGCCATGCTCTATCATACCATGCACAGTTCGGCTGCGTCGCGACTGCTTGCTAAGGCTCATTTACTGAGCGTCAGGGCATCCCAGCGTGAACCAGCCAGGGATCAGGATAGAGACGCACAGGAGATGCTAAAGGAGTCTATGTTTGGCTGGGCTCTCTGGCTGTGTTGGGTTTCTCAGCATCTCTGCTGCCTGAGTGGGATGCAGCCTTGAACACGAACCTTGGTCCAATCTGCCGGGAGCATCAGAATAAACAGAAAGTTCTGCCGGGTCCCATCTCGTCCAGCCCCCGGGGCCAGCGCGGGATCGTTCCCTACACTCTGTTCTCCAGGGTTTAGCCCAGGCTGCTTTGAACTGTCCCAAGTGATGTGGTTTTAGCCTGGTCCCTCGGGAGCCTCAGACTTCTCAGCTCCAGTTCATCTCCTGGCTCCCAGTTGGACCCTCTTGGATCTCCGTGCCCTCCATAATTAGCAATGTTAGAGATAGTCAGGAATTCAGCCTCATGGCTCCTAGGGAGCATTGTGAGTTCCCTCCCACAGATGGGGAAACTGAGGCATGAGCGCTCACCTGAGGTCACACTGGGGGAGCTGGCAGCACTTCTGGACATCAGGTCCTTTGTTTAAGGGTCCAAATGTGAATTTAGGGGCCTGTCTGGAGGCACCCAGGTGGGACAGCCATGCCCTGAGGTCATACAGAAAGTCAGCTGCAGACACACTGATGGAGGCTGGCTCTAGGCCTTGGCCTTATCCCCTGCAACATCCTCCCGCTCGCTCTGGGACCCGGGATACTGAGAGAGAGAAGAGGCTCAGGTTTGTTCCTGGGAGAGGCTGGTGAAAGAAGCAGGAGCTCCTGGAGGGAGGGGGTCGGGGTGTGTCTCAGGGCAGCCAGGTGGGTCTGGTGTTCTTAGACACCTAGAGATGGACTGAAGCTATTCATAGAATCATAGAAGATTAGGGTTGGAAGAGACCTCAGGAGAGGAGCTATTGTTCATCTCCTTGCTCAAGCCCCTCACCTGGGTATCAGGGCAGCACTGTTGCCTACACTGCATTCCCCAGGGGGGTGGCCAGTCCCAAGTGATGGGGTTCCCACCCTACACCTCGGTGACTCTTCCCCTATGCAATAGATCACTGGCAGAAAACACCTCCTGAGGGTCCACCTCCAGTTCCCTTTGCACGTTTTTATTCCCTGACCCTTGGATGCCCCGGTGAAACGCTGCCCTCTGCTAGCTCCTCACGCTGAAGGCTTGCTAAGTGCTTTACTGTTCAGCAACGGCCAGTGTCCCCGTGCGAGAAGTATCCAGAGAAGGGACTTGTCCAAAACTGCACGGCAAGTCAGTGGCAGACCTAGCTCCCAGTGCTCACTGCTAACACCTCCTTCCCCAGACCACTCTAGACCCCCCCACCCTTTTCGGGCCTTTGCCCCTTCAGGACATGAAGTGACAACTCGCATTGCTTGGCACTGCTCTGATCTGTATGAAGCATGATCAGCACCACCGTGATGGGTCCCACATAAACAGTGCCAGAAACAATATTACTCCCTAGGACTTCACAGCTGCCCTTATACTGCAGCAGGGATGGAATTTAGCTCCTCCTGTTGCAAACAGCACAGGCTCCTGCCAGCTGGGTGAAAGGAGAATCCCCACCAGCTCTGCTCAGTATAGTGACTATGAAACACAGCAGAGCCATGCAGGAAACAAACACAAATAGTGCAGTGCAAATCTGATGAGGTTCAACAAGGACAAGTGCAGAGTCCTGCACTTAGGACGGAAGAATCCCATGCACCGCTACAGACTAGGGACCGAATGGCTCGGCAGCAGTTCTGCGGAAAAGGACCTAGGGGTGACAGTGGACAAGAAGCTGGATATGAGTCAACAATGTGCCCTTGTTGCCAAGAAGGCCAATGGCATTTTGGGCTGTATATGTAGGAGCATTGTCAGCAGATCGAGGGACGTGATCGTTCCCCTCTATTCGACATTGGTGAGGCCTCATCTGGAGTACTGTGTCCAGTTTTGGGCCCCACACTACAAGAAGGATGTGGAAAAATTGGAAAACGTCCAGTGGAGGGCAACAAAAATGATTAGAGGACTGGAACACATGACTTATGAGGAGAGGCTGAGGGAACTGGGCTTATTTCATCTGCAGAAGAGAAGAATGAGGGGGGATTTGATAGCTGCTTTCAACTACCTGAAAGGGGGTTCCAAAGAGGATGGCTCTAGACTGTTCTCAATGGTAGCAGATGACAGAACGAGGAGTAATGGTCTCAAGTTGCAGTGGGGGAGGTTTAGGTTGGATATTAGGAAAAACTTTTTCACTAGGAGGGTGGTGAAGCACTGGAATGGGTTACCTAGGGAGGTGGTGGAATCTCCTTCCTTGGAAGTTTTTAAGGTCAGGCTTGACAAAGCCCTGGCTGGGATGATTTAGTTGGGGGTTGGTCCTGCTTTGAGCAGGGGGTTGGACTAGATGACCTCCTGAGGTCCCTTCCAACCCTGATAGTCTATGATTCTATGAAATGTGTGCATGCCAACCATCATTACACTAGGCTGATAAGCCTTTGCTTGTGGTGTCATTACTTTGCCCCTTGGAGCAGGGTATGAGACTGGCAGGGGGCGGGGGGCAGAGCTGGGGGGGCTGGTGGAAGGCCTGAGTGACAAACCTGTCAAGCCCTGAGCAAACCTGGCAAAGGGAAATTCGGCAAAGCAGAGGAGAGGGGCGTTTGGATTGCCGGCTGAGTGTGGGAGGCTCCCCTGAGCCAGCAAGTCCCTCTGGGGGGCAGCTGGTGCTCAGAGCCGCGGGGGCTCTGGCTTTACCCAGCACTACACAGCTGGCAGGCGATTGTGTGGCATCTGCTCAGTGACAGACGCTCTGGACGCGAGACGGAGACCTCTCCACACCCTTCCCCCTTAAGCCTGCGCTCAGGGGAAGATACTCCATACACACGGCATCCAGCGATCTCCCTGCGCCGTGCGGCCCTCACCTGAGCCCTCTCCCTGACAACTCCACAGATTGGCCACATCCTTGGAGAATACAGCGTAGGGAATGGTGCTGCCCAGATACCCAGGGGAGGGGCAAAGGCATGGAGATGAACCATAGCTGCTTTCCATCTCCAATCTCTAGGAGTCTAAGAGCATCAGACCTGCTGCCCCAAAGGCTGGGCCGTGCCGTACAGACTCAGTCAGTGCAGGGGGGCCAGATCTAGGCCTGAAAGGACTCACCCTAACCGGGCGCTATCCATCAGGTGCAATGGGTGTCGTGCCGTGTGCTTTGCAAGCGAGCCATTAACGACGGGCCGGAACCAAAACCTCAGCTCTGCAGCCACCAAAGCGCTAGGATCTCGCTGCAGACTTCGCAGGTCGGATCCGTGCCTAGGATAATGGGCCGGATCCCCAGCGGGTGTAAACCAGGGTAGCTCTGCTGGCTGACGGCTGAGGATCTGCCCCGAGAGGTAGAAGAGGGGGGCGTCTGACCCTGGGGGAGACACCAGAGAGCTGCTGGCCTCTCCGGGCTCAGAAGCAATCAGGAAAGAGGAACATGTGGCTGTCGCTGGAGATGACCCAAGGCCAGGGATATTCAGGACTGATGACGCTCGGCCAGCGAGATCCAGGCATGTGGCCCGGCTCAAATAGCAGGCCTGGAATGATAAACACTGGCGGGATGCAGAGAGGACAGCTGCTCCCAAATCCCCTTCAGCAGCGCCACAGAGATTATTCGGCGGAGCCAGCTCACAGGGACTCGGGTTCAGCCCAGCCTGGCTCTTCCGGGCCAGATCCCCACAAGCCAGATTTGCACCCGGTCCCTTTCGTGTGGGGCCTGCATCCTCCTGGCCAGGGAATGATGCTCCAGAACGTCTGTGGAGAACCACCCCTGGGTGGGCTCCGACCCAAACAACAGCCGATTCCCAAGTCTCTGCACCTCCCTCTGGGCACCAACGGGTCCAACTGCAAGCAGCCTTGGGGCAGGGACCTGGTCGCTCCCAAACAGTGCACGGAGCCAGGGGACCCCCCTGTCTCTGATTGAGCTACGCAGGAGTAGGGGTGCGGTAGGAAAGCCACCTGGGGTGGGGGATGATGGGAGCTGGGGTGGGTTAGATGGGCCTTTTTGGGGGGGTGGCAAGAGGGGGAAGAGTATGGACAGGGGTGGGAGCACGTCACACGAAGTGCCCAGGGGCAGAGGGATCTCCCGTGTGAAGGAGCCTCCGGGGGGGCGGGGCGGGATATGCGCTGCGGGGGCTGGGAGGGATCCACCCACAGACGAGGATCTCGCACCCTTTAGCAGCAGCTCCGCGGTTGCTCTGTCTGCGGCTTGATTCCCTGCTCTTCCCCCTCATCCCCCGGCTGCAGCGGCAGGAGGGGCTGCCGGCCCCATGCAGCCAGAGTGAAAACAGGCTTGTCACCCAGGAAGCCAGTCGCAAGGAGGCCGTGGCCCAGGTGCATGCCCCCAGCAGGAAACGCGGGCGCTCTCCTGGAGATGCACCTGCATGCCCCCTTCACGTGCGGCTGGAGGCCATGTGGTCAGTGCCCGGTTCGGACCCAGCCATGCCCCAGGCACGTGCTGCTTTGCCCACACTTGGCGTGCATTGATGCCCTGGCATGTGCACCTGTAAACTCACATGCATGCTCATGCAGGGAGAGGGTGCCCTCGAGTGCCCGCAACCCCTCCGGACATGCACATGCCAATACGCACACGCACCCTGCATGCATGCGCACTATGGACCGTCACGGCTCCTGGAGACGCAGGAGCTTGAGGCAGAGCTTTGCAATTAGCAAAGGGGCAGCCACTCTACCTAGCAGGGCCGTTACCCATTGGGGTCTGCCCCACAGAGGTCTCAGAAAGCTCCTTCTCTTGGCCACAACTCAGATCAAACGACAAGCCAGCGCAAAACACAGGGAGTTAATTCCTTGGCTCAAAACGAGCCCCGTGGCTGGACGAGGCAGCCCAGGCCCCTTGCAAGCAGTGACTAGGGCAGTAAGGAACCCACTGGCTGGGGAAGGACACAACAGATGGTGACGCTGTCCTTAGTATTCACTGCCTGCTCCTGCCACCTGCCCCAAAGAAGAGCACGCCAGCTAGACTGTCAGCCGCTTGGAGCGGTTTGCAGCGCCGTGATCCCAAGCCTGAGCTCACAGGGAGCTGCCAGGCGGGATGGGACCAGGGGCCCATGTAGCCCAGTGGCCCGCCTCAGACACTGACCAGCATCAGCTGCTTCAGAGGCACGAGCTGCTACAGCCGCTCAGTAATTCATGAATAACCTGCACATGGCGGAGCTGCCTCCCTCGTCCCTCCTGGCTAGGGGCTGGTGAGGATTTCCCCCAACTTGTGGGTTCTTGGGACGGTCTCCTGCCAAGCCAATTTTCCCAAAGCGCTCAGCCCTGCCCCATCCCTCTGATTCAGCCCGTGCCTTCCGCAGGGGCACCCGGCACCTGGCAGACACCCACAGGTGGCTCCCTGACTCTGTGCATTCAGGGGAGGAGGGGACGTGGCCCCCACAGATCTGTTCCAGCAGTGGGGAGGATCCCAGCTCTGCAGCATGCTAGGCCCTGTGGAGAACCAGAGCTGGGAGGTGCTGGGACCTACGTCAATTCTGCCTCTGTGCAGCAGAGAAGATTGGGGAGGCGAGGGGGGGGTGCACAGGAGGTTGCAGGGGGAAGGTGGCAGAGACAAGACTCTCCTTCTCTCAGGGCTGGCGCCCAGAGCTATTAGGCAGGCAAAGCCCTTCTCCACCACTGCAAGTTGTGGGGGAATAACCAGCCTGGGCTAGCCTAGATTCTATCTTAGACTTAGGAGTGAGGGGTTGCAGAGTGGTCAGCCCTCCCTCCCAAGGCTGCTCAGGGACCCTTCTGCATCTCAGGGCATTACCTGTCCCCACCGCTGTCGTGTCTGAGCACCTTGCAGGCTTTACCATATTTATCCTGGCTGCCATTCGCATTGCACAGAAGGGGAAACTGAGGCATGGAGAGGCTAAGTGACTTGCCCAGGATCAGTCTGAGGCCGAGCTGGGAGTTGGACCCAGGTCTCCCTTCGCCCAGCCTAGTGCTCTAACCACTTGGCCAGTCTTCCTTTTCCGTGCAGGAACGCTCAGCGGCACCCACCAGTGGCTTGCCCAGCACTGTGGACGTTCACAAGATTGCTCTGGACTGACACCAGATTAAATGAGACCAGAATCCGGTTCAATGTTAACTACACCTGAACGGGTAACCCAGTCCCACTTTCACCAGGTGCAAAGGCAGCAAAATGCTGCCCAGGTGCACCTTGCAAATCTCTGCGCCCATGCGCGTGCAAAGCGGGGGTGGGATACTCAATTTATGTCAGCCCCATCGCCCCACTCTGCTGCCCATTCACCCCCCTCTTCCCATTCCAACTGGAAGTCTGTCCTTGCAGAGCCCAGGAAAACCCACTGCAAGCAGCTCAGAAGCGCCTTTCAATGAGCCAGCCCATGAATTAAATCCCCTTCCGCTGGATACACCGTGCACAGGTCTGATTTCCGGCCCAGCTGGAGCAAGGGCAGACAGTCACACATCCCTTAATAACGGAGCAAAGTTCAGTGTAATAAATACATTGAAAACAAACCGTTAGCTGGACAGAAAGAAGCCTGGTTGCGAAAGCACTTGAAGAATAAGCAGCTGAAGGAAGAGATTCCCTCTTCTAAAACCTGCCAGCAAAACTCCCCAGTCTATTGATTGCCAGCTACCCGGACACCGGTGGTGGTGGCCAGGTTGTGATGCGGCTCAGTACTGCCAGCTCTCTCGGTGTTCTCGCATCTCATGCTTTTCGCTGTTTTCCTTAAAGGCTCAGCTCTGGGACGCGGGAGGATGTGAAAATCTCAGCTTCCATGTGTAAGGAAGCCAGGGCTGCGGAACAAAGCCTGAGGATCTGACTCCTGGGCTGTACCAGGCCAGAAGATCAGTACGATGAACCAGTGATGTGTTATTTTTAACAGGATGATTTTTTCAAGCTGATCTCACCAGGGGTTTTTTTGGGGTGGGGGGAGGGGACGGGGGGAGGGTCTGCCTCACGATTTTTAAACACCTGGGCTTGGCAATCATGTGAACATTCCACCAGCCCCACCTGTGGGGTGAAGGTCAAGAACTGGGCCTGGCTTCATCCCTGCATCTCGGGTGACCAGATGTCCCGATTTTATAGGGACAGTCCCGATATTTGGGGCTTTTTCTTCTATAGGCTCCTATTACCCCCCCCCCCCATCCCGATTTTTCACGCTAGCTGTCGGTGTCATTCCACTGATTTCAGCACCATTGCACTGGTGTTCGGTTGCAGTGATGCAGTAACGGCTCAGGCCCTTGATTTCCATTATAAGCCTGCCTGTGAACCGCCCAAACGAAGCCATTTTGCACCCGGGGCTTGTTGCCAGCAGAGAAAGTGGTGCCCAAATTCAAGGCAATTCCAGCAGACCCGTGTTCCGATGCAGGATTTGGGAGAAACCAGGTTGAATCTCGGTTTTAAAATTCATCGAAGGCGGGTACGCTGCGGCTCATCCCACGACCGACTCACCTGAGAAGCTTCACGGGACGCTCATTTGGAAGCGCGTCCAGTGATCGTGGGAAAGCCTCCGTTTCGCAGTGGGGAGAGGCAGAGCTGGGAGGCTATTCACTCGCAGATTGGGACTGTCCGAATAATCCCTTGGGGGCCTTATAAAACTTAGCAAAGGGCCTTGTCTTCCATTGTTTTTAGCCCTTTTCCCCATTCAAAGAGCTTTCCAAGTGGAGCCCTTTGCTCTCCCTAAGCCCCGCTCGCCCAGCCCTGCTAAGGGACGTCAATAATTCCTCTATTGTCCCTGTTTTATAGATAGGGAAACCGAGGCATGGAAATGTAGGAATAGAACCTAGGAGTGCTGAATCCCCGCCCCCCTGCTCTGATCACTAGGTAACACTGCCTTTAAGATCAACAGCCTTCCTCTGGTTGGCTGGAAAACACCCAGCAAGTCTGCGCTCTGCACCAATCCGAATGAGGAAATCCAAGCACCTGTCACTTGAGCGTGGGCATGAAGCCACCAACTCGGATGGCTGAACTTCCAGGAGCCCGGCGGTGGGACAAGAAACAAACCCTTTGGGACAGAGCCATTGTCACGGGACCGATGCCTCCTGCTTCGAAAAGAAACATCTCCGTGTTTGCTGGCAGTTCAGACAGGGCTCGGAGCGAACGCAAGCTGGGTAATAAGGTGGCCATTATAAGCTATGATAGAGATCTCCAGGGCCACCGAAGAAGCAGATTAGGAAGTGGTTACAGAGATAAGGGTGGCCCTGCGGGAAAGCCAGGACTTTGATCGGGGTAATTGCCCGCAGTGAGCAGAGCTGCAATGCTAATGCCAGGCGCAGGGATACCGGGAATGCCGTACATTCTGTACAGTGCACGGAAGCTTTATGGGGCCGCAACGCACCAGAGACTCAGAACCTGGCTGTGCGGACGCACCCGATGCTGTGCTCACCTTCCCTCCCTGCCCCACGGTGCAGTCGGACAAAGAGCTGCTCGCGCAGCGTGGCTTCACCAAGCCCCCTGACGTGCAGGGCCACAGATGCAACTGGTGCTGGGCAAAGGCTCAGAGGCATATGAAGAAGTGACAATACCCCAGATCCATGCTCCACACCCCGTGGGTTGGACTCAGCGGGGGCGTCAATGCACGTCAGTGCAGTACCACCTGCCTAAAACCAGCGGGAGAGCAGCAGCAGGCCCACGTCGTGTAGACAGATAAAACAGTGTGCGAAGACAATACCACCTCCAAGTGTGTGCAGGAGAGAGAGAGAGTCAGCAGAGCAGCAAGCTTTTCGCAGATGGCGTTGGATCACTTCAGCTCCGTTAAACTTTCTTGGACTTTACAGGCCAGATCCTCAGCTGACCTAAATCAACATCACTGTAGGGAAGTCACTTGGGGATCTGGCCCCATACAGTTAACTTAAGCACCCATCTGAGCAGAGTTTGGAGGGGCGGCTGGACCAGGGAAAGGACGGAGCAGTGATATTTTACCCAGCTCCAGCTGCAATCCCAGCGCAGCCAAAAGCTTCTGCTGAAAGGCTCAGCAGTGAAAGAGCAAAGACATTCGAACAGGTCTTTCGCCATTCGGGCTCAGAGCTAAGAGCATTTGAGATGCGTGGGGCAGTTGACGTGGTGGCGTCTGGGGCCAAGTTAACTTGTGGTGCAACTCCGCTGAAGTTACACTGGGGACGGAGCTGGCAATATGCAGGCAGCCCCAGGCACCAGGCGATGCCCCAGCTCATGCCGGGAAGGCGGTGCTCTCAGAAGAGACGTGCTTTTGGTTTAACCTCCTTTACTGCAGCGTTGCAGTGGGAGCTCATGTTCAGCTGATTATCCACCCCCAGCACCCTCACTGCTTCCCAGCATAGTCCCCCATCCTGTGAACACAGCTACATGCTCTGGTCTGAGAGGCAGGACTCTACATTTGGCCATATTCAAACACATGGGGTTTGCTTGCCCCCAGTTTACCAGATTGCTCTGTGTCAGTGACCTGTCCACTTCATTATTTACCATCCCCCCTACCCTCTGGGTCATCTGCAAACTTTAGCAGTGATGATTTTCCTCCAGGTCATTGATAAAAATGTTAAATAGCGTAGAGCCAAGAACCGAGCCACGCGGGACCTCACTAGAAACACACCCATTCGACGAGGATTCCCCGTTTACAGTTACATTTTGAGACCTGTCGGTTCGCCACCTTTTAATCCATTTAATATGTGCCGTGTTGACTGTGTATTGTTCTAGCTTCTTCATCAAAATGCCGCATGGTACCGAGTCAAAAGCCTTACAGACGTCTAAGCGTATTATATCCGCGCTGCTACCTCTAGCAGCCAAACCTGTCACCTCATCCAGAAAAGATACCAAGTTAGTTTGACAAGATCTATGTTCTATAAACCCATGCTGGTTGGCATTAGCTATAGAACCCGATTGTAATTCTTTATTGAGTCCTGTACCAGTGTTTTGCCCAGGACTGACATCAAGCTGACAAGCCTATCATTACCTGGGTCATCCCCTATACTCTTTTAAACTACTGGCAACAACGTTAGCTTTCTTCCCGTCTTTGGAAACTTCCCCAGTGCTCAAAGACGGATTGAAAATCGACACGAACTGCCCAGAGATCTCCAGCTCTTTTAAAACTCTTGAGCTGCAGATTAAAAAAGGTCTAACTTTAGTAGCTGAATTACTGAATCTGAATCTTCCTGAATTACTGTTGTAATGGAAAATATTTCATCATCATATGCTAGGAATACATTATCCTACTTTTTCCCCAAATATAGGACAGAAATATTTCGTGAACACTTCTGCCTCTTCTGCATTATTATTGACAATTCTACCATTTCCTTCTAGTCATGGACTAATACCATTGTTGGGATTTCTTTTATTCCTAATATACTTAAAAAAACTCCATGTCGTCCTTAACTCTGGTGGCCATTCATTTCTCATTGTGTCCTTTTGCTTCCCTGATCAATTTTCTGCAGTTCCTAGCTTCTAATTTATATTCATTACTGTGATGAAGCAGGTGGCTTTCTTATTGTTTTCAATGGTTTGCATGCAGAGGGCGTGGGACTCAGTTTCCTTGTATGTTACTGGTTTAACAAGGTGGTAGGAGAGGGAGTTTGCTGTTACAGAGGGGCAGTGAATGGCCTGGAGAATGGGTACCCCAGCGACTGGTGACCTGGTGACTGGGAGGCCCCGCTCGGGAGTCACAGCCGGTTCTGGCCAGTGGGAGAACAATGGGCTGCGGAGAGAGGACCCTGGTGACCTAACCAGCCAGTTCCAGCCAGAGGGGAAACAAAGGATGGATCAGAGGAGAGGCTGAGAGGAGAGGAGGCCCAGGCAGCCTGTTTACCTGGAACAGGAGACAAAGGATGGAGGCAGGACTTGGGGGACGGTAATATCAGATGCCCAGCTGGAAGGAGGGGGTTCTGGGCTGGGAGGAGAGAGCAGCCAGAACCCACCTGGAGGCTGGGGAGACCTAGACGTACTGTGCTGAGGGATGCCAGGCCTGAGGCTGTGCTGGGTTCGGACGCTCAATAAGCCCTCCTGTGTTACGCTGGCTGAGAGTCGCTCCGGGCTAGAGAACAGGGGGGCATTATTCCCTCTGGGTGTAGAGGCCCGGGGGTCCAGAGTGAGTGGACTCCCTGAGGGGGCCCACGGAGAGAGACAGGCTTGCAAAGGCTTAGAGAGGTGAGGTTCCAGGAGGTGGAGGGGCCAACAGCTTAACCCCAGAGAAGGTTGAAGGGGGTTCCTCCCAGGGACCGTACAGAGCCAGGAGAGAGCACGAGTCCTGTGAGTCCATGACAATTGCTATCAGCTGTCCCACTAGTATCCCAGAGAAGGGGAGTGGAGAGGGAGGGACCCAGGCCCACCCTCTGCTCCGGGTCCCAGCCCAGGGGCCCTAGGGACAGCAGCAAACCACTTGAACTAGCGATTCCTTCCCCTGGGCTACTTCCCTCTCCGGCCCTTCAGTTTGTGGGGCTTCCTGCCCTCTCTCTGCTTGGGCCAGGTTTCTCCCAACCCCTTGTGTCTGTGGAGTCCCTCTGCTCTGCACAAGCCGGGTTTCCCTTTACCTCGGGTCTTGGTCTTCTGGCCCGCCACAGCACTTCTCCAAACTCTCCTCTGCTTCCCTCCAAACTGCTCTCCTTCAGACTGCTCTCTGCTTCAACACCAACCACCCTGCTTCAACTTCTCCAACTGTCTGAATGAAGGAGGGGGGTTTTATCAGGTGACTGGCTTCAGGTGCTCTAATGAATCTATAGCAACCTCTCTTCCCTCTACAGGGAATAAGGCTCTTATCATCCTGGGGCTTACATATCTCCCCTCTATCACACTCCTGCTGCCCTCTGGCCATGCCATATTGCAATATATATATATATAGCTGCTTTCACTTCCTCTCTCAGCCAAGATGTGTTTTTAACCCACATAGCCTTCTTTCCCAATTTTTCTGTCTCCTGGATTGGCTGTGCTAATGGCAGGATGATCAGGGACTTTAGAGTGCAGATTGTCAGATCAAAGTGAAAGCTTTTTTTACAATGGCTAGCCCAATCCGGGTTTACCGTGGTTCTTCCCATTTATACTACCCACCTGATCCCCTCTCAACAGCACATCCTGGGATAAGAGGGAAGGTGCTCTCATGGATCAGTAACTGTTTAAAAGACAGGAAACAAAGGGAGGAATAAATGGTCAGTTTTCACAGTGGAGTCTCCCAGGGGTCTGTACTGGGCCCGATACTGTAAAACATATTCATAAATGATCTGGAAAAAGGGGTAAACAGTGAGGAAGCAAGGTTTGCAGATGGGAAAAATTACTTAAGATAGTTAGGGCCAAAGCAGACTGCGAAGAGTTACAAAGGGATCTCACAAAACCGGGTGACTGGGCAACAAAATGGCAGATGAAATTCAATGTGGATAAATGCAAAGGAATGAACACTGGAAAACATAATCCCAACTAGACATATAAAATGATGGGGTCTAAATGAGCTGTTATCACTCAAGAAGGAGATCTAGGAGTCATTGTGGACAGTTATCAGAAAACATCCACTCGATGTGCTGCGGCAGTCCAAAAAGCGAACTGAAAGTTGGGAATCATTAAGAAAGGGAGAGATAGTAAGACAGAAAATATCCTATTGCCTCTATGTAAATCCATGGGACGCTCACAGCTTGAATACTGCCTGCACTTATTGCTGCCATGTCTCTAAAAAGAGATATTGGAACTGGAAAAGGTTCAGAAAAGGGCAACACAAATGAGTAGGGGGATGGAACGGCTTCCGTCTGAGGAGAGATTAATAAGACCGGGACTTTTCAACTTGGAAAAGAGACGATTAAGGGGGGATATGCTAGAGGTCTGTACAATCATGACTGGTGTGGAGAAAGGGAATAAGGAAGTGTTATTTGCCCCTTCTCATAACACAAGAACCAGGGGTCACACAAGGAAATGAATAGGCAGCAGGTTGAAAACAAACAGAAGGGATTATTTCTTCACACAACGCACAGTCAGCCTGTGAAACTTGTTGCCCGGGGATGTTGGGAAAGTGTAACTGGATTCAAAAACAAACTAGATCAGTTCATGGAGGATGGGTCCATTGATGGTTATTATCCATGATGGGCAGGGATGCAACCTCATCCTCTTGGTGTCCCTAAACCTCTTATTGCCAGAATGGGAATGGAGGACAGGGGTTGGATCACTTGATAAGATGACCTGTTTTGTTCACTTCCTCTGAAGCACCTGGCATAGACCACCATTGGAAGACAGGATACTGGGTTAGATGGACCATTGGTCTGCCCCAGTATGGCCGTTCCTATGTTTTTATGTTCTAAGTCTTCATAACTCCTTGCGTTTAATTTAAATTTTGCCTCCCCTCCATATTCTTGAATTAAAGCTACCAGAAAAATGGCACCTCTGTAGACCAAACTGCTAAAACTCACCCCAGAGAGCAATGGTTTGAGACAGTTACAAACCGTAACCCACTGAAAATACAAGTGTTGTCCCAGCCACCTCCATTAGCAGGAGTGGAGTATTGCACAGAGAAATACAAGCCGCAAAGCCCAAAGCGTCAACGTGTTGGGGATCCCAATTCCATCATCTCAACAAAGCATTCATTGAACGAGCGCCCTTGATGTCCAACACGAGCAGCTGACCCTTGCCTCCCCCAGGAGATGCCAGCTTTGTCTCTTAGAGCCTGATGCACAGAAGACGGATCCTAAATTATTCCTTTACCACTGGAGTCGTCCGACCAAATGCTGACCTGGCTCAGCATGGCGTTGTTTTTAAAACAGCAGAGACGTGGGGCTCCAGAGCAGTAGTTTGCAATAGGTTAATAGATTCCAAGGCCGGAAGGGACCACTGTGATCATCTCGTCTGACCTGCTGTATAACACGGGCCAGAGACCTGCCCCACTGTAAGTCCCAGGGCAGAGCTTTTAGAAAAACAGCCAGTCTTGAGTTCAACGTTGTCAGTGACGGAGAATCCACCACGACCCTTGGGGAATTGTTCCAATGGTTAATTGCTCTCACTGTTAAAAGTGGACGCCTTATATCCTGAACATGTCTAGCTTCAGCTTCCAGCGATTGGATCCTGTTAGACCTTTCTCTGCTAGACCGAAGAGCTCATTACTAAATATTTGTTCTCCATGTAGGTACTTAAAAACTGTGATCAGGTCACCCCTTAACCTTCTCCTTGTTAAGCTAAATACAGTGAGCTCCTTGAGTCTGTCACTATAAGGTATGTTTGCTAATTTTTAAATCATTCTTGTGGCTCTTCATGAGTACTGGCAGTTGCCTTGGCTCATAACACAAAAACAAGGGGCTCTCAAAGTAACCAAAATGTGTCACGTTCAACACAGAGCAAAGGACACACTTTTGCACAACACTGAGCAGGCCTGTGGAACCCACTGCCATAGGATAGCACTATGGCCAAATGCTTAGCAGGATTTAAACAAGGGATTGGGCATTTATGTGGGTACTGAGAACATCTAGAGTTAGAAGAATTCACACACAACCAAGAATTTGGAAGGGTTAGTTATCAACCTCCCTGCTTCAGGGCATAAGCCGAGACCTCTCACTACTGTGTGGCAGGAAGAAACGTTCCCAGTGGTTACTCCCTAACAACCCATTGCAGAGATCTTTGCACCTTCCTCTGAGCCACTGAGTGCTACACAGGGCATGGAACCGAGGGACCTGGGATCTGCTCCTGTCCGATGGTTCCTATCAAAGCCGCACAAGTTTCTGACAGTTCTTTCAGGAAGCTGATTTCCAAGGGACAAGAAATGCTGGTCCAGAGAGAAGTGTGTCAGGCAAAAGAACTCTACCACAGGAAGGAACAGACACTGTCAGTGGAGTGTTTATGGGAAGTCTCCCTGGTAGGGAGAAATGGATTGCGAGATCAGTAATGGTAATAAATGTAAGCAATTTAAAAGGGTAATTAGAGGAGGAGGGAACGCATGCAACGCCCAGCAGCACAGATGACTCCTGCTGACAGTCAAAGGCTGCCGGAGCGTATTCCCAGCTGGCCAAGGAGGAAAGCGGAAAACCAGGCAGCTGAGACAGTGGAGGACGGTCGTGGGGGGAAGATGGGCAGATTTGTCAAACCTCTGTAGACACTGTCCCGAGGGTGAGGGGAGAGGATGGCAGGACCCCAGATCTCCAGGATGGGATGGAGAGAGGGAGGCCAACGGGCAGCTAAACACAGCCCCTGGGTGTTAACCACACAGATGAACAACACAGATGTGCAGCCGGTGAGGGCTATGGCTCCCAGCACGCAATGCTCCACTGGGAGCCGAGACATGCCTGGCCACTTGGATCCAGGCAACACTGTGCATGCTGCGGCCTGCACCTCTGTACCCACGAGGAGGCCAGCTGCAACCTGCTCTGTTTAATGCAAATTAGAGGCCCCATGCTGCAAGCTACCATCTGCTTCCTGCAAGATGCTGGGCGCCCTGGCTTCTGTTGCCCTCCGGAAGGAAGGAGCCGCCCAGCCCTGTGAGGTACTGGATGGAAGTCATGGCCCTGCGGGGTCTGTGCATTGAACTCCTTGGCTTGGGTTGCCCCAGGGTTCGATATTGTAATGATGGAAACCGCTAGGGAAAAGACTGTCTAGAGTAGACATGGGACCCAACCCTGAATAGCCAGGCTTGCTACAGGAGGGATCCTGTCCCCACCCCATGGATCGGAACAGAGCCACTCTGGCACCCTAAGCTACCAGCCGCCCCATGGCTGCTGCACTTCAGTGTGGGGGGGCCAGTATATTTGCAGAGCCACAAATCAGCCAGCCTGGCTCTCCACCTGCCCCCCACCCCCTGCATAGCCAGGCTGGAAAGGCCCCCCAGAGGGCATGTGTGTTAGTGGAGCGGGGTGAATGAGGAGAGGGAAGCAGAGGGCAGGGAAGGGGCTGGCAGAGGGAAAGAGGGGAGTGGGAGAAGGAAAGAACGAAGCCAGCCAGGAGGGAGGAGCTCAGGCAGCCGCAGCGTGGAGTCCAGACGTAGGGCTGATAATTGGTGTGAGTCCATCCCCGTGTGCTCCCGCTCCAGAGGAAAACACGACACAGCTTAGCAGGATTTGGGACAACTGGCTGCCCGCTCAGCAGGCTGGGGCAGGGCTAAGGGGCATCGTCAGGGTGTGTGTGTGGAGGGGTACAGGACTGGAACCGGGGGGGGCTGCGGGTCAGGACTGCAGGGCGTTGGCACAGCGGGGCAGCACTGGGCCAGCAGGGGGCGCTGCAGCTAAGGGTTGAGGTGCCCTGGCAGGTTGGTTTGGAGCCGGAACAGGTGCTATTCCAGCTCCTGATTGAGGCCTGCCCCACGTCTGACCTCACTGTCGCTGTCTGCACGATGGCTGCATGCCAGCCCACCTGCTCCGGTGTCAGCAGAGCTAGGAGCCACCCGCCACCTCCGGGGGTTTTAACACCACATCGAAGAATCCTGCTCTGAGCCGGATTCCATGACAGAGGGTTAGAAACACCAGTCTCCTGTCTACACCAGGGCTCACGGGGCTGCTAACGCTGGTGGAGTTCGGCAGGGGGTAGCCAAAGGGGGGAACACTCAGGCAACTTCCCTAGTGCGGACGGGGCCACTGCGTCTGCCACGAATCCCTCCCTTTCCTGGGACCAAAGGAAGATCGAAGACCACAACAGTGGGAGGGAAAACATCAGAAGTGGGTTGTTTTTTTATGGGGCTTGGTAGCAAAACAAGACCCTTGCGCGAGTGACGGCCAAGGCGGCTTTATTCTAAGGGATGATCATCTTCGAACTCCTTGGAGCCGTTTGCAGAGATAACCCTCGGTGGAACAAGGCAAATGCAGACAATGTGAGGCCATTTAATGAGGTTCTGCAACCAAGACGGCCCGGGCAGACAACGCGTCCTCAGCCAAAGGGATGTCCTAAATCAACCCCACAACAGGGAGATTTGCTTCAACACAGGAGCTCACAAAGAGCTGCCAACGGAGTCTTTAAAAAAGAGCAGTTTAGAGTAGACGAGACTAGACCCGGCCTGGGTTGCAGCAACATCATCTGGAATCCGGAAGGGACTTGCTCCCGGCTCTGGATCCAGTTTGCTCACTAACACCCCAGGCGCCTGGCACCTGATTCTACTCCAGATTTTGCAGCGGTGTAAATCAGGAGTGGCTCAACCGGAGTCACACCGGTGTAAAAATGGGGGTCAGAAATGAATCCGGACGCTGGAATTGGCCCTTCCTCGCTGTATCAAACTGCACCAATCTGCATCTGTTTCAGAAGCGGTCTTGCACCGGATTCTGTTCAGACTGACGCCGCGGTACATCAGGAGCAACTGCACGGGAGCCCGGAGGCGCTATAAGAGCCTAAAACAGGCGTGAGATCCCATTCAAGCCTGCCCGGCAGCAAATGGGCCAAATCAGTGCTGAGTTGGGGGTTGGGGCTCTTGCCTGCTAACTTCCCCGGCTGAGAAGAGCCATGCCCGGGTGGGGGAGGGCGCGAGGTCCCACTTTGGGAATCGCTTCTGCTTCTACACGACACCTTTTAAAAATACCCAGGAGGGAGGAACCCTCCGCAGCCCCAGCAACAACAAAAGCCAAGCCCCGGGGAGTGGAAAGCCGCCCCCCCCCGCCCCGCCTTTGTTTTCATGCCTTGCTGAACGGCAAAACAAGCGGCGAATCTGCAAACAATCCGCCCCCCCCTCCCCTTTTTGCACGCTTGCAAATTGCAAAACAAGTGCGTGCGCGTGTCACCGTGCAGAAAACCCAGCCCCAGAGCAAAACGCAGCCTGGAGTTTCCCAGGGGGTCCCAGACCGCTTCTCGGGGAGGAACAGTCCCTTGCCAGCAGCTTGCAAACCCTCCAAGTCAGGCCCGGCGCCTCGGCTCGGGCGCTCCCGCCTGTGCCTGCCCCATGCCCTCGGCACCCCCCCACAAGCGGACTGACGGGCTGCAGGGCGCTTTCCAATTCTTCCCCGCTAATCACCCCCCTTCGTTACCCAGATCAACCAAACCCCGCGCCGCCTTCCCTGCAATCAACTCGACTTCCCTACACCACGGCCCGAACTCCTGCTCCGGGCCCCTTTGCCGGGGGAGGCCTCCGGGAATTGGAAGTAGCCCAGGACTGGGGCTGACTCCGAAGGGGTCCAACCCTAGAAGATCAGGGTTGCAAGGGACCTCAGGAGGTCATCTAGTCCCACCCCCTGCTCCAAGCGGGACCCATCCCCCACTTTTCGCCCCAGATCCCTAACGGGCCCCCCTCAAGGACTGAAGTCGCAGCCCTGGGTTGGGCAGGCCAATGCTCAAACCGCCGAGCTATCCCTCCCCCCCCCCCCGGTGCAAAGCGAACTAACCCGGGCTTTTAAGGACGGGGATTAAAAGGGGATGGAGAGAGAGTGTGGGGGGGGGCGTCACAGGGGGGGGTTCCCACCACGCGGAAGCAGTCGCAGCCTCCTTTCTCCGGCCAATAACCTCCCCCCCCCCCGCCGCTCCATAAAAGCCGCTGGGGAGGGCGGGGTGGGGGGGCGGAGCCGCCCGCCGCCCGGACGCCACGGGGATGGGCGCGCCGGCCTTACCGATGGTGGTGATGACGGTGATGGCGAAGTAGAAGGAGCCGGCGAACTTCCACTGCACGCCGGCCTTGTGGGGCTTGAGCTTGAGCACCACCCGCTCCAGCTCCTTGTAGCCGTCGCCGCTCAGGTTGTATTTGCCCCTCAGCTCCCGCTGCTTCTCCTCCAGCCGCCGCCGCTCCGAGGTCTCCTGCTCCGACTCCAGGGCGTCGAAGACGGCGGCGCCCACCAGCAGGTAGGTGAAGGTGCAGATGATGAGGGCCAAGGTCCGCACGTTCTGCCGCTTCATGCTGCGGCCGGCGGCGGCGCCCGGGCGGCGGGCGAGGGTCCGGCGGCGGCGGCGGCGGCGGCGGGAGCGGGGCTGGCCTGGGTCATGGCTGCGCCGACGCACCCCGCGAGCAGCGGCGCTGGGGCCCGGGCTGCGCTCGCCGCCGACTGGCGCGGGGTGGGCGGGCGCCGCGGGGAGCTGTTCGTTCAGCACCACCCCCAGGAGAGCCGGCGCGCCCCGCCGCGGCGCCCCGGCCGGCCATATAAGGGCAGGGGCACACGCGGGGAGACACGCGGAGCGGGGAGAGACACACACGGACACGGGGCGGGGAGACACACACAGAGAGAGCGGGGAGAGACACACACACACACACACGGCGGGGAGAGACACACACACACACGGGGCGGGGAGAGACACACACGGACACGGGGCGGGGAGACACACACAGAGAGAGCGGGGAGAGACACACACACACACACACACACGGGGCGGGGAGAGACACACACACACACACACACGGGGCGGGGAGACACACACACAGAGCCGGGAGAGACACACACAGAGAGCGGGGAGAGACACACACACACACACGGGGCGGGGAGAGACACACACACACGGGGCGGGGAGAGACACACACACACACACACACGGGGCGGGGAGAGACACACACACACGGGGCGGGGAGAGACACACACACACACGGGGCGGGGAGACACACACACAGAGCCGGGAGAGACACACACAGAGAGCGGGGAGAGACACACACACACACACACACGGGGCGGGGAGAGACACACACACACACGGGGCGGGGAGAGACACACACACACGGGGCGGGGAGAGACACACACACACACGGGGCGGGGAGACACACACACAGAGCCGGGAGAGACACACACAGAGAGCGGGGAGAGACACACACACACACACACACGGGGCGGGGAGAGACACACACGGACACGGGGCGGGGAGACACACACAGAGAGAGCGGGGAGAGACACACACACACACACACACACGGGGCGGGGAGAGACACACACACACACACACACGGGGCGGGGAGACACACACACAGAGCCGGGAGAGACACACACAGAGAGCGGGGAGAGACACACACACACACACGGGGCGGGGAGAGACACACACACACGGGGCGGGGAGAGACACACACACACACACACACGGGGCGGGGAGAGACACACACACACGGGGCGGGGAGACACACACACACACACACACACGGGGCGGGGAGAGACACACACACACACACACACGGGGCGGGGAGACACACACACAGAGCCGGGGCGGGGAGACACACACACAGAGCCGGGAGAGACACACACAGAGAGCGGGGAGAGACACACACACACACACACACGGGGCGGGGAGAGACACACACACACACGGGGCGGGGAGAGACACACACACACGGGGCGGGGAGACACACACACACACACACACACGGGGCGGGGAGAGACACACACAGAGAGCAGGGAGAGACACACACACACACGGACACACACGGGGCGGGGAGAGACACACACGGACACGGGGCGGGGAGACACACACAGAGAGAGCGGGGAGAGACACACACGGACACGGGGCGGGGAGACACACACAGAGAGAGCGGGGAGAGACACACACACACACACACACACACGGCGGGGAGAGACACACACACACACGGGGCGGGGAGAGACACACACGGACACGGGGCGGGGAGACACACACAGAGAGAGCGGGGAGAGACACACACACACACACACACACGGGGCGGGGAGAGACACACACACACACACACACGGGGCGGGGAGACACACACACACACACGGGGCGGGGAGACACACACACAGAGCCGGGAGAGACACACACAGAGAGCGGGGAGAGACACACACACACACACACACGGGGCGGGGAGAGACACACACACACACGGGGCGGGGAGAGACACACACACACACACACACGGGGCGGGGAGAGACACACACACACGGGGCGGGGAGACACACACACACACACACACGGGGCGGGGAGAGACACACACAGAGAGCAGGGAGAGACACACACACACACGGACACACACGGGGCGGGGAGAGACACACACGGACACGGGGCGGGGAGACACACACAGAGAGAGCGGGGAGAGACACACACGGACACGGGGCGGGGAGACACACACAGAGAGAGCGGGGAGAGACACACACACACACACACACGGGGCGGGGAGAGACACACACACACACACACGGGGCGGGGAGACACACACACACACACGGGGCGGGGAGACACACACACACACACACGGGGCGGGGAGACACACACACACACACACACGGGGCGGGGAGAGACACACACAGAGAGCAGGGAGAGAGACACACACACACGGACACACACGGGGCGGGGAGAGACACACACACAGAGCCGGGAGAGACACACACAGAGAGCGGGGAGAGACACACACACACACACACGGGGCGGGGAGAGACACACACACACACACGGGGCGGGGAGAGACACACACAGAGAGCAGGGAGAGACACACACACACACGGACACACACGGGGCGGGGAGAGACACACACACAGAGCCGGGAGAGACACACACACGGGGCGGGGAGAGACACACACACACACACGGGGCGGGGAGAGACACAGAGAGAGAGAGCGGGGAGAGACACACACACACACACGGGGCAGGGAGACACACGGACACACACGGACACACACACACAGGGAGCCGGGAGAGACACACACAGAGCAGGGAGAGAGACACACAAACACACACAGAGAGCAGGGAGAGACACAGACACACTCGGAGTGGGGAGACACACACACACAGAGCAGAGAGAGAACACACACACACACACACACACATACACAGTAGGGAGATCACACACACCTCCAGAGACATACACACACACAAACACAGAGTGGGGAGAGACACACACAGAGCAGGGAGATCACACACGGAGCGGGGAGACACACACACACAGAGTGGGGAGATCACACACACAGAGCAGGGAGACACACACACACAGACACACACAGACACAGAGTGGGGAGATTACACACACACACATAGGGAGAGACACACACAGAGCGGGGAGATCACACACACACAAGGAGGTGGAGATCACACACACAGAAGGACGCACAGGGGGAAATCACACACAGAGAGCAGGGAGACACACACAGAGTGGGGCGATCACACACACACAGGGAGGGGGAGCTCACGCACGCCGGGGAGCTCACACACGCACAAGGAGGGGGAGTTCACACATGGGGGGGGAGATCACACACATACAAGGACACACACGGGGGGTGGGTAGAGGGGGATGCCCAGGGAGACAGCTGAGTGTCTATTACATGCATCTAACGTCCCAGCCCCCTCCCCCCCACCCCCGCCACTGCCTCTGGCCTGGGTCTGGTGTGGGGCCAGGGCTGCCACTAGTCACAGAGACCCCCAGGGGAGTCTGACTCCAGTCAAAGTGCAGCCACCAGGCTCAGGGGCTCGGCCCACCGAACGCTTCCTTGGTGGCTGAAAGCAGGCAGGGCAGGGAGAGCCAGAGAGCTGGCCAGAGAATGGGGTGAGGGCAGTGGGAGCTGCTCTGGGGAGGGGCCTGGCAGGGATCCCGGCAGGAGGATCCGGCTCTCTGTAACACTCTGGGTGCCAGGGCAGATTTGGTTTCGAAGCAGTTTGATTCCTGGGCTCTGGCCGGGAAGCTTTGGGTCAGAGCCACTAAAGCAGCAGGGGTGGGAGGAAGGCTGGGCTAGCACACAGGGCACTGGCTTGGAGATCTGGGCTCTGTTTCTGGCTCAGCCACAGACTGTCCTTTTTTTGGGGGGGGGGCGCGGTATCTGTGCCTCAGTTTCCCATCTGTAAAATGGTGATAATGCCTTGCAGGGGTATTGTCAGGATACATACATTAAAGACAGTAGGGGGCTCAGATACCACGGTAATGGGGCCAGACAAGCACCTACGTGGATAGAAAACTGGAATGCATCCGATGAAGTGAGCTGTAGCTCACAAAAGCTCATGCTCAAATAAATTAGTTAGTCTCTAAGGTGCCCCA
Source organism: Lepidochelys kempii (assembly GCF_965140285.1). Lineage (NCBI taxonomy): Eukaryota > Metazoa > Chordata > Testudines > Cheloniidae > Lepidochelys > Lepidochelys kempii. Next base: position 4,203,328 of record NC_136382.1, on the reverse strand, counting down.
AGTCCTCCTGTTCTTTTTGGAATCATATGGTTTTCCAGCAGCTTAAGTGAGCGTAAAAGCAGGTCCCCAGTCCTCTCTCATGCTAAGCTCCCACTGACTTGAATGGGATTTTTGTAAGAGAGGGGGCTGCTGGGCTGGGCTCTTTTCACACCCCCTCCGGAGCAGGTCTATCATGTTGCACACAGTTCCTGAACTGGTGCAAATCAGTCTGGCTCTCTCTACTCTTGCAGTCAGCCTAGGTCTAGCTGACCCCCCGTTCTCGGCAGTGCATCATTCTACTAGCAGAGACCAGGCTACAGACTGTAAATTCTTGGGGACTCTACATGCCTTTCTGATCTGTTTCATATACAGCACCAAGCACATTGTCATTGGCAAGCAAACAACGATCATTTATGCCTGTTTAGACTGGAAATGGGCACATCTTGCGAAGTCCAGAACCAGATCAGGATCTGAAATCTCCCAGAGTGTGACGGGCATTTATGATAGGTGGATCTGGTAGCAGTAACTGTAATTACAGTTGTTCAACTCTTCCCATCTTAACACCTTGTGTTGCTTATAATTTTGCCAAACTTTAGCTGGGCTGAAATTTGCCGGCTGGGTGCCTGCCTCGGGCTGAAGTTTGGGGGAATTTTTCAGCCGAAATGGATCAGCTGCGTCTGAGAACAAGGGCAGCAACACAACGGGCGAGTGTGCCATTTAAAAAAAACGGACGAGCCGTTTAAATGCGTTAAATACTGTTAAAATGCGGTTGCACCCCTCTCCTTTGGAGCAGGGACTTGAAATTTGGCCTTGGTGTCAGGAACATGCCTTTTGCCATCCCTGTGAAAATCCACCAAAATCAGAGCAACCTAAGCCTTCGAAAAATTGCAAGTTCACACACGCTCGGTGGAGACGTCTTAGAATTTCACGGCTACCATCTCTGATGATTCTGTTTTCACTGAGCACGCTGCATCCTCCCACAGCCCTAGCCCATAGGGTGACTGAGCGTGATCCAGCCCCGGAGCTCGCTCTCCTGTGCTCCCAGGCCCCCGCCCCGCCCCGCCCCACTCCGCTCCCTGGTGTCCACGCGGTTTGGAGGTGGAAGCCACCTGAGCCGAACGCAGAGAGGAAAAGAGCCAGCCTAGAGGTGGGAGGGAAAGGAGTAGATGGGACAAGGGGCCTGGTGAGAGTGGAATGGGGGAAGGAAAAGCCATGGTCTGGGGTGGAGACGTGGAGGCTGGAACTTGCAGGGCAAAGAGACTGGGACTAGGGATGGAGGCTAAGACTGGAAGCTGGGGTGGGGAGGGGACTGGGAATCAGTTGGTAGTGTAGGAAACGGAGATCAGATCCCTGAGAAGAGGCGGTGGGGGGGACACACCTTAATTCTGGCCTTTCCCAACTTTTGAGTGCTTGACTTTGCAACCTGAATGTTCCTTTACTGGGGGGGGAGGAGAGGTTGTGTGTCATTGATATATATACATAGCTGGGTTTAAGACAGCTACGGTGTTGGTGTCTCTTCATCATAATACAGATGAGCTGATCGGTATTCTCGACAACATCACATGATCTGAAATGAAAACATCTTTGTTAAAACTGGAAGGAATGTTATTAGCAGCCAAACATCGGGGACAAAGAAAATGATAAATTACAAATAGTGGGCTTAAGCACATAGGTAATCAGCTGCCAACACCAGAAATATATTACAATTGTACAGCTTGCATATAGCAGTACTTTGAATACCTGAATGTGTGCAGTTCAGGACAGCATTGTCACCCACAGCGGCCAAAGTCTGTGATAATATTGGGACTAGAATCCAGGAGTCCTGGCTCCTAAGGTTCTGCTCCACTTACCGGGCGACTCCACTCACAGACAAGCAGCTCCCTTTTAAAACTGCATTTAGACATTGCTTGAACATGGTTTGAATGCAAATAATGCCGAGTGTGAAAATTCCCCTGAACAGACGCGACCAGGGCTCATGGGGATGGAAAAGCAGGAGAATGATTTAATGCCACCGTCGCTCCTGGACCGGAACAGGGCACCAACGGGTATCTACATGGTCAAGGTAAATTAACCGTGATCTGTCCCTCCTCGGGGAGCTTCCCTGGCCCGCAGAGGGAACAATTAGCGTTCACATCTCACTTTAAAAAAACGATATATTTTTCGACATGTAAAATCCACTCGTTTGACAGGCTCCAGGCACGCATAGAACAGCGTAGCCGCAAGCGCTGCTGATTCGCCCCAGCTGGGGATCTGGCACCGGAACCAAATCAGCCAGAATGGATTCCCCGCCCTGAAGCAGCCGCAGAGCTCCCCGGCAGCCAGCCACCTCGCTGCCCTTAGGGGTCAAGTCCTAGGGCCAGACCCTGATCTCATGTACACTGGTGTAAATAGGCAGCAACTTCACTGACTCCCATGTGAGTGAGCTCAGAGCCTAGCTGAGGGGCCCCTGAGCCTCCTGGTCCTGGTGTGTGGGGGCTGTCAGCCATAGCTCCTCTACTGAGCCTGCCTGTCTCAACAGCACACAGCTGAGCAGCCTGGCACAGAGGCATGGAGAGTTGCCCAGCATGGACCAAGGCGAATGCCCTGTGGGTGGGATTTGCCCCCCACTCAGTGCCAAGGGGGTGACTGGCACACAGCAAGGGCCAGCACCGCAGAATGCCCCATAGGCAGTGTCACCCTCAGCGCTGCCTTAGGGTTACCGCGTTCTGAGACGGACAGAAATCCAGGCTGGAGACTTATCAAACTCCTCCCGTGTCTGGAGGAAGCCAGATCCATCCCCAGACATCTGGAGTCCTGGACCGACACAACGCCCTGGTTTGCTTCCACGCCATCCCACTTTGATCTAGAGCATATCTTTTAGCACGTCCTCCAGCTGTGAGCTGACAGGGCCGGTGGTGGAGAACGCCCCCACATACTGAGCTGTTCCAAAGGTTAATCACCCTCATAGTTAAACATTCGCACCTTATTCCCCACCTTAATTCATCTGGCTTTGGCTGCCAGCCACGGAGGATTATCAATCACTATTGCTAGCCTAGCCCGCTCTTGCTAAGGAAACGCTGAGTGGATGCATTACTGCAGTGACCCAGGAGCTCTGAGCTGTCGCCATGCGGCACACTGCAATCGCTCAGAGCTTCCCCATTGCCAGCGGGGATCGGATCCAGGTCCTCTTGCTCCAAAAGCCCACGCTGCTGCCACCCGCTTGCACGATAGGAGAATCTCCCCCAAGCTGCTGCTGGTACAGGAGCTATGACACACAGGTGAGGAATTATGGCACTTCTGCATGGCCACCAGACTCCTGACATCAAGGGATCGAGGAAACAAGCCCCCCTTGGCACTAATGAGGGCTATGCATACTCGAGGAAGTGAGCCACGGATGTACCTGTTACAGCCTGAGTGGCGCATTGAAACTGTGAAATTCGGCAACAATTGACTATTAATATTTAATAAATCTGAATGTAACAGAAAGGGATTCTCTTCTCGGCCGCTCCCCAGCTTCTAGCTATCTCAGTGACCTCCCTGGCCATTCAGCTACTGACTCTGGGGGGCAGCAGAAGAGGCCTGTTATGATCAGGGCTGCATTACAGGTGTCTGCCTGCGCTGTGTCTGGCTGAGTTGAAATTTGCCCCTGTAGAGCGGGTTCCTCACGAGCCTAATTAATCAGACATTTTAGCATGGCTAAATGTAATGCAAACGAATAGGGGTTTTAATGCAGCTAAATGTAAACGTGTACATCTGGGAACAAAGACTGCAGGCCGCACTTACAGGGTGGGGGACTCGATCCTGAGCAACAGGGACTCTGACAAAAATTTGCAGGTCATGGTGGATAATTAGCCAAAGATGAGCTCCCTGTGGGCTAATGCAATTGTGGGATGTATAAACAGGGGAATCTGGAGTAACAGCAGAGAGGTTATTTGACCTCTCTATTTGTTCTTGGTGTGACCCTGCAGGAGTCCTGGGTCCAGTTCTGGTGCCCACAGTTGAAGAAGGATGTTGATAAATTGGAGAGGGGCCAGAGAAGAGCCATGACAATGTTTAAAGGATTAGAAACCTGCCTTGTCGTGACAGAGTCAAGGAGCTTTAGCTTAACAAAGGGTACATCTGCACAGCAAACAAACCCCCATGGCCGTGAGTCTCAGAGCCCTGGTCGACTGACTCAAACTTGCAAGGCTCATGCTGCAGGGCTAAACTGGCAGTGGAGACATTGGGGGTCCGAGACCCTCCCCCTTGGCTGGGTTTCATAGCTCAGGCTCCAAGCCCAATCCCAATGAGCTAAGCTGCTCTTTTCAGCCCCGCAGTGGGAGCCTAAGTCAGTTGACCACCCTATTTTGAGGACTCAGTCTGGGCTTGTGTGATGCACGCAGAGCTCAGGTGAGCAAGGGGTGAGTTATACCCCAGGAGAAAAAGCCGACCTGCTGCAATAACATGATGCTAAATGTTCCAGCCTGTAGAAGCCAGTGACGGGGGGCCCAGGTCTAACCTGATCTGCGCCAGTGCAAGATACCTGCCCCCTGCCGTGGCAGCTGGAAAGAGCTGGCTGTTTGCGAAGTGGTTACAAGCAGCGCGAGGCAGAATGGATGAAGGGCAGCTCGCAGCAAACAGCTGGCCCCTGTCTGCTCAAATGCTCCAAACGGATTTGTCAGGGCGCAGCCTGCTGTGTCCCTAGGGAGATGATGGGGCTGCACCCCTTCCTCTAGCCATGCAGCGAGCACCCCGATCAGCAGGATCAAAGGAACCAAGGTGCTTTGCAGCAGGGGAAATGGCTGTTTGGGGGTTGCCTGCTCTCCCTAGCAGGTCCCATGCTTTGCTCCCAGCCCTGTCACTGGGGGACACCTTGTCCTGCCCTCCGCATGTCTGCTGGGATCCTCAGTATCCCTGGGCTTGCAAGTCTCAGGCAGAGCAGAAGAGAGGATTCTCCTAGGCTAGTCCAAGGTGATGCCCAAGGCTGGCCTGAGGGGTATGCAGCCCTGGCCAGGGCTGGGAACCTCTGAACTAACCTGTCTGGGGCCCAGCTGCTCCCTCCCAACCAGGGCCTCTGTGCCTTTTGGGAGGTGATACCCTGCATCCACCCCGCCTCTCCCGCACTGCTTAGCAACGGCGCAGGGTGCCGGAGCATCTAGTGCCGGCTCCAGTCACTGCCGCGCTCCCATCAAACAGCAAAGACAGCCCCCACCTCAGAGCGCTGCCCCGTGGGTCGCCAGGCCGGCCCAGTGCGGGCACCACTGTCCACCGGAGCCTGCTGAGTACGTTTGTGGGCATAACTCACGCACCAAGGGCAAGAGGCGGGAGTGTGAGCAGGGGCAGGCTCCCGTGGGGCATGCCCAGATTTAACGCTCGCCTTCTCACTCCCTCCGGTTCAGACCTTTCCTCTGCCCCCACACCCCCCCTTCACAGCTCCTCGCTGAGTGAGTCACACCAGCTCAGAGTCAGTGGGCCAGACTGGGTCGGGCCTTGGAAGGGGCAGAGCTAGGCCCTGCATAAGGGGTCTGAGGCGCTGTGGGGCTGGAGGCTGCTGGCTGAGGAAGCAGATGTATGTTGCCCCCAACTTAGCCTCCCCTCTGAATCCGGTCCTTTGGCTGCAACTCTTCAAGTCCCACTGCAGCGATACAAACCCAGCGCCAGGGGCTGGGGAATGGGAACAGGGTGGACGGCCTCGGGGCTGCTCTCAGTCACTCCAGGAGCTCTGCAAGCACGACAAGCCAAGGATCTAGCCGGTCAAGCCGATGGCTAAGTGGCTGTTGGATGGATGTGGGACTGAGCCCCACACCTGGACAAGCCCATGTAAATGTACAGCTCTGGGCACGTTGCTTTTGTTATCAAGGGCGGGCCATTGAGTCAATGGGTTTGAATCCCGGCTCCAGCACTAACCTCAGGTGAGTTTCTGGGTCTCTTCTCGCCGGATGGTGAATGCATCTGGAAAAGCACCATCTCTGCCTGTGTATCTGGGCAGTCCCTTGTGCGCCGGGGCCCTGATCTCAGCTGGGGCCTTTACCTCACTGTCGTAAGACCCATTGCAAAGCCCAAAGTCCTCACCTGTTTCCTACTTTGCCAAAACCATTACGGCATGAATGGGAGTTTTGCCCAGGTGAGGACTGAGTGAAAGCTGTGGTACGTGGCCCCGACTGTTCCTTTGGCAGGAGAGAGAGTGGCGTACCAGGCCGAGATTGGGTCCCTCTCTGGGGGAATAACCAATTGCTCCCTGGTCAGGGTGTGGGGATGATCTTGGGACGGGAGGCTGAGTCCCCAGCAAGGTGGTTAAGCCGCCCATTGCTGTTCACTCTGGAGCTTGCCTGAGAGCAGGTTTTGGCCCCATGCAGCTCTGTTTTTGCTTACCACAAACACCTTGCTGTTTGCCAGATGGTGCCGGGCAGCGTTACAGAACAGAAAGCAACACAATCTGTCCCTGCCAGCTGCCACCGCCCCCACCGCTGCGGCTCTCGGGCTGTCTTAGGAACAAGCAGCCAGGAGCTCAAACCACAACCTGGGGTCCTCTGCTCAGCAAAACTCTCATTGAGTTCAGTGGGAATCTCTGCTCGGAAAATACGTGGGCCTGACGCTCAGTTACCCTGCTCCTACGCTGGCAAGAGGAGCAGGCTGGGAGATGGCTTTAAGCCACCCGGAGGCAGTGTGGCCTAGTGGATAGTGGGTTATCTGCAAATCTATGTGGGAAAACGGTCTCCTCTGTGCCAGGGACAGGGGAAACCATTTCCCCCATAGATTAGTAGATAATAAAGCCAGAAGAGATGACTTCGATCATTTAGTGTGAACCAGGGCCATAGAGCTGCCCTGGAATTAATTCCAGTTTGAACCAGAGCAGATATTTATAAAAAAAAACATCCAGTCTTTATTTAAAAAGTTTCAGGGATGGAGGATCCATCATGGCCCTTGGTAAATTACTCCAATGGTTAATTACCCTCCCTGTTAAATATTTGCCCCTTATTTTAAGAGCAGCCATAGAGGGTCAGACCAAGGGTCCATCTAGCCCAGTATCCTTTTTTCCGACAAAAAGAACAGGAGGACTTGTGGCACCTTAGAGACTAACCAATTTATTTGAGCATAAGCTTTCATGAGCTACAGCCCACTTCATTGGATGCATGCAGTGGAAAATACAGTGGGGAGATTTATATCCACCTTGAATAGCTCACCTTAAGTGATCACTCTCCTTACAGTGTGTATGGTAACACGCATTGTTTCATGTTCTCTGTGTATATAAATCTCCCCACTGTATTTTCCACTGCATGCATCCGATGAAGTGAGCTGTAGCTCACAAAAGCTTATGCTCAAATAAACTGGTTAGTCTCTAAGGTGCCACAAGTCCTCCTTTTCTTTTTGCAAATACAGACGAACACGGCTGCTACTCTGAAACCTGTTTTCTGACACTGGCCAATGCCAGGTGCCCCAGAGGGAATGAACAGGGAAATTATCAAGTGATTCATCCCGTCGCTCATTCCCAGCTTCCGGCAAACAGAGGCTAGGGGCACCCCATCTCTGCCCATCCTGGCTAATTTTCAGTCTGAATTTGTCTAGCTTCAACTTCCAGCCATTTGATCTTGTTAGATCTTTGTCTGCTAGACTGAACAGCCCTATATTATCTAGTGTTTGTAGGTACAGATAAACTGTGATCAAGCCACCACTCAACCTTCTTCATGTAAAGCTAAAAGGATTGAGCTCCATGGGTCTGTCACTGTAAGGCAGGTTTCGAATCCTTTAATCATTCTCGTGGCTCTTCTCTGACCCCGCTCCAATTTATCAGCATCCTTCTTGAACGGTGGGCACCAGCACTGGACACGGGATTCCAGCAGTGGTCACATCACTGCCAAAAACAGAGGTCAAATAACCACCCTCCTGGGATCTATTACCACCTCTGCTGCTGGGTGACCTTCAGCAAGTCACATCCCTCCCCGTGCCTCAGTTTTCCGATTTGTAAATTGGCAATAATGATACCAACCTGCCTTTGAGAGCTACAGATGAAAAGTGCTATATAAAAGCCAGGTATTATTATTAGTCATCCTGGCTGTCTCTGTACTCTAGAACAATGCAAGACCCTGCCCAGCCCCTGGTGTAATTTAGAGCAACCCCACAGCTGCTCTAACATACACTCTGCCTCTCACAGCCACTGGGAAGCAGAGAACAGCTGCAGTGCAGCGCATGCTGGTCATGTCCTGGATCTGCTCCGTAAATCGAGGGGCATGCATGGCAAGGGCACTCTCTGCCATCATCTACTGGTGAACTGGAGGGAGAGACAGAAAGACTCAGACCTTGTTTGCGTGTTTCAAAGGCACCGTCCCAGTGTGGACCTTCTGGTTAGGTTTTGTGTAAGCGCTGGGATCACCCAATGCTATTCTCCCTAGAGTGTGACAACGGGGGGCTAGAGACCTGGGGCTGTGGGCCCTTCGTCTGGCAGTCCCTAGAGCTGAAATCACCAGTGCTGGGTTACAGGGTGGAGCCTATTGACCCGACCTGGCGTCATGGTGAGGGGCAGCAGCGTGGTGAGGGACAGGACAGAGGTGGCAGCCAGGGGCTGTTCATGGAAGCCACCCAACAGGCCCCATGAGTGCAATGGGAGGAGTGGGGTGTTAAAAGGATATTTGTCCATCAGACATTCACACCGGCAGCTGCGGAAACTGAGGCAAAGGGGGAGTCACTGGTGGATTTATTGGTGCTGAGTTTTCCCAAGTTAGGGCATTGTCCCTTTCCCCCTTACTGAAGTGTCATTGTTTCCTGGCCAGACTCGGTGCTCGTGGCAGAGGGGAAGCGCTACCCCCAGGAGAGGTGTCTAGGTCTTGCCCCGGTTTCTGGGCTGGGGCTCGAACCAGTGTGCTTGCAACATTCAAGGGGATCCCTGAGAGATTTGAACCCGGCCCTTGCTGCTGCCAACAACACTGGGCAGAAGGAATGCATCTAGACCTGGGGTCCACCTCCCTGCTCCTGTGGGCTAAGGCAGAGGCCCCTGTGCCAGGCTGGGGTTAGGGGCACGTGTGGGGGACACACTTCCCGGCCAGCTGAGCCTGCCATGGGGAGAGGGATCAGGCCGCTCCCGTGCGATCGTCATCGGCCCTGTAACAGCATTAAACCCACTCCCGGCCCGGCCTTAAGCTCCTCGCTGCCCATCTGTCACAGCCCTGCCAGGAGCAGGCTGGCTCTCTGGGCAGAGCGAAGCGGGCTGGGGTGGTGCCGATGGCAAAGACACCTGGCCGGGACCGCAGCCCGTCTCAGGGAGCCTAGGGAGGGACTGGGAGCGGCTCCATAGCAACGGGTGCCCTCGAAGCAGCTCCAAAAATCCCGGTTTCTCACTTTAAGGATTGGATCTCCCCTCCCCAGGCCCTGCTGGGTCCAGCAAGTCGGGGACAGGGGCTTTGAGCCGCCTCAATGCCCTTCTGCCGGCAGCCCGAGAGTAACTCTGCCAAATGGCGCAAATCAGGGCCACCTGCTGGCTGCTCTACCTTGTGCCAGGCTGCCAGAGGCCTGGGGGGAAGGGGAGGCTGGGAGGAGCCATCCGGGGCACAACGGGAACGGGGGTTTGTGGCCACTTGCATGTTCTACCATGTGTTTTTCCCTCCCTAGCGGAGGCAGAGAAACCATTGAAAGAGGAGACAGAGCAGCCGTGAGCTCCCATTCCTCTCCCATTCCAGCTCCACCACTGTTTACACGGACGCAGGAGCAGCCTTTCCCCTTGGCTGCTGCAATCTGCTAGGAGACACAAGTAGTTCTTCTGGCTACAGCCATTCCCCAGCACCGCTTCTTTACTCCTCCGGCTCTGCCCTGCACCGAGCCTGTGGGCAGCCAGTGGGGGTGACTGGGCAGTGGCGGGAGGGGGTCTGGGTGGGGGTCACTGGGGACAGATGGAGGATTGGGGGAGCAAGGCCCAGTGTTGCAGCTTGTGCATCAGGCAGCAGCGCCCCAGGGAGCCCACGTGGCGGCATAGGGGGATGTGGAGGTGCAGGGAGAGGGGCTGGGCTGGGGGGCTGAGTGGGGCAGGAATGGGCATGTGGGAGGGGATGATGCTGAGCCGTGAGCTTTGGGAGGGAGTGGGGGAGAAGGGCGGGGTGGGATGGAGTATTTTGGGGCCGCACGGGCTATGAATGGGGGGCATTGGGAGACTGAGGGGAAGCTCTGCTGGGAGCCAGGGCTGGGGGCTCTTCGAGGGCATGGGGAGGGCCATGCTGATCCGTGATGTTCACGGCCAAGTGAATAATGACCAGGGTCCATGCAGATACGTAGCCAAACACCTGGGGCCAGAGGCAATGCGTAACTGCTGATGGACAATTTCAAGGTTCTGTGGGAGAAACTCTCCGCAAAAAAAGAAATAAAAATATAAACCCTAGTAGAAATCTGGGGTTGGGGGGCACGAGACCCTGCTTGCCCCCCCCATCACCTCTGCCTGGGAAATCCCCCCCGGTTGTTAGTTTAGAGTTAGGATTGCTCACATGCTCAATGTCCCCAGGACAGTCACCAAAACCCAAGGGGCCAGATTCAGCTCTGAGCCACAGCAAGAGTGCACCTGGAGTTAGCTACTGCCTTGGAGGGAATGGCGACTGATTTACACCACTGCAACTTAGAGCAGAATTGGGCCAAGGAAACCAACAGCTAAGGCTGCCTCCGCACCCAGAGACCATGCTGGCCAACCCCACTCCCAGCCACCCCCGGCTCCCTGGCACGCCCCGCACATACCCAGCCACCTCTGCAGGAAGCCAAGCAGCCAAGTGGCTGTCCCATCTAATGCATAAACTGGACAGCTGTGACAATGCTGTGTGAGGGCCACTGCAAATGCTGGGAGAGGTGCATTTGTCCCTGCAGAGCCGCCAAGTCTCCATCAGGGTCTGTCTCAGTTGGACCCGCTGAGTGGCACTCACGGGGTGACGCAGGAGAACTGAAGGCTCAGAGGAGGAACGTCTTCAGCATGCCAGACCCCAGGGTCTCTCTCTTCCTCCAGGGTGAGCCACACGGCTTCACTGCCTCCTTAGATGGGACCTCTGGGCCTTCAGCACCCCTGCTTCACCCCGGGAACTCCTCTCTACGTGGCCCATTGAGGCTGTGTCTGCTCCTCAGGGACTGTTTGTTACCTGGCACGCAGCCCAGGCCGTGCTTTGGGTAGTCAGACAACTGAAGGCTAAAGCCTTGTCTGGGCTGGTGACCCAGACCCAGCCAAGCTGTAGGGAAGCTTCGTCTCTCCATCCCTCTGACCTCCGACCTTGGCCACATGCGAGCCCTGACTCCTTCCAGCAGCCAGTGCTTCTCCCCCACCTCCCACCTTCCCAGTCCTGGAGACACACTGCTCGGCTTCCCACAGAGAGGTAGAGCAATCTGTGGCCATTGGTTGCTTGGTGATTGGATCTGCCCTCGCCTTCATGGATTCATGAAGGGGAAAGGAGTCCAGGAGAGCTGGCTGTATTTCAAGGAATCCCTGTTGAGGTTACAGGGACAAACCATCCCAATGAGTCGAAAGAATAGTAAATATGGCAGGCGACCAGCTTGGCTTAATGGTGAAATCCTAGCGGATCTTAAACATAAAAAAGAAGCTTACAAGAAGTGGAAGGTTGGACATATGACCAGGGAAGAGTATAAAAATATTGCTCGGGCATGTAGGAATGTTATCAGGAGGGCCAAATCGCACCTGGAGCTGCAGCTAGCGAGAGATGTTAAGAGTAACAAGAAGGGTTTCTTCAGGTATGTTGGCAACAAGAAGAAAGCCAAGGAATGTGTGGGCCCCTTACTGAATGAGGGAGGCAACCTAGTGACAGAGGATGTGGAAAAAGCTAATGTACTCAATGCTTTTTTTGCCTCTGTTTTCACTAACAAGGTCAGCTCCCAGACTGCTGCGCTGGGCATCACAAAATGGGGAAGAGATGGCCAGCCCTCTGTGGAGATAGAGGCGGTTAGGGACTATTTAGAAAAGCTGGACGTGCACAAGTCCATGGGGCCGGACGAGTTGCATCCGAGAGTGCTGAAGGAATTGGCGGCTGTGATTGCAGAGCCACTGGTCATTATCTTTGAAAACTCGTGGCGAACCGGGGAAGTCCCGGATGACTGGAAAAAGGCTAATGTAGTGCCAATTTTAAAAAAGGGAAGAAGGAGGATCCTGGGAACTACAGGCCAGTCAGCCTCACTTCAGTCCCTGGAAAAATCATGGAGCAGGTCCTCAAAGAATCAATCCTGAAGCACTTGCATGAGAGGAAAGTGATCAGGAACAGCCAGCATGGATTCACCAAGGGAAGGTCATGCCTGACTAATCTAATCGCCTTTTATGATGAGATTACTGGTTCTGTGGATGAAGGGAAAGCAGTGGATGTATTGTTTCTTGACTTTAGCAAAGCTTTTGACACGGTCTCCCACAGTATTCTTGTCAGCAAGTTAAGGAAGTATGGGCTGGATGAATGCACTACAAGGTGGGTAGAAAGCTGGCTAGATTGTCAGGCTCAACGGGTAGTGATCAATGGCTCCATGTCTAGTTGGCAGCCGGTATCAAGTGGAGTACCCCAAGGGTCGGTCCTGGGGCCGGTTTTGTTCAATATCTTCATAAATGATCTGGAGGATGGTGTGGATTGCACTCTCAGCAAATTTGCGGATGATACTAAACTGGGAGGAGTGGTAGATACGCTGGAGGGGAGGGATAGGATACAGAAAGACCTAGACAAATTGGAGGATTGGGCCAAAAGAAATCTGATGAGGTTCAATAAGGATAAGTGCAGGGTCCTGCACTTAGGAAGGAAGAACCCAATGCACAGCTACAGACTAGGGACCGAATGGCTAGGCAGCAGTTCTGCGGAAAAGGACCTAGGGGTGACAGTGGACGAGAAGCTGGATATGAGTCAGCAGTGTGCCCTTGTTGCCAAGAAGGCCAATGGCATTTTGGGATGTATAAGTAGGGGCATAGCGAGCAGATCGAGGGACGTGATCGTTCCCCTCTATTCGACATTGGTGAGGCCTCATCTGGAGTACTGAGTCCAGTTTTGGGCCCCACACTTCAAGAAGGATGTGGATAAATTGGAGAGAGTCCAGCGAAGGGCAACAAAAATGATTAGGGGACTGGAACACATGAGTTATGAGGAGAGGCTGAGGGAGCTGGGATTGTTTAGCCTGCAGAAGAGAAGAATGAGGGGGGATTTGATAGCTGCTTTCAACTACCTGAAAGGGGGTTCCAAAGAGGATGGCTCTAGACTGTTCTCAATGGTAGCAGATGACAGAACGAGGAGTAATGGTCTCAAGTTGCAGTGGGGAAGGTTTAGATTGGATATTAGGAAAAACTTTTTCACTAAGAGGGTGGTGAAACACTGGAATGCGTTACCTAGGGAGGTGGTAGAATCTCCTTCCTTAGAGGTTTTTAAGGTCAGGCTTGACAAAGCCCTGGCTGGGATGATTTAACTGGGAATTGGTCCTGCTTTGAGCAGGGGGTTGGACTAGATGACCTTCTGGGGTCCCTTCCAACCCTGATATTCTATGATTCTATGATTCTATGATTCTCCATTGCTCTGGGGTTGGCCTCAGCTGGCCTTTTCCAGTGACCCACGTAGTCCCAGACAGCCAAGCTACATTCACACCTGTCTTAGCCTGCCCTGAAATCAAGTGGTCCTTTCCCATCCCACTGGGTAACAATGCAGCATATAGGGGAAACTGAGGCACACATAGCCCTCATAAAAATATTACCCCAAATTCCCACTTCTCCACAGCTTTAATCTAGCAGCTGAGACTGCTCATTTGAGTGTGAGCCACACGAATAACATTGAGCGCTTACATAGCACTTTACACCCATAGAGCTCAAAGCGCTCTACAAAGGAGGTCAGCATCACTATCCCCATTTTGCCGATGGGGAAACTGAGGCACAGAGTGGTGAAGTGACTTGCCTGAGCTCACCCAGCAGGCCAGGGGCTGAGTCAGGGATAGAACCCAGGTCTCCTGAGTCCCAGTCTAGAGCTCCTTTGGGATAGAAGGCCCTGATAAACATAAGGCAAGTAAGATCCTATTCTTATTGCAGGGCGCTAAAGCTGAGTGAACAGCTGGAGCTGATGGCGATTTCTTATCATCTGAGCACAGTGGTGTAACCTTACTGGAAGTCACAAGGTAATGATAGAACAGACACTGTTACTTCTCTCAATGTATAGGCAGCTAGATCTTGGAGAGATGCTTATTGTCAGATGTGGTGCAGTTCGGATGAGAAGCTAAGCGTTATCACCAGCAGCCAGCTTGGCCCAGATTCTCAAAAGTATGTAGATGGCAGATGCTAGGAGTAAGTCACCTAAATATCTTCTGCCTTGGTCTCTCTCTCTCAGACTGAAATAATTTCATAGATGTATCTTCTCCAATGAAACAAGGAAATTAACCATCCCAAATGTCAGAACCAGGTCTGATATTTTGAACAGACACTGCCTGCTAAGTCATTATGCAAGATGGACATCGTACCAAAAGGACTGAAGGTAAAAAATCCATTACAATCTACATACCACACAGACTATGCTGACAGCTTGTGCCGCACGCTCTCAAAGAAACTGCGGAATCACCTGATCAACATCCTCTACAGCAAACAGGGAAAGATTAAAAATGAGCTCTCAAAAATGGATACTCTCATAAAAAACCAACCTTCCACACAAACTTCCTTGTGGCTGGAATTTACTAAAACTAGACAAGCCATTTACAACACACACTTTGCTTCTCTACAAAAGAAAAAGGACACTAAACTTTCTAAACTACTATATGCCACAAGGGGCCACAGCAATGGTTCCCTCAACCCACCCAGCAATATTGTTAACCTATCCAACTATACTCTCAGCCCAGCCGAAGCAGCTGTCCTATCTCAGGGCCTCTCCTTCTGCCCCTCCACCCCCACGAACATGGTACAGTTCTGTGGTGACCTAGAATCCTATTTTCGACGTCTCCGACTCAAGAAATATTTCCAACATACCTCTGAACATACTAATCCACAGAGTTCTCCCTACCAACACTACAAAAAGAAGGATTCTAGGTGGACTCCTCCTGAAGGTCAAAACAGCAGACTGGACTTCTACATAGAATGCTTCCGCCGACGTGCATGGGCTGAAATTGTGGAAAAGCAGCATCACTTGCCCCATAACCTCAGCCGCGTGGAACGCAATGCCATCCACAGCCTCAGAAACAACTCTGACATCATAATCAAAAAGGCTGACAAAGGAGGTGCTGTTGTCATCATGAATAGGTCGGAATATGAACAAGAGGTTGCTTGGCAGCTCTCCAACACCACTTTCTACAAGCCATTACCCTCTGATCCCACTGAGAGTTACCAAAAGAAACTACAGCATTTGCTCAAGAAACTCCCTGAAAAAGCACAAGATCAAATCCGCACAGACACACCCCTGGAACCCCGACCTGGGGTATTCTATCTACTACCCAAGATCCATAAACCTGGAAATCCTGGGCGCTCCATCATCTCAGGCATTGGCACCCTGACAGCAGGATTGTCTGGCTATGTAGACTCCCTCCTCAGGCCCTACGCTACCAGCACTCCCAGCTACCTTCAAGACACCACTGACTTCCTGAGGAAACTACAATCCATCGGTGATCTTTCTGATAACACCATCCTGGCCACTATGGATGTAGAAGCCCTCTGCACCAACATTCCACACAAAGATGGACTACAGGCTGTCAGGAACACTATCCCCGATAATGTCACGGCAAACCTGGTGGCTGTACTTTGTGACTTTGTCCTTACCCATAACTATTTCACATTTGGGGACAATGTATACCTTCAGATCAGCGGCACTGCTATGGGTACCCGCATGGCCCCACAGTATGCCAACATTTTTATGGCTGACTTAGAACAACGCTTCCTCAGCTCTCGTCCCCTAACGCCCCTACTCTACTTGCGCTACATTGATGACATCTTCATCATCTGGACCCATGGAAAAGAAGCCCTGGAGGAATTCCACCCGGATTTCAACAATTTCCATCCCACCATCAACCTCAGCCTGGTCCAGTCCACACAAGAGATCCACTTCCTGGACACTACAGTGCTAATAAACGATGGTCACATAAACACCACCCTATACCGGAAACCTACTAACCGCTATTCCTACCTACATGCCTCCAGCTTTCACCCTGACCACACCACACGATCCATCGTCTACAGCCAAGCTCTGCGATACAACCGCATTTGCTCCAACCCCTCAGACAGAGACAAACACCTACAAGATCTCTGTCACGCTTTCTTACAACTACAATACCTACCTGCGGAAGTGAAGAAACAGATTGATAAAGCCAGAAGAGTTCCCAGAAGTCACCTACTACAGGACAGGCCTAACAAAGAAAATAACAGAATGCCACTAGCCGTCACCTTCAGTCCCCAACTAAAACCCCTCCAACGCATTATTAAGGATCTACAACCTATCCTGAAGGATGACCCAACACTCTCACAAATCCTGGGAGACAGGCCAGTCCTTGCCTACAGACAGCCCCCCAACCTGAAGCAAATACTCACCGGCAACCACATACCACACAACAGAACCACTAACCCAGGAACCTATCCTTGCAACAAAGCCCGTTGCCAACTGTGTCCACATATCTATTCAGGGGACACCATCATAGGGCCTAATAACATCAGCCACACTATCAGAGGCTCGTTCACCTGCGCATCTACCAGTGTGATATATGCCATCATGTGCCAGCAATGCCCCTCTGCCATGTACATTGGTCAAACTGGACAGTCTCTACGTAAAAGAATAAATGGACACAAATCAGACGTCAAGAATTATAACATTCATAAACCAGTCGGAGAACACTTCAATCTCTCTGGTCACGCGATTACAGACATGAAAGTTGCAATTCTTCAACAAAAATCTTCAAATCCAGACTCCAGCGAGAAACTGCTGAATTGGAATTCATTTGCAAATTGGATACAATTAATTTAGGCTTGAATAGAGACTGGGAGTGGCTAAGTCATTATGCAAGGTAACCTATTTCCCCTTGTTTTTTCCTAACCCCCGCCCTAGACGTTCTTGTTAAACCCTGGATTTGTGCTGGAAATGGCCCACTTTGATTATCATACACATTGTAAGGAGAGTGGTCACTTTAGATAAGCTATTACCAGCAGGAGAGTGGGTTTGTGTGTGGGGGGGCGGGGGGGGGTGAGAAAACCTGGATTTGCACTGGAAATGGCCCAACTTGGTTATCATACACATTATAAGGAGAGTGATCACTTTAGATAAGCTGTTACCAGCAGGAGAGTGGGGTGGGGGGAGGTATTTTTTCATGCTTTATGTGTACACTTTCTTCTACACTTTCCACAGGATGCATCCGATGAAGTGAGCTGTAGCTCACGAAAACTTATGCTCAAATAAATTGGTTAGTCTCTAAGGTGCCACAAGTCCTCCTTTTCTTTTTGCATTTCATAGAATCATAGAATCTCAGGGTTGGAAGGGACCCCAGAAGGTCATCTAGTCCAACCCCCTGCTCGAAGCAGGACCAATTCCCAGTTAAATCATCCCAGCCAGGGCTTTGTCATTTCATTTAGTTCTCTCTCCATCTAGGTCCTCAGCGTATTGAGATCGACAGGTTTCTTCAGAAGCTTCCTCCAACAGAGGGCCCATGGTCAGGGTGGGTCAGGACGCAGGTGTTTAGGATCCTGTTCCGCACGGCACAAGGCAGCGCGACCCCACAGGCAGAGTTATGGTGCTGGGCAGGCCGCCCTCAGGCTCTGCTGTGTTCTGCGGTGTTGTCATCCACGTAATGAATGGCCAGTACTGGGCCCCCGGGAAGTGTCGGCCCAGTGAGCTGAGCAAGTCCAGCCCTGTGTGTGCGGGGCAAGGGGTCTCTTCGCATGTGAAAGAAAAGCCTGAGGGGGCTTTGACACCCTCCAGCCAGGCTTACACATCTCAGCTCTGACCCGCCGCCCCCCTGCGATCCCAGTGCTGGGCTTCCCCCGCCCCCTACAGCTCTGCCGACGCCCCCCAATCCTGACCCGCAGCCCCCTGCAATCCCAGTGCTGGGCTTCCCTCGCCCCCTACAGCTCTGCCGATGCCCCCCGATCCCGACCCACAGCCCCCTGCTATCCCCGTCCTGGGCTTCACCCGCCCCCTACAGCTCTGCCAACCACCCCCAATCCCAACCCACAGCCCCCTGCTATCCCAGTCCTGGGCTTCCCTTGCCCCCTACAGCTCTGCCAATGCTCCCCAATCCTGACCCACAGCCCCCTGCTATCCCCGTGCTGGGCTTCCCCCGTCCCCTACAGCTTTGCCGACGCCCCCCAATCCCGACCCACAGCCCCCTGCTATCCCAGTCCTGGACTTCACCCGCCCCCTACAGCTCTGCCGATGTCTCCCCCTTCCTCCCTGGTGGCACCGGCTGAGGCCTTAGGACTTGCAGAAGCCCTCAGTGCGATCAGGGGACCCAGCTGTGGGCAACAGTAGCAGTAAGGTGTGGGATGGGTCGATGGCAGCTGATCTGGATTACTTGTTGCAGGGCTGGAGGCTCCCTGCTCCTGTTGCTATCTGAGAGGAGGCTGCAGTCCAGGGCAGAGCAAGGGGGAAACGGCGACCCCTCCGGCAGCCCTCGAAGGGAACGGAGAGAGGAAATCCAGTATGTGCCTCCCCGCTGGACACCAGCATGGGGCTGCTCCGGTCTGAGCCTGACCCTGCCACTGAGTCACTGTGTGGCTGCAACCATCTTGGGCCTCAGTTTACCCAGCTGTAAAACCTATCTCCCGGGGCACCACGATAGCTCCCTGCTCGGTCCTCGCACAGTCAAAATGCCCAGCAGTGTCCATGGGCCCCTGGTCAGAGAGTGGAGCACTGAGCTGGTGAGTCAGCATTTTGGGTTAAGGGTGAGCAAGGAGCAGGGACGTTGACTCAGCAAAATCTCCTGCCGGCGTTTTCGCCAGGTGCTGTCCCCTGATCTCCGGCTGATGCTCCAAACGGGTGGGAGAGAAGAGTCGGGGGCTTGTTCAGCCACTGAGGTGTTCATGCAGGCTCAGGGTTGGAGGGGTTCACTCAGGCGGAAGGACACAAGCGAGGGATCTGCTCAGAAAGCATGCCCTCCCATCCCCTACATCCACCCCCAATCCCAGCCACCAGCTCCCCTCCCAGTCCCTAGTCTGCCTGCCCCACTCCCATGGAACAAAGTGCATTTGATCTGCCATGATTGCAAACATTGCTCCAACCCAATGTTTTGCACAGCAACTCTTAGAGCTTTGCCGAGTCTCCCTGTCCCGTGATTCCTGCTCCGGCCGCCGGCCTGTCCCAGCCCAGATGTGCGTGACTGAATCGTGGGAGCCCTCTGAACTGCCAGCCAGCACAGTGCTCCCAGTCCAGATCCAGGTATGGCTGCAGCTTGAAAGCCACAAATGTATTTGCACTCAGGCAAGGCCATTTATTCCCCCCCCAAAATGTTCCTCTTCCTCCCTCTCCGCTGCATTGTTTCCTCAAGCTCTTTAGCCCAGGCGAGCTGTGCCAGCGTAAGGTAGTTTCAGCCCATGAACCACAACTCGCACTGGACATGAATAGGCAATGCCATGCTCATTACCGAGGGCCACGCTGATTAGCAACGAGCAAGACTCATTAACGATGCTTATCCCCATCCGTTGCATCCCGACAGATGCCAAAGTGCTTTTCGCCACAAACAGGCAGAAATCCGTTTGCCCGCCCCTGGAAATGCAGCCACCTCTGGGGAGAAGCGCGGCAGCTGTTTAACTGCACGCAGGAACAGTTCAGGAATGGAAGTGAAGAAGACTCCTGTGTCCGGCTGAAACTGCAGGTGCAGCGTAGGGTGGCAGAATGCAACTGGTCACCGTGGAATTAAGCCGAGACACTGCGGTTAACGCACCACTGCTCTGAGGAAATGGGCCGTGGGGTTTTTAATGAGCATGAGTGGTGAGGACCTCGGCCGTACCCCTCTCGAGTGGTGAGCAGGTGTTTAGAGTAACAGTCCCTGAGGCACCAGGACGTGTGCAGAAATGTGAGAAGAGTGTACAGCGGGAATGCCCAGGTTAGTTGGTGCCATTTTTAACACACCCACACGGACTGCAGTTGTGAGCTGCTTGTGCGATTTCTAGCCTAGAGAGTGCCAAGGCGGGGGCATGGGTAGGGGGGCGACTTGTAGCTGATAGAGGTAGCTTTGCCTTTTCTTGTTCTTAGCAGTAACACAAAGTACTTACAGTCCTGTATTCTGCAAGTTGGCAGAAGTCAAGTAGCCCATGGCTCTTGGAATATATCAGATGGCCTCCTAGTTACCCTTGATTTTGCTCAAGAGAGTGAGTTGGTAATCCATCTCATGTCATCCAAATCGCACTCCGAACTCAGGGCGCTAAGGCACATGGCTCCAGCTGTTCAAAGGGAATTAGGTGTCTATATATTGTCGAGGATCTGAGCCCTGGTGCTTTCAAAGGGACCGCGGATTTTGGACCTCTCAGTGCCCATCTTAAGATTTCTGAGCATCCGTAACCCCCACTAACTTGGTTTGAAATCGTTGGCTCTGGGCACCTGGGAAAAATCAAACCCCAAGTGCCTCAGGTTGGGCTCCCAAAATTAGCAGCCCCGTTTATTGTTATGTGTTGCCCAGTCGCACCAACCAGTCACAGGCCCCCATTGTTCTGGGCGCTGCAGAGACGCATCGTGTGAGACACTTGCTGTCCTGGGAAAGTCACGGGGTCTACACAGACAATGGGTAGAAGGGGAAACGGGCACAGAGCAGGGAGGTGACTGGCCAAGGTCGCGTAAGAGATTGTGGCAGAGGCAGGAACAGAACCCGGTGCTACTGAGCACCAGGCCAGGGCCCCAGCCACTGGGCAACATGGACTCTTTGATGCACACCCCTTTTCCAAGCATTTGCCGAGCAGCAATTGCAAGGCAGCCATCGCCTCACGGGACTGGCAGAAGGACAGGGCAGTGCAGGAGTGGCGCTCCGTGCCCCCAGGGACAGCGCAGAGGGGGGAGCTCTGATGATGCCCAGGGTACCGAAAAGAGACCAGAGCATCCAGAGGGGGCTGTGGGCAACAGTTTCGCTTCTTAGGCCTCAGGGAGCTTTCTGCCATCTGGGGAAAGTTCATTTGAGCACAACTTCCTCTGGGGCTGGTCCGAACCTGTGGAACGAACTTTCCCGGGAACTAAAAACAGTCCTGACCTCCCCACCTTCCGCTCTGGGCCCCAGACGCCGTCAATCACACACAGAATGGAGCAGCCAGAAAAACAAGACAAAATGCAAGAGCTCCAAAGAACCCCCTATGGCGTTATATGGTTAAACTACCACTGTTATACCCTCGCAACAAATCTTGTTCAAAGTGTGTCAAGTAAGGTGCCAATGGGAAAGTTATGATTTGCTGAATATGATTATCCTATTGGTATGCATGCATCATTTTTATATCTAAAGTTATGGATATTGGCTCTATACCTGTATTTCAGATGTGTTTGCTTCTGGCTAACACCCACGAGGTATTTAGCCAGCACAGTGTGAAAGGACTATTCAAGTTGCATGGCCCATCAAAGAACGCTTCACTCGCACTGGGCCACGGAAGACGCCTATCCACGCCCGATGAGCTGTGGACATTCTAGCTAGAATATGGCTATGACTCAGCGAAGCATGCAAGGACGTGTGACTAGTCCATGTGACCCCAAACTCCATCTTGTTACCTGTAATTTTCCACAAGCTAGAACAATGGGTTTCCCTCTACAGGGCAGAAGCTATAAAAGGCCCTGGAAACACCTCCATTTTGCCTCTTTCCTGCTCTGATATCTGGATTATGGATTTATACTAATGGGAGCATTCTAACCAAGGGACTGAGGACCTTCCAAATCATTTGGAAGCAACCAGAGACTGAACAAGCCAGAGTTTATTTCATCACTGCTTCAAGCCTGATCCAAGAACTTTGCAATTATTGTGTGTATTTGATTCCTTTAACCAATTTAAACTCTCACCTTTCTTTCTTTTTATAAATAAACCTCTAGTTATTAGATACTAAAGGATTGGCAACAGTGTGATTATTGGGTAAGATCTGAGTTATATATTGACCTGGCTTTGCGGCTGGTCCTTTGGGATCAGAAGAACCCTTTGGTTCATTAAATTGGTTTTAAATAACCACTCCTCATTAAGTGTAGTGTCTGGGTGTTGAATCCAGGACCGGAATACCTAAGCAGGGTGCATTTCTGATTTCTTGTTAGCCAGTGTGGTGAGACAGAAGTTGACGTTTCTTGCTGGTTGGGTATATCTTATAGAAGAATAACCACCAGTTTTGGGGTGTGTCTGCCCTATTTCTCAGCAGCTTGGGGACAGAAGAGGGGCAAGATAGAACCACACAGGACAAGTGTCAGTCACATCACTCAGGGCATGGCAGGAAGGCACACAGACACCACACTGATGAGGACAGGATAGCAATGGGTATGGAACAGAGCAGAGCAGATCTTAGCATTGTCACAAAGAAAGATGGGGCCGCATTTGGATCTGGCTTGGGGGGCGGCACACGAGAGGGTGGAGGCAAGGATTTGCCAGGCTCCCAGCCGGCAAGGGAAGGGGGTCCAGGCTGACAGAGACGGCAGGGAGACAGGCCAGGCGGTGGGTCTGGCTGGAGGGAGAGGAGTCCGCAGGTTGGAGAGTCGGTCACCCATGTGACGATGGCGGGTGGAGGAGGGGAGTAGAGAGAGACGCCAAGGAAACACAGTTCAAGGCAGCCCCTGCCCTGAGGACCCACACTCATGCTAGAGCCAGAGAGTGTACTGGGAAATTCAGAAGAGCCTGAATCTGGGGTGAACCAGGATGATCTCCTCATTTTGGGGAGCAGCCATGGGTTCCCTTATAACTACGCTGCAGACGGGCAATCCCCGCCAAGGGCGTGCCACGGCTCCTGCACTTCTCAACCCACAGGGCCTCACAATGCCAGATGAGCTTGACAAACTACCCATCCCGGTCAGCTCAGCAGCCACTGAGATGCAGCCACCGCGGCTGGGGTGGGACACGGCAGCTGTTGCATGACGCACAGCAATGCCGCCAGACAGGAGGTGTGGAATTAAAATGGCAGGGGGCATGGAAAGCAGCAGAATGTCATTCTCTGAGCTGGAACGTGGCCAGCACCCCACATTTAATACCCGTATCCCGATTAGAAGGGGCATAGGCCCAAATCTTCTCAGGGATGTGTGCACCTAACGCCCATTGACTCCAATAGGAGTTAGGCACCCATGAGGATCTGGACCTTAATGACCAGAGGTGCTTGCAGTTGAAAGACTTCCCTCCTATAGCACTGCACCCCCTAACTCCACACTGGGGCATTCCCATGGAGGGCCAGCTCCCCCATTTCCAGCAGCCCCAAGAGATCTCCCATCCATGTTCTGAACCAGCCTGACCCTGCTTAGCTTATGAGCTGAGGCTAGAGCAGGGAAAGTCAAAAGAGCAGCTGGTTATTTTCAATCCTAGCCCTGTGGCCAGGTTTGTTGGCAGGGGCTGAGAGCTTCACGCTCCCAGGATGGGCTATTTACATCGCTGACTTTTCAGGGAACAGCTGAGCACAGAGAGCCTGCCAGCAAACTGCAAGGATCGCCAGGCCGGGCGTGTGTTTCTCGGCGGTGGCGTTTAGGCAGAAGAGTGATCGGAACGGACCTTTCGTCCCGGCATGACGGAGGCAGAGTTCTGTGTCTGCACCAGGTCAGCCGTGCAGCAATGGGCTCGCCGTTCCCCACGGCTCAGGAGATGGAGGGGCTGGAATCGATGGGACGTTAATGGGGATATGCTGGCAGCAGCCCTGGGGTTTTCTGTCTGCGGGCACCCAGCCCCCGTGGAAGCACAGCACGCCCAGTGGGCGCGGTTGTCCCTGCTGCAACGGGCAGCCCAGCGTGTGTGATCTGGTCCTGTCAGCGTCTGAGCAGGTGCAATCTCTGTGGCACAGCTGGCTCCAAAGTGGCACCGTTCCACCTGGGCACAGCTGCCACCATCAGCAGTAATTGAGGAGCAAGACCCCTGGAGAGAAATCTCAGTGGCAAGATAGACGAAGTGTTTCCTCTCCCAGCTCTGGCCTCCTCTCTAGGTACCTACGTGGCCCCAGTCACCTTCGCATCTGAGCAACTCGCACCACTGCTGTCAGGTAGGGAAGCATTATCACTGTATTACAGACAGGGAAATGAGGCCCAGAGAGATTAAGTGACTTGCCCAAGGTCACCCAGGAAGTCTGTGGCAGAGCCAGGAATCAAGCCCAGATCTCTCTGAAGACCTCTCCGACTACTGGCCCATCTCCAACCTCTTACTCCTGTGCAAAATAACTGAGCTGTAGCTCACGAAAGCTTATGCTCAAATAAATTTTAGTCGCTAAGGTGCCACAAGTCCTCCTTTTCTTTTTTTGAGAAAGTAGCAACCACTAAGCGCCAACTCATGACACATGATAATAACACATGACAGCAGTCAACATCCTGGATGCCTCACAACCAGGGTCCAGACCAGGGCACAGCACAGAGACCACCCTGGTGGCACTAAAACCCGAACTCCTCAGAGCCCTGGACACAGCTGAGATCTCCATGCTCCCACTGCTGGGCTTCTCTGCAGCCTGTCAAGGTTCCTTCCCCACTCTGAACTCTAGGGTACAGATGTGGGGACCTGCATGAAAGACCCCCTAAGCTTATTCTTACCAGCTTAGGTTAAAACTTCCCCAAGGTACAAACTTTGCCTTGTCCTTGAACCGTATGCTGCCACCACCAAGCGTCTTACACAACGACCAGGGAAAGAGCCCACTTGGAGATGTCTTCCCCCAAAATATCCCCCCAAGCCCTACACCTCCTTTCCTGGGGAAGGCTTGATAAGAATCCTCACCAATCTGTCCAGGTGAACACACATCCAAACCCTTGGATCTTAAGAAAAATGAAAAATCAATCAAGTTTTTAAAAGAAGAATTTTAATTAAAGAAAAGGTAAAAGAATCAGCTCTGTAAAATCAGGATGGTAAATACCTTACAGGGTAATCAGATTCAAAACATAGAGAATCCCTCTAGGCAAAACCTTAAGTTACAAAAAGAGACAAAAACAGGGATATACATTCCATCCAGCACAGCTTATTTTACCAGCCATGAAACAAAAGGAAATCAAATGCATTTCTAGCTAGATTACTTACTAACAGTTGTAAGGCTGCATTCCTGATCTGTTCCCAGCAAAACCATCCCACAGACAGACGAACCCTTTGTTCCCCACCTCCAGATTTGAAAGTATCTTGTCTCCTCATTGGTCATTTTGATCAGGTGCCAGTGAGGTTATCTTAGCTTCTTCACCCTTTACAGGTGAAAGGGTTTTGCCTCTGGCCAGGAGGGATTTTATAGCACTGTATACAGAAAGGTAGTTACCCTTCCCTTTATATTTATGACCCTTCCCTTTATATTTATGACACAGCCGTTGACGATACACAGCAAGGCCCAGCTAACCCGCCTGCATGGCACATCAGGAGTAGGTGGCCCAGTGTGACAGGGGCTTTAATCATGCCCGTCCAGCAGAACTCAGTGAGTGACGACGGGTAACTGCTCCTCCTTGCCCAAGGCTCTCACCAGGCCCCACATGGCTCCATGCTATCCTGCTTCTCTTCAATGTCTATGTGACACCACAGGGAGAGATCCTGAGAAGCCAAGGGCTTAGCTGCCAACGGGATGCTGATGACACTCAACTCGATGGCTCATTCTCCGCCGCTCCTCAAATGTCAGACTGCCTTGGGGAGCCTGGCTAGTGGCTGGAGAGCCGATGGCTCAAGCAGAAGCCAGGCAAGACCGAAGTGATGCTGGCTGGAGAGGGGAAAAGCTGGGCAGAGCTGGCTCCACCTTCCACTGAAGGCACACAGTCCCCACTGGTTAAAGTGGTTGTGACGCTCTCCTGAGGTCACCTCCCTTGGCATGAAGCAGGCTTGTCTGTGCCTGCTGTGGACCATCTCCCTGAAACCACAGCCTCTGGGAGCACAAGCATTGCCTCGTTCTCTGTACGGGTAGCAACAGGCCCCCACCAGCCCCCAAGTCCTTGGAGCGTCTCTGTCCTTTCTCCACTGGACACTCACGGAACTGCCAGGCCTGCTGTTCCCAACGGAGCAGGACACACCAGCTTCTAAGGTCCAAGTCAGCACCAGCACCTTGCCTCACAGCACAGCACTGAGATAGACGGATAGTGAAAAGAAGAACAGGTTTATTGTCAAAGACTGGAGAGCCAAGGGATAGTGAACGAGGATATAGGAAACAAATGGCTACATGCGAAACGAAATCAGACCATGCTTTCAAGACACCAGACTTAACTAACAAGTCACGCTCTTGTCTAAAGAAGCTTATCGCACCCAAAGGTCTCTCCAGTGTTCTCAGCCAAGCCTGGCTGAGACCCCTTTCTCCTTAAGCAAAATTACTGCCCTTTTACTTCCTCGGTGAAGGCTGCCTCGGTCTCCCTTTTGTCTCCCCAAATATATTCAAGCAAACCGTTGATGTACGCTCCACGAAGGGCTTCCCCCCAGCTGCTTATCTCATCCTGTTAGTTTCTTTTTGAAGTCCTCACGCTCCTTCATTTGCAGTCAGTTCAAGCTGGTGATAAGGGGCCCCACTGCGAACCAGACAATAGTCAATTTACATGTAAACAGGTAGATGGATGGACATCTCCCGTGTGACAGAAAACCTGTTTGTCACCTCTGCTGCTGACCTTGATGCAGACTTTAAGAATATTTTCGGTATACGTCCGCAACTCCTTACATAGTATCTGTGCGTATCTTTCACAATAGTATTGATGACCAGCGTGACACCGGCTTTCATTAGAGGTGTCACAAGACATTCCTTGGTGCACCAGAATGTACACAGCAGACTCAGGAGATTCCAGCACCCCCTTGCCTGTTGGCATAAAGGGGTGCTTAGGCCACCGTCATGCAAATCCTCGGGTTCCTATTGAACTCCTCACTATACTTGTATGACCAGGTAGTTTCAGTCTCCAAAATGCCTCCTTTCACCTCCAGATCTCTAGGAAACCTTGTCCCTTCCTCCTAGAGAAGGTCCTGGCCACAGCAGTCCATGCATGTGTCCGATCCAGGCTGGACCACTGTAATTCACTGTTTCTGCCGCTGAACGTGAAGAAGATGCAAAGGGTCCAGCCGGTACATGGCTGCCCACCTTCGTCCTGGCTCAGGCTGCTGCGAGCATGTTAGGCCTGTGCTCCAGTCCTTCCCCTAGCTCCTGCTCAGCTTCCGACCCCTGTTAAATTCTTTGGTCCTAATCTTCAAAGCAACTAATGGCTAAAGCCCCCCAATGTTGCTTGATGAAGCACCCTGGCAGCTGCGCTCCTCTGGAACATTGCAGGCCACAGAGTCTAGGACGAAGCACATGACAGCTGGGGCCAAAGCATCCTCTGTCGCGGGGTTCAGGCTGTGGAACAGACTTCCAGAGATCGGGCACATCCCAAGTGCGGCCATACTTAGGAAACCCTGCAAAACCCCTCTCTCTTTGACAAGCCTTCCCTCTGGGACCCTTCCAAGATTGAGCACCCCCTTTCCCTCAAAAATCCCAACCAAGACCATAAGAAAATGGGTGAAATCTAAAATACCCTTAACCCACAGCCCTACCCCCCGCCCCCGCAGAGTTTAGGCCCCTGTGATGGGCTTACCGCTTGGATCCACTCTATTTCTGGGTGGGCCCTTTCAATTTTCTGGCCCCAGCTCCACCTGGCTTGGCTGCCAGCCTTTCCAGATCAAAAATGACTTAAAACTCAAACCTGGATACCAAAGGTCCTTCTGCCCCATGTTCCTCCTCGGTGGGGTGGCCTTTGACTCCGCCTCCCCAGCCTGGACAGGAGAACCCAGGTCGTCCCTTTCCATCTCAGTGAGAGTAGGGGGGCTTACGTAGGCTGCTCGTCCTCCAGGGGTTTGGTCTGACCAGGTGGGGGATTGACTGGAGGGGAGCCCCTCCCCTGCTCCCCCCCCCCCCGACTTCACTACAAGGTTCCTGGCTCCGGGGTCTTAAAGAAACAGTCACCTCTTCTTGCTGAGTCTCATTTCTAACCCAGGACCACTTCTCTCTCTGCATCTGCCCCTGCTCTCCCCAGAGTTTTTGTATGGTGGGGGCAACTTGGAAGGGAATAACTGGGACCCCATCCAGCCCAGTTCCTCTTTCCTTAAAGGGATAGTGGGGGCAGGGGCAGAAGAGCCAGAGACTCCACAAAGACCACTCAGGACTTTGCTGTTGCTAGTCATTTTACATGGACGTCGCCCAGATGCTATGGGGATGGGCAGCAGTATCATACCCTAAGAGAGAGCCAGAAAGAGATTTCCTGAGTCCCAGTCTAGTGCCGTAACCACAGGGCAGAACCATCCATCACGGCCTCGGGTGTAATCTCAAAGCCATCCCACAAATTCCTTTGACTGGGTTGGGAGCGCTCTTGCTTCTCTGTTAGCAGCTCATCGATGAAGGCCGACAATGAGGACTCGTCCTTAACGCTGCCCCAGTGAGGCATTGCTTGGCAAGCGTTACACTGCAGAGTCATTCAGAGAAGATCCAAAGGGATGCTACTGTAGCACATTCTGCCCAAGAAGTAACCCACACATCCTGGTACTCAGACACTGTCCGCCTGGGCTGAGATGCCAGGGGACTAAACATCCAGCACAGACCTGCATGAGTTTAACTAATTGATGTTTTCAGTGTTGTTGTAGCCAGGTCAGCCCCAGGATATTACAGAGACAAGGTGGGCCAGGTAAAGCTTTTATTGGACCAGCTTCTGTGGGGGAGAGAGAAGAGCTCTGTGTAAGCTCGAAAGCTTGTCTCTTCCACCCACAGAAGCTGGTCCAATAGCAGATATTACCTCCCCCACCTTGTACCTCTGAGTCTAACTAAATCAGTTTTAAAACAGCTTTAGCTAAACCGATGTGAGCATGGGCAAGGCCTGAGGGGCTTGTTGGAAAGCGAGGATCCACCCGAAAGAGCACTTCCAGCGGGGTGGGTTTACAATGAACAAATCCTGCCAGGCAAACGTGATCATTTCCCGGCAGAGATTCTGCGCCGTTCGTGGATGAAGGGACAGCAGCAGATCTGGATTTTGGAGAAGTGTTGGAGGAAGCATCCTGGAACCCCCCGGGAAAGCTGCATTCAGATTGGCTTGTCAGGTGGGCAACAAGCTGGCTGAGGGATCCCAAGCAAAGGCTAATGATGAGTGGAGCTGGCTGGGTGGGAAGAGTATTCAGTGGGGTTATAATTAAATACTAGCTTCTGGCCAGCATCGGAGACAGGACACTGGACTAGCTGGACCTTGGGGCTGATCCAACCAGGCAATGCCCGTGTTCCTGTCTATTGCTAAATTGGAGGGAGGTGCCGGCTAGATCCCAGGTCCATGGGTTTGGGAAAGGTTGAGAGCCACTGAGCTGGACAGTGCAAACAGAAGGCTAAGGCATGGGGTAGCAGTAGGAATAAATAAAGTAGTGAGTGACCCCCCCCACCATCTCAGAATTCCTCTTTCCTGCCACTCCGACAATCCCAGCATTCCCTTGGCTCTGTGCAAACTTCAACCCACGTCCCAACTCAGCATTCAGGCAGCAGCCGCTGTTGATTATTTTCGGCCACCATCGCACCCTGTAATTCAATGGCCTCTCCAGCCAACTCGATTTAGCTTGGTTTCCTGATCTGATTTCCTGCTCTGAAGTCTTCTTTCTCCTCCTCTTTGGACTGGATGAACGACACCTGTGAGACCATGCTGTTGTCTTGACAGGGCAAGGGGTCAGTAACGAACAGAGCCACATTCCGGGTTCTTCCTTTAAACAAACAAACCCTCACCGCCTGCCTCACTCACGTAAAGAGAGTCGACGTGCTGCGCAGGGCAAAAAATCACCCAGAACATTTAGTGCTTCTTTAAAAAGCAAACAGAACACTGAGAGCAGCATTATTCATGACATCTGGAGCACAAGAAAATGGAATTTTAATTAAAAACTCATGGGTTGGCTGCTATAAATACATCGTCTTGCTGTAAGTTATTCACCCACCAGAAACCAAGGGACTGATCCTGGGCTCAGTGAACCGAATGGGATTCTATCCATTGACGTCAATGGGACCTGATCTAAAACCCATTGAAGCCAATGGAAAGACTCTCATTCATTTCAGGGAAGTGCTGGTCTTACTCTAAACCCAGGCACAGGTACATCTTTGTCACAACTCCCACTGAGGACTTCACTATCCGGAGAGCTAGAGGGGACAGTTTCTCTCTGAGAGTGATTGACAACCTCTGTTCAACTTGATGACTCGTTAACTCTGAAGTCTAATGATCACAGTGGGGGAGAGTCTGTGGTGTTCTGTTTTTGTTTTGTGTGAGCCTGTGTTTTTCTTGACAGGAGCTTAGACTGGAAGGTTATGACAGATACAAAGGTAGCAGTGGTAGTGACCCAAGGAATGGAAGAGACAAAGAAGATGACCAGAGGTGGAAGCTACAAGATGTACATTATCCTGGAGTGGGTACCCAAAAAGAGCTTCGTTTGTATGAAGTGCCACCTGATAGAGCTGGTGGAAGAGAAGATCCGAGGTTTGAAGATGCAGGTGGAAATGAGGTTGAGTTTCAAAGGGGATTCGAGTGGAGGATGGAGAGAAGGTGAGAGAAGGCTGAAGGGAAAAGTCAAGACTTGGAGGTACAAGCTGGACTGCAGAACCGTGAGGGTAGGCTGCTGGGTGAAGAAAGTGGCCAGTGGAAGCATGTGACTACGAGAACCAGGCAGAGGACAAGACCTGTGAGTGAAGGACGAATACAGCTCAGGAATAGGTTTGCTGAGCTGGAGAATGAAGAAAGGGCACAGCAAGCTGTAACTGAAGGTGGGAGGGCCAGGAAGAAGAGAAGAGTGGCTAGTCCTGTAAGAAGAGGGGGAAAGTCAATGGAGATAGCTACATTTGGAGCCCAGGAGGATAGAGGATGACTCACAGAAGATGGCAAGGGAGAACAAAAGACAAGAAGACTTGCAGCCAGAAACAACAGGAGGAAGGCCGGAGAATCGCACCACCATCACAATGAGGCAGGTCTATGTGACTGAGGACTCCCGCCTGAGAAGGATGGACAGGCCTGTCACCAGAGCTGCTGGTGTGCTGTCTGAGAAGAGCTAAGATACGGGATGTGAACCTGAGGCTGAAGAGGATCCTAATGGGAGCAGGAAAAAAATCCGCTGGTTGTCCTTCACGTGGGAACAAACGATCCTGCTAGATTCTCGCTGGAACACATCAAGGGAGACTGTGGCAGGCTGGGGAGATACTTAAAGAAATGGAGGCTCAGGTGATCGTCAGTGGGATTCTACCTGTCCCTGGAGGAGGATAATGAAGGCGAGACAAGATTATGATGCTCAACAGATGGCTCGGGCAGTGGTGCTTTCAGGAGAGCTTTGGGATGTTTGACCACTGGGAGGCATTCACGGACAGAGAACTGTTCCCTTGGGATGGACTCCACCTGAGTAGGGAGGGAAATCGACTTCTGGGATGTTGGCGCAACTGATTAAAAGAGCTTAAAACGAGGAACTCGGGGGAGATGGCTGGGAGATGCTCATGTAATCTCCACGCCTGATTCTAATAGAGAGCCGGAGGCAAATCAAGTAAGAGAGGGCACAGCAATGGAGAAAGGACCAGCGGAGGGTAGGAGAATGGACAAGAGGAAAGGTAGCGCTGATACCAGTGACACTAACAGTCTGGTGGGTGATACTGGCAGTAGAATGACTGGACCCGATCGGGGAGGAGTCTGGGCAAAGCCGAGCAGAAACAACGAAGACGTCTGCGCACCAATGCAAGGAGTCCGGGTAGCAACATGGGGGAGCTCGAATTCCTGGTGCAGGAAGTGAACCCAGATATTTTAGGGATAACAGAAACAAGGTGGAACTGTAGTCACGACTGGCGTGCAGGGATTGAAGGGTACGTGCTGTTCAGGAAAGACAGAACTCCAGGTAAAGGTGGCGGAGCAGCAGTGTATATTAATGATGCGGCAGACTGCAAAGAAATGGGACGTGATGGAATGGGTAAAACAGAATCCGTTTGGGTCCGAATCACTTGGGGAAGAAGGCCACCGGAGGCTGCACTGGACACTGCTCGGGATCTGCTACAGTGCTTTCAATTTTACTAATTTAGGCCAGAGGAGCAGCACTCGCGGACCAGGACCCTGTTGTGGTAGGAGCTGTATAAACACAGAACAAAAGGACCGTGGGCAGCGGGTATCAGAGGCCAGGGAGGCTAAACCTCCCATAACCCAGGCGTGGCCCCACCTATGCTCCACCCCAAGGCCACCCCTCTCCCCCGAAGCCAATGGAGGTTCAGCTCTGGCCAGCAGCGGGCCGGGATGACTCGGGGCTGGCCGGTGGCCTGGGGGTTGGGCTGGCTGGCGCAGCTGGGGTGGGCTGGCCAGCGGCCCAGGGGCTGGGCTGGTTTGGCCACAGCTCCTCCTGCCATGGTGGAGGGCTCCAGGTTCTGGAAAGCGAGGGGGGCGGAAGGGGAAGGGCCTTGGGCGGAAGGGGAGAGGCCAGCAGGCTTGCTTCTCCGAAGAGGTGGTTTATGCACCAGCCATGAAAAGGACAGTTCCTGCCTGTGACACCCTGAAATCTCAATATTCACCACTGTCATGTAATTAGGTTATGTTCTGTACAAAGTCTGCCTTGTGAGGTGTCATTCTAAAAGTCTTGATCTGCTTGAGGGCCTGGCTCAGCAGCACATGGTGGGGGAGCCCAGGCTGGTGGAATGGGCAGTCTCAGTGGTACCCCAGTACATCAGGTGGCATCCCGGAGGTGGGCAACCTGTCACACTGCCCTAAAAAGCTTCTAGTCTAAGTACTCTGTTTTTAAAGGGTTACTGGAGGGGTATAATAAATAATTTTGATATTTTATAGCACATTCCATCCAAGGAGCTTAAAGCACCTACTGCTGAGATGTACTAAGCACAGACGGTAGTGCTGTCAGCACTCTACCATTTAACCTACTTATTTGGTAGCAGTAGTAGGTTGTTATCCCCCATGTGGCCCAGCCACTAGAGAGGAACATAACACACCCATAGCCAGCTGGTGTCCCTTCCAGGCCAGAGTTAAGGAGACCCTGTGTGGTGACATTAGGCAGTTCAGGTTGTGAGAAGCCAGAAAGAACCACAGGGTCAATCTGGGTTCAGTGCCTCAGCAAAGACTCCCTTGTAAATTCATTCCAGCCACGTCTTGTCTTTGCACCTGCAGCTCACCCTGCAGTCAGTGGCAGCTGCCGGTGCTCAGCGCCTCTCCAGATTTATCCCATTCCTGAATTAATTGAAATGTACGAGTTGACAAATTCAGGCACCGGTTCCCATCTGAGTTCACATGTTCTGCTCTGAAGCAGGCAGAGCAAGGACGGGACCATGGTTATCTCCCCTCCTAGACCTGTGCGCTGATTCCCAGAAAGTGCTGAGGACCTGCTCGCTGTAAACCAGGCCCCTAGCAGGTATCTCAGGCTGGGCACTTCCAACCCGTGGCTGCCAAAATTACTGGCCCCCTTTGAGACTCTCGGCCACGGCCTCAGCACTGACACCCTTGGATCCGGCATCACATATTGCAAGGCCTTGTGGGCTACACGCTGGTTTGGGGAGGCCCAGCGACGCTGCTTGTGTTTTGCTGGTCCCCAGCTCTGACCTCTGAGCTTTCAGATCACATCCTACGATAACCAGTCAGGGTGCTTGGAGAGGAGAAAATGTTAATACGTTTCTCTGCTCTGGACAGTGGCTCCCAGCCACGGGCCTCAGCAGTACCAGTAGAAGATTAAAGCCGATTTCCATGTAATGATTTCCCCTGTGTTTGCATCTGCAAATCATTCGAGCTGCTGCTCCAGCTGCCGGGTGGCCCAGTGGCCATGGGTGCATGCAGCAGACTTTTAAGTGGAGCTAGCTGGTTCATTCATGAGCAGGTGCTGGGGACTGCAAGAGGGGTGGGGCTCCCTTTCATGCCACCCCGAGGGCCGCCCTGTGCTAACGCTAACGGCTTTCCCCCAGGCTTCACAGAGCAATCCTGGCCTGCCAAGGCCACTGGGGAGAAAAGAACAAATCGCTGTCACCAGATGGGGCTTTGCAGAGATTCAGGCGGGTTGGAAGAGAGCAGAACTGGGGTTTCTCAGGCAGCGTTCAGACCCAGGGGCCAGATCTTCAGCTGGTGAAAATCAGCATAGCCCCCCTGGTGCCCCTGCCTGAGGCTCTCAACCCAGGAGTGCAGCGAATGCGTAGGCTAATGCAGCAGCTGATATGTCCAGGATACGGACCCTGGACTTCAGGAAAGCAGACTTCGACTCCCTCAGGGAACGGATGGCCAGGATCCCCTGGGGGACTAACTTGAAGGGGAAAGGAGTCCAGGAGAGCTGGCTGTATTTCAAGGAATCCCTGTTGAGGTTACAGGGACAAACCATCCCGATGAGTCGAAAGAATAGTAAATATGGCAGGCGACCAGCTTGGCTTAATAGTGAAATCCTAGCGGATCTTAAACATAAAAAAGAAGCTTACAAGAAGTGTAAGGTTGGACATATGACCAGGGAAGAGTATAAAAATATTGCTCGGGCATGTAGGAATGATATCAGGAGGGCCAAATCGCACCTGGAGCTGCAGCTAGCAAGAGATGTCAAGAGTAACAAGAAGAGTTTCTTCAGGTATGTTGGCAACAAGAAGAAAGCCAAGGAATGTGTGGGCCCCTTACTGAATGAGGGAGGCAACCTAGTGACAGAGGATGTGGAAAAAGCTAATGTACTCAATGCTTTTTTTGCCTCTGTCTTCACTAACAAGGTCAGCTCCCAGACTGCTGCGCTGGGCATCACAAAATGGGGAAGAGATGGCCAGCCCTCTGTGGAGATAGAGGTGGTTAGGGACTATTTAGAAAAGTTGGACGTGCACAAGTCCATGGGGCCGGACGAGTTGCATCCGAGAGTGCTAAAGGAATTGGCGGCTGTGATTGCAGAGCCATTGGCCATTATCTTTGAAAACTCGTGGCGAACCGGGGAAGTCCCGGATGACTGGAAAAAGGCTAATGTAGTGCCAATCTTTAAAAAAGGGAAGAAGGAGGATCCTGGGAACTACAGGCCAGTCAGCCTCACCTCAGTCCCTGGAAAAATCATGGAGCAGGTCCTCAAAGAATCAATCCTGAAGCACTTGCATGAGAGGAAGGTGATCAGGAACAGCCAGCATGGATTCACCAAGGGAAGGTCATGCCTGACTAATCTAATTGCCTTTTATGATGAGATTACTGGTTCTGTGGATGAAGGGAAAGCAGTGGATGTATTGTTTCTTGACTTTAGCAAAGCTTTTGACACGGTCTCCCACAGTATTCTTGTCAGCAAGTTAAGGAAGTATGGGCTGGATGAATGCACTACAAGGTGGGTAGAAAGCTGGCTAGATTGTCGGGCTCAACGGGTAGTGATCAATGGCTCCGTGTCTAGTTGGCAGCCGGTATCAAGTGGAGTGCCCCAAGGGTCGGTCCTGGGGCCGGTTTTGTTCAATATCTTCATAAATGATCTGGAGGATGGTGTGGATTGCACTCTCAGCAAATTTGCGGATGATACTAAACTGGGAGGAGTGGTAGATACGCTGGAGGGGAGGGATAGGATACAGAAGGACCTAGACAAATTGGAGGATTGGGCCAAAAGAAATCTGATGAGGTTCAATAAGGATAAGTGCAGGGTCCTGCACTTAGGATGGAAGAATCCAATGCACCGCTACAGACTAGGGACCGAATGGCTAGGCAG
Organism: Lepidochelys kempii; assembly: GCF_965140285.1. NCBI lineage: Eukaryota > Metazoa > Chordata > Testudines > Cheloniidae > Lepidochelys > Lepidochelys kempii. The sequence goes on along the minus strand of NC_136382.1, from coordinate 4,167,748 downwards.
CAGTTCTGCGGAAAAGGACCTAGGGGTGACAGTGGACGAGAAGCTGGATATGAGTCAGCAGTGTGCCCTTGTTGCCAAGAAGGCCAATGGCATTTTGGGATGTATAAGTAGGGGCATAGCGAGCAGATCGAGGGACGTGATCGTTCCCCTCTATTCAACATTGGTGAGGCCTCATCTGGAGTACTGTGTCCAGTTTTGGGCCCCACACTACAAGAAGGATGTGGATAAATTGGAGAGAGTCCAGCGAAGGGCAACAAAAATGATTAGGGTCTGGAACACATGACTTATGAGGAGAGGCTGAGGGAGCTGGGATTGTTTAGCCTGCAGAAGAGAAGAATGAGGGGGGATTTGATAACTGCTTTCAACTACCTGAAAGGGGGTTCCAAAGAGGATGGCTCTAGACTGTTCTCAATGGTAGCAGATGACAGAACGAGGAGCAATGGTCTCAAGTTGCAGTGGGGGAGGTTTAGGTTGGATATTCGGAAAAACTTTTTCACTAGGAGCGTGGTGAAACACTGGAATGCGTTACCTAGGGAGGTGGTAGAATCTCCTTCCTTAGAGGTTTTTAAGGTCAGGCTTGACAAAGCCCTGGCTGGGATGATTTAACTGGGAATTGGTCCTGCTTTGAGCAGGGGGTTGGACTAGATGACCTTCTGGGGTCCCTTCCAACCCTGATATTCTATGATTCTATGATTCTATGTGACCAGCCGTCACTGGCGCACAGCCTTGGACTCTAGAACACATCGCACTGAATGTTGTCGGGGTTCCTGACCCCTCCGGGTTCCTGACCAGGGCTGGGGAGCCCCCAGAGAACAGACTGCCCCCAGGCATACCCTGAGCAAGGCGTGGGGAGCTGAACCAGGGCCGCGGGGCTGCCAGTGCAGACAGGTTCAGTGACGGCTCAGCCCTTACCCAATGCCCTCCCTTGGGTCTGTGCTCTCTGGATCCATTTTGGGTGCACACGAGTCCCAGACTCCACCCCAGGCCTGCGTGCTCCCGGCGGATCCATCCAGACACCTGAGCAGTTGCTCTCCCTGGTGCTACGGACGCATTCAACTTCTCCGGTAAAGAGCAGCAGCACTGGACGTAAAACTCCCAGGCTAATGTGTGCTCTGGGCTGGGTAACCAGGGAGCCTAGACACAGCTGTTCTCATCTCCCAGGGGAATTGCTTGACACCAGCCTGGCTGCCTCCCCAAAGCACTCCCTACTGGAACAGCTGACAGAGCAGAAGAGGAGCCTTGCCCTGGGGAACTGCAGTAGCCCGTTCCTACCATCCTTTTCTCGGCCAACTTACCTCTAGTCTAGCCTTTACCTTCAGTGGAACCAAACAGGCCAGATCAAAGGGCTTCAAAGGCCGTTACGTACCTACGCACAAGTTAGACATCTATGTACCTTCGAGGATCTGGGCCACAGCTCCTCTCAAGGGAAGGCACGCATGTCCTTTAAGAATGAGGCATGCTCGGAGCTGTCTCTCTAGGGTATAAAGCCCAGCCTTTGGTGGAGGAAAGGCTTGAAGTGAGTGGCTGACTTGTTCTTCTCACTTGGGATGGCAGCTGCCTCTTTGCCAGGAGCTCCAGGTTCCTTCGTGTTCGTGCTGCCTTCATCTTCTGCCCTTCATGGGACCTGCTCAGCAGGAATCTCCTCTGTGAGACACAGCTGTGCGGGGGTCAGAGTTCAGATGCCATGGTGATGAGGGCCACCGTAGTACCCGGAGAGCAAGAGACTGCCAGGGTGCTGGCATTCCTGCTGAAGAGTTTAAGCCCAGTTCTAGCTAGAGCACACCTGTGGGAGCGAGCGAGAGCACTGCTGGGAATCCCTGCCCTGCAAAATAGCATTCGCAGGTGCTCCGGAGTCCTTGAGCCAGACAGCACCCGAGGGTGATGTTAACGTGACACTCACAATGGTGGGGAGACCTGGAAAGTCACCTGCTTTGCCTGGTCTCTGGGGTGTTTTGCAAAGTTCACGTGCAAGCCTGCTGCGTGTGCGAGCTTTCCGAAGAGTGCTCCTGCTTCTAAAAACGAACCCGCACATCCTTACAGCGTGCGCTGCCGGCCCTCGTGGGAAGAGGCTGTCCTCAACGTTGTCCAGGGGAACAGATGTGCTGCTCGGCCTGCCACATCCAACTGTTCATAAAAGTCAGCTGAGGTTTGGAGCCGAACTGGGATTGTTGAGGTTGAGAGAACCATGCGCAGGGGTCTGCAGGGCTCCTGGGAAAGGCCCGGGTTGGCATGACAATGAGGCAAAGGGGAGGAAAGGGTTATCGCTGAAATTACCGAAACGTGTTTCAATTGGTTAATGCTAATAGGATGAGGCAGACAGTGCTTTTTGGACATTGTTTATCGGCAAGACAAGTAGACTGGAAGGAGTGAGCGTCACCCTCACGGGCGCCACCCCAGCCTCCCCTGGGACCCTGGGATTCACCATGGCACTATGGGGCCTTCATCATCCTGGTCTGAAAGGCACCCTGGGAGGGAAGCAGATGACATTGCCACAGGCTCCAGCTAAATCCCAAACCCCTGGGATGCGAGATTTGGGTTCCTGCAGTCAGCCCCTCCCTCGTGTATTATTTTCCTTCCCCGCTTTTTTCCCGTCTCTCTCTTCTTGCCTTCCATGTAACAAGAATCTGGCTCATCCCGCCAAGACAACTCCACCTTTTGCAGCAGCCCGTGACCAGCCAGGCCGCTAAAGGCAATGCCTTAAACAGCCCAACCGTGGTCCGCATTTACCAGGTCTTGGCGTAGCTGGCGTGGCCATGTCCTGTGCCCATGTGTCCCCAGCAGCGAGATTGTAAGTGAGAGTGACAGACACTGCATCTTCTATCTTTTCTTTTCTTTTCTTTTCTTTTCTTTTCTTTTCTTTTCTTTTCTTTTCTTTTCTTTCACTCTTTGGGTGTGTTTGTCTTAAGAGCAGCGGATCAAACTTCAGCAAGCTCAGCTTCAGACCATCTCAACTCCCTTCTTGTTTTTTCCTGACAAAGGACAGGTAATACCATCTAAAAGGCTGTGACTTTTCCTATTTAAAAACAAAACATTTCTCTACGCTTGGGCTCCCAAGAAGTGAAATGTTTCCAAAACACGCTGGAGATTTTAAAGGCAGGAGGGGAAGCAGGATTCGGGTCACTGTGACCCCTGGGCAGGAGAAGTCAAAACTTCGACCAGAGCAGTCCCTCTCGCAGGGACAGTGGCATTGTGGGATTGTTGCTGGAGGACTCTTTGTGCCAGTGCAAATAATTCAGCATCCACACAAGCACAGTGCTTGCCAGCAGAGGGCTTATGCCATGCTTGGAACTGTTTTAACTTCACTGGCAGAAGTTCGGGGTTTTGGCAGCAGGCCTGAAAACAGAGTGTAGGAGAACCAGTAGGAGAACACTTCAATCTCCCTGGTCAGTCAATAACAGACCTAAAAGTGGCAATTCTTCAACCAAAAAACTTCAAAAACAGACTCCAGTGAGAAACTACAGAACTGGAATTAATTTGAAAACTGGACACCATCAAATTGGGCCTGAATAAAGACTGGGAGTGGATGAGTCACTACAAAAACTAATTTCCCCCTGCTGATACTCACCCCTTCTTGTCAACTGTTTGAAATGGCCCACCTTGATTACACTGGCCTCATTAGCAGTACAAAAGTGATTTACACCCCTTCTTGTCAACTGCTGAAAATAGCCCCCTTCCACCTTAATTGGATTGACTCGTTAGCACTGACCCCACACTTGGTAAGGCAACTCCCATCTTTTCATATGCTGTGTATTTATACCTGCTACTGTATTTTCCACTCCATGCATCTGATGAAGTGGGTTCCAGCCCACGAAAGCTTATGCCCAAATAAATTGGTTAGTCCCTAAGGTGGCACAAGGATGCCTCGTTGTTTTTGCTGATACAGACTAACACAGCTACCCCTCTGAAACCTGTTTTCAGAAAGAAATTTGGGTTTTCAAATACATAAATAATTGGGTAAGAAGCATCTGCTTTCTGAAGAAAATTTTGATATTTCAGCTGCAAACCAATATATTTTGATAGGGAGAGGATGGCACGGTGCCTGTTGGTCGTTGTAGTTTGGTTACCTCCTGTCCCATTCTCCTCTATGTGCCAGGCTCCCCAGCCAGACTACATCTTCCATAAGCCACTATGGCCAGGGAGTCCCAGGATGAACCATCACCCCTCTTGAAGAGATGTATTATGGGAGATGTAGTCCAACTACAGAGCCAAGCCCATAGAGGAGAATGGGCGCATGAGACCACTGACCTACAAATCCCGTGAGGCACTGTGGCAAACCGAAATATTTTGGCATGTGGATGAAATAGTTCAGCTTTCACATTTCCAATGAAAATCAAATTTTTGTGCGGGAGAGAACTCACTTTTTTGACAAGCTTTGCTAGTCAGTACTAATTCCTCTCCATTTTGCTTCCTAACATTACCACGGTCCAATGCAGAGGTTCTAAACCAGGGGGTCACAACTACCCTGCCTGTCCCATATTGCTAATGTAACACCGACAGACCCCAGTCGGCAGCGGGCAGGATCCAACCTGGGAACCTCTGGAGCTAACTGCATGAGCCTCTACTGCACGAACTAAAAGCCACAACATGGCCCGTAGCTGAGGCTGTGGCAGATTCACGAATGTCTAAGTGGTCTCGGTGCCACTAGAGGGGACAGAGCACCACACCTAGGAGGCGTGTGGGTTACACTAAGTGCGGGGGAGTCTCATGCAGATGGGAGTGAGGCCCGGGGAGCGGGTCCTGTGGTAGAAAAAGTGGTCCCAACATGGCCAGATTAAGGCAAAGACACTGTAGGCCCATGTACAGGGCCTCATCTCCGGGAGTCACATGATTCATAGAATATCAGGGTTGGAAGGGACCTCAGGAGGTATCTAGTCCAACCCCCTGCTCAAAGCAGGACCGACCCCCCAACTAAATTACATGAGAACTGTAGCTCTTTTTTGGTTTATTTCTTGAAAGAAAAAAAAGCACATGTCTAGTGCATCTGGTTGCGAAGAAAAGCTTCCAAAGGCAACCAAAATGGCAACGTCTGCCTGAGGCTGCAGACAGCCCGAGAAAACAGCTCAGAGTGGGGGAACTGCTCCAGGCATCTCCTCAGGGACCCTGCCAGCACCGTCCCCACAGACAGCTCTGGGTGTGGCAGCCAGAGACGAGAGCTGGGGTAAATACTGGGGAGCCCCCTGCCCTCATCCCAGCCTCTGTTGGCACTTCCACCACTCTGCGGGAGGAGAGGGAAGCCGCATGGGGGGGGGGCTGGCGCACTGATGGGAGAAGGGACGTGTCGGGGCCCACACCTGTGCTCCGGAGTCCCAGTATGGCAAAGGCTGAGGACCACTGGGCTAGGGAGCCCTGCCTCCGATCTAATCCAGGCTGTGGCAATGCCTGGCTGCGAGGAGCCCCTTAGCGCCTTCTTGCTTTCCCTCCTCTCTGAAAGAGCAGTAATCATTCTGACAGGCTGCCCAGCAGGGACGCGGCACAGAGTCTTTAATGAACGGCTGCAAAGCGCTTTGAAAATTAGAAAGGGTTATTTAAATGCTAGGCTGGATGTTATCCCTCGGTGTTCGCCCTCTTCAAACGCTCGTGGGCGCTTGTCGTGTCCCCATCAGGAATCGTTTCACCTGGCGAGAACGGAGTGCTTTTAATCTAGCCCCACGAATCAATTCTTCCAGGCTGCTTAATAATTTGCGTCGCCCTTCTCCAAGCTCCGCCGCCGTTCGCCTGGCGCGCCGGGAATGAGACGCTCAGAGAACTGTGTGATGGAGACACTGGGCCGGATTCTCCGCTGGGGAAAACGGACATAGCTCCCGGGAAGTCCCCTGCAGTGCCTTTACTATGGGCGAGCTAGAAAGAGCCCCAGGGAGTCGGATCCCAGGCTGAGATACCAGGGCGGGTTAGTGGAGAGACTGTGGCTTTGCTTGTAAACCCAAACAATGCTTGATATGGAAGGGGACTAAGATGACCCCATGATGCCACTTCTCCAGAGTCACCTTTGGGAGCCCAGAGGCACTGTTACAAACCAAGGGGGGCCTGATTCTGACAGGTACTGAGCCCTTCCTGGCTTTCAACGGGCTCAGCCACTCAGCCTGTGCCCCAACCCAGCCTAGATAAATACCATCTTCAGCCCCAGCTGCAAAGAAGCACAAAAATCTAAAGTTTTCTTATGAAATGTTTATTAAAACCCAAACTCAGCCAGCTCCTCCGTCAGATAAAAGCCATCTTCCATAGACAGTATCGCCACGGACTTGTCAGAGGACTTAATTTCATTTTAATTGCTCTGCAGTTATTCCAATGACATCATCGCTTTCCTCCTGTCTAGAATAATTACCTTTTTTGTTGTGTAGCTTGCCAAGAGACATAAAATGGTCTGAACCATCGCATGGAGGCAACCTATAAACAATGAATGTCCGCCCGAATGAATCCGCATAAGGGACTTTTGCAGTGTCATCCTCCCCTGAAAGGATATTTTATTGGCTAGTTGGATGGAAAGCCTTGGAATAATAACACAAATGGGCTATTTTAAGGGATAAATGCACAAAAAAACCCATGGTTCTGCCAAACTCCATAGAGTTTGAACTCCATAGAGCGCATTGGTTCAACTGAAAACAATCCCAGTTGCCCAATTTAGGAAAAACTATATGCACTGAGATTCCACCATGGGCTTTGTTTCCCAGATCCACTTCGTTGTACACCACCCCACAATCGAATCATAGAATCATAGAGTATCAGGGTTGAAAGGAGGTCATCTAGTCCAACCCCCTGCTCAAAGCAGGACCTAATCCCCAACTAAATCATCCCAGCCAGGGCTTTGTCAAGCCTCCAGGCATCTTGCAAGTATTTCATAATAGAAACAGCAGCCACCATTCCCAGTCTGTTTCCCAGCCTGTAGGAGAAGCTCACCTGGCTTAGTGGTGGGTTGTTCGCCTGGTGATTGTGTGAAGTGAGTGAATGTGCCCTGGGGTCTGTGCGTGAAGACACTGAGGGACGGCTGAGTCCAGGAGATGGGCTTTGCGTTCGCTTCTGAGGCCTGGGCCTGTTTTCCTCTCTTGTGGCAATGAGTTCCATGGGCTTGGCCCACTCACGCATCCTGCCACTGGTGGGTGAGTCTATTGTTCTGGTGGATCGCAGCTGTGGTGGGCGGTCCTGGTTGAGGAGCGGGCAGTGTCTCTCACATAGCCCAGGCTGGGAAGGTTTTGTACATCAGGGCAGAGACCTAGCCTGGCCTCTTTGTTACATGGGGAGCCAATGCAGGAGTGACATGCTGCTGAGCAGGTGGGCTCCTGCGTTCTGTCCCAGCTGAGGTTGTTTAGGCCACACGGCTTCGTTCCTAGATAGAACGAGCTGCAGTAATCGAGCCTAGAGGTCGCGAACGCTTGTCTCAGCACGGCCCGGTCCGTGTCAGGTGCGGCAGGGCTCCATCTTCTGGCCAGTTGCAGGTGGACGTGGGAACTTTTCACTGCTGAGCCTATTTGGGCTTCCAGTAGCCTGGTGGAGTCCAAAATAGCTAAGTTTTTTAAGCAGGACCTCAAGGCTGCAGTGAGGCCTAACAAGTGGAAGGCCTTTCTAATGGGGGATACCACAGGGGAGGTGAGTTCTTTCAAACCTTCCCTCAAGCGTCACCTGAGTCTTGCCTGGGTTCAGCTTTAGCCAGCTGCTCTTCATCCGGGGGCCAGTTTCAGCTGGCATAGGCTGTGGATGCCTTTGTTTTCTGCGTACTGCACCTTTAAACCACTAAGAACTTGGCAGGCATTTTGTGCTCAGAATTGCGGTGGCCTGTACCAGAGAGACACACACACTGTGCTCTCCCATGGAAACTTTACTTTTGTTCTTTCTTGCCCCCCCCCGCCCCATCTAAAAATAAATGTCATTAGAGAAGGTACATGTTTTACTTCTGTGTAGGTAACTATAACACAAACCTCCCCACCTGGCTACCTACACATACACACTTCCCTCCAAGGTGAATAAACTTTCACCTCTCACCACACAGATGATCTAGCAAATGTAATATATTAAATATTAACACTGCCCACTTATGACGTCTCAGTGCCATCCGGTGGTTTACAGATGGGGAAGATGAGACATTTGAACATGCCCAACATCACACTGTGAGTCAGTGGCCAAACCCAGCATAGAACCCTGGCGTCCTGCTTCCCAGAAGCCTGCTATAACCATTAGGTTACACCTTTCGAATTTCAGAGAGACTCGCCTGCCTGGTCAGAGCCATGTTTCAGCCTGCCCTTTCGTGGGGAGGGGAGGGAGGAAGCCTGGTTTTGTTTTACATGAATGTGGAGCACAGATAATCAGCTGGTGATTTTCCACAGTATCCCTAGGGCGTTTATAGGCACACTCTAATAAAAGGCTATGCTGGAAGCATTCCAGACGTGTGGAGAGAAGCAAAACAAACAAACCCAAAGCACCAGAGACCTCTGCTGCGACATGCCTCCCTTAAGGCCGATTCTCTGCTTGGGCTGAAGGCTGTTTGCAACTGACACCTTCCAGAACGCAATTCCACACGAATATATCCAGGGAGAGTGGAAGACACACCCAGTGATTGACAAAGCAACCTGTCACCCTTTTGTCCTGTGCTGAGCCATAAAGAACGACAAGCCCAATTCATCTCAGTTATCCTACGTCAAACCAGGGGGAAACTGCATCAAAGTCAACAGCTTCAAGCTAACATATGAGAGGAGCTTTAGTTATGTTTGCAACAACAGCCAGACAAGAAGATGTCATATAGCATTAAAGAGCTTCTAATGGTAACAACCACGCCTTGGTTCATCAGTTGGATTTGAGCCTGAGCACGCCAGAACCACAGCACAGCCGTCTCCCCCGTCAGCTAACCTTGTCAGCAGGCAGCAGTAGGAGGCTGTTATCCTCGATGTGAACCAGTGACTAGACAGGAACAGGACACACACTTTACAAAATGTGTGACATAATCACTACTGTGTGGCAAGTTACAAAGCACAGTAAATCACTAATTAGCAATAATTAATCATCATCTAGACCATGGATTCTGGACCTAGGGGTCATAGGGTTGCTCCTCCCTCCACTTGCTATGTGGTGTGGAGGGGAAAGAGGCTTGGAAATGAGAGATTGGACGCGTCTGGTCTCCCTGTTTCTCAACACAAGAGCCAGGGGACCTGCAGCTAATCGAAAGAAGCACTTGGTCACTCAGTGTGTAATTAGACTGTGGAACTCATTGCCACAGGAAGTCACTGATAGCAAGACTCGAAGAGAGACTGGACATTTATATGGATATCAAGAATAACCAGAGCTATAACAAAAAACTGGAAAGGAATATTATACCTCCTGCCTCAGGGCTTAACCGGTCCCTGGCTCTGAAGTGTTGGAAGGAGGCCTACATGGGGCACAGGAGGTCTCACACATCTGGCTTTCTCGCACCGTCCTCTGAAGAATACGGCACTCGCCAGTGTCAGAGCCAAGACAGTGGACTCGATGGACGTTGGCGCTGAACCAGGCTGTGTCCCTATTTATTGCTAACTGTGGGGAGGTGCCGGCTAGATCCCTGATACCTGAGAGGGGAGTCCCGGCGCAGGAAAGACTGATCGCCACACAGTGTAAATTAGAAGGTCAAGAACAGGGGGAGAGGTGGGAATAAAGAAAGTGGTGACTGACCCCACAATGCCAGTGTTTCCCACCCCCCGCACCCAGAGATGTTCTTCTAGTGCAAGCAAGGGGTGGAGCCGTGCAAAGGTGGGGTGAGACTTTGCACTCCCTGGCTCCTGCCGCTGGTCACCTGTGCTCTGTCTGGGCTTCAGCAGCCACGGGGAGCTGAACATGCAGCCAGACCTCGGGGTAGCCCGGAGGTTTCCTGGCCAGGCGCCTTCTCCCTGCTGCACCATGGGGGAAGAGCTGCTATGCCAGGCCTGACTCCTGGAGGAGTCCCCAGACGCCAGCCGACCACTGGTGGCGGGCTACAAAGCAGCAGTGCCCTTCTGGAGAGTCTGGCCCGTTTCGAACCCACTTTGGGATCTTCGGCTGAGAGGCGTCGTATAAAATGTCCACCATTAAAGATATGGGCCTGCTCCGCAGCTAGTGCAAACTGGCTTGGCTCCGGGGACTGCAGGGGAGTGAAACCAGTTCACATCAGCAAGGCTTCTGCCCCAGGCTCTGGGCTCACTTGCACGGGCTCTGCTCCAGAGTACTTAGCTAGGGGTCGCTCCTGATTTACACCAGTATGAGATCAGAGGCAGGTGTCCCTGCGTACGGGACATTTGGGGCCAACTTCTGCTCTCTGCTGTGAATCCAGTGGGTTTGCACTGCTGGAACCTGACTGGCTTGCTCTTGATTTACAGAGGGTGTGATGGAGATCCCGATCGGAGCCTGGTGTGAACGAGAGCATAATGCAGCCAGGGCACGAATCCTCCCCTGAATACATCCACTCTCATTCCTTACAGCTATAGGGGCGGCAGCATGTCCAGCAACCCCAGTGCATCAGGCTGCAGTTACACAAACCTGGTTATTTTAAGTGACTGAGCCAGTTGGCCCGATTGTCCTGGAGATGTTACAACATTTGGGAGTGCGTTGTGCAGTGTCACCATCCGCCCCGGGAACAAGCTGCTAAAAATAGCCGAGCCCGCTCCCACGCAGAGCAGCAATAGCCCTCACTGATTTACGACGTGTTCCCCCGGCCTTGGCGTCCGCTGCAGGATTCACAGGCTGCTCCCGGGGCTCCCCAGCCACCAAAGTCTGGGAGTTTTCAGGGTCTGTGGACGGGGAGCCCAGAACATGCGGAAGGATAGACCTGCCTGCATGGGACACCCATTGAACTGGAGAGGCAGCGTAGCCTAGTGGGACCGGGCACCGGCACGGCAATCGGGCTGTGTCACTGAGCTGCTCTGTGACGTGACCTTGGGCACGTCTGTGCCTCTGTTTCCCCTCCCATTCTCAGGCTGCCTTGTCCACTTGGACTGTAAGCTCTTGTGGCAGGGACTGTCTCTGTCTTTGTGTTTGGGCACCGCCCAGGATAATGGGCCTTTGGCCTTCGTTAGGGCCTCGAAGCACTAATAACAGTAACATAAATAACACTCATTCTTAAGTAACAAACTTGCATAGCGTGACCGTGTGGGACTGGTCCCACATCAAACTCCCACACAAATCAAACTATGCTGGGCCCAGCCATACACCACCCTGATCTCATCCACTTTCCATCAGCGTGACCCCACTGACTTCAGCAAAATTGCTCCAGATTGACCCCAGCATTGGTACGGTCAGAGTCGGGCGTTAGAGCAAAGTGATTTTATAGAACCCAAGGCCAGAGGAGACCATTGTGGTAAACTAGTCTGACCCCCTGCGTAGCACAGGCCAGAGACCTGTCCCGGATTTTAAAATGGTCAGTGATGGAGAATCCACCACGACCCCTGGGGCATTGTTCCAATGGTTAATTACTCTCATAGGTAAAAATGTACATCTTATTTCCAGTCTGACTTTGCTTAGCTTCAGCTTCCAGCCATTGGAAGGTCGGGGAAAGCGTGGGCCCCTTGCTGAATGGGGGAGGCAACCTAGTGACAGAGGATGTGGAAAAAGCTAATGTACTCAATGCTTTTTTTGCCTCGGTCTTCACAGACAAGGCCAGCTCCCAGACTACTGCACTGGGCAGCACAGCATGGGGAGGAGGTGACCAGCCTGCAGTGGTGAAAGAACAGGTTCAGGACTATTTAGAAAGGCTGGACATGCACAAGTCCTTGGGGCCGGATGCACTGCATCCCAGGTGCTGGGGGAGTTGGCAGATGTGATTGCAGAGCCATTGGCCATTATCTTTGAAAACTCATGGAGATTGGGGGAGGTCCCGGACAATTGGAAAGAGGCCAATGTAGTGCCCATCTTTAAAAAAGGGAAGAAGGAGTATCCGGGGAACTGTAGACTGGTCAGCCTCACCTCAGTCCCTGGAAAAATCCTGGAGCAGGTCCTCAAGGAATCCATTTTGAAGCACTTGGAGGAGAGGAAGGTGATCAGGAACAGTCACCATGGATTCACCAAGGGCAAGTCATGCCGGACCAACCTGATTGCCTTCGATGATGAGATAACTGGCTCTGTGGATAGGGAAAGTAGTGGATGTGATATATCTTGACTTTAGAAAAGCTTTTGACACGGTCTCCCACAGTATTCTTGCCAGCAAGTTAAAGAAGTATGGGCTGGATGAATGGACTATAAGGTGGACGGAAAGCTGGCTAGATCATCGGGCTCAACGGGTTGGACTAGATGACCTGAGCTCTCTTCCAACCCTAATCTCCTATGATTCTATGGGGATGGAGCAGCTGCAAGCCCGGGCACTGCTGTTTGTCACCCCTCCTCCAGGGCATTTTTAGTAAAAGTCAGGGACAGGTTGTGGGCTCCCATGAACTTTTGTTCATTGCCCGCAACCTGTCTGTGATTTTTACTAAAAATACCCACGAGAAAATCTTAGCCTTACTTATAGACAGTGACCAAGTCCCTCCTTAACCTCAGGCAAGACAGGCAAAGGGAGAGATGGGGAAACTGAGGCAGAGCGAGGGGAAATGACTTGCCTAAGTTCACACAGCAGGTCAGTGGCAGAGCCAAGAACAGAATCAGGTCTCCCCACGCCCCCCCGTTGTCCTCTCTCCCCAAACCAATCCCTTCCCCCGCATCACAGTGTGACACGGTCTTCAGCAGTTGTCGCATTTGCAACAGTACTTTCCCATCCTAGCCCATTGCTGCCAATTAGCCAGCATCAGTGCAGCCTTACCCAGTGCATTCGTGAAAGCCACGCCGTGCAGGGTAGGGGAGATGAGCTGGGTATATAATCAAAGTCCATTACACTCTCACAGGGGCTGGTTTAATGTACGATAACTTTGGCCTGGCTGCGAGCGCAGCATTCCCTGTGCCACTGAGTCATCCCTCCCCTGCAGTGACATTTCCTGACTTCACAATTGATTTCAGGCTGCCTTCTCTGGCTGAGCCTCCTTCCATTATTTCCCATCACCGGAGGCTGGTGCTCAGCTCCAGCTGCTGGATCAATTTCCTTGCTGTGACAGCAGCAGCCCGGGCATCAGAATGCTTTGGCCCGTGATGCCCCTTTTCACTCCGTCCCTTGCCAGCTCACCCCAGCAACCTGGGCACCTGCCCACCTACCTCCCAGCCGGGATCACTGTCAGGGCTCCGGCCCAGTTCCAATGGGAGTTAGGCACCTAAATGCCTTTAAGGATTTGGCCCTATATCTACTCTTGTAAAGCTGCTATCAGGGCTGCTGCAGGAACACCCCCCAATTTAGGAGCACTCCTTGGCAGACATAAATGGGCCTTGCTGGCTCTCCGCCCCACACCGCAGGCGTCCTTCATGGAAGTGGCCAGCTGGCGAGATGGGGCTGTGGAGTTCCCACGCTCCGGCTATTCCTGGAGTTCCCATGCTCCAGCTATTCCCGCAGGGATGAGATAGGGCAGCCTCTGAGGCCCCCCAAACTCGCCCCCAGCACTGAGGAGAGGCAAAGGTGCCGGGACCCAAAGGAGAGGCCGTCGCCCCACCTCCTCGTCTCCATGCCAGTCTCAGCTCAGGCCTGGGGATGACCTGGGCCCTGCGAACTTTGGTGACGTTAGCCCCGATCTGTGTCAGCCTGAGGCAGGCCGGACGCTTGAGGGAGGCTGGGGGAGAAGCCACTTCCCCTGCCAGCTGATGGGCTGCCCTGGCTGCTCAGATTGCTGCAGGACATGGCGCTCAGACTCTGCCCCCAGCCGTATCCTCTAGGGCTGGGGTGGGGAGCTGGTGGTATGAAGCTGGCTGTCCTGGCTTCATGCCCCTGGGGGATTCCCTGGCTTGGCTAACAGCGCTGCTCTTGGGCCCTTTGTTGCAAGGTCTGAGGCCTGTTTCTGCAGCCACATTAGGACAGCAGCAGCTATGAGCCAAGTAGAAAGTCACATCCTCACGTTCCCTCAAAGTATATTCAAACAATGTAATATTGGGCCCTGTCGGAGATGCTCCTGTCCTAATGGCCCCCCCCACCACCAGATAAAGAAACAGATCGTAAGATGGTTAAAGAAAACTTTGTTTGATAGCATTCTGTCTGGCAAGGAATCACTTATCAACAGCTGTGAGTGTGAAATCCCTACCTTTTTACTGTTTTGCCTTTATGGTCCCTACTTCTCTATTGTTTATCTGTAGGGTCTCTGTCTGGTTCTTTGATTGGTTCTGTCTGTTGCATAACGAGTTTTGCAAGATTTAAATCAGCTAAGGTGGTGGGGTCTGATTGGTTAAAGAATTGTTTCATAATGGCTAGGATTGGTAAAAAAAAAAACAGTTTTGTAGCACTTTAGTTTAAAATGATTGGTTAAGGTACAGCTAAGCAGGACTCAAGTCTCACTATATAAACTGGGGTCCAAAAGGAAGTACTTTGAACCCTAACTCCAGGACACAGCCCAAGACCTGAGCTGCCAGACCTCAACACCCTGCCAACCATACGGTGCAGAAGTTGGAGTCCCCAGATGAGCCGATCCTGACTGGTCCCCGGAAAAGTTCGTCGGCCTTATGGGGCGTGATGAGCATTGTATTTGTAGTGTGTAACTGTTAATACATGGAGGTTAAGGATATTACTGTGTAAGGCTCTTTCAAAGGCCCCACAAACCCACAGAAGATTATGCCCTGAGCCCTGGGAACTTGGAAAAGGTGGGGGAGCTGAAATTCACCAGAAAGGTAAAGGTGGGGGTGCTTAGAGTGGGTGGGGAACATTGTGACCCTGGCACAGCACTAAGTGGACAGAGCCGTCGGCCAGCATGAGGCCTGTTGTTATGAGTCACGGTTTGACCCTCATTTGATCGATGGAATTATCCGCGACCAGCATCTGACGCTGCTGACGGCCCCACAGCTGGGGTGGAAACCAGCAAGGGATGCCAGGGCCTCGTCCAACCTGGAGCTTTGCAAAACCACCCCCACTGCCCGTGCTCTGCCTCCTTCACTGTGCAGAGAAACTGGGCGAGCAGCTTTCCCCCCCTGAGTCCCGGCTGGGAGCAGGCAGCTGGCGCTACCTTTGCATCACGTTGCTGCAAGAGCGCAGCCTCTCAGGAGTGGTGCCATTAACAGAGGGGGGGAAGAAATGTTTTCGGTGGAAACTCCGATCCCCTGGAGACGGCTGCCGCTGATGACAAGCTCTGGCTCCTGCATGGTGGCTAATCGACAGCGGCTTTGAAGCCACCCGCCCCATGCTGCAGATCCTCCCCTCCGCCGTTCTTTCCTGGTGGGCCTGTGCAAGACCCAAGGTGCCACCTCAGAGAGCTGGGAAGAAACAAATCAAGCTGCCAGTCATTCCTGCCGTTGCGTGCAATCCCAGGCCCCATTTGCATGAGGCACCGATTTGCCTGTGTCACTTGCAGCTGGAATACGGATCTATTTCCATCTCCTCCTCCACGCCCTGCGCGGACGGTGCGGCTCCTCAGCCGGCGGTGTAAACCAACGCCACAGGAGGTCTGCGGGTGGGGGAGCTGCCCCAAACTTTCTGACGAGAGCTCGGAAGAGCTGGAGCGCGGCTGAACTTTGCGAAGACCAGACGGTGGGTCGTTTAAATACCAGGCCCCTTGGAGGCAGGCAGGCGTGGACGGGAAAATATTCCAGGCTCCATTTGCGTCGGCCAGGGAGCCTCTGACATTTGCTGTCATGGCTTCCAGGGGGCTGCACGCCAAGAGAGCGACAGAGCCAAGGGAGCAGGGCGTGAAGCAGGTGTGATCCAGTGAACTGGGCCGAGCACAGGGAGTCTCAAGAGCTCGGTCCACTCATCAGCTTTGACCTACTGTATGGCCAGTAGCAAGCCTGTGCCTCAGTTTCCCCATCTAATGGTGATGCTGGGTGCCAAGTGCTTTGAGATCTGGTGTGTGTTGCTGCTGCCACTCAGAGGTTGGACTCCAGCTTCTGTCTCTTGGTTTCCATGCCTGGGGCTCCAGAGCCCGAATGGGAAGGAAGGTATTTATTTTGAATAAACCCTCATGCAAGGAGTGCCATGAACGAGGCTCCAAAAGGAACTCCGCTCAGTTCTCCTGGTCAGAGGAGAGTCACTGCCCTGTGAGGTGTAAACACAGGTCGGGAGCCGGAGCGGGGTGGACAGGAGCAGGGGAAGAGAGCCCCAGGCAGTGTCAGTCTGGATCGCTATAGTAGGGTGACCAGATGTCCCAATATTAGGGGCTTTGTCTTATATACGCAACTATTCCCCCCCACACTCTGAAAAAAAAAATGGCTAAATTTTTCACACTTGCTATCTGGTCACCCTACCCTACGCTAGAAGGGCTGCCAGCCTCTGGGGAGGAACAGAGCTGCCTTCCATCTCAAGGGATTCCACATGCCTTGCAAGCTGCATAAATACAGCCCCATGAAATGCAACCACCTCTGGGGAGGAGGGCAGCAGCGAATCGGCATGCACCTCCACACAAAACAGGGAGGGGAGTGTCACGGGGCAATTTCAGGCAATTTCAATGAAGGGGACTTAGGGCCCATGGAGGGCCAAGCAAACATTCAGTCTGAGCCTCCTGGCTGGGACAGACAATAACAGTTGGGGGGCTCTGACCCTCTGGGCAGGGCAAAGCAAACAATCAGTCTTTGGCTGTAGCCCCCAATAGCCGCCCCTAGTGGCAAGTGCGCGGGTCAGGGTAGGGGAACCCAGGCCCACCCTACTCTGCTGGGTTCCAACCCAGGGCCCTGTGAATCCGGGAAATTCCCAGTTAAGGGTTCAAGCATCAGCTTCTAATACATTCCTTGGGTCACTTCCTGCCACAAGGCTCATCTTAGGCATCTCCTCGGCGGGCAGCAGTGCCATGTCCCAGTCAGTCTCCACGACCAGCTGGTCATCCGCAGCCTAGCCCGGACCCGCGGGTCCCACCATCTGGAGAGTTGCAGCACTCCACCGGGAGCCGGCAGCAAACGTCCTTCCTCCCCGCCAGCCAGCCCAGACGGAGCTGGGCTGCCTCCTTTTATCTGTCCCTTCCCGCTGACGCAGCAGGGGCAAGGGGGCATGGTCTCCTGGGCCCGCAGTGATTGGTCAGGCCCCGGGGGCCCCGGGCGGGGTTGGTCGCAGGGAGGGCTGTGGGACATTGGCCCCAAAGAAGGTGACGGGACTTTTCAAAGGGGAATAGATGGAACCTTGAATTGAATCCTCGGTGTCAAAATCTCAGTCTGCCAGGTGCCATGGCTGACTCTAGATACAGGACCTGATCCTGCCGACATTCCTCCCCTGACTGTGGTCCATGTACACAGCAGCTGGCCACAGCCAGCAGGGCTAGACGGAGGAGTCTGCTCAGGTTCGCACGCTTCAAACTAGCAGCCTGGCGGTGGCGGCTGACGCTAGCCACCTCCATACATGCTCAGGGGCCAGGCGGGTGTGCACTCAGGCAGCTAGCCCATGGAGCCGGGGCCACGCTGCTACATTTAGCACCCCAGTTCAAACAGAGCTAGCGCGTCTGTTTGCCCACCCTGGGAAGCACTCCCCTAAGCTCGCTGAAAGCAATGAGGCTGCTTCTGTAAGGAGGGGACAAACAGGGAATGTACCTCACTGCTTGGCTGGAATGGTTGTGCAGTGTTGCTGTCTCCTCGCAGCCAACGTTGCACTCCAGAAGTGGCTGCATTTCAGTGGGAACTAAGGTGATTCCTGTTCAATGGATTCCCATGAGGCTGCTCACCGTCAGAAGTGCGACGCATGGCAGTAGGGACTGGGCTCTGGCACCTTGTGTCGTCATTTACACAGGGGCACCCTGGGTGCAAAATGCTATTAAGCCAGAGTGGTACCATTTTGCACAGACATTGCACTGGTGCAATGGACTGTGCTCGGTGCAGGGCCCCCATGCTTTCCAGCCAGGGCCCTGGCCTCTGAGGAGTGCGGTGAGAAGCAACAGGAGATGTTCATCACTCCCACGTCCCTCACCCACCGCAGTCGTGTCGGGTTATTCCTCTAGTGACATAAACAAGCATCAGAAATGCCTCCAAGAACCAAATGATCCGAGTGAATTATTATTTCCTTTGCTGTTACAGTAATGTGCTGTGAAGCCCAGAGGAGACATTTCACAGCACCAGAGAGCTCGCCTCCTGGCTGCCTCATCATACTCTCTCGCTAGCAAGTGCGGGTATGCTGGAGGGGAGGGGATGGTGTTTTGATTTTCTTTGTACAAATTGCCTCCCAATGGAAGCCGGCTCCGCTGAGTCCAGGCGAAACGGATGCACTTACTGTTGCCAGTCTTCCCAAGCAGGGGACGCAGTTTTTCCTCTTCAAGATTGTCAAGGCTCCTTCCCCACTCTGAACTCTAGGGTACAGATGTGGGGACCCGCATGAAAGAACCCATAAGCTTATTCTTACCAGCTTAGGTTAGAACTTCCCCAAGGCACAAAGTCTTTGCCCTTGGATTAGGTAAAACGCTGCCACCACCAAGTGTTTTAGACAAAGAACAGGGAAAGGACCACTTGGAGTCCTATTCCCCCCAAATATTGCCCCAAGCCCTACACCCCCCTTCCTGGGGAAGGCTTGATAAAAATCCTCACCACTTGGTACAGGTGAACCCAGACCCAAACCCTTGGATCTTAAGAACAATGAAAAATTAATCAGGTTCTTAAAGGAAGAATTTTATTTAAAGAAAAGGTAAAAGAATCACCTTTGTAAAATCAGGATGGTAAATACTTTACAGGGTAATCAGATTCAAAACATAGAGAATCCCTCTAGACAAAACCTTAAATTACAAAAAGACACAAAAACAGGAATACACATTCCCTCCAGCACAGCGAATTTACAAGCCAAAACAAAAAAACCCTAACGCATTTTCTAGCTAGATTACTTACTAACTTTAAAGGAGTTGGAGGGCTTGCATCCTTCATCTGTTCCCAGCAAAGGAATCACACAGACAGACAAAACCCTTTGTCCCCCCCTCCAGATTTGAAAGTGTTTTGTCCCCTTATTGGCCATTGTGGGTCAGATGCCAGGGAGGTTACCTTAGCTTCTTAACCCTTTACAGGTGAAAGGGTTTTGCCTCTGGCCAGGAGGGATTTTATAGCATTGTATAAAGAAAGGTGGTTACCCTTCCCTTTTTATTTATGACAAAGATCATTAGGATAAAAGCAAAAAGGTCCCAGTTACGGCTCGCACCAGTCAGCTTCACTTTATTATGTGGGGCCTATGGTCTGCCACTACAGAGGGAGAAAAAGCTTCCCATGCCCCAGATAGCATCTGCCCTTACATTGTCTCGCAATGCCAGCGGTGGCATGAAATCAAACCCAAACACTCCTCGTCTTGTCTACGTGCAGCGAAAAGACGTTGTGCTAATTGCTGCCCCCAGAGAAGTAGGATGTCACTGGATCAAAGCTTGGATGACAGACTTTTGAGGACTTGCAGCTTGATGTCTAGATTGCTCAGCCATCTGACTCTTGCACTGTGGAGGGGAGCAAGGTGCACCCTCCAGTCTTCTCATTGTGAACTCCTCCACCACATGTTTGACCATCTTCATTGTTGCCCCGCAGTCACACTAGGAAGATTGCACTGAGCCAAATTTCGGCGTGGCGGCCGTCAGCAGCCTTCTCAAGTCTACTGCAGAACCTGCATCCCAGGTTGCAAAGAGGTGGATGTAAGTAAGGGCTTCTGAAATTCATCAGCTTGCCCGTCTCTGTATCCCAGAGCTGCTGCCACTCTCTGAGGACATAGCTGTCAGCCCTGGTATGCTGTCGATCATCTGAGGCTGGCACCAAAAGGGTGCTGCAGAGTCATTTGGGGCAGCAACTCAGCAAGAGCTGCAGGGGTAGCTGTTTTCTTCTGGAGGCAGGCGCGTCTTCTTGTCAGTCTTGCTTGCTTGCACCTCGTGGAACCACTGTCCACCTTGTGTGCAGCAGGTGGTTTCAGTCAGTCATACCCCTCCGTGCTGTTTTAAGTGAATGGCAGCTTGTTAATGTTTTGGAGGACGTGTCTACCGCCTTCGTGTCGCACCCCCCAGCAGTAGTGTAAACCAAACCAGAAGCAGACAAAATGTGGCACGCTGGCTGGCGTCCTAAGCAACAAACCCCAGGAAGGGGTGTTGGTTCTTCAGTGGGTGGTGCTCTTCACTCGGGGTCAGTTCTGTCTGAATAGCCCAGCCTGGTGCCAGGGGCACGGTGTCATTGGAAGGGCTGTCTGCACCGAATGGGAAACGTGTCTACTTTGCAGTCATTAAAGAGCTGGTGGCATTTTCTGCAGGAGTAGAGGTGAACCACTCCGTGGAGTTGAATAGAGAAATGTAGATAGAGTTTTATAAGATGGTTCAAAATACCCCATGGACAGGATCTCATTCTCTTAAGAACATAGCAGGTTTTGAAAGTTGTTTCCTCCACAGAACTTTATTAAATCCCACAGCACTTTCCCATACATCTTGGCAAATTCCAAGTCAGAATAATTATATTCTGCCTCTCTATGTTTCCCTGTAGTTTCCAGCGGATATAGAACAGAAGTGGGCAAACTACGGCCTGCGGGCCAGATCCGGCCTGCGGGACCGTCCTGCCTGGCCCCTGAGCTCCTGGCCGGGGAGGCTAGCCCCTGGCCCCTCCCCCACTGTTCCCCCTCGCCCGCAGCCTCAGCGCGCTGCACAGCCAGGGCAGTGGCGTGGCTGTGAGCTCCTGCCACTCTGAGCAGCGTGGTAAGGGGGCGGGGAGCAGGGGGGGGGTTGGATAAGGGGCATGGGGTCCTGGGGGGGCAGGCAGGGGACGGGGAGCAGGGGGCGGTTGGATGGGGCAGAGGTTCGGGGGGAGATGGCCAGGGGAAGGGGAGCAGGGGGTTTGGATAGGGGGTGGGGTGTGGATAGGGGTCGGGGAAGTCAGGGGACAGGGAGCAGGGTGGGTTGGATAGGGGGTGGGAGTCCCGGGAGGCCTGTCAGGGGGCAGGGGTGTGGATAGGGGGCGGGGCAGTTGGGGGACAGTGAGCAGGGGAGGTTGGATAGGAGGTGGGGTCCCAGGGGGCAGTTAGGGGCAGAGGTCCCGGGAGGGGGCGGTCAGGGAATAAGGAGCAGGGGGGGATGGATGGGTCAGGGGTTCTGAGGGGTGCAGTCAGGGGTGAGAAGTGGGAGGGGGTGGATGGGGGGGGTCTAGGCTGTTTGGGGAGGCACAGCCTTCCCTACCCAGCCCTCCATAAAGTTTAGCAACCCGGATGTGGCCCTCGGGCCAAAAAGTTTGCCCACCCCTGACATAGAATGTATGTCACTTCCTGTCTGAAACCGTCATGCCCTGGTGCTGTCTACTGTTAAACATCTGCCTCTGTTCCACTCAAGACGTGTCTGCGTTTACGTTGTGGGTAAGGTGATTCCTAATCCATGGCTCTCAGTGAGGCTGCTCACAGTAGGAAGTGCAATGCATGGCAGAGAGTGTTTGCAGGATCTGGGCCTTGGTTTGTAAAGGAAAAAATAAGCTAAATAGATGTAAAATAGTTATGGCACGGGCCAGAAAATGTTCCATATTCTTGCTGGCTCTTGAGCATTCAAGTAATTGTACAGTCTTTGCAGACATCTGGACTGTTGTTGGTTTTGTGAGGCAGGTTCTGGTTGGGGATCTGTTGCAAACAGCATGAGAGTTTGCTATCTGCTCAGTCTCTCTAATTAAAGCCAACTCTTGAGGCAGAGTTGCTTCCTGGGAACCAGGCACTGGTGTTTGGCCTGCGATTCCTGACAGGGGATTGCCTTTAGGCTGTTTGTATCACCTCTGTTGAAGGTCTGGTGCACACAGTGCCAATAAACAAGGTACACTAAGAAAATACCCTGAGTCAGCATCACTGATTTCTCCTCCAGTGAAACTGACCTCCAAGGCCCCCAGCTCCGTTTGGCAACAGGGTGACAATATTATACTACATAATACTGTACTGCTGGCCCTACATGATAACAAAGTAGAACATTAAAAGTACATGATCAAGGTTGCAAAGCAAAGTGCTCAAAATTTAAGAAATGCCAGAATTAAGGGTGTCCGGGTAACCTTCATTCTGCCTCCTTGGGTGTATGAATTAGGAGTCAGTCTTTAATTATATGGTCATCCATAACGTCTGTCCACAGGACTCATGGCTCGTTCCACAAACAGACACCTCTGTAAGCAAATGTAAGAACAGGTGGGGGCCCCTAGGCAAAGGCATCCTAGGAGTTAGAGCAGCATGTCACCATTTAAAGGGACAGTGTCAGGAGTCTGTGAAAATTACTATTAAAATATTATAATCTGTCAGGGGACTGTCATGCAGCTCCTAAATATCTATTAAGTGTCACTAAGACGTCATTGTGTTGGCTGAGGTTTAATTTGAGTTTCTATGCGTAACAAAGAGCCCCACGGAAGAATGGAAGAAAGAATGGCCAAAACTATAACAGGGTTCAAAAAAGAACTAGCTAAGTTCATGGAGGATAGGTCCATCAATGGCTATTAGCGCCAGGATGGGCTGGGATGGTGTCCCTAGCCTCTGTTTGCCAGAAGCTGGGAGTGGATGACAGAGGATGGATCACTCAATAATTCCCTTGTTCTGTTAATTTCCTCTGGGGCACCTGGCATTGGCCACTGTTGGAAGACAGGACACTGGGCTAGATGGACCTTTGGTCTGACCCAGTGTGGCCGCTCTGATGTTCTGATGGAAAAGGTGGAAGTTTGAAATGTTGCACTGTTCATTTCTTTAATAGATTTGGTCTATTCTTGGTGGTGTAGTCAGACACTAGACGGCCTAACAAGCTGGGGTCTCTGTGCAATTGAGCAACGTTTTGCTCCAAGGGAGGAAGGAGGATCCTGGGAACTACAGGCCAGTCAACCTCACCTCAGTCCCCGGAAAAATCATGGAGCAGGTCCTCAAAGAATCAATCCTGAAGCACTTACATGAGAGGAAAGTGATCAGGAACAGTCAGCATGGATTCACCAAGGGAAGGTCATGCCTGACTAATCTAATCGCCTTCTATGATGAGATTACTGGTTCTGTGGATGAAGGGAAAGCAGTGGATGTATTGTTTCTTGACTTTAGCAAAGCTTTTGACACGGTCTCCCACAGTATTCTTGCCAGCAAGTTAAAGAAGTATGGGCTGGATGAATGCACTATAAGGTGGGTAGAAAGTTGGCTAGATTGTCGGGCTCAACGGGTAGTGATCAATGGCTCCATGTCTAGTTGGCAGCCGGTGTCAAGTGGAGTGCCCCAGGGGTCAGTCCTGGGGCCGGTTTTGTTCAATATCTTCATAAATGATCTGGAGGATGGTGTGGATTGCACTCTCAGCAAATTTGCGGATGATACTAAACTGGGAGGAGTGGTAGATACGCTGGAGGGCAGGGATAGGATACAGAGGGACCTAGACAAATTGGAGGATTGGGCCAAAAGAAATCTGATGAGGTTCAATAAGGATAAGTGCAGGGTCCTGCACTTAGGACGGAAGAACCCAATGCACCGCTACAGACTAGGGACCGAATGGCTAGGCAGCAGTTCTGCAGAAAAGGACCTAGGGGTGACAGTGGACGAGAAGCTGGATATGAGTCAGCAATGTGCCCTTGTTGCCAAGAAGGCCAATGGCATTTTGGGATGTATAAGTAGGGGCATAGCGAGCAGATCGAGGGACGTGATCGTCCCCCTCTATTCGACATTGGTGAGGCCTCATCTGGAGTACTGTGTCCAGTTTTGGGCCCCACACTACAAGAAGGATGTGGATAAATTGGAGAGAGTCCAGCGAAGGGCAACAAAAATGATTAGGGGTCTGGAACACATGACTTATGAGGAGAGGCTGAGGGAACTGGGATTGTTTAGTGTGTGGAAGAGAAGAACGAGGGGGGATTTGATAGCTGCTTTCAACTACCTGAGAGGTGGTTCCAGAGAGGATTGTTCTAGTCTATTCTCAGTGGTGGAAGAGGACAGGACAAGGAATAATGGTCTCAAGTTGCAGTGGGGGAGGTTTAGGTTGGATATTAGGAAAAACTTTTTCACTAGGAGCGTGGTGAAACATTGGAATGCGTTACCTAGGGAGGTGGTGGAATCTCCTTCCTTAGAAGTTTTTAAGGTCAGGCTTGACAAAGCCCTGGCTGGGATGATTTAATTGGGGATTGGTCCTGCTTTGAGCAGGGGGTTGGACTAGATGACCTCCTGAGGTCCCTTCCAACCCTGATATTCTATGATTCTATGATGATTCTATGAACGTCAGACTGCAAGTGCTACATGGGTTTATTTAAAGCCCAACACTGTTTTTGTTGCGGCTACCGTCAGTCTGAGTTTGTACCCGATAAACCGGGTCCCCAGTAAAGCTCTGTTTGGAAATAAAACCCCGACGTGCGGCCAGTCACGAAGTTTGGACACAGCGTGTGCCTTCTGCGCGGGGGGAGGATTAAACAACAACAGTGCAGAATAACGCGCTTTCAAAACCAAGCTCAGCCCCAATAAAATGTCTGGCCTCAGATGTTGTTATTCTACTTGTCAATATATTTCCCTGCCAGGCTCAGTGCTTGAGGTACCTAGTACCTTTTGATGGTGCACTGCAGTATGCCAAGGACGCTCAAATTGAAGGCTGGGATTTTGGCAGTGAAGACAGAAATCTCTGCCCTAAATTTGTTGGGAGGACTGTAATGACAAAGGCTGATGGCATAACAGGAGAGACCAGCTGGGAAGCTCATTCCATTGCAAACATAATGATCTAGGGATAGTAACAGCATTGCGGGAATACACTGATCAGCGCTACCCACAGCTACGGTTCCAGGCTCCTGCATTTCTGCTGGAAACAGCAGGTTGAGTCTCAAACGAGTGACGTATGCTGCCGAGTTTTAAGGATAGTGAACTTCTGCACCACATGGCACCTTCCATCTCAAAGGCTCGCCCAGTGCTTCGCAAGCTGTCCTGGGCCCACTGAAATCCTGCCACCTGAAATGCAGCAGCTGTTCGATGACATCCAGCCACGCCACCCAGGGGGTTCAGACAGGAAGGGACGAGGAAGTCCTTATTCAACTGAAACCACAGGGGGAGCAGAATATAATTACCCAGTGTCGAATTTAGCCAGGAGGCCAGAATTAACACCCCTCTGCTTACAAAGGGTGCCCCGCAAGTGGGCCGTGACCTCAGTTACACAGCAGGCCACACCTGTAGCAACCCAGCGCCCCGTGATGGTATGACGGGGAATTAGCTCAGCACTGCTGTGAAGAAAAGCGCCTCTTACCTCCATGCTGGTACTTTGGAAACAGCAACCACTCAGAGGGAAACCTGGCAGCTCCTGCGGCCCCCACAGCCCGCTCTGCAACACAGCAGGGCAGTACGGCCTTAGCGGGAACAGCACCGTTGCCCTGCAATAAGTAGGTTCCCAGTGGCAGTTCCCCATCCAAGCACAGTCCCGGGCTGACCCTGTTTACTTATGAGAGCTGACAGGATCACAGCACCAGCTCGCACAGCTGCAGGCTCCAGAGATGCTGCGGCCCTGGCTGTGTCAGCTGGTGGTTGCTTTGGTAATCGGCGGCCATGCAAAGAAAGTCCTGTCTCAGAAAGGGAAGGCATCTGCCCAGACAGCCTTCCTGCAATAGTGAGAGGGAAAGAGACGAGGTAAATGGCACCGTTTGAATCAGCAGAGAAAGAGACGGCGAAGAGTGAGAAATCAGACAGCACTTACAGCGGCTGCAATTACCAAGAAAAGTAGCGTTAACAATCAGAGCTTCGACTCCAGCACCTGCTCTGTGATTCATAACATCATAGCGAACGTCTCCTCTGCCGAGGACTGGGAGGTGGAGCAGGGAAATAAACACAGATGGGCATTATTACTGTTATTTGCATTTCAGTAGAACCAAACAGGGTCTAACGGAGATCAGGGCCCCCTGGGGCACAGAAACGGAGCAAGAGACAGCGCCTGTGTGAGAGTAAGCCACACACCTGCTGGGTGTGGTGTTCTGGCCCAGCTAGCGGCCCCAAGACCACCTAAAGAGAGAGTTAAAATGAGTCTGCGCTACAGACTTGACTAACAGCCAGTCGGCTCTGAGCTCACGCGGTAGAGGCTCACGCACTAAGCTCCAGAGGTCCCAGGTTCGATCCCTCCCGCTGACGACTGGGGTCTGTTGCTTTTACAAGTTATGGGCTCTGAATCTCAGGACGCGCTTCCTCAGCGAGGGGAAGTATGTGACCCACACACCTCCCGAGTGTGGTGTTCTGTCCCATCTAGTGGCTCTTGGAGCGTTAAATGAGTTTGCTCTACAGCCTTAGCTAAGAGCCAGTTGGCTCATGCACTAAGCTCCAGAGGTCCCCGGTTCGATCGCGCCCACCGATGACCAGGGTCTGTCGGTAGATGCTCCAGGGAGCATTGTCTCTATTTCTCACATGAGTCACAGACACCCCAGTTCAGGACAGCACTTAACGGCTGCACTTCACCGGAATAAGGCTTTAAAAGGCTTTCCCAAATCAGGACCGTACAGTTTAAGGCCAGAAGGGACGTTCTTATCATCTAGTCTGACCTTCTCTATATTGCAGGCCAACAGAACCTGCCCGCTAAATCCATCAATCAAACCACCAATGGCTGGGGGACTTATCCAACATTACCCAGCAAGTCTGTGATGAAGGCAGGAATTGAACTTGCTTCCCGTAAGTCCCACGCTGCTGCGTTAACCACAAGTCCTGCCCTCCTCTCCAGAACCGCTGCTGATCAAATATTCATTGCAACAAAACTCCCCTGTTAATTTAGCCCTTTTTTCTGTTCGCCCACCTGTGCTGCTTTGTGGGAATGGCATTGTTATTTGTAAGTATTGTTATTATTTATCGTCTGTACAGCTGTAATTCCCAGAGGCACAGAGCCCAGCAAATCAGTGGATAGCCATGGACCATGTTGCGGATCACAGATGGATGCAGATCCAAATTTTACATCTAGAGCCCTACAATCTGGAGATATCCACTTTATATCCATGCACCAGGTTTGTGGATCACAGACTGGATGCGGATCCAAATTGGGTATCCGCGCAGGGATCTATGGAGGCACCCCCTCAGGATCAGGGTGGCATTGCGCTAGGTGCTGTACAGATACCCAGTCCTTGCTCCAAAGTGCTTACTCTCTACGAGGACAATGGTTTATGAAAACTAATCCTAGCCTATGGGCTGTTGGTGAACTCTCTGGCTCTATGCAGTGTGTGACTGATCACTTACGTCACGTGCTTTTGTTGCTGCTCACTGAGCGGACAACAGAAACTTCTTAAAGAGGTCTAGATGATACTTAGTCCTGCCATGAGTGCAGGGGGTTGGGCTAGATGACCTCTCGAGGTCCCTTCCAGTCCTACAATTCTATAATGGGGAATACTATATCATACAAATTGAAGAATAGTTAATACCTTTGTCTGCATGTTAATCATCTAGCAGAAATCTAACAGGCCCCGTTTGCCACTAGAGTTAAGGTCATTTGCATTTTAATGAAGATAATTAATAGTAATGATAATAATAAATTATTTTCATGTGGCACTTATCTACTGGGACGTCTCACATCCCACGGCGCACTAAACCAGTCGGCGAGGCATTAAAATGTGATTTAAACTATTGTAATTCCATGCTAACGGCCTTAGGAAGCTCAAAGTGACTTCAAGCCTCTCTTAAAAGTGGAAAGGAGGGTCACGTTTTGTAGGGTTTTTTGGAAACTGGTGGGGGGCTTTTCTGTAACATTGTGCCTGACTTGCCACTGCATGGCCGGCCCCTGGTGGGCGGGCCAGAGGGCACCAATGACCAGCTGTAACTGGCATAGCGGTGGAACGCGGCGGCTGGGGAGGGTCTGGGTGAACGCTGTCAAGGATGTTCCCAGGGGTTCTGCAACACCCGCCCGCACAAATACCTGCACACGCAAGCCAAGAGCTCCACACCGACATGCTCAAATACCAACCACATCCCTGCTGCCCCCCCCCCAAATACATGCACCCTCGCAATGGAAGGGAGTGCATACCCCAGGGAAGGGGTCCAATTCTCCTCTCACTCACCCTGCTGTGAATGAGGAGCAATTCCAAGGAAGTCAGTGGCGCGAGAGAGAGGCCCAGTTAGTGAAAGCGGGAGAAGGGCCCCAGACATCACATGGATCTGGCCTACACTCCCACACACAGCCCCCTTTACTAGCATTTCTCCTGAACTCAATCCTCGTGCCTTGGTAATGGCAATCGAGACCAGCTGGGTAATCCAGACTCCAGGGACCAGGGCAGGACATTCAGGGGAAGGTCCCAACCAAGCTCAAGTCTGTTGATCTTTTGGGCCCATCTGTTTATCCAGGCTTTAGCCGGGTGTCTTGGTGATGGCAGGGAAGGATCTCAGTGTGACACGGCCGTACTGCAGTGTGATGTACCGCGGCACCGTTGGGACTCGGGCACAACTGCTGCAGCAAAAACAAAGCAACCCCGCTAACCGGCTCCTCGGTGTAGCTTCTTCAGCCGTGTGTGGGCATGGGCCGGACTGGCCTGCACGGCCAGGAAGTGCTAATCCCACCGGCTGTCCCAGCACATTGGCTACCCGAGAACTTCTGGGGCTGTGCTCCAAAATGAGCTGCGTCCGTACATGGGCTACATGCAGAGTCAAGCCCAAAGGCAGGGTGCTGGGAAATAAAGGATCTGTGGGTCGACTGTCATAGAATCATAGAAGATTAGGTTTGGAAGGGACCTCAGGAGGTCAGCTAGTCCAACCCCCTGCTCAAAGCAGGACCAACCCCAACTAAATCATCCCAGCCAGGGCTTTGTCAAGCCGGGCCTTAAATACCTCTACAGATGGAGATTCCACCACCTCCCTAGGGAACCCATTCCAGTGTTTCACCACCCTCCTAGTGAAAACGTTTTTCCTAACATCCAACCTAGACCTCCCCCACTGCAACTTGAGACCGTTGCTCCTTGTTCTGTCATCTGCCACCACTGAGAACAGCTGAGCTCCATCCTCTTTGGAACCCCCTTCAAGTAGTTGAAGGCTGCTATCAAATCCCCCCCCATTCTTCTCTTCCGCAGACCAAATAAACCCAGTTCCCTCAGCCTCTCTTCATAAGTCATGTGCTCCAGTCCCCTGATCATGTTCGTTGCCGTCTGCTGGACTCTCTCCAATTTGTACCTCCCAGGCTGGAGACAAACCTGCTGTCTGTTCAGTGTGTTGGTGGGCATCCTTCTGGTAATTAACAGTAATAGGATGTGTCCACCGCATATGAGGAAATCACCCGCAGCATTACAATTATGGCAAACAGAATCCTAATCAAGGCATTTCACGTGGAGGAGCCATCTCAGCATGAGCTGAGAGTGATACAGGATTTTATACTGGTTTCAGAGGAACAGCCGTGTTAGTCTGTATTCGCAAAAAGAAAAGGAGTACTTGTGGCACCTTAGAGACTAACCAATTTATTTGAGCATGAGCTTTCGTGAGCTACAGCTCACTTCATCAGATGTAGCTCACGAAAGCTCATGCTCAAATAAATTGGTTAGTCTCTAAGGTGCCACAAGTACTCCTTTTCTTTTTGAGGATTTTATACTGTGCTTCCATGTAAGCCAAGGCAGCTGTGAACAAACAAATAGATTTCAGGATGGAGTTCTGCACCACAGCTGAGCTGTGGAATTCAAAGGGCCTCATTCTTATCTGCCTTTTAGCTTGGCCTGTCCAATGTGGGTGTTTAATGCTACCACTGGTGTGAGCGGAGAACTCGGATCCGGTAGCGCTTTACATCCAATTGGTCATCTGGGCAAACTTCATCAGTGATGATTTTACGTTTTCTTCCACATCATTGATAAAGATGTTAAATAGCATAGGGCCAAAAGACTCTTCCCTCCGGGACCACACAGGAAGCAGACCTGCTTGATGGCAAGTCCCCTATCAGTTAGTCAGTTTTGAATGCATTTAATGTGTGCCATATTAATTTAATATTCTAGATTTTTAAATCAGTGTTGTGCAGTACCACATTAAACACCTTACAGACGTCTCAGTATATTATATCAATTCAACACTGTTACCTCTATCAACCAACCTTGTAATCTCATTAAAAAAAGATAAAGTTATTTTGACTGGCTCTATTTTTCATAAACCCATGTTGATTTGCAGTAATTACATTACCTCCTTTAGTTCTTTATTAATCAAGTCCCATATCAGCTGCTCCATTATCTTGCCTGGGAGCGATGTCAGGCTGACTAAAAACTGGCACAATATTAGCTTTCTTCCAGTCTTCTGGAACTTCCCCAGGGCTCCAAGACTTACTGAAAAATCAACATTGATAGTCCAGTGAGCTCCCCAGCCAGCTCTTTAAAAATTCTTGGATTCAAGTTATCTGGAACCACTGATTTAAAAATGTCTAACTTTAGTAGCTACTGTTTAACCACCTCCAGAAATACTAGTGAAATAGAAAGAGTTGTTACCAATCACCATATGATGAGATTGCATTATGTGTTTTTTCCCCCAGATAGAAAACAAATATTTATTGAACCCTTTTGCCTTATCTGTATTATTATTGATAATCCTATCATTTCCATCTAGTAGTGGACCAGTACCATGGTCAGCATTTTTTTTGTTCCTAATATATTTTAAATACTCCTTTTTTTTGTCCTTAACTCCGCTGTCCAGAAATTTCTCCTTGTGTCATTTTGCTTTCCTTATCAACTTCCTACAATTCCTAGCTTCTGATTTATATAAATTACTATCAACTTTCCCTGTCTTCTATTTGTTATACATTATATATATAAATTTATTTTTTTTTACAGCTGCCTTCACTTCTCCTCTAAACCAGGTTGGTTTTTTAACCAGCACAGATTTCTTCTTCAGTTATGAGATTGTGGTGTTTTTGGCATCTAGGGAGGTGTTCTTAAATAATTCCCAGTTATCATTCACATTTTTTCTGATTAAAGTCTTCCTCCCAACTGATTTGGCTCAATTATTTTCAGTTTTAGAAAACTGGCCCTAATAAAGCACCAAGTATACATATTACTGGTCTGGACTTTATTCCGCTTGCACATTATAAAAGTTATACCTTATACCTAAGCTAGCATTAACTTTTAGTTCTGAGATCAGTGCCTCTTTATCTGTTAGGATAAGGTCTAATATAGAATTCCTCCATGTTGACTGCAACACTTTTTGAGTTAGGAAATTATCACCTATATGTGTAGAAATTGCAAGGATATTTTAGTACTGGCAACATGAGACCTACAACATCTGGTGCTCAGACTGAAGTCCCCCTTGATCATGCAGGCTTTATTCCCTGTGCATTATAGACTGCTGCATAAGGAGTCTATCATCATGTTCACTAGTGTAGCACAAACCAGTACCCCATCTTGTGCTTTAGCTGATCGGACATTGATCCATAAGCATTCAAGCACTTGTTACCTTGCCATATTCATCACTATTAATCACATATGCACCATCATCGCTGACTCTTGGGAATCCCAAAATCACAGAGAGACTTTGCATCTGAGCATATCCTCTCCCCTTTGTCACTAATTATCTCATCGACCCTGTTTAGCAAAATCTTGCTTCCTAATTTGCCATCAAGAAGCTTTGCTGGCTCAGGTGTGTTCACAAGATGTGTAATCACTTAAGCAGAGCGTATGCTGTGTTCTTTCAATAGGAAATAGATTGTGTTAGAAAGTCGGAAGGGACAGCGGGGGAGAGGGGCCCTGGGTCCAGCTATTTCTTTGTGACTTTTCTCTTTGAACGTAAGACTCCAGATAGCAGTGCCTTCTTACACGGGCGCCGAGTTTCCAAGTGCTCGATCCCCACCTTTGCCCCAGGCCCCAACCCCGCTCCACCCCTTCCCCCAAGGCCCTGCCTCTTCCCACCCCCGCTTCACCCCCACCCCGCCTCTTCCTGCCCAGTTCTGCCCCCTTCTCTGAGCCCATGCTACATCCCTACTCCTCCCCGCTCCCTCCCAGCCTGCTGCACGCTGCGACACAGCTGACTGTGGCGGGTGGGAGGCACGGGGAGGGAGAGGGAGGCACTGATTGGCGGGGGCCAGCAGCAGGCAGGAGGCGCTGGGGGGAGGGGGAGGTGCTGATGGGCTCATTTTTCCCCCATGGGTGCTCCAGCCCCAGAGCACCCACGGAGTCGGTGCCTATGTCTTCTTAATGGAAGCTGTTTGATATTCATAAGAAATATCAGCACTTTACTAGTTCCCAGCACATCATTCTAGCAGAAACTGCCAGTTATTCTTGGATTGCAGAGTCATGGATCCACAGGCTCTGTGCTATGCTTCTACTATGAAAGAGTCTGTGGGAGGCACCCCTTCGGTGGGCCAAGAGTAGGGGCCCAGGCAGAGACCGATGCATCCTGGAGGTGAATGCCTGACTGCGAAGATGGCGTTGCCAGGAGAGCTTTGGCTTCGTTGACCACGGGATGCTGTTCCAGGAAGAAGGACTGCTAAGCACGGATGGGGTCCACCTATCGAGGAAGGGAAAGAGTATATTTGGCTACACACTGGCTAACCTCGTGAGGAGGGCTTTAAACTAGGTTCGAAGGGGGCAGGTGACCAAAGCCCACAGGTAAGTCAAGAACATGGAGACCTGGGGAAAGGGTCAGAATTTGTGGGGAGCCTGGGCTGTTATAGCAGGGAAAAAAGAGAGACAAGACAGAACTGGGGGAGGGGAATCAAATCAGGATCTCAGATGTCTGTATACTAATGTGAGAAGTATGGGGAATAAGCAGGAAGAACTCAAAATGCTAGTAAATAAACACAACTATGACATAGTTGGCATCACAGAGACCTGGTGGGATAATATGAATGACTGGAATATTGGTATAGAAGGGTACAGCTTGTTCAGGAAGGACAGGCAGGGGGGAAAGGGAGCAGATGTTGCCTTATATATTAAAATGCATACACTTGGACTGAGGTTGAGATAGAAATAGGAGACAGACTTGTTGAAAGTCTCTGGGTAAGGATAAAAGGGGTAAAAACCAAGGGTGATGTCATGGTCGGGGTCTACTACAGGCCACCTAACCAGGAAGAAGAGGTGGATGAGGCTTCCTTTAAGCAACTAACAAAATCATCCAAAGCCCAGGACTTGGCGGTGATGGGGGACTTTAGCTACCCAGACATCTGCTGGGAAAATAACCCAGCAGGGCACAGATTATCCAACAAGTTCTTGGAACGTACTGGAGACAATTTTTTATTTCAGAAGGTGCAGAAAGCTACCAGGGGAGAGGCTGTTCTAGATTTGATTTTGACAAATAGGGAGGAACTGGGTGAGAATTTGAAAGTGGAAGGCAGCTTGGGTGAAAGTGATCATGAAATGGTCGAGTTCATGATTCTAAGGAATGGTAGGAGGGAGAACAGCACAATAAAGACAATGGATTTCAAGAAGACAGACTTCAGCAAACTCAGGGAGTTGGTAGGTAAGATCCCACGGGAAGCAAGTCTAAGGGGAAGAACAATAGAAGACAGCTGGCAGTTTTTCAAAGAGACATTATTAAGGGCACAAGAGCAAACTATCCCACTACGTAGAAAAGACAGGAAGTCTGGCAAGAGACCAGGCTGGCTTACCCAGGAAATCTTCAATGATCTAAAAATCAAAAAAGAGTCCTACAAAAAGTGGAAACTAGGTCAAATTACAAAAGATGAATATAAACAACTAACACAAGCATGTAGGGACAAAATTAGAAAGGCCAAGGCACAAAACAAGATCAAACTAGCTAAAGACATAAAGGGTAACAAGAAAACATTCTACAACTACATTAGAAGCAAGAGGAAGACCCAGGACAGGGTAGGCCCGTTACTCAATGAGGGGGAAAAAACAATAACAGAAAATGTGGAAATGGCAGAGGTGCTTAATGACTTCTTTGTTTCAGTTTTCAGCAAGAAGTTTGGTGGTGTTTGGGCATCTAACATAGTGAATGCCAGTGAAAATGAGGTAGGATCAAAGGCTAAAATAGGAAAAGAACAAATTAAAAATCACTTAGACTAGCTAGATGTCTTCAAATCACCAGGGCCTGATGAAATGCATTCTGGAATACTCAAGGAGCTGACTAAGGATATATCTGAGCCATTAGCGATTATCTTTGAAAAGTCATGGAAGACGAGAGAGATTCCAGAAGACTGGAAAAGGGCAAATATAGTGCCCATCTATAAAAAGGGAAATAAGGACAACCCAGGGAATTACAGACCAGTCAGCTTAACTTCTTCCGTTGGAAAGACTAGATGACCTCTCGAGGTCCCTTCCAGGCCTATGATTCTATGACTCTACGCAGCTGTTACGAGAGAACTGGACTCGACATAACCACAGCCATTTTGTGTACTCAGCCACCATTAATTGGAAGTGAAAACACCATGTAGTCAGGAATAATTTGGCCTTTACCTAAGCAGGCAAATAGCTGCATAGCTGCAGTGTCGCTAATACGGACAGATAAAGTGACAGATTCATGAGAATGGGAGGAAGTGTAGATAATGTAAATGGGAAGTGTAGATTTGAGAGTCTGACTCTGTGTTTCTTGCTGGGAGTTGCTTTGCTGATAAGTGGAAATAGGAGTTATTTTGCTGATGCTAGGAAAATTGTTAGCCCTGTAGGGGTTATTATGAGATATGTGCTTTGTTTTGAGCAACCCAACTAATCTCTTTCTGGAAAGCGTAATTTGGAGAAATTTTTCAATGACCTAGGAGACAAACATCCAGTTCTCCAGTGGCTAGGAAGAAGGCTGATCACCAGAAACCTGCTTCTGACCACTCAACACCATCTCTGACTTTGGGTAACTCTATCTGGGGTGCTCTAAACAATTATTAATTAAAAACAAGGATTTTTTGGGTGAAAGCACTCTTGTGTGTACCAATCATTCATCAGATGGAGGAGCTGTGTTCCCACTGATTTATATCCTGAAACTGCCTTAAAAAAAAGACTAGTTACCATAGTTTCACGTTAAGAAAACCCCAGGTAACACAGCCTCAAAGCCTCTGAGACTGAGCCTCTGTTGCCAGCACTCCTATTTCACACCATGAGCTCTGTTGAGAGACCTTTCCCCTCTGCAGGGGTCAATGCACCTCAGCAAATACTTTCAGTGACACTAGGCAGCCTTTTAAAACAGAGTATGGTTTGTTAGTCAACTGGAATGCAGCATCAGGAAGTTGTTAGGTTAGCACAGAGAAGCAAAGGTGAAGACAGCTCACACAGGCCAAGCCCAGGATCTCGTGAGCCACGCTGCTGTAGGAACCATCCTGGTTTCCTTTCTCTGCCTCTTTGTCTTAGTTCCAGGTGGGCCTGCAGCTCTCCCTGCTCTGCACCCTGTTCTTCTTATGGCCTCCTGTCACCTCCTCCTCTTGTCTTCCTCCTGACTTCACGTGCGCTCCACGCAGCCAAGCTGGGAGCCTTCCATTGATTGGTGTCAACTTGGGGTGTCCTTTGTCTCTATAAGGTCTTCCATTGACCTGGGTTGGTCCCTGCCAGTCCTAAATGACCCATTCCTGTCACCCCAGACTGTTATGTGACAAGACACCTCATGTCTCCTGCTCTTTACTCAGCACATAGTAATACTAGGCACAGAGGGAAACTGAAGCACTTATTGGAATAAAGAACTATCACCCAAACTCCCACATTCATCACATGGGGCAGACATTAAGAAGAGGATCACTATTTTGCCCCCCTTCACTCTGATCTCATTTTGGACAAATTGTACCTTGAAATCCACAACTCACAGACTGCTTGCACATGATACGTCTCCCAACATAAATGGTAGCAATGGTGGGGTGGAAGTGCTGATGTAGACTGGCCCTGGGTCAGAGCAGAAGGATGTTGAAAGTTTGGAAAGGTTGCCAAGAACAGCCACTAAAATGATCTGAGGACTTGGAAAATACCCTATACTTAGAGATCTGAAGAGCTCAAAGGGGTCACTTGATCCATGTACAGGCACCTTCATGGGGAGAAAACGCCAGTTATTACCAGGCTCTTGAATCTATTGGAGAAAAACAGAACAAGAACCAACGGCTGGAAGCTGAAGCCAGACATATTTAAATTTGAAATAAGGTATGATTAAGTCCAGGCAGATATTATGGTTGTGTGCAAAGTTCCTATCAGATTATAAATAATCCACTTGTATGCAAAAGTTGCATGGTGCTTGGCATTGCAAATTTTGTGCCCCTTATATCCTGTGTGCTTGTCTCTAGACAAGGGGTCTGTTATCCCCTTTGTGTGTTCATGGAGCAGCCGTTGGCACAAAAC
Source organism: Lepidochelys kempii (assembly GCF_965140285.1). Taxonomy (NCBI): domain Eukaryota; kingdom Metazoa; phylum Chordata; order Testudines; family Cheloniidae; genus Lepidochelys; species Lepidochelys kempii. The sequence goes on along the minus strand of NC_136382.1, from coordinate 4,131,730 downwards.
TCCTAAGAATGCGAATACCTCGGGGAGGACAGATCCCATGCTTGGCAGGGCCTGGTTTTTGACAGTTTTTTCTGGGGTAGTTTCCTGCTTTTTTACCTAAGCTGAAGATGACCCCAAACTCACCAGCAGTACAGAGGCTGCCATTGACAAGACTGCTAAAAATAGGAAGAAAGCAACTAATGCGTGAGACGTGAAATACAGCCGAAATGCCACATTCCTGTTGTGCCAGGGGGTGGGCTGCAGGTGTTCCTTGGGGCACTGTGCAGGGAGGCATTGTCAGGGGGCCAGAGATCCACTGGTTCAAAACCCCACTAAGAAGGTGATGCAGGGAGTCCTGGAACACGTTACCTAGGGAGGTTGTGGAACCTATGGCACTGGAGGGTCTTTAAGAACAGGTTGGACAAATGGCTGTCAGGGATGGTCTAGCTAATATTCAGTCCTGCCATGAGTGCAGGGGACTGGACTAGATGGCCTCTCAAGGTCCCTTCCAGTGCTATGGAGGAGGGCAGATTATCCCACATCTGTCTGCTGCAGAGTTTTTGCATCTTCATTCGAAGCAGCTGGTGCTGAGACAGGGCACTGGGCCAGGTGGATTGTCGGGCTGAGCGATTCCTACGCTCCACCACTCCTCTGACTGTGACACCTTTGTTCAGACACTGACACAGGTCGTCCCACTGACCTGAAGACAGAACGGAACCATCCATCAGGCCTTGTCTGCCCTGGGATATTAGCCACCTTGTGCAGACACAATTTACACAAGGGCAGAGCAATCTCCACCTGGAGACACTGCACTGGTGTAAACTGTCTGTACACTAGGCCTTTGCACCATTGGCTAAAATCTCAGTGTAAACGTGGCCTTGACCTCTCTTAGGGCCTGATCCAAGAGCAGCTGAAGATATCCGTGATATCAATGGGAGCTGGATTCGGCCCCTCACCATTTAAAAGCCGCTTTGCGCCGTCCCGCTTTTTAATCTAATCTCTATATTTATAAGATGCCAGCCACCATCCTCCCGTTCCTTCCGAGCCAGTGCTGTGTGTCTGCTATATACGCAGCGAGCTTGCTTTCCAAACCCATCAATAATAAGCTATTTAAACGGTGCTGTGTTTGGGGTAATAGCATTAGAGAGTCTGGAGGGGAATTAGAAAAACAACACCCGGCTTTATTAAGAAGCTTAATTCAATTACACTGGCAGGAGAGTTTAAGCTTAGTTCTTTGATCTCCACCCCCACCGCTCTCCCCGTAGGATACAGGGTGACAACAACGAAACAGGCGAGAGAAGCCGCTTGAGCAGAGAAATCTCTCTGGGAATATTTCCAAAGTGGCTGGACGCTGTGCACCTGTGGCCAGGCCAAGACACGCTTCCTGAATGATGTACAGGGCGAGGGCTGATACAAGTCTGAGTAACTTCTGGGGAACAGGATCTGCCGTTGGGGGAGGCATCCGTCAAGCTATATGGTCAGCAGCACCCCGGCTCTTGCATTCCACTCTGAAGTGCAGGCAAGCAGGCAGGTACGGGAGCAAGTTATGTATCATCTTTCCAGCACTGTGGGAGGTCAGCATATAATTCAAGAGTAGTAGGTAACACAGTGCCCTCGATTGCATTTTCTATGCATCCTCATAGCAAAAGCGGAGTAAGCCCAACAGGGCCGTCCCTAAAGGGGACAAAGGGTTACATGTCGGGACAGTCCAGATTTCATCAAAGTGCGGGGCCCAGGGCAATCACCCGGTTTTGCCCTTCCCAAGGGACAGCTCGGAAGCCCAATAACACTTCCTCTAGCTCAGGAAATGGACAGCAGGCTGGCCAGCTTTTCAGTGCTTTGCCTCACTGGTTTGAATCCAGGCCAGGTCCATCAGGGTCATGCACTTGCTAGCTAGAAAGAACGAAGGATGCATGGGGAAGGCTGTACGGGTACGGGCAGGGGCCCACCGCGTAGCCAAGAGCCCTGAGCGTTAATGCGTGTAGGTTTCCCCTTTGCTGGTGGAAAGGCTGCGGCCGATACGCTACTGGAAAGGGGTATTTTTATACCTAGTACGCCTCTTGTTTTGAAGCTAACGTCTCCTCCCGTGGCACGGCCCAGAGATACTGTCACACTGCGGCCGATGTCTGTAAGTGAGATCTTGTTAACATGGGAGGGCTGAAGAGGGCAGCCCCGCCAAGGAGCCAGCTCTCAGGGAGACTCAGACGATGAAGTACCCTCTTCATCAGCCCTCACCTTGCGAGGAATGGGCTGAGCTGCTTTCGGAGGACAAGCGGGGCTGTGTGGAGGGCAGCTGGGCTGGGCCAGGTCCCCTGCTGGTGACGGAGTAGGTGAGCGACACTCCATGGAAAACAAGGGAGATGCACCAGTTCACACCAGCTGCTGTATTTCTCTCCTCCAGTTGCATTAAGGGTGTATGCATGAAAACAGGATTGACTCCTCTGACCTGCTGGGCAGGCTCTTCTCCCGCACCCATCACCGCGGCGTTTGATCACCTGTCCTATCCATCCGCTCACTTTGCTGCTCCGATCTGCATCCCACCTCTCCGCTCTCTCACCCCTTGTAACCTGCTCACCCCACGCGCTGACTTCACCCCCCACCTCTTCTCCACTCCTCACATCCCCGCCCCATCCCGCTGACTTCCCATCCCAACGCCACAGGGGTCACCCAGGCCTCAGCCCGCATCCCTGACCTCAGAGTTACCCCTCTGTTCATGCGTCCCACCTCACACCCGGTGTCCAGCTCCCAACGGCTTTGCTGCCTCAGCCTCCCGACGGTACCACTAAGGGCAGGTCTACACGCAATAACAAACCCCCAGCAGCGAGTCTCAGAGTCTGGGTCAACTGACTCAGGCCCATGCTATGGGGTTAAACAGAGCAGTGTATGGATTTGGGCTTGGGCTGGAGCTGGGAAGGGTCTCCAAGCCCGGGATCCAGCCTGAACCCAAATGTCTACATGGATATTTTTAGCCCGAGTCAGCTGACCTGGGCTCTGAGACTTGCTGCTGAGGATCTTTTATTGCAGTGTAGACATACCGCGAGTCCCTGAGTTACTGGAAACCTCGCCCGAAAACTTTTCTCTCTTCCTTAATTCACAACTTGATCCCCCCTGTAGAGCATGTTGTGACCCTGTGCACAAGGGAGGTTACTGCATTGTGTCACTGGGCCAGAGCCTGACCCTAGGGACACTGGAGTAGACCCAGAACGGCTCCGTTAATATCAAGGGAGGCAGTCTAATCTCATGGGTAAGGCACTGGACTGGGATCCAGGAGACCTGGGTGCTCTTCATTGACCTGTTTGTGACCTTGGGTTCTTTAGTTCCCCTCTCGCTGCCTGTTTCCTCTTTCCTCCTTTGTCTTGTCCATTTAGATGAGTGGTTCTCGGCCTGCAGTCCACAGGCCACTTGCGGCCCAATCAGCACACCGCTGCAACCATGTGCCATCCTCGGCAGTACATATATTGTGTGGCTGCAGCCCAGATCACACAAATAGAGCTGCACATGCGGCCCACAATGGTCAATAGGTTGAGGGCCACTGATTTAGATTGTCAGGGCTTTGGGCCAGGGACTGTCTCAGGCTGTGTCAACACTGGAAAGGATTTGCCAGTATAAATACACCAGTCTAGCTCAACCAGCAAACCCTCCTAATGGAGACGTTGCTTGTACCAGTTCCCCAAAGGTAATAAGCTCGACTGGCAAAAGGACTTTTTAGCTGGGATAACCATGTCCTCACACCCCTCACTGACATCACTATGCCAGCAAAGCTTTTAAGTGTAGACCAGGCCTCTTGCTATCTGTCTGTACAGCACCTAACGCAACAGGCCCCCGATTTCAGCCGTGGCCTCGCAGGCCTCTACATGAGACTCTAACACAAATGCAAATAGCAATAAAGTCACGTTTTTCTGGATTTACACTGCTGTGTAGCTGGTACCAGGATCGGATCCTTTATTTCCTTAAAGCCTCCATCTCGTGTGGCATATCCCACATCTCGTGATGCATCAACCCACGATTTACTCCGTGCTGGCTGGTTATGGAGCTTCTGCCCAAAGCGCTATCTGTGGGGAGGAATATGTGGCAGGTGTCAGTGGGTTTCTCTGAGTAACACACAGGGCAGAAGGGCGGGGGGGGGGGGCATTTGGGCCTAGAAGGGGGCCACATTTTCTACAATACATCAGCTCATCTTTTAAAAAAACCCTCCCCTCCTGTGTGTTAGGCAGAACTGCAGAGGAGGACTTATGGGAGCGAACTGGCGTTGCAATAAACCAAGCTTTGGTTTGCAAGCAAACAAGCAGCAAAGAACAAAGAAGAAACACAGAGTATACGCCTTGCAGCCCGGGGACAGCCAGCCCCATGCTAAGGCTTGGATCCTTTAAGAACGGTCATGCTGGGACTTGTAGTTCCTCCCAGGGCTGTGGCGAACCCTGCTGACCAGAGGAGGTGCTGTTTGAGCATGGGAGGGCTGAAGGAACTGTATCCAGACCCCAAGAGGGGGACCGTCTTTGAAACCTCCAGGTGTGCCTGAGTTCATCTGAGGGGGAAACTGAGGCTGGAGTGTTGCCATACTGAGAGGTGGAGATTGTGCTGGACCAGCACCTGCAACAGCATCCAGCATGAGGCTTCTAATCTTTTGAGGGCAGGGACTCTGGGTTGGTACAGCGCCCAGTACAATGCAACCCCAGTCGTGACTGGGTGGTCTCCAAGCGCTAGTGTGGTCTAAATAATATTTCCACCGAATCACCGGAATGATAATAAACAACAGCTCGTATGTAGCACTTTTCAACCCTCTTCTATTCCTGTTCTCTTCTGCGTAGGTTCTTATCCCTCTCATCACTGTGGGATCTGAGTCGTGTCCCTGAGTAGCTGGACATGAAAGGGGAGGTATTTAGTAAATGGACATTCTTTAGATCACAGTGGAAAAATTGCAAGGGGTCTGGATAAAGAAGAAAACAAAATAACGGCAGCCATTAGCTGTGAAGGGCAAAGGCTGCACGTGTTCAGGCAGCAGCTGGGTACGTCAGCAGAAGGAGCCGTGTAAAATCTTAGAAGCGCCTGAAGTGCGTTTTCAACCCACAAAAAGAGTCCCCAATGAAAGGTGCTTTTTCACCGCTCTGGAGTGACAACAGCCCCTTGTATTGCCAGACTGCACCAAGTGGCCAGCTCAGGTGCTCCTCAAATCTTAAAAGATTGACTAATTTGGGATAAGTTACTCCTAGGGACAAAAGCAGCAGGAGATCAAAGGAGAACACACAGAGGACCCACACAAAGTCTACCAGGAGCAATAGATACGCACAAATCTAGTGGAAAAGCTCCCATCCAAATGCAGAGAATAAATGCAGCAGACACAGGGATAATTCACCAAGAGGCACAAAGTCCAAGGAAAAATACACCAAAATGTTGCAAAAATCAAACTGAATATATGGCAAGCCACTGCTGAATGGAGAAACGCGCCCACTGAAGGCGTTAATAGCAGACCGGTACAATGCTTTTAATGTCACGACTGTCACAGGGGAGCAGGACCAGCTCTTCTGGGTCAGAGCAAGTGGGCCCAACTGAGCCAATGAAAGGGCGGGGTGCCCCGGGGGCTACAAAGGCCTCTCAAAGGGCAGGAAGAGGAGGCCGTGCAGGGGAGAGGAACCGCAGAGTCATGGAGCTCACTCTGGTGAGGAGTCCCGGAACGAAGGGCCAGGGGCTCAGAGATGCAGCTCTGGGGCCGGCATTCAGGAAGGGGAACAGAGCTGGCTGCATGAGAACTGGCTGTGAGAAGGGACCTGGCTGGCACAGGATTACTGGAGACCCCTGGCAGGGGAGGCCAGGAAATCCTAGGACAAAGAGTGAGCTGAGGAACTGGTTTTGTCTCTTTATGTGCTTATATTTGGACAAATAACCTACTTAAAGGCGACTAGGCATGGCAGTGAGCTTGTCGAGCTGGGGAGAACATAAGAGCTGCCATATTGGGTCAGACCAACGGTCCATCTAGCCCAGTATCCTGTCTTCCGACAGTGGCCAGTGCCAGGTGCCCCAGAGGGAATGAACAGAACACTGCAATTTTGGAGAGACTCACCCCTGTCTTCTCCTCCTGGCTTCTTGCAAAGAGAGGTTTAGGGTCACTCTGAGCATGGGCTTACATCCCTGACCACCTAGGTGATAGCCATTGACAGACCTATCCTCCAGGAACTTATCCACTTCTCTTTTTAACCCAGGTATACTTTTGGTCATCACAACATCCCAAGGCAATGAGTTCCACAGGTTAATTGGGTGTTGTGTGAAAAAAATACCTCCTCTTATTTGTATTAAACCTGCTGCCTCTTAATTTTGTCCTAGTTTTTGGAGGATAGGAAAGGGTAAATAACACTTCTCTATTCACGTTTTCTACACCGTTCATGATTCTATCAGATCCCCCCCATTCATCATTTTTTTTTCTAAGCTGAATAACTCTAATCTTTTTAGACTCTCCTCATCTGGAAGCCGCTCCATATCCTCGATCATCTTTGCTGCCCTTCTCTGAACCTTTTCTGGTTTCATTATACCCTTTTGGAGATGGGCAACCAGAACTGGACACAGTAATCAAGGTGTGGGTGCAGTCAGGATTTATATAGTGGCACTGTGATATTTTTCTGTCTTATTTTCTATCCCTTTCCTAATGGTTCCTAACATTCTGTTCGCTTTTTTGCCTGCTGCTGAATAATTGAATGGATGTTTGCAGAGAACTATCCACGGTGACGCCAAGATCGCTTTCGTGAATGGTGACAGCTCACTGAGCCCCCGGCACTGCATTCATGTCTTTGAGATTGTTTTCTCCAATCTGCATTTCTTTGCATTTATCACTGCTGAGAAGCCCTGCCACATCACAGGCAGGGAGAATGCAGGCGCATTGATTGGCCCTGGTACAAGGGGAGAGCAAAGTGGCTCTTTGGTGCCCCGTAAAGAGGAAATGAAGTGTGACTCTCAGGGGATGTTCACACTGCAATTAAAAACCCACGGCTGGCCTGTGCCAGCTGACTTGTGCTGGCTCGGGCTAAGGGGCTGGTGAATTGCAGTGTAGGCATGCAAGCTCCGGCTGCAGCCCGAGCTCTGGCACCCTCCCACCTTGCGGGGTCCAGCCTGAGCCCAAACGTCTACCCCACAATATCACAGCCCTTTAGCTCGAGGCCCGCAAGCCCGAGTCAGCCGGCACGGGCCAGCCGCAGGTGTCCAATCGCAGTGTAGACGTCCCCTAAGAGCCACCATTGCGTCCCTAGGCTGCTCCTGGGACAGTGGTTTCCAATACAGCGTGGGTCAGGCGGATCGTGAGTCAGCGTGGGTCGGAAAGGGGAGGCCTAGAAAAGCATTTCTATGCTGGGCACTTATTTTTTGCCCAGCTAACATAAGTCTCTCTGAATGGTCCACAAAGACTGTGTGTTCGGCTGTCAGAAAGCACTCTTAGCTTGTGGGGAGGAGGGGCTCAGCTGCAGTAGCCAGGGGTGGGATCCAAACAGCTCCAAGAGCTCGGCCTGGCTGCAGAGGGGTCTTTCTAAAGCAGCTGTCACGGCAGCATCGAAGCACTGTGCAAGGAGTAGACTGCCCAGCCCTGCAGTGGGGGGTCCCCGTGCTCCAGGGCAAAGACCGGGGAGAAGCAGAATGCCTCCTGCACTCCCGCTGAGCATAGGGAGCGCAGCCATGGCTGGTTCTTCCATGGGCCGTGCGTGGGGGCAGGGCTCCTTGCTCCCTCTCCTCACACTCCGGTGGTGCAAAAGGGACTTAATGCTGCCCTAACTGGCCAGTTCTGGCCTGGGGCAATATCTGCCTGATCGAGAGCTGGCATAAGTGCTCCATACCATCCCTGCTCCTCCCCGCAGCACGCAGAGCTCTGCTGAAAATCTGGCCCCTAAGGGATAAAGTCAGCACCTTCCATCCCACCCTGCTTGCAGCTCCCATTGGCTTTAGCTGGAGTGGTGAGTTGTCAGCCGCTTCGCACACCAGGCCCCAGGCACCCAAACAAGCAGGCCTGCAAAACAAGCGGCAGCTTTTGAAACTTGTGAGCAAAGTGACTTGCCTGTGGCCGTGGCCGAGTCAGTGGCGGAGCTGGGATTAGAATTTGGACATTTCCAGCACCCAGCACCATACTCAGATCATTAGCCCTGCCTCTCGTCACAACAAGGGAGCAGCGGGCCAGCCAGAATGTCAGGGGCTGATTGCCAAGAGAAAGGGGGAAAACCAAACTCTGCTTTGATAGAGGTTTAATAAACCCTCCGGCAGGACTGGCGAGGAGCATCTGCCTGAGACATGTCGTAAATCTGGATTAAGGGATCTGACGCTGGTGAGTTTTGAAATCATAATAATGCAAAAGAAGTGACGACACAGTGGTGACATTTCATAACCCGATTCTGCAACGGACGCAGGAAGCAAACAGATTAATCTCCAGGGAACCAAAATATACAGGAGGCAGTGAGTGTGTGTGTGTGTCATGTTTATACAGCTTGATCCACGCTGCCCTGCTCCCCCCAGAACTGCAGAATAGCTGAGCGACCTGTTTGGGCTACATCAGTGACCTTCAACCCCCTTTGAGTGACAGATGCCAGACAAGCATCCAGTGGCAGATTTAGAGTTAGTGGGGCCTGTGCTCAGCTTCATGCTGGGGACCCCTCCTTGGGACCCAGCCAAGAAAAAGAGCAGTCTCTCTTATCTCCCCTCCGACCCTGGTTTTATTCTTTTTTCTTCATCCTCCTCCTGTAAGTAATAGGAAGTAAATGAAAGTAAAGTGAGGGACCTTGTTTGTTTTTGTAGTTGAACTCATTTTCCCACAGACCACTTGAAAAATCGCTGAGAGTCTCGGCGGGCCACTTAATGATCTCTCCAGTTATAGTTCGTATTGTTAGCTAACTATTGTAAAGTGCTTTGGATAAGAGCTTTATAAAACAAACGTAGAAAAGCATTGGGGGTGCGGGGTCTGGGAGGGAGTTAGGGTGTGGGAGCAGGCTGGGGGTTGGGGTGCAGGGTCTGCTCAGGAGCTGGGGTGCGGGAGGGGGCTCAGGGCTGGGACAGGGGGTTGGAATGTGGAGTGCTTACCTGGGACAGCTCCCGTTTGGTGCGAGGGGTGCAGGTGGGGATGTGGGAGGGGGTGCAGGAGTCAGGGAGGGCAGGGGGCTGGGAGGTGTGAGAGGGTTCAGGAGACAGGGCTGGAGGGGCAGGGTCTGGGAGGGAGTCGGGGTGCAGGGTCTGGCCAGGAGTCAGGATGCAGAAAGGGGTCAGGGTTGGGGCAGGAGGTTGGGGTGTCGAGCGCTTACCTGGGGCAGCTCCCATTTGGTGCGAGGGGTGCAGATGAGAATGTGGGGGGTTTGCAGGAGCTCCCGTTTGGTGCTCAGAGTGGAGGGGATGTGAGGGGTCCAGGAGTCAGGGAGGGCAGGGGGTTGGGGTCATAGGGGTGCTCCCAATCCCCTGCCCCACCCCAGACCCCTGCCCTGAGCAGCTCACAGCAGGGGGTGGGGTATGTGTGGGGGGAGTTAGGGGGCCCCGCCTTTGCTCTGTCCTGCCCCATTTTCACCCCCTTCCCCAAGGCCCCGCCCCCACCTCTTCTCCGTCTCCTCCCGCAAGTGCACTGCGGCCCCACTCCTCCCCCTCCCTCCTGGAGCAACCTGAGCACCGGTAAACAGCTGTTTGGTGGTGGGGGAAGCGCTGGGAGGGGCGGGAAGGCGACGCACCCAGGGAAGAGGCAGGGGCGGGGGGAGCTTGGCTGCCGGTGGGTGTGGGTGGAGCCTGCAGCAGGAGCCCCTGGAACCGGCCGAACCAAGCTTCTGCCCCCACAGCTGCCTGGCTCTGGGGCCCCCTCTCGTTGGGGGGCCCCCTGTAGCTGGCACCCTGTGTTTCACCGTAAGTCCGCCTCTGCAAGCATCTTACCAGCACCCTTCCATACCCACTGGCTGCGCACTTTGGTTGACTTGCCTTTGGGCCTGCTGGGGTGGGTGGGGTAACATGCTTAGTTCTTTCTCCTGGCAGAGCTGGCTTCTTCAACAACTGGGCAGTGAAAACAGCCCTCCTGCCTCCTATTTGGAATCGGGGGTTATCCCAGTGAAATATGGCACCTGGGAAAAACAGCGCCCCCTGTGGAGAGATGCAAACAATGAGAATCGTTGAGTCATTTCTGGTGATCACTAAAGCAAGGTGGTCATTTGATCTGATTTTTTCAGAGCTTCTGCGGAAAATCAAGCCAGGTTTTAATGCCCCAGAAGGAATTTGTTTCTCTGTTGGATGAATTCACAGCAATCACTGAAAAGAGAAATGCATCTTCCACATTTTCCTTTTATTCTCTTCCAATTTACCTCGCTCTAAAAGCAACAACAGCATCTAAATACGAGTGTCTACAGGCATGAATGGCCTCTTCTCCCTGCCACTTCCTCGAGCGCCTCTTTCATAAAGAGAAAACTCTAATTGCTTTATTACTACATTGGAGGAGGGAGGGGAAATAGATCCAAACTGTTTTAGTCTCCTGGATGAAAACATCTCGGGGAAGCTGTCATTTCTTTACACTCTGCCATATGGTTTCATTTTCTGGACATCTGTACAACAAAAAATCTAATCAGGAGAATTTTCAGATCCCTTCACGCATGGAGGCTCAGCGAAAAAGCTGTGAAGAATTACAACACGTCAGCCGCCTCTGAGATGGACAAAGCTCACTGTATCTTTCTCCCTCCATGCTCTGTACTGGACGGTAAGAGATAAAGAAAGGCAGGGGTTGTAAGAAAGGGCCATGCTAGCTGGCCAGCTCAACACTTCTGATCCATTCCAAGTTTCTTTTCCCATGAACTGCACCATCAGCAGAACTGGCAAGGGAGAAAGACAGTAACTAGCCCCTTCCCCACCTCCAAACTGGGCTTCTGCCACAGCTGATGAACCTCAGTTCCACCTGTCCCCCACGCCTTCCCGCATTGCACTCCTTAGGACCTTACCAGGGTAGCTTGCCCTTTAGCTGGGGAGCCTGGGGCCAAGCCAGTCCTGATTGCATGAGGAGCCCCACCTCAGGGGAATCAAGTGATCCCAGGCCAAGGGGAGGGAGAGTAACTGAGACTGCAGGAAGCAGGAGAAAGTGCTGCAAGGAGCGGGGGGATTGGGGACACCCTGCCCAAGAAGCAGGAGAGAGACTGACAGACAGACAGACCGACTCTCAGGGAGGAGGGGGCCATGCCCAGCTGAACCTGGAGTGAAGACTGTATACGTTTGTGTTGTGTGTTGAAAGGCTGCTGGGAACCAGAGACTGACCTAGGGCTGGGGCTTGGAGGGCCCCTGGCCCCCTGAGGACTGAATAAACGGGATCCCTTCTGGGGGCTGTTTGATTAACTTGGTGAACTGCGAGTCCTTAAAGAGCCCCCGAAGAGACGGGATGGCCAGAGGCAGGGTGCTGTAGAGCAACCTCCATCCACGAGGGGGCGCTTGAGAGGCAATAAGGAGACCACAGGAGACCACAGCTCCCCCAGCGCATCTGAGATGTTGACGCCTACACTGCAGGGGACACTTCTGCACTGGCCAGGCAGAGGGGCTGGATAACCCAACAGGGCTTTTCCTGTCGAGTAGCTCTGGCCTGAAACATTCCCTTTGGCCTGTCTAGGGCCTCTCTGGGCTCCAGGCTGTGAGCCCTATTCAATTTGGGGATGGCTCTGTGATGGGGTCCTTGGGGGATCCCTTTCATTTCAGCTTTGGTCTCAGGCAGGATTTGAACTTGGGCTTCCAGGGAGTGATTTTTGTTGTTGTTGTTAATGCAGATTTCACCAGCCATTCATGTCTTTTAATTGTGATAATGCAGGCGGGCTAGGTTAGAACCAGAGAGACTGGAGAAATGCATCCAGCATGTTCCAAGCATCGTACTAGGGTGGAGTCTAAATTCCTCACCCAGCTCCCTTGACAAGCACACTGTAGAAATAAACTTTTCCCAAGTGCAGTACATCTGTAATATGTTCACTTGCAGTACATTATTCAGTCACTAGGTGTCTCTGTGTACAAAGCTTCAGGGAGGGTGTGGTTCTTGGTAAACAACACAGACAAAGCTGGGACTCAAGCTGTGTAGAAGCCTGTTTGCTTGTGGCTATAGTTTGTAGTTGTTTGAGTTGGACAGTTATTCAGTATGTCATGACAACATCGAGAGCTCAGGTACCAGCTGCGACAGGCCAATCTGAGCCAGAAAGGATTGTATTATGTTATAGTCTATATAGGTTCTTATACCACACTCATCACTGGTAACTGAATGCCTTCCAGGAGGGCTTTAAATAAGGTGACCAACATCTGTCTCGTGTTTGTTCTCTTGCACTTCTCCCCCTGAGGTGAGGATATGTGGTGAAGGATCACGTTTTGGAATTTGTATTCAGCAGACTTGGGCTAGCCCCTGAGGAAATTCTGTCTCCTGGACAGACGAGCTTTCCCCTGATTGCTGAGAGACCTGTTATGCCAGAGGAGCTGAGCTATTGACCACGTTTTTGGCATGGAGCTTTAGGCTGTTGTAGATACTCTGGGCCCAGACCATGGAAGGAGATTGAAGAGGAAGACTGAGACCTTGGTTCTCTCTTCTCTGGGAAGCCGGCATAGAGAGCAGAAGACAGATGTGATGTGCGGGCGGTCACCTGTGTTGCTGAGGAGACAAGTTGTCGTGCTGAAGTCTTTGGGCCCCGGTCTGTGGCGTTGCTGTAGTTCGGCCAAGAGGGGATGAAGGTGTGACTCACCCCACACCTACACGGCATTTAAACCCCCGCAGCTCTGCGCTTTGTTACCAAACAGGACAGGACAGGCAAAGAACATCCTGCTCTAAGAGCCAAAATGCAAAGACAGTCGGGCTTCCCTCTGCCAAAGGACAGGGGTGTGCGATGGAAACCCCACCTCCGAGCGCCTTCTTCCCTACCGCCCTGCCGAACTCACCTCTCCACCACCTAGCACTGTGTGCCAGGCCTTATGTGTGCCGGACGGGTGTACGATGATCCCACCGGTGTGCATGAAGAGTTGGCACAGGGGCAAACGAGTCCCCTGAGAATGTGCATCTGGGTCCATCCCTGCTACCCTGCAGATCCCTCCAACCACAGTGCCCGCTCTAACAAAATGCTCCCTGCCGCCCGCGTGCTGGGGTGCGGATGGCCCTCGCAGCGGTGCAGTCATGAGCTGGAGGGTCGGGCAATGCCCAGGCTCCCTGTCCCATCCTGCCATGACCAGGCAGTTTTGCATTCTTTCTCCCTGCTTTAAAAAAATATTGTTTATTTGTGGGGTTGGTAGAAAAGGACAGGCTGCAGGATTCTGCGAAGCACCTAACTCTGCCCTGCAGTCACTAACCTGGAGCCCCAGCTTTGCCTATGATGTCGCCTATGGGAATCTAAACTACTGTCTTCTGGAGTTATGGGACAGGTGTGTGTACCGTGTCTCTTGTAGTGGCTGAACCAGATAGTGGATAACAGCCTACTACTGCTACCAATTAATGGAATTACTCCTTTAACTCAAGTAATGGAGGTCTGTGGTGCGGTGCTGATGGTCCTTCCGATCGCTGATGACCTCTGGCGGGGGGTCGTTACACTTCTTTATCTAGGCTCTCATGTAGTGTCCATCACCATGGGTTCTGGAGGCTTGTGTTGATGGCTGCTGGAGACACGCCTAAGATACATAGACAGACAGATGGACAAATCTGCAAACCTTTCTTTTCTGTAGTGTAAACCCATCTCCTCTCCCAAATGTAAAAACAAATTAGACTAGCTAGATTGTATGCTGTGTGGACAGGATCTCTGCCCCTCTATCACAGTAGCATTGGAGCACCTTGCTTTTTTAAATGTATTTAGCCTCATGACCCCCCTGTGAGGCAAGGCACTCATCCTCATTGTACACGTGGGGAAACTGAGGCATTGAATGCCTGGGAGACGTTTCCGGGGGTCACACAAGAAGTCTATGGAAGAGCAGAGTCTTGAACCCAGCTCTCTTGAGTCCCGGACTACTGGCTCATCCATTCTGTCATTCTCCCAAGCCCTGTATATGCCACGTACACTGCACCAACTTCACCCTGGGGGAAGCACCAGTGACCTCAAGGGAGTTACGGCAGGGAAGGTGAATCAGGGTTCCCCCTGTTGCTGCTGTTCCCTTAGAGGGAGAGAGGGAAAAATCTGTCTGCTCCTATTCCCATTCTCTTTGCACCCCTTGGATTTTTCGCTCCTCTTCCCCCAGCTCCATGCTCCTTTTTCTCAGTTTCCCTCTTCTTCTTTTGGACGATCCCTCAATCCCCACTTCTCGCTCGAGGTTTTTCACGGGGTACTTCTCCTCCGTTCCATCTCTCTAATGGGACATCAACCCAGTAATGGTCCAGTTCACAACAAAGGGCCAAGCCCAGGGCATTTAGGTGGCTACGAACAGCTGCATGAATGGTCCCTACCACCTCCTACCCCAAATCTATACTGGACAGGAAGAAGTACAGGGCTGAATAAATACCAGCACCAACCCCAAAGAGCGACTCTGGGGGGCCAGCTATTGGAAAGCATGGATATTTCCAATAGTGGAAGAAATCACCCCTTCTTTTTTAAATGGCCCTCCACTGTTCCCAATTCCCATTCCCCCGGGGTCAGCTGGCGTTCCTCACACTGCCTCCCCGGCATATGACAATCAACAGACGTTGCCTTGCTCTGCCAGACGACCTCTCTGTGTGAAGCCGAAGGCAGGGGCTTGCAGCCAGAGAAGGGAACAGTCGGTACGGAAAGGAGACGGACACAGAGGAACGGAGAGACCTGCCCTTTGAACATGAAACAGAGAGCAACAAACTAATCCCTCGAGGGGCTTAATGCATGGAAAATTTCTGCTCTGTGTTAGCTCTGGAGGGAAGCTGGATGATTCGGGTCTGGGAAGGAAGCTCCATAACATTGGAACTGAGGCCAGGGTCTCGTGAGGGGGCTGGCGCAGGAAGAGCATCTCTTAAGGTCAACGGTCAAGGAGATTTTCAAGGATCTAGAGTAGCAGTGAGCCTGGAAAACACTGAGGCCCAGCCACTGGCATGGGGCAGGCCAGGTGCATGTGTCTCTGGAAGGAAGGTTACAAGGAAGGGGGCAAAGTGGTCTGCAGAGCCTCTTCCCAACCTGCACTGAGCTACGCAATGCTGGGGGCGGTGGACGGATTTGATAGAGCGATGCCTTCCTTTGCTCAAGGGCAGCCTACGTCTGTGGTCCTCCGAGCAGGTTCCCAGAGCAGTGGCTGGTTGGCCGGGTGTTTCCAGCAGAGGTGCTCCGCTGTGGAAGAGCCCGGCATGGGCCGTGGAGTTACATGATCTCAGCATGCGTGATCTTTGGTGCCTGTGGCTCCCACACTGAAATCCAGGCTTATGGGGATCACATACCCCTCCCACACTGGTCGTTCCAATTGGAGGAGCGGGGCTGCAAACCCTGCCCCTCGCTGCTCCCCGAAGGAACAAGGATCCTGTGGACACTTGGCAAAGGGAGCCTCACAAATTGTATTGTCTGCCCCCATTTTAGTTTTCTCCCCGTTAGAGGAGATCTGGCCCCTTAAGAGTGCAAATGTTTCCTTACATCCAGAGACAAAGCCATCTACCACCTCGCTAAGCTCTCTGAATCCTATCCATCCCGTTCAAACTGGGCTGTTTTCCGCGCAGGTCTTCCCGATGACCATTTGGATGGATATCACCTCTTAGCTCCATTCCAGGCAATTGCGTGTCATGATTTCTGTGTTAGGATAACGGTGGCCCTAAAGCGCCGTTCATCAGTTCCTCTCAGATGGGATCGACTCCATTCAGGACAACGTGGGGTTTTCCATTCTCCATCTGTTACATCGATTTCTTATCCGGTGCGCCTGGAAACGCACGGTTCTCCGCATCAGCGGCACAGGATATGTTGGCAAGGAGGTTCCTAGGGAGAGCAGAGTGCTTCCAGAACTAGCTCTGGGCGGGGACGCACCCAGGATGCAATCAGGGGGGGCCGTAGATGGGGTTGTATTGACTCCAGGGGAATGCGGATCAGGCCTTTAGATACTAAAGCGATGGACACTGTAGCAGGGGCAGTGGAAGCTTTCTAAAAGTGGGGGGAAGCACCGGCGTCCGAGCCGTGGCCCTGCCCCCTGCACCGTCCTTTCCGCCCAAGGGCCCGCCCCTCCTGTGCCCTTCCCTGAGGCCCTGCCTCTACCCTGCCCCTTCTCCCCAAAGCTCTGCCCCGCACTGCCCCTTCTCTCTGAGCCCCCACCCTCGCACCATACCTTCCCCTGAGGCCCTGCTCCCATGCACCTCTTTCCCCCAGACCCCAACCACCACTTGCTCTTCTCACCCCCCTCTCCCGCTTGCCCTTACGGCTGGTAAAAAGTGGGGGGCCTTGGCCCCCCGATTCTGGTGCCCCTGAGGTATAGGAAATCCTAAGGCGTGGTCTACACTTACAAATTAGATCGACTTAGCTAGGGCACTCACGGCTGGGAAAAATTTTGCCACTTGAACTCTGCAATTAGGTCAGCCTCCGCCCCAGTGCAGATGGGGATCGGCTGTTGGAAGAATTCTTCGGTCTACCTTGCTCCTACCTCTTGGAGAGACGGATTCATGGCGTCAGTGGCAAACCCGCTTGCGTCACTGCAGGAAGCGTCTACGGTATGGCGCTATGTCGGCACGGCTCAGCTCAGTAGCCGTGCCGTGGAAGCCTTTCTGGTGCAGACGCCCGCTCCGGCCTGAATGCACGAAAGGAGCTGGGCCTTGGGACACGGCGCGTCCCCATGGCTAGCTGTTAGATGCCTCGAAAATGGCTGTGATCCACAGACCCTGAGTGAGGCTCCTATACAATGACTGGGGAGAGAGAGGCACCGCAGCCTGCGATCCACAGAAGCCACGTTTGCGAGGCAGGGAGCCGCCTAAGCTAGCCAGCGGGGGATGCCAAGGAGAGGGGGGTGATCTAAGTGCTGTAACAGCCAGCTGTAGAGTCAGTGTGGGGTGTTTGAGCCCTAGAGGCCACGCCCCTGTCATGGTGCCCAAGGAAGAGCACTAGCTTTGAATCCTGCCCTCCCCTATGCCCCTTTGCCCTACTGCATCCACATGCCAGCTACAGCCCATGCATTGCAAGCTGACTGCTTAGGGCAGGGATCTCAGACTCTAATCACCACGAGGGGCACATGAGGACTAGTGCATTGGCCTGAGGGCCGCATCAGAGAAACCTTTTCATGCAAAGATACAAAAGCTCCCCACACCCCCGCCCCAGCCCTGCCCCCCCTCCACCCTTTCCATGAGGCCCCGCCCCGCCTCTTCCCCGCCCCCATTCCAAACCCTTTCCCAAAGTCCCCGCCCCAACTCTGCCCCCTCCCTGCCCCATTCCAACCCGTTCCACAAATCTCCGCCCCGGCCCCGCCTCTTCTCCGCCTCCTTCCCTGGGTGCGCCACATCCCCACTCCTCCCTCCTGGAAAGTCCTAAGCACCACCAAACAGCTGTTTGGTGGTGAGAAGCGCTGGGAGGTAGGTGGAGGAGCAGGGATGTGGCGTGCTCGGGGTGGGGGACGAGGCAGGGGTGTGGGGGTGAGGGGAGCTTGGCTGCCGGTGGAGTTGGCCCCTATGGCGGGCTGCGGGAAATAACTCCGTGGGCCTCATGCAGCCTGCAGGCTTGAGACTCCTGGCTTAGGGTATGTGACGTTATTGACATAAACTGTGACCACATGGATCCTTGTTGCAACCAAGGTCCCATAGTTGCACCAAATCTTGTACAAAGGAGGTCAAGTGAGGTGTCTATGAAAAGGTTGTAATTTCCTCGTTATGAATATGCTGTCTGTATGTGTGTGTCATTTTTGTATTTGAAGTTATGAATATTGGCTATGTACTTGTATCTCAGTGTGTTTGATTCTACGTAGCGTCAGTGAAGCAATTGGTCAGCTTCTTGAGAAAGAACTATTCTGAGTAAGTGCCCAGTCAAGAAACACTTAACTGACAATGGACCTTGGGAGGCTCCAATCCACATTTGAGGAGCCTTCCTGGGAACATTCAAGGGAGCATGTGAGCAATGGCTGCCGCCTGCAAACTGAGTCATGCATGGACATGTGACTTGCCCATGTGACTCCAAACTCCATCTTGCTGCTGTGATTTTCCACAGGATACATCTACACTGCAGTTAGACGCCGGGGCTGGCCTGTGCCAGCAGACTCAGGCTCATGGGGCTTGGGCTAAAGGGGCTGTTTAACTGCAGTGTAGACATTCAGGCTTAGGCTGGAGCCTGAGCTCTGGGACCCTTCCACCTCACAGGGTCCTTGTTGCAAAGGCTAAGGAGGAGAAAGGGTCTAAGCACCAACATCCCTACAATTGTAGGATCGCTGGACGCCATACAACTGACCAGCAAGTTCTTTCCGAACAGCACATTCGAGCCATGGAAAGTGTTCTGTGCGTGGATTGCAATGACAACGCTAGGGGGAGTGAGCACTTGACGACAGACCTGCCCGTCTGGAAGAATGTCTGTGGTTTCAACAAAGTGATGCACAAGTACCTTGCAGCACTTCAGTGCTGGGCTTAAAATGACTGTTAGCTGCTCACTGATGTTTGCCACCATCCATGTGTAAGTGGGGGAATAGCCCCGCTCTTGTGGGGAACTTTCCTGGCTTCTGCACTACCCCGGTGAAGTGGGCTAGCGAAAGGATCTGAGTCCTCGCTCCCACTTCCTTTACCCAGTGGCCTCCCTGCCCTTGAGGACTCCCCTTCCACTCTCCTGTCTGGCAGAGTCCTCGTAACCCCAACAAGGCTGGGCCCAGGATTCCTGAGGGGCTCGACCCCCAACCCTGCTGTGGTCACCGAGGACAGGGGCTAGGGTGTCCCCACTCCGGGGTACTCTCTCTGCACTGGGCACTTCTCTGACCCACTGACCATTACATACAAGTTAAAGCAAATGCAAGTTATTTAATCAACAATTAATTTTAAAACGAATAAGGAATAATGGGAAAGGTTAAAGGAAACACATCACCCCGCTCTGTGGCAGGGAACATCACAAACAGCGTCTCTGGAACGTCCGGGCAGTTCACAGTCTGCTCCTTGTAAGTCCGAGGCCTCCTGCTCCGGCCCTGGCTGTGCTGCAGGGAGGCTGCGGGTCGGACACTTGCTCTGGTGGTGGCCACACGCTCTCAGGCTCTAAGTCGCAGGACCCTTCTGCCCAGTGTCGCCCCCGCCCTGTCGGGGTTACGATCCAAGCCTGGCCTGCAGAGCCCCTTGGCTGAGGCATCTCCCTGTGCTGGGCCCGCTGCCCAGGGTCCCCCTCGGTCTCCCCAGCTGCTCACCGCACCCAGCTCTGGGCTGCTCCAGCCCCAGCTGCACCATTCGGTCTCAGCCAGGCTGCTGCTGCTGCTCTGCCTCCAGCTCCCTGGGCTGCTTCTCTGGCCCCTCTGGCTCTGGTTGCTGCAGCTCCGCTCCCAGGACAGGTCTGCTCGGCAGGCTGCTTCTCTGACTCTGCTCCCAGCACTGACCTGCTCCCTGGGCTGCTTCTCTGGCCCCTCTGGCTCTGGCTGCTGCAGCTCCGCTCCCAGGACAGGTCTGCTCGGCAGGCTGCTTCTCTGACTCTGCTCCCAGCACTGACCTGCTCTCTAGGCTGCTCTTCTGGCCCCTCTGGCTCTGGTTGCTGCAGCTCCGCTCCCAGGACAGGTCTGCTCGGCAGGCTACTTCTCTGACTTTGCTCCCAGCACTGACCTGCTCCCTGGGCTGCTCTTCTGGCCCCTCTGGCTCTGGTTGCTGCAGCTCCGCTCCCAGGGCAAGTCTGCTCTCCCTGGGCTGTGCCTCTGGCTTTGGGGCTGCAGCTCTGCTCCCAGGACAGGGTCTGCTCTCTCTGGGCTGCTTTTCTGGTCCCTCTGGATCTGGCCCAGCTCTGCCCCCCAGCTTAGCTTGGGCCCCTGCTTTCTCCTTAGCTCGGCTCCACTCTGTCTGACCCAGGCAAATCCAGCTCACACAGAGGATGGGACCTTCCTGGCCTCCTGACTCCCTGATTAGCCTGCCTGCCCTGTCACTCAGGCTGACCTGGAGCATGGGCCTCTCCCCATTGTACCTGGGGGCTGTCAGTCTCAGGGTCCTGATTCCCCATCGACCCTTCCCCCTTTTTAGAACTGGGAGCTAGAAAACCAAAACACCCCACTGAATGTTAGTAAGGGGGCAACAGTCCCCTTACACATGGAAATTAATTTAAAATGTAGCCAGGCCAACCACTATGGAAATAAGAGGCAGGTGGTACTAAATGACTGACGGTATTTCATTTTAAAGTAATTACATCTTCACAGCATGAATCTTTCTTTATTTTTTTTTTGTCATAAAGCACTTTTCGTCGGTTTGCATGCTGTAAGGGTTAAAGACGTTATTAGGCCATTTGTGTGTCTGTCTCTAAAAGCGATTATTCAACGGGGGCTCGCTAATAGTTACCATACAGATATGATAGGAGAAATGTTCAGAACCACAGATAGATTTATTACAATGCTACAACAAAGGTTAGGATTTTTAAATATTGGCATCTTAACTGTTTAATAAGAAATGGGGGGAGGGATAGCTCAGTGGTTTGAGCATTGGCCTGCTAAACCTAGGGTTGTGAGTTCAATCCTTGAGAGGGCCATTTAGGGATCTGGGGCAAAAATTGGGGATTGGTCCTGCTTTGAGCAGGGGTTGGACTAGATGACCTCCTGAGGTCCCTTCCAACCCTGATATTCTATGATTAAATAAGGCATATGCTCTTTCTAGTGAGGGTAATTAACGATTCTCAGGGTCAGGCTAGTCATGGATGAAAATCTGCTGATACAGTTTGCCTGTGACACAAAGATTGGTGTGTTGGTCAATAAAGACAAGGACAAATCATTGATACCAAGCGATCTGGATCAGGTGGCAACCTGAGTACAAACAATCATGTTTTAATGCAGCCAGACGCAAGGTCATAGTTTGACAGATGGCAGTTTCCTGCAATATCTTTGGGAGATATTACTATGTCATGCATATGTATCATTGTGGGCCAGGGCTTGTATGTAATTCCATGGGGGAGGGTGACCATACTTCCTCCAGGAATTCAGAGCAGTGGGGGGTGATTAGGCAAATTCGCTTAGGTTGTAACAGCTACTAGGAGAAAAGAAGGGCTTGTAGCACCTTAGAGACTAACCAATTTATTATAGCATAAGCTTTCGTGAGCTACAGCTCACTTCACCGATGAAGTGAGCTCACGAAAGCTCATGCTCAAATAAATTGGTTAGTCTCTAAGGTGCCACAAGTCCTCCTTTTCTTTTTGCGGATACAGACTAACAGGGCTGCTGCTCTGAAACCAGCTACTAGGAGGCATCCCACCGGGAGAGACTCACATAAACTAGTTCTTAAAACAAAAAAACTTCAAATCCAGACTCCAGCGAGAAACTGCTGAATTGGAATTCATTTGCAAATTGGATACTATTAATTTAGGCTTAAATAGAGACTTGGAGTGGCTAAGTCATTATGCAAGGTAGCCTATTTCCTCTTGTTTTTTCCTACCCCCCCCCCCCCCAGATGTTCTGGTTTAACTTGAATTTAAACTTGGAGAGTGGTCAGTTTGGATGAGCTATTACCAGCAGGAGAGTGAGTTTGTGTGTGTATGGGGGTGGGGAGGATGTGAGAAAACCTGGATTTGTGCTGGAAATGGCCCACCTTAATTATGCACATTGTAGGGAGAATGGTCACTTTGGATGAGCTATTACCAGCAGGATAGTGAGTTTGTGTGTGTGGTTTTTGGGAGGGGGGTGAGGGGGTGAGAGAACCTGGATTTGTGCAGGAAATGGCCCAACTTCATTATCATGCACATTGTGTAAAGAGTTGTCACTTTGGATGGGCTATCACCAGCAGGAGAGTGAATTTGTGTGGGGGGGTGGAGGGTGAGAAAACCTGGATTTGTGCTGGAAATGGCCCAACCTGATGATCACTTTAGATAAGCTATTACCAGCAGGACAGTGGGGTGGGAGGAGGTATTTTTTCATATTCTCTGTGTATAAATAAAGTCTGCTGCAGTTTCCACGGCATGCATCCGATGAAGTGAGCTGTAGCTCACGAAAGCTCATGCTCAAATAAATTGGTTAGTCTCTAAGGTGCCACAAGTCCTCCTTTTCTTTTCACATAAACTAGTTCAGACTGGATTCTCCAGTGACCCACAGATAAACAGCCTGAGTTTAAATTGACTCAAGGCCTTCTTTCTGAGCCAGCAAATGGACAGAACCTTCTGTCCAAGGGGAGCCCCAATCTTTCCTGGGAAGAGTTGGAAGGACTTTGACCTGCAGATCTCCATAAGACTGATGGGTGATCTCTGGTCAGCGTCTAGCGTGTGTATATGAACTTTCATTGTTTTTAACATATGTTCTCAGTAATGCTTTCGATTTAGGAATAAATGTGCTTGTTTATAGAGGGCTGAGCGGTCACTTGTAACAGCTAGTAATTATGCTGGCCAAAGTCTCCGGGCTCCATGCAGGAATCTCTGGCCCATTCTGTGCTCTTCAAATCTGTTCATAGATCCCAAGGCCAGAAGGGGCCATTGTGGTCATCTAGTCTGACCTCCTGTATAACATAGGCCAGAGACCTGCCCCACAGTAATTCCCAGAGCAGAGCTTTTAGAAAAACAGCCTATCTTGAGTTAAAAACGATCACTGATGGAGAATCCACCATCACCCTATGAATCGATGCATCCATGGGCAGTGGGTATAATAGGCCAGGAGAGGCTGAGCCTCCCTTAACACGGGCCGTGCCCCCGTCACTCCATTCGGAGGCCCCACCCTCACTCCCCCTCCCTGCTGAAGCCAGCAGGAGCTTAGCTCGGGCCAGTGGCCTGGAGCTGAGATTGGCCAGCTGGCAGCCTGCGGTGGCTTGGGCCAGCCTGGGGATTGGAGCAGGCAGGCTGGTGCACCCAGAGCAGTTTGGCCGGGGCTCCTCCGGCCACGGCGAGGGGGCACTCAGGCCTCTGGCAGGCAAAACGCGGAGTGGAAGGGGCTGGACTGGGGGGCTTCAGGGTTCATGCCTCACCTATGGGTGCATCTATTTGCACATTCAGTCTTCAAGTAAGATTACTCCAGGAGCTAGTATCTGGTGTCACCTCACTCGGCTCTGGGGTTCAGACTCAATAAATGGTTGCCGCTTTCAGGAAAAGCCTCTTGTCTTTTGCGGGAATCTGCAATACGTGAGCGGGGTGGCGTTTCTCATTGACTGAATGTGACCCAAATGTCCTGCTGCTGGATAATGCAAACGCACACACGCATTACAGCTCCGGCTGTAGGAGGAGATCATCTAGCACACTGGGTTATTAGAGACTATAGAGGGCTATATATTATACAGGGTTATCTGTATGTGACACTTCATTATAGGGGTCATTACACATGCACATATCCTTGGAAGAGGCCATTTATACACACACAGAGGGGGGGATATTTACATAGGCAGTGTGTGGGGGTTGTTAGTGTTTAAAGTCCTGTAGTCTGCAACAAGTGGGGGTCTGTTATCACCCCACCCCTGCCCAGCAATTAATTCTGCCCCCAAATCAATCCCGTCCCCCCTGTCCCATTATCCCCTCTGTCCCGCTCCCCATCAATTCTGCAACCCTCGCATGACATCAGGCCTTGGTTTTTTGGTTGCCAAGGTTACCAACAGTCACACGGAAGCCTGGTGCCGCCTGTACCCCAGGCAGGGGCATGGGCCAGGGCTGGCGCCCGTCCATGCGGCACGAGGAGCTGGAGGAGTATCAGGTCGGGGGGGGGGGGGGGGGGTTGTGCTCTCTGCCTCACCCCACCCGCCTCTCGTCAAGGGCAGCTCTTGTGTGGGGCATCGTCAGCCTGGCCACCGTCCCTCCCCACCGGGGCGGCCAGTGTCCGTCTGATGGGATGAATCCCCGGGCCAAGAATCCACATTCCATGCAGCACAGACGTAGTGTCTGACGGGACCAACCCAACCCACGCTCCCTGCCATGGTGGCCCTAGGACACACCTGGCATCTGACGGGACCAACCCACGTTCCATGCCGCGGTGGCCACGGCACAGACACCCCGTGCCAGACCATGGTGATGTGTGACACGAGGCTGAGTGTGAACACCCCTCCCCAGCCACACTCATGACGATCCCAGAAATCTCAGCAATGGGCACTTAGCCCAGTGCTCCGTTT
Organism: Lepidochelys kempii; assembly: GCF_965140285.1. Classification (NCBI taxonomy): domain Eukaryota; kingdom Metazoa; phylum Chordata; order Testudines; family Cheloniidae; genus Lepidochelys; species Lepidochelys kempii. The sequence continues at coordinate 4,107,696 of NC_136382.1, read as the reverse complement.
CAGCACAGTCCTCTTCCCCCAGTGACTCTAAGCCCAGATCCTCCAAGGGATTTGGGTACTGAACTCCCCTTGCCTAGCTCCCATTGATTTCCGTGGGAGTTAGGCACCTGTGTCCTTTGAGGATCTGGGCTGCAGGGTCTTGTCCTGAGAGCCCAGGGATCCAGTGGCAGCTGACGGCACTCAGGGCCTCACAGAAGCAGGGCTGTTGCCTTTAGGACACTAGCAAGTCCCCAAGGGTTTGACCCCTTGAGGGATGGAGCCACAAGAGGGTGCTGTGTGTCGGGGGGGTTCCATCCACTTTAGGTACGGGACTCCAAGCCTCATCCAGCTTCCTCCCTGCCAGGGACGGCTCCCTCGGCCCCTTTCCCGCTGTGCCCTACACCTTCCGTTCCTGGTTCTCTGGCTGAAATTAACAGGCCCTGGCAGGCTGAGAACTTGCAGAGGAGAAATCTCTGGTATGGCACAGTAAGGCCAGGGACAGAGGGAACCTGGCGAGGGGCGGTAGAGAGGTCAGGTTGGCAGCCAGGGGGCAGAAGGCAAAGAGATTGAGGCTGCCATCCCGGTAGGAGGGCAGGGGAGAGGGAGTTCAGCCTGCCAATCCCTAGGAGAGGACTAGGGAGGTATCCTAGGGATTGGGAGCAGGAGGGAAGGCAGGTGCCCTGCTGGGGTGCCTGGAGAGACAGGAGCTTTGGTCCTCAGGGTGGGAATTCAATCATTCTCCAGTGCATTTGCTGTAATGCTTTCTCTTCCCGGCCCTAGACAGTGTGGGCTCTGAGACCCCGGAAGCCTGTGGAATAGCATACCTGTGAGTGGGGTGGGGCCAGAGGGCATCCGGGGAGAACCACAAGCTCTCTGCGCTCCAATCCCTAGGTAGGAAAAACCCCTGCCTTTGACACAGACCCTGCAAATTCCAGGCTCCCCAGGGCACCTTTCGACAGCACCAGTCACATCCCAGTGGCATCTGGGGAGAGACTCAGGCACTCGTGTTTGTGTAATACTGTAGGGACACAGGATCGGTCGCGCTGGATCAAACCCATGGCCCATCATCTCCACTATCCCATCTTCTGTGTATGAAGCAACAGGGGAAGGCAAAAAGAAAAAAAATCCTCTCCCATAATGCACCTGACCCATTAGGAAATGCTATAGATGGGAAGGGAAGGGAAATCCCCTTCCTGAGCACTCTGTGCCCTGAAGCTTGAGGTTTGATGAGCCCAACCTCACTACAGATGACTGCAAATATTACAGTGGATATGTGTGATTACAGCAATTACTGCGAGTCAGAAAGTTACCTGGCTCCCTTTGCAATGTCACTATGGCATGTGACTCCATCTTTCAACTACTCATGTTCTTATATTCAGGCCTCACTCAGGCAAAACTCCCACTGACCCCATGGATAGCCTAAGGCTCAGCGGTGTGAGCCCACATACAGGCTATTGTAGGTGGACATTTAAATGGGTTAGTTACTTTTTGAGTTCCAATCGCACCCAGAGGCACTGGCTGAGATTGGGGGCCCCTAGTGCTGGGCACTGAACAGTCACATAGTGAGAGACAGCCCCTGCCCTAAACAGCTCATGCTCTAAATAGATAAGCCAGACAAAGAGTGGGAAGGAAAGTACTGTCATCCCCATTGTCCAGAGGGGAAACTGAGGCACAGAGTAGGTAAGTGACTTGCCCAGGGTCTTGCATGAAGCCTGTAGCAGAGCCAAGAATTGAACCACGATCTTTTGAGTCCAGGTCCAGTGCTGTAACCCACAAGATGACCTCCCGTCTAGCCAGTTTGCACCATGTCTATACACGCAGGGGACTTAGATTACAGCTATTTTGGGATCTCTAGCTTTGTATGCCCTGACTTTTCTGAGAGTCAAGACTTGGCTTTTTTGAGGTCTACATACATGGGTGTGTCTGTGTGTCCATTAATCTATTAAGCCATTAATTCAACTCCTCGCACTATGCACTTTTCCATGGACTATCCGGGGCCCTAGCTGACGTCCCCCTGGTGCCAGTGTTCCCATTAGAGGTGACTAATGCATCCATACAGCAGCTTGCTGTGCAGGAGATGAAAGGCAGGGCGCAGGTTGCATACGAACTTGCTAGGTTTGTACCCCCCTCACATAGCTCTAATTTATTGCAGGCATTCACGTTCCTGACAAGCGAGGAAATTGTACGGTAAGTGAATCTTTAGGCTTTTTCCTTTCACTCCATCACTGCTGCCAGGCTGTGGATGTCACTTCTTCGGAGTGAATTTAGTATTCACAGCCCTGTAGAATGAAACCCGAGGCTTAGCCAGACACGGGGGCTGCACAGACCGCGGCTGCACCCCTAGTGAACTTGTCTCAACCCTCACCCGGTGGACACTTCGAGAAGAGTATTAAAAATATTAGGACCATTTAGGGGTCTCCATTTAGGGGTGTCCATTGACGTCAGTGGGCTTTGGATCAAGCCCGTAGACACAGGCGCCGAGTCCATGGCTGCACTGGCACTGGAGCATCCATGGGAAAGAATAGTGGGTGCTCAGCACCCACCGGCAACCCCGCGGATCAGCGCCTCCCCCTCCCCCCAGCACCTCCCGCCCGCTGCGGATCAGCTGTTGAGTGGTATGCAGGAGGCGCTGGCGGGGGAGGGGAAGGAGCAAGGGTGGGGTGAGCTCGGGGGAGGGGACTGGTGACCTGAATTTATGGGCTAGTATACTATGGCTCGCCACTGATCTGATCAGAAGATATTTTCGGATCTTGTCCCAATTCAGGCTACAGGGATAGAGAGCACAGAGAGTTCAGTATCGTGAGAGGACTCTCGGGGTGTATGGCAAGGACACTTATACCGAGGACAATTCAAACTTGTTATTGTTATTAAAATGAATGAAAGAAGAAGAAACGTTGCAAAACACAGAGTCACAAAGAAGTAATACAATTCTATGGCACCGAGTGGTAACATCTCTATTCTAAAAGACTACTTAAACTAGCATACTCACACCCTTCCCTGGAGACCTGGTAGTAGGAGACAGAGGACCAGCCTCGTCTCTGGCCGGCCCGAGGAACTGATGGTCCAGGCTCCCCAAGTTGGCAGGGATTAGGTTCGAGTGTTGAGTAGCTGGGCTGTAGTGCGAAGCTGAGCTGGAAGCGTGATAGAAGATCGGAAAAAGTGACCCCTTTGCATGATTGTTTGCCCTCTTATAGGGTCCCGGTACTGCCCACTGCCGGAATCTAGGCCCAACCTACCATGCCCAAATCTTATTTCCTCACCCACATAAATCTTCGGGGGCACTTGCTCTGTAGGTTAACAAATTATGACATATATCCATACCTATTAGTATCAATTATCTCATTCCTGAAGCCGTTACCCTTGGCCTAACTCATGACTTCCATGTTCTGCAGTGTCCCTGCGGTTACCGGTCTGCTCCAGACCTCAGGTAAACAGATTCACTTCTTTGTTCGGTTCCCCGTTCAGTTCCCCAAAGTTAAGGGGGGCGACCGGTAGGCCATCTATCTATGCTAAAGGTTACAAACACTCATATTGACTTGCTCAAGCTAATCATACAGGATATAGGCCTGTAGGTTGCTTGCGTTACAGCCAACAATTATGAATAACCATGAATAACTCTTATGAATACCATAAACTGGAATTTAACATAAACAAAACCCAAGAAAATACTATGATTCACTAATAATAGGATATGATAACAAAATAAGATAAATCAAATCAATAAAGAAAACACATTATGCAATATAGGAAGCTAGCAAACTGGCCTTATGGGCTACAGGACAGAACAGGGTGGAGCGTGGATGGGAAGAGGTGGGGGACGGGGCAGGGCGGGGGCAGGGCTTGGGGGAAAGGGAAGAGTGGGGGCGGGCCTGGGGCCGAGCACCCCCCGACTGCTCCTATGCCCTTAGATACCATGGATAGAAACAGATGTAACAATATAGGTTCTTATCCTGCCCTCACTACCAGTATCCGAGCCCGTTTCATGCATGCTTTAAATGATACAACTAACATCTGCTCCTCCTCCCGCACAGGGAGAACTGGGTGTGCCCTGGTTTGTTCCGGTAGGGTTTTGTATGTGGGGAGGGGATTATTTTGACCAATGCACTTATTGCTCTGTGTTACACGAGAGAAGAAAGGTGCCTGCAGCTTGGAGGGGAAGATGGGCCAGTTTGGGGTGGTCCTTCGTTTCCCGGGGATTTTGTTCCACAGTCTGGGATCGGCCCCCGAGGGGGTGCTGCCTGCCACACGGAGAAGCTTTACTCTGATGGTCTGGAGTTCATTGGTTGCATGCCCATCTAATCCTTGGCCTCTCTTGCTAACTAATGGCAATCATGGTGGTAGATTTTGGGATATGGACACTTGTATGGTGGACTAAAACCCATCAAACTCATTTCACCTAGGCCCTCTGCTACCAGGTGACCTGCCCCTTGGAGAGGAGAGGGGGTGAGCCATCCCTGTGCTGTAATTAATTCACTGCTTCCCAACCTAAGGGGGTGGGACTAAGGAGGGTCAGGTGAGAGATAATGGATACCTGGACCTTAAAAGGGGGCTGAGAAAGCTCAGTGTGGAGACTTGAGTCATAAGGGATGGGCAGGCTCTTAGGGGAAGGCTGTGAGCCAGGATCTGGGAACAGGGCCTATGGGGTGGGCCGAAGAGATGCCCTGAAGGGCAGAAGAATCTTTTGGTTGTTTGGACTTTTGCTGCCCTGGAAGGAGATATTTTTGTTCTGACTTAGTTGGAGGGCTAAGCCATATCTCCAGCCAAAACCAGTCTGGGGAGACCTTGGTGAAGGAAACTGAGGCAGAGACTACTGGCAGTGTCACACTCCCATAGCTGGGGGGATGAGGCAGCCACGCCCCATGGAAGAGTCATGAGATGGTGACTCCTTTTGGTCATTGCTGACCAGTGCTGGATTCAAACTAATGCCAAAGAGGTAAAAGACTGTAGCTTATTGTCAGTTGTCACTTGTGCTGTTCCCCATTGTGAGAGATCATGTTTACAGGGACACCAGATATTAGAATGGAGGTAAATGCATGATCCATTAAACATCTGAATCTTGATTTTAGACTGGCTTTCCTCACCATGAGCTCAAAGATAGCTCGGTCAGTTTCACTGACAACTACAAACTGTTTTGTTAAATATTAACACTCCTCATTTCACCAGCGTCAGGGTATCTTGACTCAATTCAGAGATGGGAGATGGTTCATTTCAGAACCATACTCAGCATTGATTTCAGTGGGTAACAGGTCACTCTCCCTAATTTGCTGTCTTCTTTTTCAGCATTCATAACACTTTCAGGAGTTGGTGTCCAGAACTGAAAGATCCTAGAGAAGAGAAACTGACGTTGGAGCAGATATGCACCTGGCCAGAATTAAAGGTAAGCCTGCAGTGTCGATTCAGACAGGCTTGAAAACACGAGGAACAGAAAACAACTTACATCCAGCGATGGGAAAGTAGCATCAGAACCTCCATCTACAGAGCCTCCAAAGATCAACAGGAGTCCAGGCTGCTCTGTCCCTTGCAGTGAGTGGCTCTTGTAGTTAAAACCGAGCCTGGGAGTAAGACAATCTGGGTTCTCTTCCTGGCTCTATCACAAACTCCTCATGTGATCGTGAGTGGGTCACATTGCTGCTCTGTGCCTCAGTTTCCTCTCCTGGAAAAGGGGGGATAATGAGACCTGCTTCTGAGGGCTGTTGTCAGGTTCAACTCATTGATGTTTGTCAAGGATTTGGGGATCCTCGGATGGCAGGTGCTAGAGAAATACACCATATTGTGGGCTCATTTACACCTGAGCGGCACAGACCTGCAGCGGGGGCTGCGCAGAGCCGCACAATCCCAGCCAAAGTGTTGGCAGGCACAGCCCCTCCGGAAGCATCAAGGTGTGCAGTGGGAGTGCATGAACATCATGCCCCTTCGGTCCCCCTCTTTACAGCTGCTAGCTCCACCTCGTGTCTCTGATCCTTTAGGGGTGGCTTGTTCCTCTGCTTGGGAGACCCCAGAAGTTGCCTTTGATGGCAGGGAATAGCTTTATTAGTCCTCTTTCTCACCTGAGCTGCAGCCTGGCACAATCAGGCATGTAGCCTCCAATCTCTGTGCAATAGCTACTAGTCCACAGCTGTTTCCAACACCCACCCACCCACCTTTCTCTAACTTGGACATAAAAACTGGCTCTGTGCTTAAAGATGTCACATGAGATGCCAGGCCAGGGACAATATTTATTTTCAAAATGATAAACAAAAAAGCAGGCTCAGTTCTTTATTATGATAGTACCCTGGTGGGCCCAATAAAGGATCGGGGCCTCTAATGGGATGATCTGCATCTTTAAGGGCTAGAGGCCAGCCCTGTACAATTAGCCCAGCTGTCACTTTTGAACTCTTTGACAGGAAATGACGAAGTGGAACAGTATTTGTTCAGAATCAAAGGCTTGACTTTGCTTTTCAACAACTGCAAAATATTTTAAAGTCCAAAACTTGATTTTTCCCCCCACTTTCTTGCCACTAAATTCAATAGAATCATGTCCAGTATTGGGGTGTCTCCCCCTTTTTTTCTTTTCCTTCTCCTGCTCTGTAACTCTTCAAAATGTTGCCAGCTTTGGGGAAGTTAGAGAGCGGCAAAAGGAACAATGGCAAAGGTCCTGTGGTACCTTATAGACTAACAGACGTATTGGAGCGTGCGCTTTCGTGGGTGAATACCCACTTCGTCGGATGCCTGCAGTGGAAATTTCCAGAGGCAGGTATAAATATGCAGGCAAGAATCAGGCTCGGGATAACGAGGTTAGTTCAATCAGGGAGGTTGAGGCCCTCTTCTAGCCGTGGAGGTGTGAACACCAAGGGAGGAGAAACAGCTTGTGTAGTTGGCGAGCCAGTCACAGTCTTTGTTTAATCCTGAGCTGATGGGGTCAAATTTGCAAATAAACTGAAGCTCAGAAAAAAGAACAGGAGGACTTGTGGCACCTTAGAGACTAACAAATTTATTTGAGCACAAGCTTTCGTGAGCATCCGATGAAGTGAGCTGTAGCTCACAAAAGCTTATGCTCAAATGAATTTGTTAGTCTCTAAGGTGCCACAAATCCTCCTTTTCTTTTTGCGGATACAGACTAACACGGCTGCTACTCTGAAGCTCAGCAGTTTCTCTTTGATGTCTGGTCCTGAAGTCATTTTGCTGCAGGATGGCTACCTTTAAATCTGCTATTATGTGTCCAGGGAGGTTGAAGTGTTTCCCTGCAGGTTTTTGTATATTGCCATTCCTAATATCTGATTTGTGTCCATTTATCCTTTTACGAAGGGACCGTCCAGTTTGGCCGATGTACATAGCAGAGGGGCTCTGCTGGCACATGATGGCGTAGATTATATTGGTGGACATGCAGGATAATGAACCGGTGATGGTGTGGCTGATCTGCTTAGGTCCTGTGATGGTGTGGCTGGGGTAGATATGTGGGCAGAGCTGGCATCGAGGTTTGTGGTATGGATTGGTTCCCGAGTTAGAGTTACTATGGTGCGGTGTGTAGTTGCTGGTGAGAAAATGCTTTAGGTTGGCAGGCTGTCCATGGGCGAGGACTGGCCTGCCTCCCAAGGCCTGTGAAAGTGAGGGATCTTTGTCCAGGACGGGTTGTACGTCACGGATGATGCGTTGGAGAGGTTTTAGCTGAGGACTGTATGTGATGGCCAGTGGAGTTCTGTTGGTTTCTTTCTTGGGCTTGTCTCGCAGCAGGAGGCTTCTGGGTACACGTCTGGCTCTGTTGATCTGTTTCCTTATTTCCTCGTGTGGGCATCGTAGTTCTGAGACTGCTTGGTGAAGATCTAGTAGGTGTTGGTCTCTGTCTGAGGGGTTGGAGCAAATGCGGTTGTACCGCAGAGCTTGGCTGTAGACGATGGACCGTGTGGAGGAACAGCAGCACCCCCGTTATTTTATCAGCGGAGGCCATTTGAAAACATTCCTGGGTTTTTCTGGCCAGCTCAAATTGACCTGCTTCAATCTTGGCTCTGACTGTTACCGTCACTTTCCCACATTTGCTGTCATCCATCAGAGCTGTGCAGAGCCCGGGTAAGCCCGACAATGCGTCCAGGTCGGGGGCAGAGCACTGGAGTTTGTACATCGTATGCCAAGCGTGTGTGTGTGTGTGAAGTTTTGTCCAACAGCTGCTAGTGATCCCCCCCCACCTCCCCCACTGTGTAATTAGACACCTCCATTATCAGCAGCCTGCTCCTTTCCCAAGGTGCTGGGCACAATACGTCCAGATCACTGTAATCACCATCTCCTTTCATTACGGTCTCTCCGTGGCATAGACAGCGCGAGGGGCTGGGAGGGGAAAGCAGCTGTTCATTTTGAGCCCCAGTGCATGAGGGAGGCTGGTACCTTGGCGTCTGAGCTGGGCTCCCAGGCGGACAATTGGACTAGGAATAGATTATTTCTTCTTTCCCCTGGACACGCCACCCAGTGGTAACAACTAGCTAAACTTTCAGCCGGGCTAGGACATTGCTCTAATTGTCTAGCAATTACGGTTGCTAATGTACATGTCCTAATTACATGGATTTATACTAATTAGAAAAACTAGAATGCGCTGGGGGGACAGTAACCATTTTGACCCACCCAGCAACTTTGCTGCAACAGCACTGAGCGCTCTAGAAACAGGGCAGAGACACAGACAGAGTGGAAATGCTCAGGGCTGAAGCCCCCTTCTCCAGTTTGCCACCCAGGCCACACGCTTAAGTCTTGGACCTCGTCTGCTATGAAGACTTGCCCTGATTCCAATTGTGCCACTTCCTAGTGTAGACAAGGTGCCTGTTTCCAGCAGGAGCCAGTTCCAGCAGTGCAAATCATGGCTCATCTTGTCTACATGAGCTAGGCTGGGGGCTGGACTCGCCAGTGCAGACGTGGGTCAATACTTTTGCTGCTGCTTTCTCTTCTCCGGCAGCCTTCACCTTCTGCACTGGGGGAGTGCACAGCCTTCTGGCTATCTCAGAGACGGCCTCCTTCTCCAGCCCTGGACCCCTCAGAGTAGAGCTCCCCCCCCCGCTCCCGATTCCAGTCACCGGTGCCCCCTTTCCATCATTCCAGGGCTGAAATGGAGGATTCTTGGCTTTGGAGGGTCTGGCACCTTTTAGGACATGATACCTTTGTGACTCTTCCTTAACTATGGGGGGGCTTCCTGGGAGGGGGCAGAGGGGGGGGCTGTTTAGTGCTAATGCTAATCAGGGTTAACATCAATGGAATTTCACCAGTGTAAACGAGATTGGAAGATAGCCCTATGTTTCCAGCATTTGGAAGTATGTGGAAAATAGCTTTGTTTTTTTCCATCATGGTCGGTCGCGGGTAGTTAGTAAAGCGTATGTGGGCAGTGTTCTTATGCTCATCTCAACTTCTCCATCATCTTGTTTCTCTGTAACCCATATTAATAGCAGTGTGGATCTTTGTCTCCTTCTAATGACTGGACCGCGTAAAGACACTTCCGTCTGCTCCTCCTCCAAGAGCCCTGCAAATCTGTGGCTATCCGCTTTATAGCCACGGGCCATGTTTGCAGCTCGGACGCAGATTCAGAGTTTGCATCCACGCAGGGCTCTGCCGCACAGAGTCACCCGGCCCTCAGGCCGCAGCTCGGCTCTCTCAATCATGCTGTGATGTGGGGCACAACCCCGCTGGGCATTCTGGGAGGCGTAGTCCCCAGCTCGCATGGCCCGGACGGAGGAGGTAAACTACAGTTCCCGGAAGGTAGCTCGGCCATGTGCTGCTGTGCAGTGAGCCAAGCGCCATTTTGAAAGAGGTGTCGTCGTACTTTAGACTCCCAGGCAACAAGGATGGGCACTGTGGGTGTCAGAGCCGCCGCGGCTGCGTAGGAGTGTCAAAGACCCCCAACGGGAGGGCAGTGCTGCATGGGAGGGCCCAGGATCGTAGCCTCCCTGGCCGGAGCGGGGAAGATGGTATGGTGGGGGCGGAGCGGGTGGCGGGTCAGGAGGTCTCTGGGGAGAAGTGGGGAGTGGTTGGGGGTCAGGGGCTTCGGACAGCTCTGCGTCCCCTGCTGCGCGGCAACTTGTAGAGCCCTGCAAATCTGCAGATGCCCACTTTATAGCCGCAGATCTCTGCATCCGCGGACAGGTTTTGCAGGTCGCGGCTCGGATGCAGATACAAATTTTGTATCCATGCAGGGCTCTGTTAATGACTCTTCTGCACTAACTGAACAGGGTTTAAATTGTGGTTGAGTCTAGAAGCTAAACGCCTCTAGATATTTTAAATGAGAGACTGAATTTCCTCTTGTACAAGCAGGGGAATTCCAAGCGGGAGTGGGGAGGCGGTATTCTCTCTGTTTCAAGACTTAGTAAGACCAGGTTCAGGAACACTGCATCCAGTTCTGGTGTCCACACTTCAACCAGGATTTTGAGAAATTGGAAAGGGTTCAGGAAACAGCCAAAGAATGAGCTGCAGTCTGGAAATCATGCTTCATAGTGAGAGACTTAAGAAGCTCTATATGGTTAGTTTACCCAAGAGAGGGTGAACAGGGGATTATTTTTCCCAGTCTGCAAGTACCTGCATGGGAAAGAGATTTCTGACTCTAGGTAGCTCTGCCATCTACCAAAAAAGGCATAACAAGATCCAGTTCTGGAAGCTGAAACTAGACAAATTCAGACGAGAGAAAAAAGTGCAAATTTTCATCAGCGAGAGTAATTAAGCATTGGAACAGGGCAGCAGCAGATTCTCCATCGCTTGGAGTCTCTCTAGCAAGGCTGGATGGCTTTCTAAACGGTACACTCTGGCTCAAGTAGAAGTTATGGGCTTGATACAAAAATGATTGGGTGAGTCTCTCTGGTCTGTGTTATACAGGAGGTAAGATGTGACAAGCGTAATGGTCCCTTCTGGCATTAAAATCTGACTGGAAGGCGTTCTCTAGCTCAAGCATTGGTGGCTTATGCATTTAGCACTAAAGGTTCTGGGTTCAATCCCCACAGCTGAGCTAGCCAGGAGTTTACGGCAGGTCCATCTGGAATTGTCTATAGTATCCCCGGTGGGAGTATCTAAGCACTACTTAAAATTACTGCTGTGGTTTCTTTGTTTCAAGGCTGATGCTGTATTCTTCGGGTCTTTTAATGCTAACAAAATTATATCCTTTGTAATACAACCAGTGAGCAACTTTCACGTTGCCAAATCAGTATGTCACAAAATACACTTTTGCTAGGACCCATTCAGATGTACTTCCAGGATCACAAGGACCCATCTTGAATTCCCAACCCCAATCATGCTTAATTATATAGACACGAGTGTCTTTACTGCCCACCTGTGTCCGTGGCATAGGAAATACTTTCCTCTTTCCCAGAGAATAGAGAGTAAAAAAAACCAAAAAACAAAAAACGGAGTGAGTTGTACTTAAAGAATCAAATGACTGCTTGGGTGGGTTTGATTAAAATCCAAGAATTAAACGTATTTAGATACACAGTTGCATACTTGCCGTATGTTTTATTTTTACATGTTTAATTAAAGTCATTTGCCTGGAGGGCTGCACACAGTAGCTGTGTGTATTCATCGAGTCTGAGGAACAACTTTGCTCTGCCAGCACCTGGAGTGGATGTTTTATAAGAAACATTTTGATTGTCAAAAAAATTCAGCCAGGTGAAAAACTGAAGAAACGTTGACAAAGGTTTTCAGGGGGGGCTCCAATACAAAGTTTTTATTTTTCAATACAAAAAAATCATTACACTCAAAAGGCTGGAAAATTCAGCCAGCTGTGAAAATAACTCTTTGGTGCCATCATGACAGTAAAGGTGGGCAAACAGGTTTTGTGTCTGGGCGAGTACATTTTGATTTTGCAAGGCTGTGCTCTGGGATATAGATTCCATGGCATACAGGGACCACAGTGATCATCTAGGTGGACCCCCTGTATTGCACAGGCCAAAGAATTTCCCTAAAATACTTTCTAGAGCAGGTCTCTTAGAGAAACACCCAGTCTTGATTTAAAAATGGCCTGTGATGGAGAATCCACCATGATCTCTAGTGTTTTGTTCCAGTGGTTCATTACCCTCACTGTTAATTTATGCCCTAGACTGAAGAGCCCATTATTAAATATTTGTTCCCCAGTGGATACTTACAGACTGTGATCAAGTCACCCCTTTAACCTTCTTTGTTACACTAAATAGATCAAGCTCCTTGCATGTCTCACTATAAGGCAGGTTTCTAATCCCTTAATCATTCTCGTGGCTCCTCTCTAAACCTTCTCCAATTTATCTACATCCTTCTTGAATAGTGGACACCAGAAGAGGATGCAGAATTCCAACAGGCAGTGCCAAATTCAGAGGTAAAATAACCTCTCTCCTCCTATTCAAGATTCCCCTGTTAATGCATCGAGGGATGGCATTAGCCCTTTTGATGACAGCATTGCCCTGGGAGCTCACGTTCAGATGCCTATCCACAAGGCCCTCCACATCTTTTTCCAAAGTCACTGCTTCCCAGGTTAGAGTCCCCTGTTGTGTAGGTATGGCCTGCAGTCTTTGTTCCTAGATGTATACGTTTACATATAGCCGTATTAAAACACGCATTGTTTGCTTGCACCAATCCAGATTGCTCTGTATCAGTGACCTGTTTTCTCCATTATTTACCACTCCCCCTATCTTTGTGTCCTCTGCAAACCTTCTCAGTGATGATTTTGTTTTCTTTGGGGATCATGGATAAAAATGTTACGTAGCGTAGGGCCGAGGACCAAACTCTGCAGGTCCCCACTAGAAACACACACGCTCGGTGATGATTCCCTGTTTTACAATTACATGTTGAGACCTATCAGTCAATTTTAAGTCCATTTAATGGCGTGCCGTGTTAGTTTTGTATTGTGCTAGTTTTTTAATCAAAATGTTGTGTGGTACCAAGTCCAATGCCTTACCGAAGTCTATGTCTATGACGTCAGCACTGCTACCATTATCAACCAAGCTTGTAATCTCATAAAAAATAATTGAGCTGTTTGACAATATATATGTTCTATAAACCCATGGTGATTGGCATTAACTATATTACCTTTGTATTATTGTATATTACCTTTGTATTATATTAACTATATTACCTTTTCTTCCAGTCTTCTGAAACTTCCCTGGTGTTCCAAGACTTAATGAAAATCAACATCAATGGTCTGTGAGCGTTTCAGCCAGCTCTTTGAAAACTCTTGGAGGCAAATTATCTGGACCTGATGATTTAAAAATTTCTACCTTTAGTAGCTTCGGTTTAACACCCCGTCAAGATACTAGTAGACTGGAACGAGTGTTATCAGATGACATGACTACATCATCTGTTCTTTTTCCATATACAGAACAGAAATATGTCCTGGACTTTTCTGCCTTTTTTGAAGTATTATTGATAGTCCTACCACTTCCACCGAGTAATGGATCAGTACCATTGACAGGGTTCTTTTTGTTCCTCATATATTTAAACTTCTTGTTGTTTTTAACTCTGCTGGCCATCGAACTCTCCATGTGTCCCTTTGCTTCCCTTTTCAATTTTCTATAATTCCTAGCTTCTGATTTATATCCGTTACTATCAACTTCCCTTTTCTTCCATTTGTTCTATACCAGGGGTGGCCAAACTTACTGACCCTCCAAGACACATATGATAATCTTCAGAAGTTTGAGAGCCAGGTGCACCTGCCAGGGCTTGGGGCTTCAGCCCTGTGGGGCACACCTGCTGGGGCTCCAGGCTTCAGCCCCATTCCTGCTGAAGCCTTGAGCCCCAATAGGTGCCTGCCATGAAGCCCTGAGACACACCCCCCCAAAAAAGCCCCTAAGCCCACCACCCTTCTGCAGGGCAAAAGCCCTGAGCTTCCGCTGCCCCAGTCTGATAGGTGGAGAATGGGGGGAAGTGTGGGGGGCTCAGCGAGCCGCACTTTAACTATAAAAAGTCCATGCAGCTCACGAGCCGCAGTTTGGCCACACCTGTTCTACACTATGTTTTTTTTTATAGCTGCTTTCATTTCTCCTCTAAAACCAGGTCTGTCTTTTACCCATTACAGCCTTCTTCCTCGATGTGGGACTGTGACTTTTTGGACATCTAGTCAAATGTTCTTAAACAATTCCCAATTATCATTCACAGTTTTCTGATTAAATTCTTCCTCCCAGCTGATTTGGCTCATAAGTGTTTTAGGCTTTATGAAATTGGCCCTCTTAAAGCAGCAGGTCTATATATTACTGGGTTGGACTTTATTCAGTTTGTACATTATAAATGCGACCAAATCAGGGTCACTTGTACTGAGGCGACCATTAACTTTTAGTTCTTTGATCAGTTCCTTTTTATCTGTCAAGTTGAGGTCAAATATAGCATTCCTCTGTGTTGGCTGTAACACTGTTTGAATTAGGAATTTGTCAGCTGTAATATTAAGAAATTTCGAGGATGACTTAGTACCTGCATCATGAGACCTGCAGCATCTGTCGCTTAGACTGAAGTCCCCATGCAGATTTTTGTTCCCTACACATTGTGTTATAACCAGCTGCTCATGCACCTGCCATCCTGTTCCCCAGTGTGATTTGGTGACCTGAAGCAGACACCAACGAATACCCAAGCTTGTGCTTTATCTGTTAGGACGCTGACCCATACGCATTCAAGATCATTTTCCAAATTGTCAATGACTCGGAAACTGGTAATGCTATTTTTGATGTATTATTTCCTCCAACACCTGGAGCGTTTACCACAAAATAGAGCACACGTTTGCTAGCTAGATTTTTGTTAATTAAATCGTTTTTTGCTGAACATTCATAAGTGGAGCAAAATTAATCGTCTGACATATTTTCACTGTTTGTTATTCACCAGCATTTCTTTCCTTGACAACTTCGTCCGTTAGTAGAGCCCAACGTATGCAAAGGTTCTTTATTTAGAAAGTCAATGCATTTACTTTTAGGAAGTTAAGGGTTTTGTTGAAAAGGTGACTATGGGATGCAAATTATACCATCCCCACCCAAAAAAGATCCTCTTTTTGACTGACTTTCCACAATGTGTCGTTTGGGATGAGGGTGTTTTTTGGCTGTTTGGGGCTCTTTTGTGCAAAGGGCAAAAAATTCAGCAAGGCCTTTTGTGACTATTTCACACAGTCCTCGTGTTTCAATTACCAAGCCATTTCCTTGAGACTATGAATGCAAAGTTTCCCTCAAAACCAAGGTGTACAGGTGTTTGCAATGCAACATATGCCTCAGAAAATGTCTTTGGTATCCCCACACAGTGTCAGAAAAACTCTACTCTCTGTAGGAACGGTGATTATGGTTATCTGGATCACAAGCTCTTTCAGAGATGAAATTTAATGTCAGCTTGTGTCCTTGGTGTCTGTCCCTGGATTCTCCGTTGCTAGCTGCATCTATTCCGTGATCCTGGTGCAGACCTTAGAGCTTGTCTGCCCTTAAAAGGCTGTAACCACGCCACTGTAGCGCTTCAGTGTAGACACAACCGATGCCCACGGGAGGGGTTTCCCTGTAGGTGTCGGCAGTCCGTGTCCCCGAGAGGCGGTCGCTAAGGCAATGGAAGAATTCATTCTTTGACCTAGCACTGTCTACACCAGGGGTTAGGTCGGCCTAGCTACATCTCCCAAGCCCCTGAAAGACAGAGCTATGCCACTGTAAGACCCCAGTGTAGACCAGCCATCCGTGATAGTTTGCTTCATGGCCAGTCCAGTGTTGGCTGAGAGATCTTTCCTCCTTCCTATTACTGTCTCCGCTCCTCTTTCACTAGAGACCTGATCCAAAGTCCAATGTACTCCTCGGAAAGACTCCATTGACCTCACTGGGTTTTGGATCAAGCCCGAGATATCTTACAGCTCCGGGGACATGCTTTGTCACTTGACTTGAGCCTTACCATTTCTCTCTTGGAAGCAGCAGGAATTAGCGTGTCTTGGGGCTGGTCTACCCTGAAAACTTACATCAGCGTAGTTACATCTCTCAGGGATCCACACCCCTGAAACACATAGCTAGGCTGACCTAACCCCCGGTGTAGACAGCGCGAGGTCAACAGAAGAATTATTTCCTTGGCCGACCTATCACCTATCTGGGAGGCGGATAATCCATGCTGAGGGGAGAACCCCTCTCCTCGGCAGAGTCAGTGGAAAGCTTCAAGTCTAGACAAGCCCACGGTCTCTCTTTCTAGCTGTCCTCAGGTTGGTCTTCACCTGCACACCTCCTCGTGGCCTGAGGTTGTGCTACAGGCCGCCCACCTCAGTTTCTGCCTTTAAGGGGCTTCTTAAATAAATTCCACACAGGTTTCTTTGTCCAATAAGGCCCCCTTTCCCAAGGGTCTAATTTATTGACCGAAGACACAAAACAAAACTTAGTCCCGGGGCTTCTCTTCTCCCCGGAGTCTGCTCTCTGTAGCTCTTCCCTGCCTTGCCAGGCCACTCTCAGCCCTAGCTGGCTGAGTGTCTTTCTGCTACTGCGGAGTGGTAAGAAGTGGGGCAGAGTCGGTCAGGGCTAGTGGTCCGAGCCAGGTGTCAAGCCGAGGGTCAGAACCGGGAGTCGAGTTGGAGTCGGAAGCCAGAGGATGAGCCGGGACTGGTAGCTAGTGGTCAGGGCAGAGCGTAGGTGCAGGAGTCAGAGAGGAGGTGGGGATCAGGCATGAGGCAGGAACTGAGGGCAAGCACACAGGAGTGAGGCAGAAACCAGGAGCAGGGCAGAGCAGGATCTGGGACCAGGGGTTGAATGCAGATCACAGGAGACAGGCTAAGAATGGGGTCCGATGTGGGGCACACCACCGTCTGTGGGGTGGCTCGCACAGCCCACCCTGCAGACTTGGGTTGTGGGTGTGAGCCACTCAGGCTCCCGCCAGCCTGGGGCGTTCTGATGGGACGTCGTGTGGGGCCCAATCTTCTGGGGCTGGAGGGGTGCTGCTCTGTCTGTCTCTCTTGGTGGTATGAGGGAGTCTGAGACCCAGGGCCCCTGCAGCCCTGGGTTCTAGACCTGCACCCTCAGATCCTTATGTGATGCCTTCTGTCCTTGGCCATCTTCAGCCCCCTGGGGCTCTGGTAGCTTTCTGCTCCGTCTCTGCTCTGCTCTTCCTCTGGAGTCCCTCCCTGCTGCTCTTTGCGGGGGAATGAGCCACTCCCTGCTCAGGTGTGCTACCTCCTTAGTAACTAGGTTGGCTGGCTCCACGGCTGTAGCCCTCAAACCATCCTGTTACCCCAGACTCGGGACTTGTCTGGCCCCGGTTACCATAGTACCTCAGCCCCTCACACCCTTCACCGTCATTATTCTCACAGCCCCTCAGGAGGTAGTGCAATAACACTATCCCATTGTACAGATGGGGAACTGAGGCACCAAGAGGCTTCACTGCAGAGTGAGCCCAGGGCCGGGCACCCGGCTTAGCCTAGCCTGGGGCTGAACAGACACACTGCAAAGCCCTACCCCAATTACTGCATCCTCACTGGCACTGCGCTCCCCTGTGCGTGCCGGTAGGACCCCTGGGGCAAGGTCCTGTGGTTCTTTGTGCTGCTCCGATTCGTTGTGGGAGAACTTGCTGGTCCCTCTGGGCACGGGGGAAGGAGTGGGATTTTTCCTGTCCTCATTGCAAAGTGGGTGGCTTACACACCATTGCCAACCCTCCAGGATAGTCCTGGAATCTCCAGGAATTAAAGATTGATCTTTAATTAAAGATTATGTCATGTGATGAAATCTCCAGGAATAGATCCAACCAAAATTGGCAACCCTAGTTACCAGACGCAATGAAAGCAGAACCTGGCTTAGCCACCCTGGGCCAGGCCAGCTAGCCTGGGTTGAATGCCCCACTAAACTCAGGCCAGAGGGTTTTGTGTGTGGATGGGAGGGAGTTAAAGGAAATTCCCAGGTCAAAGGCCAGACTAACTGCAGTGAAAACAGATCCTAAGGAACATGCCAAAGGGCACCCAGGGTGTCAGTGGCAGAATGGGGAGCTGAACCTGAAGTGATCCCTGGCACCACCCCACCTCTCCTTCTGCCAAACATCATCAGTTCTATTGTATTACTGCTTGACGGGGGTCATTTCTCCAGCAGAAGTGACTCTGAGCAGGGCTCTGGAGTCAGAGAGAAAGTGTCGGTTTCCTGGTCTCCAGAATATTTATCAGCCTGAGGCCGGAATATTCCTCCGACTCAGCACATCTGTCCTCTCACTGGGTAGATTCCTTTGGCTGCTGTTTAGGACTTGGCTTTTTCTTTCTGGTGTGCCATGTGACCCCCTCTCTGATGGGTACAAGACAGACTCCTGACTTCTCTCTCTGGGTTTTTACACTGGCTGAAATACCCAGGTCCCCCCAACCTGCCTGCAGAAGTGTGCAGCTCAGAGCTAATCGTTTTCCTGTCTGAGAGCAGAACATTTACAGGGATATTGTCCATTTTGTATATTGCAATCCCTGGCTTCCCACAGCACAGCATGGAGGGGAGAAAAACCACCCAGCAAGAGCTGTGTAAAAGTGATGGCGGGTTAACGCTGCTTGAACCCCATTAACTGCCCTGCACACTCTGTGACCCCTACTTCAGGCAGTTTGCAGAATGTAGCCAGGGGCTGGCAAGCAGTAGCCATGTGGCTACCAGTCAGCCACGTGCGTTAACTGGGGAGGAGTCATCAGGGGAGTGCAAAGCAAGGATTCTTCTGCACAGTGAGCCTGGGAGCCGCTGGTTTCCTTTGCTTTTGCTAGCCTCCCCCTCTGGCTAGGGGAGGAATATTAACCGACTTTAGCTACTACAGAGTTGTGTGTTCAGAACTAGCCCTCAGCATGAGTCTTCAGGGACTGAACGACAGGAACAACTCCTCCGTAGTAGGCTTATATCCTCTTATGCAGACCGGTCACTATAGGGGTGAGTCGCCTAGGTAATATGTGCTTACCTGCCTTTTAAAGGGACCTCTGAGGTATAGACAGGTCCCCGCCATACTGCGTCTTTTTTGCTCAGGCTACAATCACTAAACAACTCCAGATCGTCTCTTTGCGTCACGCCAGATGACTCAGTCCTTTCTAATTCCAGTGATAGCAAAAGGGACATTTCATGAAGGATTTGTTCTGTCTGGCTCAGCAGATCCCTGAGCAGCCAGGCGGGCACAAAACTCTCCCTGGAACAAACCAAACTCACTTCGGGTGCTGGAAATGTCAGGGTCCATGTTTCCTGCCTTTCTTACGGATGCCGTGGCCTCTGCTCAGAGCACATGAGAGACAAGGGTCGTCTTGCCCAGTGTCCTTAATGGATCATTTCCGATGAACATTTTGTATTTGGTAAAAACTCAGTGTAAGCCGTTCACGAGGCTGCCGCTGCAGGCATTACCCTGGCTGCAAAGACAATCGAGAAGCACCCATGCACGTGTGCGTAATGGAGAAGTGGCGTTCTCCACCAGACACGTCGAGTGCTCTAGCATGTCTCAGCCTGTGTGATTTATGCAGATAGCTCTGTCAAGAAATGACCAATTATTCTCCTTTGTAGGAAAATGCTTTTTATAGAGTTGCACAGAGAACAGACAGGCTTCTGCCTCTGCGTGTCAGCTTTCACCTGGTTTTTGTTTCTGATGTTTGACAATATGGTTCTCTTTATTCTGCATTATTTGTCTGAGGCTGGCCTCCCAGCAGAGATCAGTGTCTCCTTGTGCTAGGTGCCGTACAGATCCAGGATATGGCATTTTTTGCCCTGAAGAGCTTATTATCTAAACAGAAACACGTGGGAGAGAGGAAGTATCCTGCATCTTTGAAGGGGCTTAGCCTGGATGACCCTTGCGGTCCCTAGTATCCTTAGCTCCAGTTCTCCACATAGATCTAAGGCACCAGAAGATAAAATGAATTGCCCAGGGTCATCTGAAAAGTCAACGGTCCAGCCAAGAATCACACCCACATTTCTGCCCAGTGCTGTACCCACAAAATCACCCTGCCTCTCTCTGTTGCTAATGCTGATGACCCAACCCTGCAAACACGGATTGTCAGATGCAGCGCTTGCCACCACGAGTAGCCCCATTAGCTTCAATTGCTTCCATCTGGGGCAGATGTAACCCTTCAAGGGAAAGATCAGCCTACAATGGTAGCTAAAATAAAACCACGTTTGGCTTTGTGGCCATGAATGGTGAGGTCTCGCTGCGAGAAGCACTGCTGGGCTAAGGGTGCCTGATCGGCAAACGCCTGGTGAAATGAAGTGGGTAAGAGGGGACAGTCATGACATATAACATTGCTAATAAAAAAACAAGCACAAATTGCAGGAGGGGGGAACACGGGCACCAGGTGGAGCCCCCCTTTGAGGAAGCTAGCCCCTGGCTCTGCCCCTTCTGTCCGTGCCTTCCTTTTGCCCCCGGGCTGGAGCCCCTCACTGCTCTTGCAGCCAGAGCCCTGAGACCTCCCATGCCCCCCCGTGGTGACTGGAGCAATGAGTTTCCCTCCCCACCTGGAGGAGCCCCAGGCTGGCCAAAGCCCAGGGCACTGAGCCCCCCCGCCCCTGCCTGGAGGAGCACTGGCCAAACCTCCCCCCCCCACCTGCCAGGAGGAGCCCCGAACCGCCCCACACTTGCCCGAAGGACCCCGGGGCTAGCCGCAGCTGTGCCGCACCTCCCCTCCCCTCCCTTCTCCAGCTCCCAAGGCACCTGGGAAAAGTCGCACCGCGACAGCGTCTCTTCCTGAAGAAGAACCGGAGCTTGTGCTATGCCCCATGCAGGTTCCAGGGCGGCGGAAGGGGCGGTATGCGTTACTCACCTTCCTGGGCTCCTCACCTCTTGAACAATGCGAGCTCTGGAGTCCAGGGCGATGACTGAGGAACCCAGGAAGCTGAATAGCACATGCCACCTCCTCTGCTGCCCCGGAACCTGCATGGGACATAATAAAAAGCAAAAACTTCCCCGGCCAAACCTGCATCCGATGGCAGTGGCAGGGGAGGCTTTCTACCCGCCACCCATGAGGGGGAAATGGGGTTGCCAATTTTGGCTGGTCGCCTTCCTGGAGGTGTCATCACATGACATAATCTTTCATTAAAGGTTAATCTTTAATTTCTGGAGACTCCAGGACAATCCTAGGGGCAACTAGTTCAAAGGGCAATGCCATTGCTGAGCATGAGAGCGCGCGAGAGCAGGGCTGAGGCTGGCAAACTCCACTAAATTTCCGACCTCAGCGACCGTTCCGACCTCAGCTGGTTTGCTGCGAACCGCGCTCTTCATTGTCTCATTGTTTCTTTGCTTCCCCCCTCCCTTTCCCTCTATTACATGTGTCTGTCCAAAGAACAGGCATAATCAATACTGCGATCATCCAGTCCAGGGTTCTCAAACTGGGGGTCCAGACCCCTCCGAGGGTTACAAGGTTCTAGCTGTCAGCCTCCACCCCAAACCCCACTTTGCATCCAGCATTTATAATGCTGTTTAAAAACACTTTTTTGTATATTTAATTTATAAGGGGGGGGTCACACTCAGAGGCTTGCTGTGTGAAAGGGGTCACCAGTACAAAAGTTGGAGAACCCCTGATGGAGTCTGACCTCCTGCAGGACACAGGCCAGAGAACCTCAGCCATTCATTCAGTGTCAAGCCCAGAACTTCTCGTGGAGCTACAGCATATCTTTAGAAAGAGATTTAAAGGTCCAGGCTACACTACAGACCTATTCTGATGGGATCCTCAGAGTACAACCTAGACTGTGAGACCGCTGAGTCCCCTTAAGCACGTCAGCCTGGTTTGTCTCTCTCACTGCTGTCCTAGTGACAAACAGCAAAACCCCATCCGGGTGCTGTGATCCCGCAGGCAACAGGCAGGGACACACCCAGCGAAATTGCATGAATGCTCTTAAGCCGCTCATGAATTATACAGAGAGAGACACCAGCAAATCTCCCCAAGCCTTGCACCCCAGTGATGTCCTGTCTTACCCTGCTCATGGCCTTCTCTTGAACAGTGCAAGCTCATTAATTAGTTCGCCACTTCGGCAAAGGAAAGTGGAAATGCACCAGCCTTTGTAATCTGGCCAATTTCCCCAAGCACTTTAGACAAACTCATAGGTAAGGATAAAACATTAAACTAAGAGTACTAATTACAGAAAGAGATTTTAAGTGATTATAGGTGTTAGGCACAGAGGTCAAAGTTGGGTACATAAGAAATAAAAATAGAATCGCAGTCTAAATTCTAACTTTAACAGACTAAGCAGCTTTGAATCCAACAGCTTTTCTCACCCCACTGGATGTTCCAGGCAGTTTACAGTTCTTAATACGGAGGCTGAGTTCCCTTTTCAGCCTGGGACCAATCTCCCCACTCCAAAGTCTTTGTCTTCCCAACAGTCTTCCAGGTGTTGAGATGGGGGAGGAGAGAGGCCAAATGATGATATCACTATCCCTCTTTTATACTTTCCTCCAGCTGCTAGAAAGATCCTTGCTGAGTCACAGGAGTGAGGCCCCCTCCAGCTTGTCCGTGCCCTCTGCCAAGTCTCGGGGGGGGGGGGGGGGGGCATTGGGAGAGTGGATTCCCTTTAATGGGCCATCAACGCCTCTCTGGCCAATCTAGATGTAAATCTGTCTTTTCAGGTTTCAGAGTAACAGCCCTGTTAGTCTGTATTCGCAAAAAGAAAAGGAGGACTTGTGGCACCTTAGAGACTAACCAATTTATTTGAGCATAAGCTTTCGTGAGCTACAGCTCACTTCATCGGATGCATATCGTGGAAACTGCAGCAGACTTTATATATACACAGAGAATATGAAACAATACCTCCTCCCACCCCACTCTCCTGCTGGTAATAGCTTATCTAAAGTGATCATCAAGTTGGGCCATTTCCAGCACAAATCCAGGTTTTCTCACCCTCCGCCCCCCCCCCCCCACACACAAACTCACTCTCCTGCTGGTAATAGCCCATCCAAGGTGACAACTCTTTACACAATGTGCATGATAATCAAGTTGGGCCATTTCCTGCACAAATCCAGGTTCTCTCACCCCCTCACCCCCCTCCAAAAACACACACACATAAACTCACTCTCCTGCTGGTAATAGCCCATCCAAAGTGACCACTCTCCCTACAATGTGCATGATAATCAAGGTGGGCCATTTCCAGCACAAATTCAGGTTTTCTCACCCCCCACCCCCATATACACGCAAACTCACTCTCCTGCTGGTAATAGCTCATCCAAAGTGACCACTCTCCCTACAATGTGCATGGGAGCTGGCTCTGGGTATTTCCCGCTTACCACATGTTTCAGCCGCAAACACATAGCAACACTTCATAACTTCACACAGAGTGGCAGAACACACAATTCATCAGGATAGTAACGTTCAACAGATCAAGACTTTTTGAGTGACACCTCACAGGGTGTACTCTGTACGGAACATACCATAATCCTATCGCAGGGGTGAATATGGCGGTTCCAGGGTGTGACTTAGAGGTCCCGTGTCACACCTATATTGGTATAAATACGTCACACAGGGGTGTGAAAAATTCACATCCCAGAGCAACATCGTTATACCCATGTAACCCCCTGTGTGGACACTGCTATGTTGGCGGGATTGCTTTTCCCGTCAGCACAGCCACCGCCTGCCGGGGAGGTGGATTCGCTACGCCGATGGGAGAGAGTTTCATGGAAGCATTACCGCGGTGCAGCTGCATCGGTGCAGCCTTGTGAGTGTAGACGTGCCCAAAGACTTCAAGAGATGGAGGATCCACCCTGGCCCTAGGTAAGTTGTTCCAATGGCTAATTACCCTTGCTGTTAAAAAAAATGCATGCCTTCATTCGAGTTTGAACTGGTCTGTGTTCCTCTAGTTATTATGTAGTCCTGCCTTGAGTGCAGAGGCCTGGACTAGACAGCCGACTGAGGTTCCTCCCAATCCTACCCTTCTATGATTCTTCTATGATTCCTTTTCATTTATGAACATTCCAGTTCTTCAGAGGGGGAAACCATGTAAACATTTATTCCGGAGACATAAAGTGCTCTTTGGAGAAGGGGAGTGACTCCACTGTTGGGGTTTGGCTCAACACGGCCTTCAAACCCTGTGAGAACGAAGACCCATTTCACTTTTCAATGCTGTGCATTTGAACATTTCTGCTTTGCTTGCTCTGTGGAGAGGAGTTCTATGGTAAATGCAAACCCGAACCTCGTTACTCCAAACCCCATTGGTTGGTTCCTGTATCACAGTCATGTTTCTTATGTCCGCTAAACCGTCCTACTTTTTCTGATCTCTCTCCAGGCCCTTCAGTCATTTTCCTAGCGCCTGTTTCTAGACCCCCCTCTCACTTTCTACTTGGTCCTTTTTGAGAAATGAATACAGCATTTCCCTTGAGGGCTCCTCATTCATGTCTATAATTGTGTTTAGAATGTTTTAAGTCTTCTTCCCTATCTCGTTCTTTATTCACACTAATGTTTTGTTTGCTCTGCTTTAACCACCCCCGTGCACTGAGCAGATGTTTTCATTGAACTGTCTTTAATGATAAGCCGGTCTTTCCTTTGAGTGGTTACATGTAATTCAGAGCCCATTAATCCGTATGAATTGTTCAGATTTATTCCTTCCAATGCACATCACCTTTTGCCAACTCTGAAACTCATCAGCCATGCCCTGGAGCTGTTCAGTCCTTCTGGAACAATTCATGGCCTTCTGTAGCCTTAACTAGTTTAAATAACACGTTTCATCTGGCATTTTTCACTGCTCACTC
Organism: Lepidochelys kempii; assembly: GCF_965140285.1. Classification (NCBI taxonomy): domain Eukaryota; kingdom Metazoa; phylum Chordata; order Testudines; family Cheloniidae; genus Lepidochelys; species Lepidochelys kempii. Next base: position 4,083,180 of record NC_136382.1, on the reverse strand, counting down.
CCTGTTCCAGATCATTAATAAATATTGTTGCTCCTTTGGCCAAGCCATTAGCCAAAAGTCAGAGTCTTGAAGGGTTGTTTCTGTTAGGAGGAGACATTGCTGAGATGAGACTGGTGTATTCTTGGCATAATCAGGTCTGTTTACAAAGGACGGATCCAAAGGGTATATCTACACTGGAATCAAGAGGCATGACTGCAGCTCATATAGGCTTTTCCAAGACAACTTTGATAGCTTAGATCAAAATTAGCTCGTGTAATAATAGCAGCATAGCCAAGATAGCGGGGGGGAGTTGCATGGACTAGCCTCCCAAGTACATCCCCGCCAAGGACCTTAGGTATCTACTGGAGTGGTTAGACCATGCTATGTAGCCATGGGTGGTAAGAATTGAGGGACAGTTGGGCCTGTTCCACCCTTTATGCCCTGAAGTTGGTGGAGGAGGAGGGGTAGGGTGATGTGAGGACATCTAGGCCACAGGCCTGGCCCCAGCAGACCAAAAAAACCTGCTCTCAGAAGCATGGGACACATGTGCACCAAGGCTGGAATCCAGGTGGACAACACATCTCAAAGAACCACAGTTACGGTCAAGCAAGTAACCATTCTTTGCCTAACTCAGAAATCACCGAGTCTGCTGCTCTGTGCCCAAGAGGCTCCATCTCTTTGCATCCTCTCAGAGTCACGCTTACATTTCCTTCTCCAGGCTTTTTCCTCCAATACACACACACACACACACACACACACACACACACACACGGTCATTCAAGCCTGCCTCCAACGCCTCTGTTTGCAACCAGGGAAACCCCTCAGTCTAGGCAGCTTGGCATCTCAGATTGTTTGTTTGCAGCTGGTTTTACAGCTACTTAGAAAGAGGCATAATTGATCCTTCTGGCAAACACACATTAGCTTTAACGAGGTCTGTGATTGTCTTTGGATCCAAGCCCTCACACCCATAGCAGCTTTTAGCACCTTTCAGCATAACAACATATGGAACAACATTGCTCCTAATACAGAACTGTCCAGCCCCCTGCTGCTAACCTTTGGCCGTGAGGAAAATCCACCATTTATTTCCTGTTTCAGAGGAGCAGCCGTGTTAGTCTGTATTTGCAAAAAGAACAGGAGGACTTGTGGCACCTTAGAGACTAACCAATTTATTTGAGCATAAGCTTTCGTGAGCTACAGCTCACTTCATTGGATGCATTCAGTGGAAAATACAGTGAGGAGATTTATATACACAGAGAACATGAAACAATGGGTGTTACCGTACACACTGTAACCAGAGTGATCACTTAAGGTGAGCTATTACCAGCAGGAGAGCGGGGGGGGGGGGGTGACCTTTTGTAGTGATAATCAAAGTGGGCCATTTCCAGCAGTTGACAAGAACGTCTGAGGAACAGTGAGGGGTGGAATAAACAAGGGGAAATAGTTTTACTTTGTGTAATGACCCATCCACTCCCAGTCTCTATTCAAGCCTAAGTTAATTGTATCTAGTTTGCAAATTAATTCCAATTCAGCAGTCTCTCGTTGGAGTCTGTTTTTGAAGTTTTTTTGTTGAAGAATTGCAACTTTTAGGTCTCTAATCGAGTGACCAGAGAGATTGAAGTGTTCTCCGACTGGTTTATGAATGTTATAATTCTTGACATCTGATTTGTGTCCATTTATTCTTTTACGTAGAGACTGTCCAGTTTGACCAATGTACATGGCAGAGGGGCATTGCTGGCACATGATGGCATATATCACATTGGTGGATGTTCAGGTGAACGAGCCTCTGATAGTGTGGCTGATGTTATTAGGCCCTATGATGGTGTCCCCTGAACAGATATGTGGGCACAGTTGGCAATGGGCTTTGTTGCAAGGATAGGTTCCTGGGTTAGTGGTTCTGTTGTGTGGTGTGTGGTTGCTGGTGAGTATTTGCTTCAGGTTGGGGGGCTGTCTGTAAGCGAGGACTGGCCTGTCTGCCAAGATCTGTGAGAGTGATGGGTCGTCCTTCAGGATAGGTTGTAGATCCCTGATGATGCGTGGGAGGGGTTTTAGTTGGGGGCTGAAGGTGACGGCTAGTGGCGTTCTGTTATTTTCTTTGTTGGGCCTGTCCTGTAGTAGGTGACTTCTGGGAACTCTTCTGGCTCTATCAATCTGTTTCTTCACTTCAGCAGGTGGGTATTGTAGCTGTAAGAATGCTTGATAGAGATCTTGTAGGTGTTTGTCTCTGCCTGTCTCTTAGCCAGTTTCTGCTCCAGGACAATACTTTGCCTCTCCTCCCAGAACCATTCCATTTTCTTACTTGCATCTGGTGAGGGACTTTGTCAGAGACTCTCAAACCCAATATAAATCGCATCAGCCAGTTGTCCTTTATCCTCTGCTTTCACTCACAGTCTTCTAACAGATCAGGGAGGCAAGAATTTCCATTACAGCAGCCACGCTGTTGTCTCTCTTTATCAAGTATCAGGGGGTTGCCGTATTAGTCTGTAGTCACAAAAACAACGAGGAGTCCAGTAGCACCTAAAAGACTAACAGATTTATTTGGGCATATGCCCAAAACTGTTAATCTTTAAGATGCCACCGGACTCCTCGTCGTTCTCTTGTATCGTGATCCTTTAGGTATCTTATAGTTCTATTGCGAATTGTTTCCACCAATTTACATGACAGCCGCCCATCAAAGTGCATTGGGACAGGTTTCAGATGCATCCGATGAAGTGAGCTGTAGCTCACAAAAGCTCATGCTCAAATAAATTGGTTAGTCTCTAAGGTGCCACAAGTCCTCCTTTTCTTCTTTCAAAGTACATTAGGGCACTTTTAGTGCATGACCACAGGGTCAATCTGGCCACTTCGGGGTGGCAAGACTCCAAGCCCGGGTCAGTTGACTTGGGCTCGCTGGGCTCAGACTGCCAGGCTAAAAATAACAGGGCAGCCGTTTGGACTCAGGCTGGAGCCCAGACTCTGTAACCTGGTCAGCAGGGAGGGTCCCAGAGCCCGTGTTTGTTTTTCCTTAGTGTGTGGAAGGCTGGTGCACACCCCAGCTGGCCACACACTAAATCTCTGTATAGACAAGTTCTAATGACCAGGATCGTCCCGCCAGACATTTCAACAACAGACAGACACTTGCAGCTTCATCACTTCCACTTCAACAGACACTTGCAGCCCTCCAGCCCTCTGCTGTAGTATCCAATGTTCTGTCTGACCAGTGCTGATAGGGCCCCCATTAGCCTAGTATGGGAGCGCCTTGCAATTTCTTAGTTATATGCAACTTCTCATTAGCATAAATTATCTGCGTATATGGCCCTCAGTGCTGTGATATCTGAGCATCTCCTCCTCATTTGTGGATTTTATTTCCCCCCCGCTCCCCCTCCCACATCTCTTTGAGGCCGGGAAGTGCTGTTCTACACATTAAACCAATGGGGACCTGTGGGGTAGGGCAGAGTTAGTGACCTGGCCAAGGTCATGCCGGGAGCCTGTAGCTCAGCCAGGAACTGAACCTGGGTTCAAGCTGTTAACACCCCCAGTGTCTTCCGTTGAACATTCCACTACCACCCCCTGCAGGACTCCCGGGGGTACTGCAGCCAGCGGGAGTATCTGTTTTCGTGGAGCCATGCCGCTAGGGAGCTGGGGTGTTGATCCCCCCCACCCCGTTAAAAGCTTGCAGCACTCGCTTTTCGGGTAAGCATTTGGATGCCATCTTTACGGTAGAGTTCTGGGAAAGGTTCCTTGCAGGAGGAACACTGCCCTCTTCAGGACAATGGGGTGTGCTACTAAGATAGATGGAATATAGGGGCCCACAGAGTCCAAGATGCCCCAGCCGCTCTCCAGCATTCCACAGTGTTAAATAAATTTCGATATACAGTGACCTGACACCAACTGAAAATCCTTTGACCATTTTATTACAGACACAGAAACAGAAACAGTTAAAGCATTTCAAATGTAAAGTATTAAATAAGGTTTTCATGTTACCTACATCCCTTGTTCCCTTCCCCTTTAGCTGGAGAGCGCTTTTAGGAGCAAAAAACCCCTTGTGCGACAGTCTCTTAGAAGATACCAAAGATAGCTAGCTGTCCTGCTTGGGGAATGTAGAAGAAGTTAGTCGAGATGCACTGAAAGTGGTGGTGGTAAAGTTCGATCCCCTTTCCAAAGAATTAAAAGCAAGACAGCCACCTACAAAAGGGGAGAGAAAAGAACAGCAAAGACAGAAAATGCAGCTTCTGTCTCTGGCACTGAACCCCGCAACCTCACTGCTGCAAAAACACAGACACAGCCCACAGTCTTATATCAGCCACTCTGAAACCTGGCAAACTTATACCAGCATTGGGCTGGTTAGCACATTGCTTTTAGCTGCCTCTCTGCTCACAGGCTTACAGCAGTGTTGCAAAATATGCAGGCTTGTCTGGCTAAAACAGATTAGGAACAGTCAATGTGGATTCACCAAGGGCAAGTCATGCCTGACCAACCTGATTGCCTTCTAGGATGAGATAACTGGCTCTGTGGATAGGAAAAGCGGTGGATGTGATATACCTTGACTTTAGCAAAGCTTTTGATATGATCTTCCACAGTATTCTTGCCAGGAAATTAAAGAAGTATGGATTGGATGAATGGACTATAAAGTGGATAGAAATCTGGCTACATCATTGGGCTCAATGGGTAGTGATCAACGTCTCGATGTCTAGTTGGCAGCCGGTATCAAGTGGAGTGCCCCAGGGGTCTCTCCTGGGGCTGGTTTTGTTCAACATCTTTATTAATGATCTGGATGACGGGATGGACTGCACCCTCAGCAAGTTCACAGATGACACTAACTGGGGGGAGAGGTAGATACGCTGGAGGGTAGGGATAGGGTCCAGAGGGACCTAGACAAATCGGAGGATTGGGCCAAAAGAAATCTGATGAGGTTCAACAAGGACAAGTGCAGAATCCTGCACTTAGGACGGAAGAATCCCATGACTACAGACTAGGGACCGAATGGCTCGGCAGCAGTTCTGCAGAAAAGGACCTGGGGATTACAGTGGACGAGAAGCTGGATATGAGTCAATAGTGTGCTTTATTCCCCTCTATTCAGCACTAGTCAGGCCACATCTGGAGTATTGTGTCCAGTTTTGCCCCCCCCCCCCGATCCATCCTCTTTGGAACCCCCTTTCAGGTAGTTGAAAGCAGCTATCAAATCCCCCCCGTTTTGTTTAGTCTGCAAAAAAGAAGAATGAGGGGGGATTTGATAGCTGCTTTCAACTACCTGAAAGGGGGTTCCAAAGAGGATGGAGCTAGACTGTTCTCAGTGGTACCAGATGGCAAAACGAAGAGTAATGGTCTCAAGTTGCAGTGGGGGAGGTTTAGGTTGGATATTAGGAAAAACTTTTTCACTAGCAGGGTGGTGAAGCACTGGAATGGGTTACCTAGGGAGGTGGTGGGATCTCCATTCTTAGAGGTTTTTAAGGTCAGGCTTGACAAAGCCCTGGCTGGGATGATTTAGTTGGGGTTGGTCCTGCTTTGAGCAGGGGGTTGGACTAGATGACCTTCTGAGGTCCCTTCCAACCCTGATATTCTATGATTCTATGACAGCTATGCCGGCAAACCCTTTCCACTCCAGATAAGGTCTTGGGATCGCTGCTATTTCAAATGCTGTGTTGTCCCAGCAATTGAGGGCATTCATAGAGAGCCTCGTTCTTACATACAAATGAAGGGTCTGATCCTGCAGACACTTAAGAAGGTATCTTCACTCCCATGAGTAATCCCATTGAACTCAATGGGGTTGCTCCTGTAAGTAAATGTACTTTGCAGGCGTAAGCATTTGTGGGATGGAACCTGTAATTTTGCATTTTAAGGGTTCCCAATTAATATTACGTGGCTAAAGCTAAGCACTCAATAAACCAAACTTGGTTTTCAGCTCAGCTACAGACAACTGAATTGACTACAGGACCCTGGATGATGCTTTGAATGGCAGAGCCAAACTTTATTCAAACGAAAAACGATGAGTTAAGCAAACAGGCCTACGGTTGACACTGATGTTACCATGATACACACATCGAATGATGGAATGGTGTATCAGTGGGTGATCCACCGACAACAGCATGACCAGCCTTCTTACCCTGTAACCTAACAGTACCCTCTGGATGTTAATTGGAGTGCTCCTAATTTAGCAAGGCCACTCATTTTATTCTCCTTTGTAATACTAACTCATATTAAGCCAACCCATTACCATATTCACATTTTAGCCGCCTCTGTAGTGGCTCTTTACATCAGAAACTATTTAAATTAACATCTGTACCAAGGCTCTCCCCACACTGTCACTGTAGGGAGCATTTCAATAAAACATTCCACACCCTCAAACACTTATTACAAACTGCGCTAAAACCAGTTAGAACCAAAACATGGCCCCAGTATAAGCTGGGCCGGATCGTTGCTAACATCAGTTTTCCCATTTTACTGTCTCCAGCTTAGCTCTAACTTTTGCTCCCACTAACAAGCACAATTTCCCATACTCCTCTTTTCTTAGTCTTTCTTAGGTCAAACCCTAACATCTGCTTATTTCTTAAGAAACAGACCGAGGGGTGACAGTGGACGAGAAGCTGGACATGAGTCAACAGTGTGCCCTTGTTGCAAAGAAGGCTAATGGCATTTTGGGATGTATAAGTAGGGGCATAGCCAGCAGATCGAGGGACATGATTGTTCCCCTTTATTCGACATTGGTGAGGCCTCATCTGGAGTACTGTGTCCATTTTTGGGCCCCACACTACAAGAAGGATGTGGAAAAATTGGAAAGCATCCAGCGGAGGGTGACAAAAATGATTAGGGGACTGGAACACATGAGTTATGAGGAGAGGCTGAGGGAACTGGGATGGTTTAGTCTGCAGAAGAGAAGAATGAGGGGGGATTTGATAGCTGCTTTCAACTACGTGAAAGGGGGTTCCAAAGAGGATGGATCTAGACTGTTCTCAATGGTAGCAGATGACAGAACGAGGAGTAATGGTCTCAAGTTGCAGTGGGGGAGGTTTAGATTGGATATTAGGAAAAACTTTTTCACTAGCAGGGTGGTGAAGCACTGGAATGGGTTACCTAGGGAGGTGATGGAATCTCCTTCCTTGGAGGTTTTTAAGGCCCGGGTTGATAAAGCCCTGGCTGGGATGATTTAGTTGGGGCTTGGTCCTGCTTTGAGCAGGGGGTGGGACTAGATGACCTCCTAAGGTCCCTTCCAACCCTGGTATTCTATGATTCTATGAACCAAACACATTTTATAGGCTCCAAATCCCAACTGCTTGTGTGTGTGTGTTAGGATTGCCAAGTGTCTGGTTTTTGACTGGAACGCCAGGTCGGAAAGGGACCCTAGTGGCTCCAGTCAGCATCGCTGACCGGGCCATTAAGAGTCCAATTGGCGGCATAGTGGGGCTAAGGCAGGCTCCCTGCCTTCCCTGGCTCTGCGCACCTCCTGGAAGCAGCAACATGTCCCTGCAGCCCCTAGCTCAGGGGCAGCCAGAAAGGCTCCATGCACTGCTCCTGCCCCGAGCACCAGCTCCACAGCTCCCATTGGCTGGGAACAGTGGCCAATGGGAGCTGTTGGGGCGGCGCCTTTGGGCCAGAGCAGCGTGCGGATCCTCCCTGGTCCATAGGGGCTGCAGGGACACGTCACCACTTCTGGGAGCCACCTCAGGTAAGCACTGCTTGGAGCCCGCCCCACATTCGGAGCCCGCCCCACACCCTGAACCTCCTCCCCCAGCCCTGAGCCCCCTCCCATGCCCCAACTCCGTCACAGAGCCCGCGCCCCGCACCTCCTCCCATACCGCAACCCTCTGCCCAGCCTGGAGCCCCCTCCCACACTCCAAACCCCTCGGCTCCACCCCCCAGCCCTGAGGCCCCTCCTGCACCCCTGCCCCAGCCTGGTGAAAATGAGTGAGTGAGCAAGGGTGGGGGAGAGCGAGTGACGGAGGGAGGAGGGATGAAGTGAGCGGGGGCTGGGCCTCGGCGAAGGGGTGCGGCAGGAGCGGGGCCTCGGGCAGGGGGGCGGGGCAAGGGTGTTCGGTTGTCTGCAGTCAGAAAGTTGGCAACCCTAGTTGTGTGTGTATATGAGAGAGAGACCCTCTTGCAGGAAACATTTTTACTCTCTTTGACATGCTAGTTTTGTAACTTAACCTACTGCTGCTACTTGGGGCTGAAGTATTTGCTGTGACCACCTTGCTAGCCCCCAAAAAAGAACAGGGGGACTTGTGGCACCTTAGAGACTAACACATGTATCTGAGCATAAGCTTTCGTGGGCTACAGTTCACTGTGGTTCGAACATGTTCTCTCCATTTTTGTGAGCACTTGTATCCGGACAGCAGAAAACCATCACCCTATTTTTACTGTTGCTTAAAAAGGGAAATAAATGTTTATCGCTGTCAGCCATAGGTGCGTTTCTACCTATGTTGGTCTGGAAAAGGAAGTCCCACCCCCCACTAGATGGCAGTAGACCATCACTTGTCGTTTGCCTTTCCTCGTTTTGCTCTACAAGAACCGGTGTACCTTGCACTGCTGCGGTGCTGCCTCAGTGGACCAGGCTCCCCACGCGCACGAGATGTGGCTGAGAAATCATGAGTTTTTAATTTGGCAACACTGGAGGAAGCCCGGTCACAGTCCCAGGGCCCCAGAGTGCTGAGTGTGGCTCAGACACAGAACAAATGGTCCCCTCATCCTTTTACAGCTCTCCTCTTTGTAAGAACCCTGCTGGGGGAGGGATAGCTCAGTGGTCTGAGCATTGGTCTGCTAAACCCAGGGTTGTGAGTTCAATTCTTGAGGGGGCCATTTAGGGATCTGGGGCAACTATGGGGGTTTGGTCCTGCTTTGAGCAGGGGGTTGGACTAGATGACCTCCTGAGGTCCCTTCCAACCCTGATATTCTATGATTCTATGAATCACAGCAGATCAGGGTTGGAAGGGACCTCAGAAGGTCATCTAGTCCAACCCCCTGCTCAAAGCAGGACCGATCCCCGACTAAATCATCCCAGCCAGGGCTTTGTCAAGCCTGACCTTAAAAACATCTAAGGAAGGAGATTCCACCACCTCCCTAGGGAACCCATTCCAGCGCTTCACCACCCTCCTAGTGAAATAGTGTTTCCAAATATCCAACCTAGACCTCCCCCACTGCAACCTGAGATTGTTGCTCCTGTCTTAGTTGACGCTATGTAACGTACTCCATGGTCTGAGCCCGACGGGCTCCCAGAGTTTCATCATTCTAAAGGGGATTTGCATAAAGCTTTTCAAAGGGGTTGTGGGGGAACTATGTAAGATTTAAAAGAACAGTCACAGGTATTGCGACGCACCCGGGAATCTGTTTGATTAGCAACAACTTTATGTAACCTACACATTGTGACAAAGTTCCTGCTCTATCTTGGTGGGTCTTGCGCTTAACGGCGGATTTGCTCACCTTGGAGCTTCACGGCAGCCCTCAGCTTGGCCGTTTTTCTGAACCCACAGCCCAGGTCGACGACTCCTGTGTCTGACCAGGAGTTGGGAGGATTTGGGAGGAACCTGGGCCTGCCCTCTACTCCGGGTTCCAGCCCAGGGCCCTGTGGAATGCAGCTGTGTAGAGTGCCTCCTGGAACAGCTGGGCGACAGCTACGACTCCCTGGGCTACTTCCCCATGGCCTCCTCCCAACCGCTTCTTTATCCTCACCACAGGACCTTCCTCCTGGTGTCTGATAATGCTTGTATACCTCAGTCCTCCACATTCTCACTCTCAGCTCCTAGTGCCTCTTGCTCCCAGCTCCTCACACACACATCACAAACTGAAGTGAGCACCTTTTTAAACCCAGGTGTCCTGATTAGCCTGCCTTAATTGATTCTAGCAGCTTCTTGATTGGCTGCAGGTGTTCTAATCAGCCTGTCTTAATTGTCTCCAGAAGGTTCCTGATTGCTCTGGAACCTTCCCTGTTACCTTACCCAGGGAAAAGGGACCTGCTTAGCCTGGGGCTAATATATCTGCCTTCTATTATTCTCCTGTAGCCATCTGGCCCGACCCTGTCACAACCCTGTCTGAATGGTACAACAGATGCTATTTTCTGTCCCTGCCAGTAGATAGCACTCTCTATATAGACGAGCCATATACACTGAGGCCTGGTCTACACTGGGCGGGGGGGGTGGGGGGAGAATCGATCTAAGTTACGCAACTTCAGCTACATGAATAACGTAGCTGAAGCGGATGTACTTACATCTACTCACCGTGGTGTCTTCACTGCAGTGGGTCAACTGCTGATGCTTCCCCGTCAACTCCGCCTGCATCTCGTGCCCTGGTGGAGTACCGGAGGCGACGGGAGAGCGCTCGGCGGTCGATTTATCGCGTCTAGACTAGACGCGATAAATCAGCCCCCGCTGGATCGATCGCTGCCAGTCGATCCTGCGGGTCATGCAGCCAAGCCCTGAGACAACATTTTGTAATGGGAGGTGTGGGGGCAGGGAGAGGATGAGGATTACAGTGGTGGGAATAGATGGTTACTTGCTTATGGAAATAACGTCGTGGGTTTGTGACCTTTAAATTCCTGTCTTTGTACAAGCGGCGGGTATGGATGTATATATCCCTTACCTGCGTAGGTCTCTGGGCCACCACCGGACAAATAATACATGGTTATAAAGGATGATTTACAAATAGTGTATTTTAAAGAATACTTATCCGTAGTGCTGCTCACCCAGAAAATGAGCACCTAATCAGGGGCCAGCTGCGAAAATGCTGGTTTCAATGGCTTGCCCAGCATCACACGGGGCCTCTGTGCCAGAGACAGGGCCTGAATCTAGTTTTCCAGCAGGGCATTCAACTGTCTTACCATGAGACCCTCTTTTTTTTCTTCCCGCAATTCCCGCCTCATTCGCTGCTTATCTGCCACTTTTTTGCAGCGAGAGTCAGGGAGCCTACAAACAGCAGCCTCCTTCAGTACACAGCCCTGATCTCATTCATCCGGCCTGTGCATGGAATGGGGCAGGGGTCCTGTGGGGGAAAATGGTATGTGGTCATATACTCAAAGAGTACTGCGTAATGCCCACGGGGGCAGAGTTAAGGTTATACAATCCACATGCTTTATACTGCAGCATTTGGTACTCTGGGTCATGGGAGGAGCCAGGGATGCTCGGGCAATATTTTATAGGATGATCCCGATCCCTGGAGCACTTTGGACACAGGCTACAGATTTGTGTTTCACCAGCAACTGAGAGGCCCAGTCAGCTACTGCCCCAAGGGCTGGAAGCTGCTAGCTGGGGAGCTCCCCAGAGGGTTTGTTCGCTGCCAGGGTCCAAAGTGTTTGACAGGAGTGAGGGACACTGACATTTCTCCAGCTCTGAAGAGTCCAGGTGACTCACGATCACACTACTCCGGTCACACTGCAAAGAAGATCCACGTTTTGACGTGTGAGCTGATGTACAGAAACTGTTATGTGGAAACCTTAGGTGTGAATGTTTGAGAAAGAAACAAAAGGGGGAGAATCGGTACAAGAAACACCAGTAGACGTTACTGCCTGAAAGCTTTTGTCTACATATTCCAAACAACATTTCATATGATTTACAAGATGTGAGCATTTACTAAGAAAGTGGCTGCTGCTTCTCCATGAAGTGACTGGGAACTATGACCCTCCATTGCTCACGGTTTTACATACAATACCTCTGAAATTTAACACTGTGCAATGCCTTCTGACAAGACGGCAGTCTGGCCTATGCTTCAGCCAAGAGTTAAGCTCTGAAGAAAACAGACCCTACTATGGCCACACGATAGAGACTGATGAATCATGTCTGAGAGAAGATCAGAGAGAAATGGGTCTGTACGTGTGTGTGATAAAGTGCGTTATGTTGAAACGATGCCCTGAAATATATGTAAGACGGCAAAGTGTTGCTGTCAGTGTGAGTGACACCAGGAGATTTACAATCTAATAGCTTTTCTTTAAGCGTTAGCCAGAAGTATTCCATGGACCATTTACAGTGCTGGGTGTGTGTTAATTGGTTACTCAGAAATTGTGTCTCTCCCTTTGAAGCTGACTAGGAACTAGACTCACCTACTTTAGGTTAAACTGTGTGTAATACTTTCTGAAAAGTCATGGAAAGACAGACTCTGGCCTGTGATTCAGCAAAGGGTCAAGCTGAGGTGCAGACAAAAAAAACGGGAGCATAAAGGTACCAAAATACTGTCTCGGTACCACCTAGTCCATTACAGTTGTCCAGGTAGCCTTAATTCTGGCATTTCCTACATGTCAAGAATTCTTTTAAAAGAGGGTTTGGCTGGGACAGGGGATTGTCTGCAGTATATTATATATATATAAGCAGGGTATATTTAAACAAATCCCGCTTCTTTTCACGTAGGTGAATCCCTTTAGGGACAGAATTTGCCGAGTGTTCTCCATGGATGGCACCTTTACGTTCGGGGATGTCTTAGGCATGGCCTCTGTCTTCAGCGACAAAGCTAGTCCCCGTCTAAAAATAGAATATGCCTTTTGCATTTACGGTAAGAGGTCCCACTCCACCAGCAGCAAGATTTAACAAGCCAACAAAGCGCCAAGCCGTCCCCAGGGTGCGTGGCGAGATCGTGCAGGGTTTCATCTGGGCTCCTGGGACACAGGGTTTTACTGCACTGGTGTTGTGACGGATGAGTTAGCTTTTGACGTGTGCGTTTTAATAACCCATGCGCTTAAAGCCTGCAGCAGCTACTCATTTATGCATTGGAACAAATAGGCCAAGATTTTAAAATGTAACGAGTGATTTCGGGTGCCCGTCGTGCGCCTGCTCCCAGGGGTCAGGTTCTCAGCCAGTGCTGAGCAGCCCTTTGAAATGCAGGCAGTGACATGCCCCAGCACTTCCCCACTCCCTGCCCTTCACGTGAGGCAGGCTTGTCTGTGCCCGCTGTGGATCAGCTCCCTGAAACCAACAGCCTCTGGCAGCGCAAATGGTGCCCTCCAGGTCTCGATAGTGACAGACACTCACCAACCCCCGAGGTCTCAGAGCGTCTCTGGACCCTCACAGAACTGCCAGGCCTGCTGTTCCCAACGGAGCAGGGCACACCGGCCTGTAAGGTCCAACTCAGGATCAGCACTTTGCCGCGCACCACAGCACTGAGATAGACGGATAGTGAAAAGAAGAACAGGCTTACTGTCAAAGACTGGAGAGCCAAGGGATAGTGAACGAGGATATAGGAAACAAATGGCTACATGCGAAACGAAATCAGACCATGCTTTCTAGACACCAGACTTAACTAACAAGTCACGCTCTTGTCTAAAGAAGCTTATCGCACCCAAAGGTCTCGCCGCATCTGGCTGAGATCCTTTCTCATGAAGCAAGATCGCTGTCCTTGTTTCCCCTCAGTGAAGGGTGCCTGGGCGTCCCCTTTGCCCCTCTCACCCCCCCCCCAATATACTCAAGCAAACCTCAAGATCAGGTTCTCTTCCCCAGCCGGGTTTCTCTTCCTGTTAATTCCTTTCTGGACTTCTTTCTTACACTCCCTCATTTGCATTCAGTCCACACTGCTTATAGGGGACCCCTTGGGAACGAGACAATACTCAGTTTACATGAAAACAGATAGCGGGGAAGGCAGACGCTGCCTCTTTCATTACCTCTTTGTCACCTTGGCTGTTGCCTAATACCTCGATGCAGACTTGAAGGACGTATTTTCACCCTATGTACATAACTCCTTAGATAGGATCTGTACACACATTGCACAGTGATATCAATGGCCAGTGTCACGCCAGCTTCCATCTGAGGCCTTTCATGACGCTCTTTGGTGCACCTTACCGTACACCCAGAATTAGGAGATTCCTACAACCCCTCGGACAGGAGGCATTAAGAGGTTCTTGGGGCACACCGGCATCTTCAGTTGGGTATGTAAGCATGCAGGCACACAGAATTACCTGTCACTTTGGAAAATCTTGGCCTAAATTATTATTTATTATCTGTATTATTGTCATCACCACCATATCTACTCACCTCGCACTTATTCATGGATTTTGCTTTCTCCTGTGAAGTAGGGAAGGACTGTGATCACCACCTCACAGGTGGGGAGCTCATGCACTGGGTAGACAGCGGCCCAGATTTTTAAAGGCATTTAGGAGTTGCTATGCTCCACGTTGCAATGCCTAATACAGGGGTCAGCAACCTTTCAGAAGTGGTGTGTCGAGTCTTCATTTATTCACTTTAATTTAAGGTTTCGCATGCCAGTCATACATTTTAACCTTTTTTAGAAGGTCTCTCTCTATAAGTCTATATACTATATAACTAAACTATTGTCATATGTAAAGTAAACAAGGTTTTCAAAATGTTTAAGAAGCTTCATTTAAAATGAAATTGAAATGCTGATCTTACGCTGCCGGCCCGCTGCCAGCCTGGGGTTCCGTTCACCTAGGCCGGCAGCAGGCTGAGCGGGGCCTGCGGCCAGGACCCCAGCTGGCAAGGGGCCGGCAGTCAGAACCCCAGACAGGCAGCGGGCTGAGTGGGTCCGGCAGCTGGGACCCCCGACTGGCAGTGGGCTGAGCCGCTCAGCCTGCTGCCTCTCAGCCCGCTGCTGGTCTGGGGTTCTGTCCACCGGTTCCTGCCAGCCAGGGTCCCGGCTGCCGGCCCCGCTCAGCCTGCTGCCGGTCTGGGGTCCCGGCCCTGACCACATACAGTGGGTACCTACCTTCTCCCTGGTTCTGGCCATTCTCTTCCTCTCTCTCTGCACTAAGCTGAGGGTGGGAGTGCACTGAGCACAGGGCTGGGGGTGAAGGAGCAGGCTCGGGGTTGGGGTGCAGGGTCTGGCCAGGAGCTAGAATGAGGGCGGGGGCTCAGGGTTGGGGCAGGAGGTTTGGGTATGGAGCACTTACCTGGGCAGCTCCCATTTGGTGCAAAGGGTGCAGGTAGGAATGTGGGGGGGGGGTGCAGGAGCTCCCGTTTGGTGCTCAGGGTGGGGGTGAGAATGTGGGGGTGCAAGAGTCAAAGCACAGGGTGGGGGAGGCTGGGTATGTGTGGGGGTGCAGGAGTCAGGGCAGGGGGCTGGGGGTGTGTGAGGAGGATGCAGGAGTCAGGGCATGGAGGGGCTGGGTATGTGTGGGGGGTGCTGGAGTCAAGGCTGGGGTCGTGGGGGGTGCAGGAATCAGGGCAGAGGGCTGGGAGTGTGTGAGGAGGGTGCAGGAGTCAGGGCAGAGGGCGTGTGAGGGGGGTGCAGGAGTCAGGGCAGAGGGTGTGGGGGCTGGGTATGTGTGGGGGATGCCAGAGTTAGGGCTGGGGTCATGGGGGCATGCAGGGATCAGGGAAGAGGGCTGGGGGGGCGTGGGGGGTGCAGGGGTCAGGGCAGAGGGCTGGGGGTGTGGGCTGGGGTCATGGGGGTGTTCCCAGCCCCCCGCCCAGAGCGGCTTACGGCAGGGGGCTGGAGGGGATATGCCCTGATTCCACCCCCCTTCCCCAAGGCCCCGTCCCCACCTCTTCTCCGCCTCCTCCCCGGAGCAGCGAGCGTGCTGCGGCTCCGCTTCTCCCCCTCCCTCGCAAGGGCCATCAGCTGATCGGCAGCAGGGAGGGAGAGGAGGAGGGGCAGGACCCCAGCACAGCGGGGGGGAGGGGGGAGCCTGCCTGCCCTGCAGCAGCAGCCGGCAGGACCAAGCTTCTTCACCCTGCCCCTGCGGGGGAGGGGCGGAGATCGGGCCGGGGGGCCAGGATTTTTAATGGCACGCTGCTGCCTGCCGGGGTCCCGGCCTGGGTTCGGCAGCGGGTGCTGAGCGGGGCCGGCGGCTGGGACCCGGCAGGCAGCAGCGTGCCATTAAAAATCGGCTTGCGTGCCGTCTTGCGCCCTGGCCTAATACCTTTAAAAACCTCAGTCTAAGTGACTTGCCCAAGGTCACACAGGAAGTCTGTGGCTGAGCCCGGAATTAAACACAGGTGTC
Source organism: Lepidochelys kempii (assembly GCF_965140285.1). Lineage (NCBI taxonomy): Eukaryota > Metazoa > Chordata > Testudines > Cheloniidae > Lepidochelys > Lepidochelys kempii. The sequence continues at coordinate 4,067,363 of NC_136382.1, read as the reverse complement.
CCGAGACCAAGTCCAGCACCTGATCCACCACACCAGCCTTCTGCACCTAACATACGTTGAGTCCAATAAGCGCAAGTTGCTCCAGCAAAGCTTGGTGGGAACTTAGACTCAGAAACGTTCCGCCCCACCCATCTTTTTCTGAGGGTGTTTGGCTGTGTCCTCGTCACCCCCTTGTAGTCAGACCCTGCCTCCTTCGGAGGGGGCTACACTGTCACCACACGCATGCCACCGATGGCTCTGCAGAGTTGCCCTTGTGCTGACCAGGAGCACGTCTTCCTGGTTTCCGTTTCCAACGGGCAGGAGTTACGAGAGGAAGGGTGGCTACCTGCCTGCACGTTCTCTCTTCAGCAGGGCTATTTCTACCCCCTCTTTGGGCCCCATGCCCGCAATTCCTCTACCTCGGACTCCTCCTAAAATGGTCCCCACCTGGAGCAATTCCACAGGCGGGGAGGGATGAGTCCTGCCTTCACTCATGAATTTGCTCAGGGCCCCACCACTTCAGCCAAGTGCTGAGCTCCTAGTCATGGTGGGCCCAGGGTAGGTACCACAAAGGGAGGAGGTAGGGATCATAATGAAAGGAACAATCTTTAAACTATAAGTAGGACTGGTCAGGAAACAGGAAATCTTTTTCCCCACAGAAATCTTGATTTTTGTGGTGAAAAATTTGAAGACCAAATTATTTCAGTTCTGAAATGTTGCCGTGATGCCTTGTGGGAGCTGTAGTTGAGGGCCTCATGCTCCCTTTCTTCTCTATAGGCCAGGCTCCCTGGTTAGACTACAATTCCCATGATGCACCACAGTCTCTTCTCTTGGAGAGGGGACATGTTGTATCATAGGAGATGTATTCTGGTAGAGGAGCTCAGCCCATGGAGGAGAATGGGGTTACGGAGCACCGGAATTGCAACTCCCATGAGGCACTGCAGCAGTATATCCAAATAGTGATCAATGGCTCCATGTCTAGTTGGCAGCCGGTATCAAGTGGAGCGCCCCAAGAGTCAGTCCTGGGGCCGGTTTTGTTCAGTATCTTCATAAATGATCTGGAGGATGGCGTGGATTGCACCTTCAGCAAGTTTGCAGATTACACTAAACTGGGAGGAGAGGTAGATACGCTGGAGGGTAGGGATAGGATACAGAGGGACCTAGACAAATTGGAGGATTGGGCCAAAAGAAATCTGATGAGGTTCAACAAGGACAATTGCAGAGTCCTACACTTAGGACGAAAGAACCCCATGCACCGCTATAGACTAGGGACCGACTGGCTAGGCAGCAGTTCTGCAGAAAAGGACCTAGGGGTTACAGTGGACAAGAAGCTGGATCTGAGTCAACAGTGTGCCCTTGTTGCCAAGAAGGCCAATGGCATTTTGGGCTGTATAAGTAGGGGCATTGCCAGCAGATCGAGGGACGTGATCGTTCCCCTCTATTCGCCATTGGTGAGGCCTCATCTGGAGTACTGTGTCCAGTTTTGGGCTCCACACTACAAGAAGGATGTGGAAAAATTGGAAAGAGTTCAGCGGAGGGAAACAAAAATGATTAGGGGACTGGAACACATGACTTATGAGGAGAGGCTGAAGGAACTGGGGATGTTTTGTCTGCGGAAGAGAAGAATGAGGGGGGATTCGATAGCTGCTTTCAACTACCTGAAAGGGGGTTCCAAAGAGGATGAATCTAGACTGTTCTCAGTGGTAGCAGATGACAGGACAAGGAGTAATGGTCTCAAGTTGCAGTGGGGGAGGTTTAGGTTGGATATTAGGAAAAACTTTTTCACTAGGAGGGTGGTGAAGCACTGGAACGGGTTACCTAGGGAGGTGGTGAAATCTCCTTCCTTAGAAGTTTTTAAGGTCAGGATTGACAAAGCCCTGGCTGGGATGATTTAGTTGGGGCTTGGTCCTGCTTTGAGCAGGGGGTTGGACTAGATGACCTCCTGAGGTCCCTTCCAACCCTGTTATTCTATGATTCTATGAAATATTTTGATTTGGTAACATTTAGTTTTTCAATGAACATTCAAAATGTTCTGTAGACCCAAGACACTTTTCAAACACAAATGCATTTAACAAGGCTCCAGTCTTCCACTGAGAAACAGTTTCCACTGAAAAATATCAACCAGTCTTCATTGTCAATTCTGTTTAGCCTCTTTGGGGCAGGGAACATGGTTTTGGTCCATTTTATGCAGTGCCTAGCCCCATGGAGCTCAGGCCTCCTGCAGTCACAAATTGTAACAAAACCCCAGGTCCAATTAGTCTTCTCATTGCATTTTCAAATGGCTCTTGCCAACAGATTTCAATGAGAACGGCTTTATCAACGAGGAAGACCTGCAGAGCATCATCCAGCGACTGTTAAACAGCGACGGCCTAACGGAGGAAGAGCTCATCACACTGACAAACCATGTATGTGTCCACGTTCCTACTATATGGATTGTTCACATGGTATCCTCTGTGGCTTCACGGTGTTACCAATCACGCTGTTATCGCTCTTTCTGGGATGGATTGTTTTACCTTTAGCCTCATACCTTATAACACAACACCTGCTGGGTCTACCTGAACATAGCAGTGCTAATCCTTCTCTCCCCTCTGTGGCTTTTGTCTGTCTCTCTCCCATCCCATCCCAACAGGTGCTGGAGGAGGCCGACCTGGACAATGACAACATGCTGTCCTTCGCGGAGATTGAGCACGCCATGTCGAAATCGCCCGATTTTTTACAGTAAGTGCGATTATTGTGACAGGTGGATGAAACAGACAAGTGGGAGGGGTGGGGGGAGGACATGGGAAAAGTAAAGGAGGTCATGTTGTACAGCAGGCAGCTGGCTCCGCTTGCCTCCTGCCTAGATGTTGGATTGCACTGTTCTCTAAGCAAGGGCTTACGTGCCATTGGAACCATTTACCAAGGGTCGGGATGGATACTCCCATCACTAAACGAAAAGGAGGACTTGTGGCACCTTAGAGACTAACCAATTTATTTGAGCATAAGCTTTCGTGAGCTCATGCTCAAATAAATTGGTTAGTCTCTAAGGTGCCACAAGTCCTCCTTTTCTTTTTGCGAATACAGACTAACACGGCTGTTACTCTGAAACTCCCATCACTGGCATTTTTCAATCAAGATCGGCTGTTTATCTGAAAGCTCTGCTCTAGGAATTATGGGGGAGCAGGTCTCTGGTCGGTGCTATGCAGGAGGTCAGAACAGATGATCACGGTGGTCCCTTCTGGCCTACAAAAGTAATGCCTGATCTTGTGCTAGAAAAACAGGCTATTGAAATATTCTAGGTGTCATGGATCCACAGGATCAGTGCTACAATCTCAGCTTTGGAACGGACTTTAGGAGGAGCCCCTGCAAAGTGCCAGACCCCCTGCAATGTGCTAGACCCCCAAGGGGTCTCACTCGTCCTTTGGTGAGCATCATGTACCCTCACCACCTCCTTAGACTGAACCTCTGGGGCTCCAGCACTCCCCTTTCACACCATGAGCTCTGTTCATCGGGTCCAACTGAGCCAGACTCCTGGTAGAGACTTGTCTGCTCTTCAGGGATTAATGCGCCCAGCATTGCAGTGACTCTCAACCAGTGTTGTCAAAATAGTCAGCTGGAATCCAGCCGAGAAAGTCCGTAGGTTATCATGGAGATCGGTAGGTTAAAGCATAGCCCAAGTCCACTCTGGTTAGCCCACAGCCCAGCCAAGCTGTAGTGAACCCCATTGTTTAAGTTCTGTCTGTCTCTCCTTCTGACCCCCTTGGTCAGTTCCCAGATGAGAGCCCCGACTCCTTCCAGCAGCCAACACTTATCCCTCCACCTCACACCTTCCCAGTCCTTTGTTCTCCAGTGGGGAAATCCCTCTCCCTTAGGGTTGTTGGGGGTCAGTGTCCTGGTGACTGGCTTGGCCATTGTCTTCTCAGAACCTCCATTGATATGAGGCCGGGTTTTTTCTCAATGCTCCATTCAGGCCCAGGCAGCTAGGCGAGATTCATACCTGGGCCTCCTGGGCCTGGTCTACACTAGAAAATTCGGTCGGTTTCACTACATCAGTCAATAGTGTGAAAAATCCACACCCCCGAGTGATGCATTTAAACTGTCGTAATCCCTGGTATAGACAGTGCTAGGTCGCCAGGAGAATTCTTCCATCAACCTGGCTACCACCTCTCGGGGGGATGGTCCGGGAGAACCCCTCCCATTGGCATAGGCAGTGTCCACACCGAAGCGTTACAGCAGCACCCTGTGCCACCGGAGCATTGTAAGTGTAGACATGCCCCTAGCCTGCCCTGAGAGCAAAGAGCCTCCCCCGGCCCCGCCAACTGGGTAAGAATATGAAATATAGGGAAACTGAGGCACATATAGGCATCATAAAAATATTACAGAAAATTTCCACTTTGTCACATCTGGCAAAGGGAATCTCACCATGTGGGAGCAAATAATATTCCGAAGGTCTGATCCTGACCTCTGTACAACACTAGGCCCTCTGGGTTAAGCTGCAGGGCTGATTTCAAAGCAGCGGTTCTCAAACTGTGGATCTGGACCCCAAAGTGGGTCGTGAACCCATTTTAAAGATCCAGCATTAGACTTGCTGGGATCCAGGGCTGAAGCTGAAGCCTGAGCTCCACCCCCAGCCAAGGCGGCAGGGCTCGGGCTGTGGCCCCCTCTCCCCCCACCCAAGGCAGCAGGGCTCGGGCTGCGGCCCCCTCTCCCCCCACCCAAGGCAGCAGGGCTCGGGCTGCGGCCCCCTCTCCCCTCTCCCAAGGCGGCATGGCTCGGGCTGCGGCCCCCTCTCCGCTCTCCCAAGGCGGCAGGGCTCAGGCTGCAGCCCCCTCTCCCCCCACCCAAGGCGGCAGGGCTCGGGCTGCGGCCCCCTCTCCCCTCTCCCATGGCGGCAGGGCTCGGGCTGCAGCCCCCTCTCCCCTCTCCCATGGCGGCAGGGCTTGGGCTGCAGCCCCTTCCCGGGGTCATGTAGTAACTTTGTTGTCAGAAGGGGGTTGCGGCACAACAAAGTTTGAGACCCCCTGATTTAAAGGCTAGAGCTGGGCGAAACAAATGCAGCCAATAGCTTCCTCCTCAAGACACGCATTTGCGAATCCATATCCAGTCCACCAAATAGTTTTGACCAAACTGAGCAACGGAAATGTTTCGGTTTGGTTTTGACATTACCAAAACATTGAGAATTTTGGGGCGGGAGTCACAGCTGAAGACGGTGCCATTACCGCTTTCCTCAGACGGGCTACCCCAGGGGTTACAGCACTCACCTAGGAGGCAGGAAACGTGGGTTCAATTCCCCCCTCTGCCTGAGATAGACAAGAGGTGGGAACGTGGGTCTCTGCCAATGAAGCAGAGTGCCTTGGGCTATGGGATGTTTTGATCTGGGGCTTTCCCAATTTCTCCTGCTGATGCTAGTCCACCTTGTACGAGTGGCCCAATGACTCTTTGTTGTCATTCATAGGGGCACGGCACAGTCATTGGGCCAGGGAGTGCGTGTGAGAATGAATCTACAGCTTGGTGGTTTACAATGGCGCTTGTGTTGGTGCTGGGCCCACACTCACAAGGGGGCCCAGACCACGGACCCTGTCCCCCTGCTCCAGCCTGAGAACCTGCCCCCCGCTCAGCCTCTTCCCCCCATAGGCTCTCACCCTGCTCACTCCTCTCTGCAAGTAGCAGGCAGGGCCTCGGGGGGAAGAGGCCAAGTGGGGGCAGGGCCTCGGGGTGGCGCACAGGGGGAGCAGGGGGCCGGCCCACGGTCCAGGTGCCAGGGCCCACAAAAGATTAATCTGGGCCCGCTCACCAGCTCCAATGATTAACTCTTCTTTTGGAGTCACTGAAAGTTTGAAAAATGTCATGCCTGCGTCCTGCCAAAATGAAACTTTTCACGACTTTTCAGAGTTGCCGGCGAACCAAAAAACCCCATTATTTGCCCAGCTCTGTTAGAGGATGGACGTATCAGTTATTAGTACGCCTGGGCCGTGCTTTCCCACAACAGTGAAACAAGGGCCCAGCAAGGGCTGGTCACAAACTTGCCAGCGAAACGGTTTCTCGACGGAAAATTGGGGGTTTCGACCAGAATGAAATTTGCGGTGGTCAATTTCCGTTTCCCACAGTCAAAGAAATAAACAAACACCGTTTTCCCGGCTCTGTCCCTGCCCCGAAAGAGCTCCCAGTCTATACACAGGTTTCCCCCCAGAGGCGACGCATTGGGAGGCGTGTTTGCAGGCTCATGTCCTCCCCCCAGAGTTGCTGCTTGGCTTGTATTGAGCATGCTTACATGGACTGAGCATACTCAATAATCCTGCTAAAGTCGGCTGCCCTGAGGGTTGACAGGCAGGGGTCATCTGTCTCCCACTGAGTCTGCAGCCCTGTTTCCGGGTGATGCGGGGGTTCGCACAGGTCCACACTGCTTGTGACCCAACAGGAAGCGTGCAACTAATCACCGTCTTTCCCCAGTTCCTTTAGGATTAATTTCTGACCCCAGGGCACCGTGCAGGACCCAAGCAGGTTAAAAGGATCGCAAGGCAGCACATCGCTAAAGCCAAAACCTCTGTCAGTCCCGTGGATTGTTAGTGAGGCGTGTTTTGGATTCTGAAACAGCAAGAGAAGCAGGGGAGAGAGAGCCTACTGGACTTCAACCCTCAAAGCCCATCCTGTACTTTGGAAACTGAGCCCAATCTAATCATCTGGTGTTTGTTGTCCCCTCTCGCAGGGATCTGCCTCTGGGAACGCGGCCGGGGGGGGGAAGTAATTTACAGGTAAAGAAGCAGAGACATTTTTTCTTGATGTAAAATATCTCTGAGAGAGGAAGCGTGGTCCAGTGGTTAGGGTGCGAGGCTGGGACTTGGGAGACCTGCTCTACAACGGGATCTGGGCAAGTCACACCCAGGTCCTCACATCATTATTAATCCTGCCCCTTCCAGGGAATCCCGAGTCCAGCTCTCCTTGGGTTCAGCCCAGCTTATGGGGCATGAGGCTGCCAGTCCTTGGTGGGCCAGGCCTGCCCTCTGCTCTGGGTTCCCCACAGGACCCCATTAACCCTTTCCTGGTCAGCGTGGGGCCTGTACCCTATCACGGGCTCCTCACATCCATGGAAACCAATGGGAATTAGGCACTGTGGTGGGATATCTCCGTCGCCAGCCCCAACACTTGGCCCCCAGCCATGGACACTGCTACAGATTCACAGTCCCAGTCTTGAGTGGGGGACATATGGGGAGTGGTCCTGGCCGATCCCAGTCTCTAGGGTGGGGGGAGGTCCCGGCCACTCTCTCATCTGGAACTGGCCCTTGGGGATGGGAAAGGAGCTGATTGAAGGTGTCAGTGTCCAGCATGGCCTGGAGCAGGGTCAGCAGCTCCTCCTGGGGCTCCGGCCCCTGACGCACCCCCACACACACTTCCTCTCCCTCTTCTGTGCCCAGCCCGCTCTGGGAGGAGAGGCAGCAGCTCACAGCAATACAAAGTTAGGGAATCCCTTGCACACACCCACACACACTGCTTGGGCCCCTCCTTCGGACAATTCTGGTTCTGCTTCTGCCCTCCACACTGGCAGAGAAAGAGTTAACGGAGCCAGAGAGCAATCAGTGCACCCGTGGGCAGGTCCCTTTTAGGATTAGTTCCAGCTGAGGTAGGGTGACCATCCGTCCCCTTTTTTAAAGGGACAGTCCCATTTTTGGGGACTTTACAGGTGCCTGTTACCTTCCACCCCCGTCCCGTTTTTTCACAGTTGCTATCTGGTAACCCTAAGCTGAGGGCTCTGTTAGGGGTGGGTCCCAAGGGAGTGGAGGAAGGACAGCAGGGCAGGAGGAGGGAGCTGGCCAGGCAAAGAGAAGCTGCAGGAGTGGAGTGAGCTTGGAAAGGACCAGACCCAGGGAGGCAGGTTCTGACCAAAGAGCCATGGGCAGACAGAACTACGGGAGAGGCAACCAAGGAGCTGGGTCTGGAGGGGACGTTGCTCTGCTCCAGAGCCGTACAGAATAGGGCCGAGCCTGGGGAGGGGTGAGCCCACGAAGGGGCTGGGGAAAAGGCCCGGAGACAGGCTGAGGTGGGAAGTGGCCCAGGGAGGCTGCCAGCAGATCTGAGCTTCAGAAGGTGGTGTGAAAGGTCCCTGACTGTTGGACCCAGAGTCGGGCTGAAGACCTGGACTATTGTTTGGGCGACTCTCTGTTACCCGGGACAGGGAGACTACAAGTGAGTCATGAGGAGACGCAGACCACCGCAGGGCCAGAGTAGCTGTGGGTGGGCGGGCTGGACAGACCCTGCTATGTCACCCCAGTCACACGGGGTATTGGGAGGGTAAAGAGGGCTATCCCTTTGGTCCCCAGAGCTGATGAAAGTTCAGGGTCCTCAGGGCTGTTCCAGTTGGGAGGAGAAACTGAGGCAGGAGGCTGGTACCTGTGGCACAATCCTCTTTATTTACAAAGAACGTACAAAGCCGTGTACAAAGCCCAGGAGGCACCAAACAGCAGGACACGGCTGCCGTGCTCCCAGCACCAGCGCTCCGACCCCAAACCTCTCTAGGCTTCTCCCATAGAAGATCAGGGTTGGAAGGGACCTCAAGAGGTCATCTAGTCCAACCCCCTGCTCAGAGCAGGACCAACCCCCAATTTTTGCCAAGATCCCTAAATGGCCCCTCAAGGATTGAACTCACAACCCTGGGTTTAGCAGGCCAATGCTCAAACCACTGAGCTATCCCTCCCACACTCCAGTTCTGCAGGCTGTGGCTGCTTTTTCCTACTCGCCGGTCCCCTCCCTCCTTGTGTGTCTGGCTCCTTGTGCTGTCTGACCCTCTCCGCCTTCCGCTCCCGCCCAGACACGCTGAGTCAGCAAACACCCCTCTGCCCAGTTGTGCCTCGATCCTGGGAACTGTATCATTTCATACATGTCACCTGACGGAAAGGTGACTGTTAACCTCAGCAGTTTCATGGGGTTAACCCAAACCATAATGATCCCTTAAAGATTGTGGGGCACTCAGATACTATGGGAAAGGGGCCAGCTAAGTACCTCTGATGGATTTCTGTGTATGGCTCCCAGGGAAGGGCTCAGCCGTGCCCTCTAGCCCAAGGCTCCGGTTGGAAGCAATGCCAATGCGGAGATCCTGCCTCAGGGAGCTCCAAGCCCTCCCAGAGCAGAGGGGGGGATGCCCTTTTGGAGGTGTAGCGTACTTGCCCTTGGCTAAGTATGCACCCGGCTTGTGCTCCCCAGGCTGGTGTGGAAGGGTGATGGGGACTGGTCCCTCACCCGCCCTGTGCTAAGGCTCCAGCAGAGCTATGCTAACAAGAAATGGGAACAGGAGTTTCTGACATTAGCCCCGTTATCAGGGTCGATATCCCTGACACCTGATGGTCAGTATCGTGGTTGCCCCCCTGGGGTGTCTGGTGCCCCCCGGGGTAAGAATGGGTGCTGTGCAGATGTGCGAGAGGAACAGGAAGCTTCTTCAATACTGCAAACCCCAAGTGCTCAAAAATCATGAGTCAGGGCCCCTAAAATCATGCCTGGCCTACGAAGCATGAGATTGCTTCTCAAAACACACCCGGGGGCTTATTTGGTTTCTGCTTTTTGAGCCTTTAGGGTTTGCCTTTTCAGTCTCGGGAACTAGAAACTGACTTTCATTTTTTAAATGAAAGCTGAGTGTCTCACATGATCACCTGACTCCAGGAGCTGGGGCTTGGAGAAGGACAGCAACTATTGCTGGAGCTGGCAATGCTGCTTCTTGCCTCCTTCGGGCTTACATGAGACTCTAGAAGAACACAGGCCCTGAGCTGGCTCTGTTTGAGAGCAGCAGAGCAGGGATGTAACATCAATCAGCTGTCACTAAAAACCTGGGGAGCCTTGGTGGGCAACAAGTTCTTAGTACAGGGTATAGCTCAGTGGCTGGCAGCCTTCAGTTCATGTCTTCAGATGCTCATGACTGTCCCTTGCAAGCCAGCCCCCTTGCCTACACCTCTCAGCACAGCCTGCCCCATGACTCCTGGAGTCACTAACCAGGACTCCTGAAGCCCTGCCTGGAGCAGAGGAGATGCTCAGTTACACAGTGTGGGCACTAGTTGGTGTCTTTATTTTTAGACTGTGATTTCCAAAGGCACCTAGAGGAGTTGGGTGCCTCAATCTCATTGACAGTTAATGGGAGTTGGGCCCTCCTCTGGGCTCCTTTCCGAGTCTCAGACTTAATCCTTACAGTGAAAGAGCCAGTTTTGCTGCGTGGCGTGTGTGTGACTTGAAGCAGACACAATCTAGCCTTGTACAAATGTGTCTGCTTTCCTGAGACAGGCTCCTCCCACGGGGAGGGTCCCAGTGCCCAGGCTCCAGCCTGAGCCTGGATGTCTACACTGCAGTTTGATAGCTCCGCAAGCCCAAGCCAGCTGACCCGGGCCAGCCACTGGTGTCTATTGCAGTGCGGACATACACTGAAAGAGCTCCAGCTGTTTGGCTCAGCAAAAAGATTGAAAGGTGACTCGATTCCAAGGTACCAGTACCCCCCTGGAGGGGAAATATTGGGCACTTATAAGGCTCTTGAATCTAGCAGAAAAAAAATCACAAGAAGAACCAGTGGTGAGCAGCTGAAGCCAGATTGTCACAAGCTGACTATGATGGAGTCCCCTTGTAATGACTGACCCCAGCTGCAGGGGATCAGAGCGCTGGCTGTTTAACCAGAGCTGTGAACTCGGTCTCACTCCAAACTCACAAATCTGGGCGACTGGGCAACAAACGGCAGATGACAGTCAAGGCTGATAAATGTCAAGTGATGCACACTGGAAAACATCATCCCAACGATACATATAAACTGATGGGGTCTAAATTAGCTGTTCCCACTCAAGAAGGAGATCTTGGAGGCATTGTGGATGGTTCTCTGCAAACATCCACTCAATGTGCAGCGGCAGTCGAAAAAGCAAACAGAATGCTGGGAATCATTAGGAAAGGGATAGATAATAGGACAGTAAATAACATAATGCCTCTATATAAATCCATGGTACGCCCACATCTGGAATACTGCGTGCAGTTCTGGTCGCACCATCTCAAAAAATATAAATTAGAATTGGGGGAAAGTACAGAAAAGGGCAAAAAAATGATTAGGTCTGGTATGGAACAGCTTCCATATGAGGAGAGATTAATAAGACTGGGACTTTTCAACTGAGAAAAGAGATGACTAAGGGGGATATGCTAGAGGTCTATAAAATCATGAGTGATGTGGAGAAAGTGAATAAGGAAGTGTTATTTACCCCTTCACATAACACAAGAACCAGGGTTTATCCAATGAAATTAACAGCCAGCTGGTTTACAACAAACAGAGGGAAGTATTTCTTCACACAACGCACAGTTAACCTGTGGAGCTCGTTGCCAGGGGATGTTGTGAAGGCCAAAAGTATAACTGGCTTCAAAAAAGAACTAGATAAGTTCAGGGAAGATCAGTCCATCAATGGCTATTTGCCAGGATGCTCAGGGATGCAGTCCTATGCTCTGTGTGTCCCTAAGCCTCTGACAAGGGGACAGATGCTGGGACTGGACGACAGGGGATGGATCACTTGATAATTGCCCTCTTCCGTTCATTCCCTCTGAAGCACCTGGCATTGGCCACTGTCAGAAGACAGGATACTGGGCAGATGGACCTTCGGTCTGACCCAGTCTGGCCATTCTTATGTTCTGGGGAGTGCCCTTTCTGAGTAGGGCCTGGGGGAGCGAGGCTGGATCAAGGAAGGCTCCCGAGCGAGAGCACGGAGCTAGGGTTTACAAGGAGCAGGGAGATCCCTGTGGGAAGCTGCCAGAGTCCTGGGGCAGGAGACAGTGGGGGGAAAGCCTGCGAGGAGGAAGGAGCAGTGGAGAAGCTCGGCAGGGCCCAGGAACAGGGGCCAAGAAGCAGGGAATGTCAGCGAGCCCAAGAGAAGCAGACGCAGTATTATTCGGACTTTCAGTTGGACCTTTTGTTACTGCGGAAGGGGCTGAACTTAAGAAAAAGGCCCAGAGCCAGGCCAAGGAAGTGGCCACCAGAGGTTGACAGAGACAAAATCCCCTGCAAAACAGCACACTGCTAGCAGGGAGCACTCTGGCAGGAAGAGGCCCGCATTACACAGACATATTCAAATTAGAAATAAGACCACAGGGAGGGCGATTAACCGTTCGAACAAACTCCCAAGGGAAGCAGCAGCTTGTCCATCTCTCCATGTCTTCAGATCCTCACTGGTGGCCTGGTTGCAGGGCCAGGGCCAGTTGCTGGGCTCAGGATGGGGGGAATTGGGTGAAATTCTCTGGCTTGTGCGACACAGGAGGCCAGACTAGATGATCTCCTAGCCCTAGGAACTCTGAATCTGTGACCTGCCTGGGAAAGACAGCAGCATGCATCATGAGCAATAGCACCAAAGAAGAGCGATAAGGCTTAAGTTAATGGGACCCCTGACTCACAGCCAAGGGGGGTGTGGGCCTATCTCTGGGGCAGCTTCTTTCAACACTTCTGCTGCTTTACTCTCACTGTTCATCCAGGGGAAAATTGGCCTCGTACAGACGGCCCAGACAAGCCCTATGTGCTCAGGTGGGAGTTCCTGGGGCTGGTGAATTTCACCCTGTGAACCTGACAGTAAACTGAAGAGCGATGAGCGTGGGGCTGCACTGCAGTAGGTGGGCTCGTCAGACTATGCTGGTTCCTGGTCTGGCCTGAGGCTGCGGATCAGAGCAGCAACAGGCTGCATGCTGGTTCTTAGGTTTATGAGGGACTACTTTTTTACAAAACATGGAACACTTAACAGAAACCAGTTCTTATATCCTCTGTATAAATAGTTCTCCCAGGGGGTTGGCAAAGGAGTCCGTTTCCCTGCTGCCTGCCCTCTTTGCTCCAGAATCTAAGCTTTCATTTAAAAACAAGTCTCTGGCCCTTATAGTGGAGTAGAAAAGCATCCAGTTGTGACCCTGAGTCCTCAGAGAGCCTGAAACAACAACTCTGAGAGAAGCGTCAATGGTTCTATTTACGCTGGTGGGTGTTAACTCTGAAGCCTAATGGTGACCATTTAATTGTCAGCATTATTAACTATTTCTCTGCCAAAAACCTATGTGAGGAAGAGGAGAGGAAAACCTATTATGGAGGCCTGCCCACCTGCTGTGAGCGGTGCCTCTTACGAAAGAGCTGAGCCTGGATTGTTGGTCCAGTTTGAGTTGAGGGCGGAGTTTCTGCTTTGATCCCCATCTCGCGGGAGGACAATAGAAGGCTGTGCCAGCCAGAGCTGAGCCTCCACATTCTCACCGACAGCTGCTGAATCTGTTGCGTTCAGGACACACCCCACTTGTCCTTTATCTCTGTGTAAAATGTACATCTAAAGTGGCAGGCGCATGGTCTGGGACTTATTGCAGCCACACGCACAGCCTCTCCTTGCACTGCAGGTGGGTAATGAAAGAGCTGTCCTGTCTAGAAACAGCCACAGCCTGGAGAGACAATCCAGGGGGGTTGCTAACTCCCAGTGCTTTATTTCTCACCGTTCCTTCCTCATCTAGGAACCGGCGGTAGAAGGGGAACCTCTCTCCTTATGCTCTGTATTCAAAATAGCTGTCTCTGATTTCTCTCTCCTGGGAGGTCACCCTCTTCCCTGAGGGGAAGGTTTGGTACGTCCGCAGATTCTCTGGAGACACGCGGAATAAATGCCATTGGGTCTTCGCGCTCAGAGGCGGGCTGGGGAGAAGCAGAAGAGCAGAACGTGGGTTACATGGCTGGGGATCAGCCCCCGAAAGCTCAGCCCTGCCCCAGATGTGTCCCATGGGAGAGGAAGGGTGAGCAGGGGAGACATGGAGCCTTGCACAAGTGAGTTCACCGGGGTGCGTACATGCTCACTGGTGTAAATAACGATTGCACAGTCTGGCCCTAACTGCAAAAATGCTTAGGCGGGTTGGAAAGGGAAATCCAGTTGGCTATCGCAGCTGGAGTCCCATGGATCTTCTCAAGTGCTCTTGGATCACACTTGGTGGAGGACCAGAGTGTGTGTGTGTGTGTAACAGCAGGTGGTAAATTATGTGTGTATCTGCTTGCACAAACACACCCATACAGCCCTGAGTATCCTCCCATTTAATTCTACTCAGAGATGGCATGCAGCGCTCACTCGGGTGTTGGCCCTAGCCCCCCTTCCATCTACACACAGAGCCCTCTCCATCCGGTCCTTTCAACCTGGGCTAGCTCGGGGGGTGCGTTAGAGCCCCGGGGGCTGCTTTCACTGAAGCTGGCAACCCACCCACTCAAATGCTGCCAGTCCTCCAGTGCCTCCCCCCATGCAGCGTGGGTGCCCAGAAGGACAGACAAATTCTCCCACAGGTCCCTAGGAAAGAATCACAGAGCGGCTCAGCTTCCTGCGCGCAAAGACCCATGGGATGTGCCCTGTCGGAGAGCCTGCAACGCACATGGGATGCGGGGGGCCAGTGAGGAAACAGTAACTCAGGTCAGGCTTTGCAGTGCAGCCGGTGTGAAGACACGGGACAATTCACACTCTCCAAGGGCAACATACATGTTGAAGGGGCTGAAAATCAGCCCAGCCTAGTCTTCATCTTGATTCCTTTAGGCTTGTCTACATGGCAAGTTACAGTGCTGCCAGACAGGATGTGAATCTGCAGTGCACCTGACCATCAAGGTATCCCCTTCTGGGCTCTAACCCAGGGGCACCATTTCAGATTTTTTGGGGCGGACTTTAATCGTGATTCCAAAGGCTACTTAGGCACCTGAAAACTCTTGGTTTTTTTGCAGATAATAACTTAGATACAGTGCTCCTGTCAGATAATAATTTCTAATTCCTCTATAAAGAAAGAAAATTAAATAAATATTAGACCCACTTAGCTCTAATACTTGTTGTGTCAATTCACTTAAGGGACACTGGTTAGGTTTAAAAAATTAATGTATATTCTTACTTTGTTACTAGACGGGATGTTGGAGCACAGAGAGTTATTGCATGTGACTTTTGGAGACTTTACAGTCTGGTGGGGTCTGATTTTTGGAACTAAAAGATACTTGAGGCAGGCAATACAATGAACATTATCATGGCTCTGAACTAGCTTGCACATTTAACATGTTAGGAACCTGCATGCTAATAATGGTCTTGCTTCATAGTGACAAGGTGCGGGAGGTAATATCTTTTATTGGACCAACTTTGGAGGGTGAGAGAGACAAGCTTTCGAGCCACACAGAGCTCTTCCTTGGGTCTGGGAAAGGTACTGCGAGTGTCAGCTAAATACAAGGTGGAACGAATGGTTTAACATAAGTAGTAAGCACATGTTGTAAGGGACCATTCAAGGTAGAGTATGTCATAGTAACATTCTATTTCTAAATGGCTACTAAAGGGTTAATAAATGATCAATAGACATTATAGACATGAGCAGTGCATGTTATAGATGGTACTAAGCAATCTGTTGATGCCCTGATAGAGGTCTATAAAATCATGAGTGGTGTGGAGAAAGTACACAGGGAAGTGTTATTTACTCCTTCTCGTAACACAAGAACTAGAGGTCACTAAATGACATTAATAGGGAGCAGGTTTAATACAATCAAAAGGCAGTATTTCTTCACACAACGCACAGTCAACCTGTGGAACTCCTTGCCGGAGGATGTTGTGAAAGCCAAGCCTATAACAGGGTTCAAAAAAGAACTAGATAAGTTCATGAAGGGTAGGTCCATCAATGGCTATTAGCCAGGCTGGGCAGGGATGGTGTCCCTAGCCTCTGTTTGCCAGAAGGTGGGAATGGGCGACAGGGGATGGATCATTTGATGATTCCCTGTTCTGTTCATTCCCTCTGGGACACCTAGCATTGGCCACTGTCAGAAGACAGGATACTGGGCTAGATGGACCTTTGGTCTGACCCAGTATGGCCGTCCTTATGTTCTTATGACCTGCCAGGCTTCATAACAATTAATTGGCGGGATGAACAAAGGCCTAAGGAGTGGCTTGATCACAGTCTATAAGTACCTACATTGGGAACCGAATTTTGACAGTTGAGGGCTCTGGAATCTAACAGACAAAGGTTTATCAAGATCCAGTGACTGGAAGTTGAAGCTAGACAGGTTCAGACAGGAACTAAGGGGCATTTTTAACAGTGAGGGTGATTAACAGTTCCAAGGGTCGTGGTGGATTCTCCATCACTGGCAATTATTAAATCAAAACTGGATGTTTTCCTAAAAGATCTGCTCTGGTTCAAGCAAGAATTAATACCGGGAAATCCTGGGGTCTGTGTTATTCAGGAGGCCAGACCAGATAATCACAGTGATCCCTTCTGGCTTTATAATCTATGCCCCGTGTATTAAAACATCTATTAATCATTTATCAGCACTTCATAAACTATTTATAAATGAAGCCTTAATCCAAAGCACGGCTGTAACGGCTCCGTGACTCAATGATCAGATGACTGAACCACATGTCTCTAAAACATCCTGGTTCCAGCAGATGTTTGCTTCCATCCGTGTTAAGGCCAAAAGGAACCGTTAGCTCAGGGGGGCCAACCTGGGGCTCCGGAGCCCCATGTGGCTCTTCAGATGTTAACATGCGGCTCCGTGTCTAGGCACCGACTCCGGGGCTGGAGCTACAGATGCCAACTTCCCAGTGTGCCGGGGGGTGCTCACAGCTGAACCCCTGGCTCTGCCCCAGGTCCTGCCCCCACTCCACCCCTTCCCGGCCCTCCCCTGAGCCGGCCGTGCCCTCGCTCCTCCCCCGTCCCCCCCAGAGCCTCCTGCACGCTGCAAAACAGCTGATTGCGGTGGGCGTGAGGAGGGAGGGGGAGGCGCTGATCGGCAGGGCTGCCGGTGGGCGGGAGGCGCTGGGGGTTGGGGGGGAGGAGCGGATGGCGGGCTGCTGACGTATTACTGGGGCTCTTTGGCAATGTTCACTGGTAAATTCTGGCTCCTTCTCAGGCTTAGGTTGGCCACCCCTGTGTTAGCTCATCTAGCCTGACCTTGTTCCTTTCAGCTGGACTCAGGCAGGGACATGGTTTGATAACCATCGATAAGGGGCTTGGTACGGGACACGCAGAGCTCAGCCCCTCTGCAAATGAGGCCCTCTTACTTCAGAGCCTAAACATGTATGTAGAACCCTGTGTTTGCCCTGTACTACTATATTTGCCTTTTGACACAATGCCGCAAGCCGCAATGAAGGGTGGTCTTTCAGTCTTATTCCTTGCTCTTCAGGCATTGACATCAGGGGCCAGACCCTCAACTAGAGTATAAATCAGGGCAACTTCATTGAGTTCAATGGCATGCGGCTGATCTACACCAGCTGGGGAGCTGGCCCAGGGAGCACTTCTCTGAGGAAGAAAGCATCAGCCACAGAAAGAGAACTGTCTATTTCTTTCCATGTCTGTATTTGCAGCATACAGTTCCCACCATCACAAGACACTCGACAGCAGCACAGGGAAAGGGCAAACACAGGAGCAAGCCAGCCAGGAGGGAATTCAACCACACAACCCAAAATGAGAGGGTAACCCGAAGGATTAGAACAAATTCAGCACATTCGGCTGTCAGAAAACATCCAGTTCAAAGAACGGTTTGTGATCCAGACTGAACATTTAGAAACTTAGGAATAGCAAGACTGGGGTTGAGCAATGGGTCATCTACTTCCGACTCCCTGGTCCTGCCACACTGGGGCAGAGCAATGGGCCACCCTTTGCTTGCACTTCCCAAATCAGTCCAGTGTTCCAGCAGTGGCCTCTATCAGATGCTTCAGAAGAAGACATACGTCCCTCACAAGATGCACCTGGCTGATAGTGCAATACCTTCCCATGACGGGTGTGCGTGTGTGCAATACCTTCCCATGATGGGTGTGCGTGTGTGCAATACCTTCCCATGACGGGTGTGCGTGTGTGTGTGCGCACACCAAAACCCACAAACACTATAGTAATCCATCCCTTGGGAGGGGCAGGGTCAGATGGCATTCAAGGGGCAAAATCGTTATCAAAGCCCTAAACTGCTAATCCCATTTGCAATAAGCATGTGTGTTAATTTTAATGTGTGCTACGTTTATCATTAGTCTAACCAGGCCCCAACATTACACTTCAATGTGCATAGGACAAAAATCCTACAATGCCCTTCTCATCCGCTGGAAGGGGCTTATGGGTCAGAGTGGGTGAGCAACTCAGCATGAGCTCCCCACCCAAATGCCAGCCTTGCAGTAGGGAGCAGGAGTCGGGGGGTGATTTTACCTCTAAATGTAGCATTGGTGAGACCAATATTGGAATCCTGCCTTCACTTCTGGCAGCCATGGTTTTAAAATGATGCTGGAAACCTGGCCAGGGGGGCAGAAAAGAGCCACAAAAAGGGTCCCAGGGTTGCAGAAAATGCCTCCCTGTGGGAGACTTCCAGAGCTCCTTCTGTTTAGCTTCTCAGAAAGATTCAATGGTGACAGGATTATGGGGAACGAGGAGGATCCGGGGAACTCAGGCCGGTAGCCTCACCTCAGTAGAAAATCCTGGTGCAGATCCTCAAGGAATCCATTCTGAAGCATTTAAAGGAGAGGAAAGTGATCAGGAACAGTCAGCATGGATTCATCAAGGGCAAGTCATGCCTGACTAATCTAATTGCCTTCTATGATGAGGTAACTGGCTCTGTGGATGAAGGGAAAGCAGTGGACATGTTGTTCCTTGACTTTAGCAAAGCTTTTGACACGGCCTCCCACAGTATTCTTGCCAGCAAGTTAAAGAAGTATGGGCTGGATGAATGGACAATAAAGTGGGCTAGAAAAGACAAGAAAGCTGGCTAGATTGTCGGGCTCAACGGGTAGTGATCCATGGCTCCATGTCTCTTTGGCAGCCGGTACCAAGTGGAGTGCCCCAAGGGTCGGTCCTCGGGCCAGTTTTGTTCAATATCTTCATTAATGATCTGGAGGATGGTGTGGACTGCACCTTCAGCAAGTTTGCAGATGACACTAAACTGGGAGGAGAGGTAGATACGCTGGAGGGTAGGGATAGGATACAGAGGGACCTAGACAAATTAGAGGATTGGGCCAAAAGAAATCTGATGAGGTTCAACAAGGACAAGTGCAGAGTCCTGCACTTAGGACGGAAGAATCCCATACACCGCTACAGATTAGGGACCGAATGGCTCGGCAGCAGTTCTGCAGAAAAGGACCTAGGGGTTACAGTGGACGAGAAGCTGGATCTGAGTCAACAGTATGCCCTTGTTGCCAAGAAGGCCAATGGCATTTTGGGCTATATAAGTAGGGGCATTGCCAGCAGTCCGAGGGACGTGATCGTTCCCCTCTATTCGCCATTGGTGAGGCCTCATCTGGAGTACTGTGTCCAGTTTTGGGCTCCACACTACAAGAAGGATGTGGAAAAATTGGAAAGCATCCAGCGGAGGGAAACAAAAATGATTAGGGGACTGGAACACATGACTTATGAGGAGAGGCTGAGGGAACTGGGATTGTTTAGTCTGCAGAAAAGAAGAATGAGGGGGGATTTGATAGCTGCTTTCAACTACCTGAAAGGGGGTTCCAAAGAGGATGGATCTAGACTGTTCTCAGTGGTAGCTGATGACAGAACAAGGAGCAATGGTCTCAAGTTGCAGTAGGGGAGGTTTAGGTTGGATATTAGGAAAAACTTTTTCACTAGGAGGGTGGTGAAGCACTGGAATGGGTTACCTAGGGAGGTGGTGGAATCTTCTTCCTTAGAGGTTTTTAAGGACCGGCTTGAGAAAGCCCTGGCTGGGATGATTTAGTTGGGGCTTGGTCCTGCTTTGAGCAGGGGGTTGGACTAGATGACCTCCTGAGGTCCCTTCCAACCCTGATATTCTTTGATACTATGATTACAGTGTGTAAGGACCTTCCTCTGGAGAATATACCTGGTTCTAATGGGCTCTTTATTCTGGCAAAGAAAGGCAGAAAAAGAACTAGTGGCTGGAAGCTGAAGCCAGACAAATTCCAATTAGAACCTGGATGCACATTTCTGCCAGTGAGGGAGATTAAACCCTGGAACAAACTACCAAGGGAAGTAGTGGATTTTCCATCTCTTCATGCCTTCACATCAAGACTGGCTGCCTTTCTGGAAGATGCTTTAGCCAAACATAAGTTATTGGGCTCAGTAAGGGGGTAACTGGGTGAAATTCTCTGGTCTGTGCTATACAGGAGGTCAGATTAGATGATACAATCTTCTGGCCTGAAACTCTGACTACTTTTTCTCTGTTGGGCAATGTGAAAATTAACCAGCTTCCCAGCACTAGATGGCATCTGTGCATCTTGGTTTGAACCTCTTAGCATTTTGCAGCTCACAAGAGGCAAAGGGTGAATTCCCACACTTCCACTCAGACAACAAAGGATAGGCACTTTCTGTCTATTTCAACCCACCCCAGAGACTGGCAGAAACTGGTTGCCAAATGCAGTTAGTCTTTTGCTCAGGAAACTTTAGAGACCAAAGTCTGGGAGTTGGGGATGCTGAGCATCATACAAGATCAAGCCCTACAGTCTATGAAGAACAGACTGAGATCACAATGTTTTTTTCTATAAGGCATCACCACAGAAATCAATGGCAAATTCTGAATGCTCAGCATGTGTGTGTAAGGAGCAGGAAGGGATGCATCTGTAATAATGTTGTGGCTTCACATATACAGTGATTACGTTCATTGGCGATGCGCCTCTGTAATTCCACCCTCTTGTGCGTACACATTACAGTACATTCTTTAACTACACGCTCAGGTACTTTTTCTGCAGGAGCCCTGACACATTCTGTGCACAAGGTGGACAGTGAATGAGACAGGGTGGTGCAGGGAGTACAACTGGGGTGCAGAAAGGAACAAAAGCTTGATTCACAGTTGAAGTTGCAGAGGGTTTTGAATGAGGGGTTCTGGGGAAAAATAGCATATGACTGTAATATATTAGCTTGCAGTATGTAACGCAGCCGTTAGATGTCTGATAGCTATGTAGAACTGCAGACATGTTATATTTCCTGGTAAACAGAGGACAAAGCTGGAACTCAAGCCATGTGGAAGTCTGTTTGTGCCTATAGTCTGTACATGGTCTGTTTCACATGGACTGTGCTTCTATATGTCATGACAGTCTTTAATCACATGATCACTATCTTGTAATGCATATGTACAAAGGGGCAAAGTTAAGGTTGCCCAGGCAACCTTACTTTGTCACTTCCTGACTATTGAGTGCTTGTCTTTGCAACCCTAGTATCCTTTCAAGGTAAGTTTTTACTTTTTAAAAAATGAAATTATTTATAGTTGCTTCTTCTTGGAGAAATAATCTAATCACTGTGTCTATGTTCTTGGGATTTTTACTTTTTATACTCATAAGCAGATGGCTAGACACAATGTGACAATTCAAATCTGCCATCTGTTCCTGAAACACCTGGTCCAATATTTCTCTCAGGAGAAGAAGCCTCCCAGTGCCATTATGTGAAACAAGAGGAGTTTTGACACACACCGGAACAATGAGCTTGCAGAATGTGGTGGCGTCGTGCTAATGATTTGGGGTGTGGGTAAGAACTGGACAGTCAGATCCACTAATTTATTCCATAGTTTAAACAGACAATTTGGAAACCTAGCATGTCTTCACTGCAGGTGTGGGGCAATCAGGAGATCAAGGAACTAAGGGGTTGTCTCCAAGCAGAGGAGTTTTCTTGTGATGACTTGGTCTCCCGTGATATGGACAGGGCTGGAACATGGAGTTGGGGAGCTGTCTCCCTACAGAGCTCCAGATGGGATCTCCACATTTCCAAGGTGCTAGCAGGAAGGTATGCATAGCACTTTCAGGCCATCTATGGGAAATGGTCCTGTGCCCTTCTGACACCAAAGACTGACCATGACCCCTAGCCATGAAGAGTAGGAGAAAAAAGGATCCGAGGTTGCTCTGCCCGTATCAGGGTGCGGTATGAAATCTCCCTCAGAGTGTACTGATCAGGGTTCCTGATTAGGGTGCGACAATGAATAACAACAATAACAATACTAATCCCTCCAGAGAAATGTGCAGATTAGTCAGGTGAAGCTTGTGAAGTGCTTTGAGTTCCCTGGATGAATGCACCGATGGCTATCAAAGTGAAGGCACATCACATAAGGAGGGTAGGTTTCACCCGCCCTGGCGTTAGCATCACGGCTGCAGGCCAAGCGCCTCGGTGGGCTAGGCAGGTACAGCTCAGTAGCCAAAGGGCTGCCTCAATGAATCCGTAAAGGTCATTTGTAAATGCAATGGGAGGGAAGAAATTGCCATATGAGATAGTCCCAAAGCTGCTGGTTCCTTATTAATGCCCAGGGCCCCTGGAGAGGGCCTATGACCCGTTTTGCAGTTCTTACAGAGTCCTTTTCTGCACTGCAGTACAAGCGTCAGCACTGAATGTATTATTGAACAGCGTTCGACGGACAGAACACGGTTTTCACCGGAGGGAATAATTCTTATTTCCCCAGCACATCCATCTGGCCACGAAACAAATAAAAACTCTCTCCCCTCTCTTCAGAGTGCTTCCCAATGTCAGAGCTTTGTACAAAGCTGAACCGAGTCTCAGAACATCCCAGATAGGTAGGTACATCCGCATTGTCAAGTCACTTAGTCTCCCCGTGCCTCAGTTTCCCATCTGTGCAATGGGGCTCATAGCACTGCCCCACCTCACGGGGGGTGTGGAGAAGATCAGTGAATTAAAGACAGGGAGGGGCTCAGCTTTCATGGTGTTGGGGGACATGTCATATCTAAGATGGAAGACAGACAGTATTACAACCCTGTCCCAGGCTGGCCGGCCCCAGTAAATCAAGTAGGTCTATGGCCCCTATGCGAAAGCAGGTGCTCTCATTTGGCTAATTAAAAGGGCAGGGCAACACCTGGAGTCCATAAAGGACCAGAGAGAGAGAGAGCCAGTGAGTCAAGGGCCGCCTGAATCGTCAGAGAGATGCAGAGAGAGACAGGAAATCCGGTGAGTGTGAGATGCCCACGTGAGAGTCAAGCTGGGCAGATGGAGCTGCCAGAGGCAGACGGCGGTTCCTGGGGGAAGGCTGAAGGCAGCAGAGCAGCAAGGAGAGTTTTCAGGCTGACATTCCCAAGCCAGAGGGCCAGGGCTGGAGGGCAGCAGAGGAGCGTCCCTCCTGACATCTCTAGGGCCAGAGAGCTGGACCCGGGAACAGTGGAAGGGCCTGGGGGGGACTGAGGGATGCTTCCTGCTGAACATGATCTCCCAGCAGAGCATCTGTGGAGGTTCCTGCTGGGAAGGGCTGGGGTGGCTGTCCTGGTACAAGAACAGGAAATGGCTGTGTTGGATAGGTGGGGGCAGGGGACACTGTGGGGGATGCCTGGACACTCGGAGTGAGGTGAGGGACACTGGGGATGCGCCAGGCACTCGGGGCGGGGTGAGGGACGCTGGGGCATATGTTGCATTTACTGTAAGAACTCTGCTGGGGGAATTCTGGTGTATTGAATTGGGACTTGTTATGATTTATGTGCTCGGGACTCTTGTTACAAATGAACCCCACAATATATTTATACTTGGGAAGAGGCTTTGGACAATTTCTGGGGAGTCTGCAGGAGGGAAACTGAGGCAGGCGTGCCTGTCGTGTAGCAGCCTACCACAGGAGGGCACTCCAGGTGGGGTGGCCCTATGATGCACCCCTATTTTACAGATGGGGAAACTGAGGCTCTGCGAGGTTTGTTTTAAGTGACTTGCCCAAGGACACACAGGAAGTCAGTGCTGGGTACAGAACCAAGGCCTCTTGAACCCCAAACATTTGCTTGGACTACAGCTGCTCAGAACATTTCCAGCAGGGTGATGTTCCAGGGTTACATTTCTGTCTGCCCAGAGAGCTTGACCCACAGGATAGAATAGGGGCACCAAGCGCAAAAGGCTGGTTAATGTTGAGCTGACATGAAACGTAGCATCTTGGGTCCTTTCAACAACCAGAAATGAACCAGCTGGATTTCAGGAAGGTCGAAATGTTTCAACATTTCTGAATCAAAAACGTCAGAATTTCTGTTCTGCGAAATCTTTTGACATTTCAACCTTTGGTCCTGATCTGGGTTGAAAACCAGTGCTGAACTATCCGCCTCAGCTCTCGCTGTAACCGCTAGGCGATGCCCCTCTTTATAGCATCCTAGCCCAGCATGGCAACCCGACTTTTCCCGTTGGTCGTCTTTCTTTGCTCTGTGAGGGCGGGGATGGGGCTGGCATCCGATGCTGGCTGATTGGAAGTCTGGGGGTGGTGGATGGAGCCCCAGGAACTAACAACCTGCCCACTCAGGAAGGAGGAGCCACAGGAGCCAAAAATCATGCGATCTCGTGGGACAACAAAAAAAGAAAACGAGACTGGGAGTATGAAAGAAGGGTGACCACCCGGGGGCTGAATTCCTCTATGGCAGGGGCACCCACCCCCTCTGACATGCCACCAGTCAGGGGGCACTTCTAGAGGGCAGACAAGAGATCCAGTCTCCATGGCCCGTCCAGTTTTACGTGCCTTTGCCGAAATCTCCAGCCTGGGGTGATCAATTAGGGCCGATCGCTGTGGTGGTGTTTGTGTCTTGAAGTCACTGTGGCCCTGGTGTAACCCCAGTGACATGAGGGGAGTTACACCAGGGATGAATTTGACTCATAGCTCCTAGTGCAAAATTAAACCAGGCCTAGGGGCACCTCCTATGGATGGTGATTTGAGGCTTTAAGGCAGGTCGCTTAGCCACAGGGGCAGGGAGCTGTGCCAAGGCAGGTAGGAACGCCAACATCCTGAGGCTAGGGCTGACGGTCAGAGGCGGTGCGATCTGGAAAGCTGAGCACAGCAGGGTACTGACACAGCCTTGGTTTTGCTTCATGTGAGATCCCTTTGGTGTGTTCACGATTTGCAGCTCCCAGGGGCAGGCAGTCCGACGCGGGGCTAGCTCTGCCTCGGTAGCGCTCTGTCTCCTGGGGGAAGGCAGTGAATGAAAGACATGGGGGAGATGCCAGCGAGAGCGGATTAGTCCCTTAACTCTGGAATTCTCAGTCCCCGGGGTTCCTAGCACATCATGGGGTCCAGGTGCGGCTCCACGTCCCAGGGGTGATTCTGCAGAGCTTGACGTGCACCTGGGTGTGGGCCAAGACCCCCAGTCGGATCATAAGACTGTTAACGAATTGGCCCGGATTCTTCTCCACACTGCTCTGCTAGCACACAGGGTCCCTAAAGCCAGTGTAACTAGCCACAGTCACCGCTGCATAGATGGATCCTCCTGCAGTACTGGCATCATGGCTCCTACGCCATCCACCTTGCTGTGGATATAAAGGGGCAGGGCAAAGGGATAGGGGGTGTGGCTAGGGCTTCCCCATAAACAGGGGAATCTCTAGCAGGAGCAGAGAGGTTATTCGACCTCTGTATCTGACCGCTGCTGGAATCCTGTGTCCAGTGCTGGAGCCCACAATTCAAGAAGGATGTTGAAAAATGGAGAGGGTCCAGAGAAGAGACACAAGAATGATTAAAGGATTAGAAAACATGCTTTATAGTGACACATGCAAGGAGCTCGATCTATTTAGTTTAACAAAGAGAAGGTTACAGGATGACTTGATTACAATCCATAAGTATCTACATGGGGAACAAATAATTAATAACAGGCTCTTCAATCTAGCAGAGAAAGGTCTAACGCAATCCAATGGCTAAATGCTGAAGAAAAACAAATTCAGACAAAAAATAAGGTGTATCTTTTTAACAGTGAGGGTAATTAACCCCTGCAACAATTTACAAGGTTTGTGGTGGACTCTCCGTCACTGACAATGTTTAAACCAAGACTGGCTGTTTTTCTGAAAGCTCTGCTCTACGAGTTATTGTGGGGCAGTTCTCTGGCCCGTGTTATACAGAAGGTCAGACTAGATGATCACAATGGTCCCTTCTGGCCTTGGAATCTATCGACCACTTGGGGATGTAGGCACTCAGCATAAATTAGAGCAGCCTTCTTGCTACTCTAACTCAGGCTGTGGACCAATTCAGCACAGAGTCAGCCCAGAATGAGATGCGGGAGTGCCCTGAGCCTGAGTTGTACTGTGGCTAAAGATTGGGGCCTGTATCTCTGAGTCCCAAATCCTATCCCTGCATCACATGCTCGGTAGCTCCAGAGGTAACCAGCCAAGGAGCTCCACCAGCTGGCTCTGTACTCCTTGGGCATGGATGCCCAAAGCCCAAGCAGTTTTGTGCCTGCTTGTGTGTTGCCTTCAAAATACCGGGAATGTCAAGTCTGATCTCCCCCGGTTTTGCTAGCAGACTCCTGGGGGCTCTGAGGAAATGTGCATCGAGAGAGCTAATTTCAACAAAGAAGTCCTTTCTCCCAAGTGTTCTTTAGGTAGCAGAGTCTGACTAAAATCCTGTCCCGTCTCTGGTGATCACTTTCCAGGCTCTGGTGTCATGCGATGTCCTCGTTTCATTAGTTCTCCAAAGACCCTTCCAGGGCAGACATGCCATGAATAGGGCTAAAGAGGGTTTAATGGAAAAAAATATTACACAGCTGGAAACACAAGAAATGGTTTCCTGGAATATTAAGCCGGGCAACTAAAATCATAGGGTAGGTTTTATTCATGTGAATTCTGAACCCAGTGATCTATTTCCACTGTTACAAATGCCTAAGTCCTTCCACTGCTGAGAGTCCTAATGAAGAGATCTCCAGGCAAATGAGAACTCTGTCAGCAAAGCCAAAGGGTTACAGTTCACACCTCTTCTTCAGAGGCAGAGTCTGAGCCCCCTATTACAAAATGTACAAGAAAGAGTGAGGTTGGCTAGGCAGGGTTTTAAGCAGGCACTCTTCAATGCGTCCCCTTCCCTCCATCCCAGTACATACGTGCCAGGCGCTCTCCCTCTTCATTCTCAGATCAGCATGGCAGGGATGCACAGCTAGACTGCAGCTGCCAGGCGGCACACCCTCTCAAGGGTGTGCAGACAGAAAGTGGCAGTATGCACCAGGGCTGTCCATGCAGAACTCTCCTGCTTCATAGCTAAACAAAAGAGGACAGCCAAAGACGCTGTACACTACTGGGTGTGCTGCCAAACACAGAGATGCCCATGGAACAAGGGTCTGAATGTACCGGGGATTGGTGCCTTCTCTGTGTCTCAACAGTCCAAAAACATCTTAACATTCCAGTGAGCACAAAGGAACCCAAATGGCCAGAGGCTGAGCAGCAGGTGCAGTGGGGGAACCAGCACCCAAAGAGTTAATTAAAACAGACTCAGTGGAGCCTAGGAAACCGAGAACAGAAACCCCTTCCTTCTTTGCTGCATGTCAGGTAATTCAAAGGGCTCATGTTTGCAGAGAGCCCACCTCAACCCCCCAGACAAAATCAGTGCCTAGAAATAAGCCCTGTGTGTTTTATCATACAGAAGCGATGGAAACATGCAGAGGGTTGTGCCAGGGTCCCTGGTGGGGCGGGAGAGGAAAACGCTGCAGAATAGAACAAAACCAAAACACTGGCAGCAAAATGAATGACAACAGACATTTGGAAAGGACCGGCTTGCACAGGCTTTGTGCACCCAGCGCAGAATCAAGGCGGGACAGGGGGGTGGTTATTACAGAGGCGAGGGTACAAAAGCAAATGCAAATGAGTCTTTGCAAAGCTAAAAGCTGCCTGTGTTTGGTGCAGAAAGTGCTCCCTCCCGCTTTCAGCCATTCCCTGGAGGAGCACAGTCTTGCTCAGTGCTCCCCCTCTCAAAGCGAGGGGATGCCAATTGGGCTGTCTGGAGGGACACAGAGAGAGCTAGCCCTACGGCAGGTGCATTGGTGGCATGTGTTGACAGCGGATTCATAGAATCATAGAATATCAGCGGGGGAAGGGACCTCAGGAGGTCATCTTGTCCAACCCCCTGCTCAAAGCAGGACCAATCCCCAATTTTTGCCCCAAATCCCTAAATGGGCCCCTCAAGGATTGAACTCACAACCCTGGGTTTAGCAGGCCAATGCTCAAACCACTGAGCTATCCCTCCCCACAATGGACCCTGCTTTGCTGCCATTCAGTGATGCTCAGGCTCAGAAGGGACCATTGTGATCATCTTGTCTGACCTCCTGTATATCCCAGGCCAGAGAACTTCCCTGAAATCATTCTTGTTTGAACTAGAGCCTTGACAGCCAGCGATACTCAGAAAGCCTGTGGCTTTGACTAGCACTCTTCAAGCCTTTTGCATCTTTATCTGAGGAGCTCACAAGCACCAGCCAATCTAGCCTCCCAACAGGTATGTACGTTACCCCCATTTCACAGATAGGGAAACTGAGGGACAGAGTAGGTGGTATTACCCAAGATCACACAGTGAGTCAGTGGCAGAGCCAGGTTTAGCACCTGGTTTCCTGACTTCTAGTCTCATGCTAAAGCCACAAGACCAGCCTTCTACAGGTCCCTCACTGTGGTCTATAAGCTACAGAGCCTAATCCTGGCCAGACATGCAGAGTAAAGAGCTAACAGGTGTACAGCTCCAAGCACAACAAGTGCATTTGATTATTTTCAGCTTGAAGCAGGGAAGCCTGAGTCCCAAACAACCCACGGTCCCTGCCTCTTTGTACCTGCAGGCCAAAGCTGAGCAATTGCAGGTTTTTTAGTACTGATGAATTCACTAACGCTTGCGCCCATCTACTTCACCATCAGCTACACACCAGGCCTCCCGTGACCTCCGTGAGATGGGCCAGCAGCAGCAGTAGAGGGAGGGAACAGGCAGGGGGCATGACTCGTACAAAGGAGGGGGTGTCAGAGGCAGGGTTAGGAATCAGAAGCCCCAGATTCCCAGTCCAGTGTTCAGCCCCATTCTGCACCACTCACCCCATTCTGGTTCTCGGCCTCCATCAATGAAGAGACAAACACATGGAAAACCTGCTGTTCTGAGGGTGCAGGCCCCAATCCTGCACTCCGATCGGGCTCTTGCGCCTCCATAGAGCCAGTGGGTCCAAGGGGCTGCCCGTGGGGAGCTGATTACAGGAGCAGGGCCTGATACGAGACCAGAGGCTCACTTATGTGCACGGGCCATGCAGCCCTTGGGACAGACCATTGAGGCGGCAGAGAACAGTGCTTTGCAGTGAGAGCTTTTCCTGGCTTAGGAACAAGCGATGCGGCCAAGCCTCACATCAGCGCCTGCCGTTCCTGATATCCCAGGCTCGCCTTGCACCCAAGCACAGTGCTCGTTTCCACGTTCGTGTACCCCCCTACCCCGCATACACAGACACACAAAGACGCTGATAATTAACAGCCACCTATTGCCTGGCACCAATCCAAAGCTGCATCAGTCCCAGGCAGCCTCCTTCCCTTCAGCTTTCAGGACCTGCTAACCAGCAGCTTTACAGCAGTGACAGACAAAGACTCCACGAGAACAAACTCCACGGAACCTTCCTCGCCTAGAGGGGCAGAGACAGCCGGGGACCCAGTGGGTGGATTTCACCTGGCCAGGGAGCAAGCACCACTTGGAGCTCTCACACTAGGGGTACGTCTACACAGCAACAAAAACCCCGTGCCTGGCCCGTGCTGCAGGGCTGGTCCGTTGCTGTGTAGACGTCCAGGCTCGGGTTGGAGCTGTGAGGGTCCCAGAGCTTGGGCTCCAGCCTGAGCTCTGATGTCTACACAGCAGGGAAACAGCCCCGCAGCAGCCCCAGGCGGCTGGCACAGGCCAGCCGTGGGTTTTTCTTTGCTGTGCAGATGTACCCCAGCAGGTCCCAGCTCTCCAGTGCACACCGGGAGGGGTGGCAGGGGACCGGTTATAAAACCATGCCCCACAGATGGGAAGTGGGGTTTTGGCAGGTTGAGGCAGAGGAACACTCTGATCCATTAACTATTACTCCTGTGAGTGCTACTCAAGCTCACGAGACAATCCACGTGTGTAAGGTTTACTCCTAGGAGTATGGGCAGCAGGACTGAATCCTGTGGCTCCTACCCTATGTGGAGGAACCTATAGAAGATTCTGAAGGCCCCCACCCCCCTCCCCAAACTAAGCTCCATACCCACTGGTTAACCCTGGGTGTTTAACCCTTTAGGGACTTGCCAGTTGGTTGGTTTAGGGAGGTGAGATGTGGTGCCCGGGCGTGGAGGGTTTTATCTGTAGGGAGGTGGGACTGGGCCTGGACTCTTGGAAGGAAACAATTTAAATGCCACCTGCCTCCCCCGGTTTGAAACCAGCGATGCTACCAAATGGGCAGGGTTAATACTACCGCATGCTATGGACGCTGACCACCCTGGATAGCTCGGGCAGGGGGATGGGGCATTGGCCATGGCTTCATTGGCTCTTTTAATTCAACTTTCTGGGGTCCCGGCCTGGAAGCTGTTGTACCTCAAATGTGGGGTGGCCAGACATGCCGACGTGCTGTTCCAGTCAGTGTAACCCTGGCTTCATTTGTAAGTGAAGCAGTTTGGGCAGGTCACTTGCTGGTGTAATTTTGAATGTGAAGACTGGGCCAGTCTACTCTCATGCTTCAGGGCACTGCTGATTGCTGGGAGCATGGAACAAGAAGGAATAATCCCACCCTACCATTGCCCCCTCCCCACCCCCATTTACAGCATTGCACAACTGGCCAGGTGCGTGATGAGGTTATTTTGCCTTCCTTCCAAGTGTGACTATTAGTTTAGAGCTCCCATCGGGTTGCTAGGCTCCTCCTGGCACAGGAATAGAACAGCACTTCCCTGAACAGCCTAGATAACCGGCTTGGCAGCTGAATGAGGATGTAACACACCAGGAAAGGGCCAGGTTACACAGTTACTCAGGTCAGGCAGACAACCCTTTGGATGACTTATGTTTATTGTTAGTGGAGGACAAACGTGCCTCTTTAAACAGGCAGGGCTGCAGAAGTGTGTGAGTTATTTTGAAATAACACACTGCAATGCTTAGTTCTCATTTGGTGTCTTTCAGCCTTAGAGCACAGCGCCCTTTGCCAAGAAGAGTCATCACCCCCATTTTACAGACGGAGAAACTGAGGCACAGAGAAGGGAGGCAATTACAGCTCACTTGAATGAGGCAAGGGTGGTTCCTAATTGCTGGGCCAGCATGGAAGGAAGCACAGAGACAGCTGGGGCAGGAGGATACAGACCGGGCACCAAGGCTGGCACACAGGTGATCGCCAGACTTGGGGTGGGGGGAGAGATGGGGAACACAAAAGGAGAGCAGATCAGAGATGGAAGTAGGAGACGAATGGCCCTGAGAGGAAGGACAAGAGATGAGACTTGGAAGCGACTCAAAGGGAGGGTCAGGGGCATGCTCGGAGCTCTGGGGGAGCAGGACCATTCAGGCAGCGTTTTGGAGGCAAGCACGGTTGGTTTCAAAAGGACCCAAGCAGAAGAGACTGCAGCCGTTGTGGTGGCAGAGGATTGGCGTGTGGACAAGTGCTTTATCCATCCAGGCATGTGCAGGACAAGAGAAGATCTGCGCTCTGAGGAGGAGAAGGAAATGGGAGGACGCAGAAGTTACAAGACTGGGTGAAGGGAGGGGAGCAGGTTTGGGAGGAAAGATCCATTTGACCCTGTTGAGCTGTCCAGGATGAGGCTTACTGAGACCAGGAGTGACGGGAGAGTGAAGTGCAGGAGGTGGGTCTGGGGGGCACATGTATCTGAGACTTCGCAGGATGGAGGGGATGGCTGAACCCCGAGAGCGGATGGGGTCACCCAAGGACAGGGGGTAGTGAGAAAAGAGAGGGATCATGGGAGTTCTTTGAGATGTAATAGTGACACGCTCAGAACTGACGGCGACTCCCTCCTAGACAGAGCACCTGGCTGGTGGGCAAACACTTTGCAGGGGCCAAAAAACAGGAGCTAGCAGAAGAGTCGATGAAAATCCCCTGCTGAGGGACGGCCCTTCTGGAGACACACCAACTGATGGAGTCATGCCTGTCCCGTCACGGTCTCTATCCCCGTTGCTGTGGGGCGTGCCGGAACCCAGAGCAAGCCTCACCAACGCAGCGAGCGCCCAGTCTAGCCAGTGCCGGCGATGTCAGTTACTGTATCTGCTGGAGACTTCAGCGGGCCAACACTGTTAATGTTCATACACTGCAGCCGGCACGTTCGCAGGTTTGCAGTCAAGGGCTGCAGGGGCCTGCTGCCATTTCAGATTCAGAGCCACTGCGAAGGGCACTGGCTGCTACGCTTTAGTGCCCTTCTCCTTCCCAAGAGCTTTACAAACAAAAGCAACGACCCTTGCTGTATTAGCGTTGGTAGCACTTGGATATCAAGACATAACAACAGTGACACCAACACTGCCTGAGTAGGGTCACTTCACCCACCAGTGAAATGCACCCACCTCTGGGGCAGAGCAAGGCAGCTGTTTGACAAGAAATCAGAACAGGAAGTGCAAAATACTATCTCCAATAGGTCCAGGGCAGAGAGCGGCTGGGAAGAGGCAGGATGGGGTAGGGGCTTGGGGGAAGGGAGTAGGGCCTGGGGTGGAGTGGGGGATTGAGCACCCCCCAGGCCCAGAACCTGAAACTGACCAGGAACAAAGGTGAAACTGACCTGCCAGGTGCAATACAGAATCACAGCAGTGAGGAAAGCACATTCCATTTTGAAATGGATTTGTGCTTTCACAATCCCGGGAGCTTCTAGTCAGGGTGTTTGCTTTTTAAATCTCCGTGGACGAGATTCTCAAAGAAATGGTGGCGTGGTGACCCTGAGTCCAGTGCCTCAGCTCCCTGCACAATGCATGGGGACAGTGAGCTGCCCCAGAAGGGGATTGGCACTGAGGTGGCTCCTCCCCTAACCTAGCCAATGGGCAGTGCCAAGACGAGGGGGGGCTGCTAAGCCCCACCCCTCTGGTGGGAGATGCCTCCCTCTGCTTGGGATTCTCAGCTGAAACCCCTCTCTTGGAGTTAGGAACCTACACCGGCTTGACAAGAGACGGGGGTGGGGGGAGGAGCACCACCCTCACGACTTTTAGCTCAGTAGTCAGAGCACTCGCCTGGATGTGGGTGACCCCTGGTTCAAATCCCACCTCCCCCTGAGGGGGAGAAGGGATTTCAACAGGGATTTGCCACTTCTCAGGGGAGTACTCTCACTGTGGGGCTAATGGGAAAATCTGGGGTGGGGCTCCCACAGGCGAAGTCTACGCCTGAAACTTAGGTTGACCAAGTGACGTTGTCCAGGGATGTGAAAAATTCACACCCGAGAGACGCAATTAAGCCAAACTAAGCCCTGGTGTAGACAGCGCGAGGTCGACAGAAGAATTCTTCTGCTGACCGAGCTCGTGCAGGTGGATTCACTGCAGCGATGGAAAAACCCCTTCTGTTGCTGTAGCAACCATGCTGCCGCTATGCCACTGTAGTGTAGACGTAGCCTCACCCTCTCCTGGTGAAGCTGTTCTACTGTGGATAAATAATGAAAGACCCAGAGAGAGAGAGAGCCACACCACCAGCATGCATTAGAATGGCTCTGTAGCCTAGTGGTTAGAGCACTCACCTAGGAGTGGGGAGACCCAGGATCCAGCCCCCTGCTCTAATGACTTTTAATCATTCCCCTTCAGCTTCAATAGGAGAGACTGAGAAAGCCCCACATCAGAACACTCCAGAGCCCTGGGGGTAGGGCATTCACCAGAGAGGTGGCAGATCCTTCTTCAGATCCCCTCTCCTCCTCAGCTGGAGTACACTGACCACTGGGCTAAATGTTAAGAGGAAGGTCTGCCTCCCTCTCCCCCCAGCCATATTAGACAAGCTTGCCTACAGGGCCTCCATCTGGTGGGCCAGCTCGGAGCACGCTTACTGGATTGGGCCCTGCAGGCGGGTTAGGCGGAGGAAGGCCTGTCTTTTGGCCCCCTCTCCCAGGGACGGCTCTGGCCCTGGGGCCTGGAATCGCTGTCGGCAGTCCTGCGTGTGCTGACTGAGCTTTCACTGCACACACTTGGGTGCTCAGTCGATTGAGGTGCCTGCAGGGTTCAACAGCTGCTGAGCAGGGGTTCTGTGAATCCCAACAGTGGGGCCTGATTCTGGGATCTGTCCCTTGGTGAAGCTTGCCCTGTGATTTTTAATCTGGGCGTGTCCTTTTCACATTAAAAAAACAAACAAAACAAACCTTCCCGTCCCACCCCCCCATTAGCCCTCTTTGTTGAATCCAGCCTGTCTTGTGCCCTTTCTATGGGGGGAGGGGCTGTTTTATTTTGGATGGGGGTGGGGAGCTAGAGGGAAACCCCATAGGTACTTGGGGCTGGACTGACCCAGTCCACACACAGGATTTGTTTCAGGAACCAAAGCATTATTTAAATTATCCCGCAGGAGTTAGGAGTGGGGAAAGGGCCGCTACCAAGCACACCTTCTGGGGGCTGCTTTTGCTACTCACAGATCAAGAGGGTGGGGGTACTTGTCCTTCTCCTTGACCGGCAGCACAAAGTAGGGAACCACATACTCTGTCCCGGTCTTGTCGCGGTAATGCTCGCGGTGCCTCTGGGAAAGCTGCGGGACAAACAAACTACTCAGAACCCAGGCTTCCGGCACAGGGCAGAGCTGCATTAGCTGGCAAGGCAACCGAAGAGTTAAAATACCAAATAGGAAATGCAATGGGAAAAGATAACAGGCCTTGTGCGGCATCCCTCTTTCCCTGCTGCGAAGGGACACCGCCTAGCAGGGCCCAGGGCCCAAAGCCTTATTCACTAGCTGGGATAGCTTCTTTAGGGCAGGGTCCTCTCTTCCTAGAGATGTGCAAAGCGCAACCTGCTCTCCGCTGCTATAGAACTAATAACAACCATGTTTCTAAAACTCCCCTCCCTCAGGTGCTTTCCGGGCAGCACATACGATCGTGATCAATAGCATCTGGGCTTGGCTTGGGAATTCATCGATGCAAGCTGTAATTATTCCTGAGGCACCGTGATGGAGGCGTGGCTCTGGGCCTTCACTATGGCTGAGAAGTGGAGAGACAACACTGTGTTTTGGGCGCAAATCATACAACGTGCAGCTTGGCTGAGTCTGATTAGAGAGATGCTGCTCTCTTTAGCTGGGGGGAACATCCCCCATGTGCAATCAGACACATGCCCAGGCCCATGCATGGTCCCACAGCCACACCCACACACCGGTCCTCCTCTCATGCTATTTATTACTGGGATAACATGCTTTCTTCACCCAGGGACTCTGGGCTCCACCTCTCTGCTCCACTTCCCCCTCCTGTCCCAGATCAAAGATTCAGGGAGAGGGACACAGTTTCGCTGTGCTGAGCAGTGGGGCTATACTCCGGCTGTGTCCTATGCTGTGAGCTACGCCAGCTGGGTGACCCTCGCATTCCTTCCCCCTTTAGCTGCCACGTCCTCTCTCAGACAACTCAGCAAAGCTCGATGACTCCTCAAACAGCTCCCAAGGCAATCCTGCCCGCAACCGCACACGCAGAGATGTCTGCGCTGTAACCATGGGAGGGGAGCCCTGCTCTTCGGCAACCACCACTGCTCTCCATGCTGACTCCTCCCTCCGCATGCCAGTCACGCGCATGCAAACCGGTGGAGACGGGACAACTGGAGCCTCCCCTACAATAATGCCAACTGGGTTTTCTGGTGACTGTCTGCCTAGGTTCTTATGTTCAAGAAGCTGCCTTCAGAACCAGTATTAGGGCAGTGAAAAAGACCATCTCAGTGTGGCGGGTAGGTGTCAAAGGCCGAGGGCGCTGGTTTTTGGCTGTGACTGATTATATATTTGTGTTGATTGCATTTTGGCTCAGTCCAGGGCATTTCCAAGGCACCCCTCACTGGGGCACGTGGGTGCTGGCCTGACTGCTTTGCGCTGGCTACTGTGTAGTGCTCAGGAGCTGTGTCGGATCAAGCCCGCCGTGCTGTTGTGTGCAGGCCATGCCGCCGCAAGAAACACCTTCTCACCTTGTAAAACTCCTTCAGCTCTTCGGAGCGGTTGAAATCCAAGTTGAAGCGGGAATAGGAAGGGACGTGCAGCCACCTGTCCCAGCCCCGCGCCCTGCACCCCAGCACTAAGCCAGGGTCAGGCGAGAAGAGGGTGGGGAACTGGCCGCCTTTGCTGTATGGGCAGTGGCTGGTCTCCATGGCAGCATTGCGGAAATCCTGGAAGTATTTCAGAGTGGTGTTCCCGTAGGTGTCGCCGAAGGAAAACACCGTGTTGGGGACATGCCCGTGGTACCTGCAGAGGAAAGACAGAGCCAGTGAGGGACCGGGAAAGGCCAGGGGCACCTAGGGGCCCTTGTCTCTCCTTCTAAACACTTCTAAATGCACTGCTTGCAAAAGTGAGGGGCTGATGGCTCTGGTTTAAATACATCAGAGAGGGACCATGCAGCTCTCCCCCACATACATCCTGTGGCCCGCATGTCAATGTCCCACCTTGCTCCAAGCTGACTGAGCCACATTGGGAGGGAGGAGGCAGGGGCTCCTCCCAGGTCCTGGGGGCCATCAGTTTACACCCAAAAGCCTTTTCTTACCCTGATCTTCACATGCATAGCTGAAGATATTATCAGCCATTAAACTGGCCAGCTGCTGGAACTGCCTATTGGTGAGATGCATGGGATTGGAAGCCAGGAGCTCTGTAGCACTGGTCTCAGCTGGGCCTCACACTTGCTGCCTAAGCCTTGCCCCACCCCCTTGGGTGGGTCCAACTGGAGACTCCTAAGGCCTGCTTTCCAGAAGTGTTGACGTCAACGGCCAGTACTGGTGCTCAGCATCTCTGAAACTCAGGCCCCGGTTGGATGCCTGGAATTAATGGGCACTTGCAATGTTGAACTTTAACCTCCAGTGTCTCAACTTCCGCATCTGCAAAATGGGGCTATGACCAGCTAGTGCTGAGGAGGGGGTTGGGAGGGTTACAGAGTCTTTGCACAGTCCTCTGAAGAGATGAAGCATTGATGAAAGGCTCTTGTCAATTTAAATATCAGCTTGGCCAGATTATAAACCCCAGGATTGTTGTACATTCATGATGGCAACAGAATCATGGGCTGTCCCATAGCTAAACACCTCACAGATGCTTCCGTACTGGGCTCTGCAAATATGCAGCTTATAAAATAGACTTTGGCAAGCTGTGATGTGGGCTATGAAAGGCATCTAGCAATAGTGAGACGAGAACAGACCAGAGGGTGACTGCAGAGACATCTTTATCACGGCTTCGGTCTTTTCATTAGCACATTTCACGTGTGATGTTCCATAGGAGGATAAATTGCTATCAAATTGATACTGGCCCTCCCGACTCCAGACATGTGCAGTCCTTCTTCCTCATTAACTGCTCTTCCTTCACATCGACAAGAGCTACCCCCCTACAACGAGCAAAGGGATCAAACGGACTCCCCGTCAACAACGCCAGGTTCACAATGCACGGGGCTGCGTTCACCCTTTCTGAGAACCGTTGCAGGTCAGACGCTTTCAGTGACGTGGGGGAGGAGGGACTCTGAATTTCCTATGGGGCAAAGCTTTAATTTTATTAACAGTTTTCACACCTCCCAGGTACTGTTCGCGCGAGGATCCCAAAGCACTTGATTAAGCCTCACAACAAATAGGGAAGTGAAACCAAGGCACAGAGCGTGACTTGGCCAAGACCACTCAGCAGGTGAATGGCAGAGCAAGGAATGGAGGTACAATCCACGGGGAGGGGCTCTCTCAGTGGAAATCTCCATGAGGAATGCCTTGCAGAGTTTTCCCAACAGCATGTCATTGGAGAGGGGCTGGGTTTGACCCCCACCCTGTGAAAGGATATGGACCCCTCACTTGAAACTGGGTGGCAGTCCCAGGATCCATGTGGCTCCCAGAGATCCAGAAGAGGCCGAGGCCATCCCACTATCCTTGCTCCAGCCCCTGGTGGCCTCATTCCCCAGATTCATCACAGCGCCCCCCAGGCACCACCCGAGTGGGGCTAGATGAACAAGGTAAAATAGGGTGTATGCAGGGTCCATGCACATAACACACCTACCCCACACCATGTAGGGAAAAGGGATGTAGTAATTAGCCCATCGCCCAATGGGACATGGTTCTTCATGCCAGGTGGAACAAGGGGGTGTGAACATCCGGCTGACGAACACCAGCTAAGGGAGGCAATTAAGCAACAGCTGCACAATAATACACCGAATCCACTCCTGGTTGGTGGATCTGTCCCTCCACCGTCAAAGCCCAGTGAGCGATGTTCTGCCTAGGCCGCTGCCTCTGGCAAGGGGAGACGAAGTGGGACCAGGCCCTTAGGGTTGAGACTAAAGGGAGCGGGGCGCCCAGGCTGTCCCAGCCCTGGAAAGCACTGGCTGTTTCCATAGAACAAGGCTTGCTGGTTCACCCTGAAACTGCTTCCCACCCACTGGGACTCCAAGGAGCAGCTGTCTAGGTCGTCAGAACTCCTCACCAAGTGACTCCCATCAAGGCACCTACCTCGACCCGCGCAAGCTGGAGCCGGCCCTGCTACGACATGCAGTTGTCAGACACTGGAGGGGGTGACATACCCCAGCTTAGGCATTAGCGTGAGCTGCAGCAGCCAAAGGGACGCCAGTTGCCCACATCCCCAAGTGCCCATCCTCTGACATCAGCTGCAACTGTGAGAAGATTTTTCTCCTTTGGATTTTTTCCCTCCCCTCCACTAAAATAAAGAATTCTCCAAGCTGAGCTTTACCCGGGCTGGGCTATTGATGGAAAGCTAACTGCTTGGCCACTGCCCCTAAGCCCCCAGGTTCAAAAGAGATCCTAGCCTCACTCCCACTTCACTTGAATAAAAGAACAACTTAGTCACTTTGGTGGCACATGAACTGAGTTTTACAAAAGGTTTAGAGAAGGGGAGGAAAAACCATCGTAGACGAGAGTATCAAAGAACCGCCCCGGCAGTTAGAGGCATGATATGTGCTGCAGAGCACCCCCATTTCCTGTAAGTTAGAAGCCCCCGGATAACTGGGGGCCAGTTTAAGTGCCTGGCTGCCCTAGCTGAGTTACAGAACCCAGGTGACTTCTCTCAAAGGGACACTCTGATGTACTGCGATTGCTGCTAATGACCCAACAGCAGAGATGGTAGCAATCGTTCCTCTGTGACAGCCAGGGAGAGCTGCTTTTGATGGTAACCTGCAAACACACGCGCAGTTGACCTGATAGCATGCTGCCTAGGTACTGGGGTGACGGGCATGCTCTGAACAGCAGATACACAGATCTGACGCAGTCCACACAGACACGCATCTGCTGCTGTCTCTCAGACCTCTTTTCCCAGATGCCACGATCACAAACGCAACGCACCGAGCTCACACACCTCGTCATCTCCCCCCAGCAAGCCATCCCCATCCTCCTTCTCCATCACACACAGTCAGCCAGTGATTCTGCCGCTCTCTACGCTCGCACTTCAGGGTGCAATTACACTGAGATCAGTGGGTGACCGCAGCACAGGCTGGCGTCTCCCCGCTCACTTGAATCTCGCGAGCACGGCTAAAAACAGCCACCTAGATGCGGTGGCAGGGGCTTTAGGGTGGGCAGTCCAAGCACCCTGGGGACCCTGGCGAGTTCTTGCCTCGCTAGCCTAAGCTGAAGCCCATTCTGTCAGGAATCAGCGCCTGCAGCGGAGCCAATCTCCAGGTTACCTAACGAGTTCAGCCGGCCTGTACCAGGCTGCCTGGTTGGCTGGACGCATCAGCAGCCTGGCTTTTCAGCCCAGCAGCAGCAGCAGCAGCAGCAGCAGGTGAGTGGCTGCTCAAAGCACTCACTCTGGGCTGTAATGGCACCTGTTTGGCCCCAGCCCTGCTCCTGCCTTGTCTCACTCCAGGTAACCCGGCCCTGACCCTTGGCTCTGACTCCTGACTTCAGCTCTCACCCTTAGCTCTGGTTCTGACTCTTAGCGCTGATGCCTGCTCTAACCACTAGGCCTGATGCCTGCTCTAACCACTGGGCACAACCACTCACAGCCTGGTATTGTCACTGGTATGTTTAGCTGTGCTAGCTAACACAGGTGTGCAGGCCCGTGCTGAAATCATGCCTCTGACTGCAGTGTAGGCATAACCTTTGTGTCGTCCCTCACATCCTAGTTGGCTGCTCAGTCCTGCTGCTTCTTCCTTTGTAACGTCTCCAAAATCCTTCCCTTCCTTCGAGCAGAACCCTGGCCCATGCTTTGACAGTTCCCGACACCCACTTCCGTTCCTGCCACTGCGACACCCAATGTCCTCTCCTGCTGCTCCCACGGCACCACGCCCTTTCCAAAGTCCTCACAGTTGGCTCTGCAATTGCCAACAACCTGACTTCACTTCTTGGGCTCAACCCTGCTCCTGTCGCATCTCTTGGCTGCCTGGCAGTAAGCAGTACGGCAGCAGTTTCATATCCTCCGCTGTGTGATCGTACCTACGCTGCTCTGGCAGAGGGACGGAACCGATGATCACCTAGCTCGACATGCACATCACGCTTCATCACCATGGTAAATATGTAATGCCAGATCCTCAGCTGGTGTAAACTGACATAGCTCCATTGACTTCAGGATCTGGCTCATAAAAACGATTAGGTGGAATTCCTGGTAACTCTGGCAACATTTGTAGCTGAAAATTTTACTAATAATAAAAGCTTAAAGAGTAGCTATGAAGCTGTAATGTATCCCCTCTTCTACCCCCTCCCCCACCAAAAAAAGCCATTTATGCCTTCAGTAAGTCTGCACAGAATTTATACAAGTTGACATTATTCTCACTCTGGCTCACTGTAATGATTGCATGGAACCAGCTTTACCACAACGCTAATACCCTTGGGCTTTCTGATTTCAGAGGGGGAAATGTACATTATAGCAAAAGCAAAGAGGGCAAACTTGTGATGGATTCACAGACAGTGTGTTTGATCCCTGGTTTAGATTCTGCAAGAGGCTGGATTGAACAGAGCACTTGCTTTTCTTTTTGACTGTGTTAATTCACTGGGGAAGCGGAGTGAATTTGGCTGCAAGATAAAGATTTTCTGTATATTGCCTCTAAAGAGCATTTCCGCTGGTGAAAAATAACCCAGTTGTGAGGTTGTAACAATAGGATCTTGCCAAATAAGATGCTGCTTAGAAATCTAAAGACATATGCTTTATAAACAGCTGAAACATCTCAGAGGTGAAGAGAGAAATCTATCCAGAAACTACGGTTATGGTGAACAACAACAACAAAACATAAATGCAAAGGAACCCAAAGGGTCTAGAGATGAAACCAACTAAATTCAATGGGAGGTGGGTTCCTAAATCCCATTGGTTCCTGTGAAAATCTCAGCCTGACAGTCTCTGTTGTGAGGGACTGATGGGGAGAGAATCAAGTGTATAATTCACAGTACGTGGGATCCAGATGCAGAGTGAGAACAAGATCGATTCTGCTTTAAGATAAACATTTATGACTCAACATATCTAGATTGCCCTGGGATATTTTTTTCCCCGTGTCTCAGTGGTGGAATCCTGAGAGATGCTAGCCTGAGACACGTCTCTTGAAGACAGTCCTCAATGTTGCCAAGTTCTCCTCGCTCTCAGCCAATCCTCATTACACAGACGTACCATAACTGGCAGTTATTGTATGCCTCATATAAAATCATTGTGTGCTGCTTATTTGATGGATAGAATGCTCCAAATTACCTCTCTGGGATCTGGAGAGATGAAGCAAAGAAACAGTACCTGTTCCAGCTAGCTCTGTTCTGTCAGTGCTGGGGGGAGGGAGAAAACCCAAAACCTACAACTGTTTTTTTTTTTAATTTCTTTCTTTTCCTATCAATCCAAATTTCTTATGCACAAAACGGCCTGGATTGGCATGGAAAATCCCGAGCACCTGCTGGGTTTTCAGACAGTAAGTGCGTTCAGTGCTGGGAGCTTTCTCGTGCTCATATTTTGAATGAGAAGCAACATCAAGGTCTTGCTCATTCATGGTCATTAAAGGCCCCAGGACACTTTTCATGAGAGCAGGAGTATTAATCTCAGGGTCCTTGGTAAAAAAGCTGTTTCCAAGAACGGGCCAGATTCTGATCATCTGATTCAAGTTGAGTATGGGACTAATCAGCACGAGCAAAGTATGAGAGCCTGGTCCATCGCTTCCTCTGTACTATGGACACTGTATTCCACTGCCTTTTACAGCGTGGAGAACGGTAAATAACAGTGATGCAGCCAGATTTGGGTGCAACAGATGGGGCTTCCGTGGGGCTTCTTCCTGCCTCCTACCCCAAAATGTGGCTAGAGCGACTGTGATGGCATATACAAACCCCACATTGGCTAAGAAAGAGTTAATGAGCTGCCCTGTCCCACTACACCTGTGGCAGGTGCTGGGCTGGAAGGGAGAGAGCACAGCTCAGCTGAGTGGGAAGGAGGGCCGATCTGGAGCTCGCACTTCCTAGGAGAGAGGCCAGGTTGGGATCAGGAGCTGCACACAAGACTGCTGCCTGCCAGAGCCTCTATGAGTGTAGGCAGGCCTGAGCTGGGGCTACTGTTCATTTAACACCAGTGACTTCCTGAGGCTGACGGTCGCACATCCCTCTCTCTATGCCTGAGCTGCCCCATCTGTCAAGGGGTGCTCATGACACTTGCTCACATTTGCAAAGCACTTTGAAACCAATGATTGATTGACTTCTGTTATGGTAATGCCTCGAGGCCAAACTGAAATTAATCCATGGATGAAATGTGTTCTATAAATGCAAAATGTTATTAATTGTTAACTATCTCTCTAACCTACATGTGCAACGTGGTTAAACTATGGTTGCCAAGTCAACCACACCTGCAGTTATTACCCGACTTTGATATGATTCAAATCTCCACCTTAATATTTCTGCATCTTGACTTTCCTTGGGATTGTTTAAGAACTATTTTTGTGAAACCCACTAGCAAGG
This sequence comes from Lepidochelys kempii, assembly GCF_965140285.1. NCBI lineage: Eukaryota > Metazoa > Chordata > Testudines > Cheloniidae > Lepidochelys > Lepidochelys kempii. The sequence continues at coordinate 4,024,858 of NC_136382.1, read as the reverse complement.
TGTGTACCTCATTTCCTACTCCCATGCTGACTGGGTCACTTAGAGGATAACAGCCTACTATGGTTAGCTCAAGTCATAGAGATCTGGGTTGTGGAGCTAAAGAGCCAAACACTGCTGACGACTCAAGTGGGAATCAGTGGGATTCCATGTGACTGAACTGCTGTTTGTTTGTTTGTTTAAAATTAGGAACCTACATCTTTAACTATGTTAATATAACGTTAAGGTTGCAAAGTCAAGCACCTAGAAGTTAGGTTGCCTATGCAACCCTTGTGCATGTGCAGTATGATACAATCTTTAATTGCATGATCATATAATATTCCTTCCACAGGACTCCTACTTGAGTGCATTGGATGGACCTGCTCTGAGAATAATCAGGGTTGTGCAGTGAAGAAGGCTGTTGTCTGTAGAACCCCTGCCTCATTTATTGTTGCAGAAGTTGAAAAATGTCTAGTGACTGAGGCCAGGTATTGCAGGAAGAGAAAATCTGGCCTCATGGTTAAGGAAGTTGAATGCCGACCTGGAGTCTATCCTTGCCTGTTCATACGTGATGGTGGGCAAGTCACTTAACCCACACTTTTCACAGTTGGGCATTACTTGTGTGTTTCTGCTTGTCTGGGTGGGTGTGCAACTTGAGTCACTTGGGATCTGATCTGCAGAAGTGCTGAGCACTCACAGCTGCAGCCTGTGTTGATTTGGAGCCACGCTTTGAACGTAAAAATACCCTACGTACTAAGATTGTTTAGTGTAAGTAATTAGTACATAATCCGTCCCACCTGTGCATGCAGCTGTGATGCTCAGAGAAGAGCTCTTTGTGGCTCAAAAGTTTCTCTCTCTCCCCAACAGAAGCTGGTCCAATAAAAGCTACTACCTCACCCACCTTGTTGCTCTGACATCCTGGGGCCGACACAGCTATAACTACACTGCATACATGAGGGAATCAGTACTTTTGTAGTCAGTGAAGACTTTGGATGATGCATGTTAAATAAGCCCTGGCACCATGCATTGAATGTATAGCATAAAAGGAAATGCGGAAGAGCTACCCAGTCACTGAATAAGGCAGGGTCCTGTGGGAAGACAGAGTATGCCATCATGTAATTAAACGCATGCAATGCATATGCACGGGAGAATGAATACACATTGCACGGGCAGCCTTTATTCTGGCATTTCCTAGCTTTTGAGTGCCTGACCCTGCAAACTTCATGTTCTTAACACGGTTTGGGATGTAAACAGGAAAACAGAAATTGATATTCAGAGAGAAAAGTGATTAGATCATCTAATCCCTCTCATCTGGATTTACATAGCCCAAGCATCGGGGCTTTCACCACTTCCCCTGGGAAACGATTCTACAACCTAACAGAACTGAATTTCCCTTCTTCAAATCCCCCCCCCCATTCCTCTTCTGTCACCCTGAACCATCCCTATCCCTCGTTAGTGTTTTACAGTCTTCAGATACCTGCAGACCATCACGTCCCTCTTTAGCTGTCATGTAGCTAAGCTAACCATACATAGCTCTTTGATCTTTTCTCACAGGCAGCTCTTTCCGACTCAGCCTGCTACTTACGATGCCTTTCCCATCCCAGCAATAATAGCTCTGGGACCGGAGAGAATCTACTGGCTGAGTGCAACTGAAAGAGGTCTGAGGGAGAGAGGAAATACACCAGAACCCTTATTTCCTTTTACAAGATTAGGCCTAATTATGATCACAAGTTCCCCATTATTATAGTGGGACAAAATCAGGATAAAGCCCTGCGTGGTTGTGGAACTGCTTCAAGGTACATCGTTTCAGAGCAGCAGCCGTGCTAGTCTGTATTCGCAAAAAGAAAAGGAGGATTTGTGGCACCTTAGAGACTAACCAATTCATTTGAGCATGAGCTTTCATGAGCCTCCAATGAAGTGAGCTGTAGCTTACGAAAGCTCATGCTCAAATAAATTGGTTAGCCTCTAAGGTGCCACAAGTCCTCCTGTTCTCTTTTCAAGGTACATCGTCATTCAGGGGTTGATAGACAAAAGAAGGAAACTACTTTGAACTCCAGTCTGCTACAGTCCATGAACTGCCATTCCCAAATGTGGCTGGATGTACCAGGTACCTCCTTGTGCTCTGTTAATTCAGAGGTTCCTAAGGAAAACTGGTTCTAAAGTATGGACATAGTGCAGCAGTGACTAAATGGTTGAATCTAGAGATGACAGCTGCCCTCCCTGCTTGTACATAAAACTTGGGAGGCACTACACAGTTACACAAAGGGCCATGGAAAAGCACTTTGTGCCCAGCAATGACCTAGTTAAAGCTAATTTTCCAAGCAGCGTAACTGATACGTGGTTTGGTGTCTCACTATCCCATTGTCACTCTTCTGGACTCAGCACGTAGACATGCAGGGTAGAAACCAAAATGGTAATCGTGAGATATTAGAGGAATAGGGTTACTGCTTGCCCCAGCCCCTGTTTTCCCACCTCTACGGTGTTAATGGAGTGGCATCCACATGCCATGGTAATTCTCTGCTAGTGCCCAATTGAGTCTGCCTGGCCAGACTGCACTGGTACATCATAATCCGACTAGCCAATCCTAGGCACTAAGACAGCAAAATATGAATGGGGGGAAAGGAAGGGACTCAAGGCAGGAAAAGGCCCAACTACCCTGCCTGCCTATTTCAGAGAGACAGGGCGAGAGAACATGGGACATCATGAGAGGGCAAGCAGAGAGTGGGTGCTGGATCGGCCAGAGATGGAACAGCTCCCACGTGCCAGAAGTCACCAGAGAAGGGACCTAAAATACTTTGGTTGTAAGCACTTCGGAGCAAGAATTGAGACAAACGACCTGTCTGGAAAGCACCTGGAGCACAGCTGTTGCTATACAAACAAATAAGGGAAGCCAGGTTTTTGCTGCAGCTGAGAAAGCAATCAGCCCATTTGTCTCTGGCTGTGCAAAAAAGGGCCCATGGAAAACCCATCCAACATAAAGCACAGGGACTTTGCTTTTCCAGAGTCCTGATCACAGACGGAACAGCAGACTGCATCATTTATGGCTCCCTCTGAAAACCAAGGAGCAAAATGATTTGACAAATGAGGAGAAGAATGAGGGGGGATTTGATAGCTGCTTTCAACTACCTGAAAGGGGGTTCTAAAGAGGATGGAGCTAGACTGTTCTCAGTGGTAGCAGATGACAGAACGAGGAGTAATGGTCTCAAGTTGCAGTGGGGGAGGTTTAGGTTGGATATTAGGAAAACTTTTTTCACTAGGAGGGTGGTGAAGCACTGGAATGCGTTACCTAGGGAGGCGGTGGAATCTCCTTCCTTAGAGGTTTTTAGGGTCCAGCTTGACAAAGCCCTGGCTGGGATGATTTAGTTGGGGATCGGTCCTGCTTGGAGCAGGGGGTGGGACTATTTGACCTCCTGAGGTCCCTTCCAACCCTGATCTTCTATGACCCAGCTGTAAGGCTCCTCTTGGAAGCAGTGTGCTCTATGCAAGGACTACTGCAGACAGCACACATGTAGCTAACCCGCAGCTAATACTGTAACTAATGTGGAGTACTGAGCTGTCAGTGTGGAGGAGTATAATATTTGTAGTCTAAAAACAGAGGGCTGGATGACGAAGAGAACTGGTAATGGGATCGAGATCCTACCACCCCCTAGAAATGCATTCTGAGGGGTAGACTGAAAACAGTTCCCAGCTGAGGGCTCTTTGGTGGGCTGCAGTCCAGCCCCTGGACACCTTGTCCCCTTCAGAAAAACCCACCACCACAATTGGCATTTGCTGGCACAGTCTCCAGAGAAACCAGTGACTGTGGGTATGTCTACACAGCGTGAAAAACCTGCAGCTGGCCCATGCCAGCTGATTCGGGCTCAGGGGCTGTTTCATTGCCGTGTAGACTTCCGGTCTCATGCTGGAAGTTCTCCCTCCGACAGAGTGCTGTCTACACAGGGGGTTAGGTTGGTATAACTTCGTCACTTGGGGGGTGGATTTTTCACCACCCTGCATAATGTAGTTATACCGATACAGGTCTGTAGGTAGACCAGACCTGAGGTTCTATGGCACTGCTGCAAGAGAAATAATAAAAGGGAAGAGAAAGAAGTGGGGTTCTTCTAAACGTGCTACATAGTGCATGTGATCACTGCACTCACACGGACTCTCTCCATCTGCAGGGCCCACACCTGAAAACTCTGACGCAGCCCACGGTGACGCCGACGAGACTACACATGTGAATAGGAACTGCTCAGGTCAGTAATGTTTCACAGGATCAGGCCCTTGCTTTGACAGCTACACTGCTGGCTCCATACCACAGTCTAGCTGACAATGTAAAAATGCTGCAATAATCTAACTTTCTTTCTTATTACAATAATTATCACATTCAGATGAGATGTTAAACCAAAGTCCTGAGTCCCTGTGCTCATCAAAGATCTTCTTAAGCATAGGTTGTTAATCCCAGTGTTAAGGACAAATTCCAAACCTTCTCCCTACTCTTCAAGGTTCAGTGGGGCTCTGCATACTTCATTTCCTGTCTTAAACTGCCATGCAGCATTGCTGTGAAGTGTTAAACAGCTGCCCTGTTTTACTCCACATACCTTTTCTGTGCTCAACGCAATGATTTCTAATCACTTGTAAATCAGCGCTTAAAGCATTTTTGGGTCCTTATGTATTAAAAATAGAGAGAGATGCTCATGAATTATCAAATCAATATTTCACTTTACGGTGACAACTAGATACAGGGCTAAAATTGCCAGTGACATCAGTGAACTTTCCCCAATGTAGCTACAACCCCGAGACCAGGCAAACACTGTCATTTTAGCTAAAGCTGCAGCACAGCTGGCTCAGAGGCTTTTAATATTTTATCCACACGCTGATTCCAATTGGCTCTGGTTCACAAAACATCCCCTGTGCTACAGATAGTAGGCAGTCTGGTTCTGTGTCTCCAGGACATGGCAAGGCCAGTCCAGCTGGGCTGGAGCTCTCCAGAACAGGGGAAACACGCACTCAGCCCTAGTTGTTTTGAGATGGATTCCAGGTGCCTCCTGCTCACAGGCAGCTCATTCTAGTTCGTTCTCACCAGGTCCCTCAGCATCATACCAGACATCTGTCTACGTTACATCCAGACCTGCCAATGCCATAGGTTTCCCAGTAGACTTCAGGTTTTCCATCCCCTTCTACAAGGAAGACCTGTCAGTCTACAGGGAACTCACTTCTGATTGGCTGCCTTCCCCATTTCCCTGCCTCCGGGGAGGCAGGCAGCCAACTGGAGTTGCTCAATGTGCTGAGCAGCTATTGTCCTTCTCCAATGCGTGGGGCAGCTCCCCTGCCCCCAAAGACGCAGTTTCTGCCCTCTGACTTCCAGTGCTGCCCCCCTGCTAGGACTGGGAAGCGAATAAACCACCTACTGTGCGAACCATGTGCACGTGTATCCCCAGCTTCACCTTGCATTGAGAGGGGGCAGAGCAGCTGGCTAAGCCAAGCAAAGCAACAGGGCAAGAAGTGGCAGCCGCAGAATCTGAAGAGGCATGCTTGGGAGCACAAGTGGGGTTGGGGTTGGGGTTGGGGGGCGGATGAATTCATGGGGGGCTCTCCTTGGAGGGGAGCAGGTGATTAGTTCATGGAGGGGCCTTTGTGTACCTTTTTCTAGACTGGTGTAGCTGCACCAATGCCATTCTTAGTATAGCCAGAAAAGCCACTATTTTCAGTGGTGGAGTTTACCCTGTGTTAATTCCCACTGGACAAAATCACAGCTTTGCCTGTCTACATAAAGAGTGGAATTGGACAGCCACACTGAGAGCAATACTGGGGGCGAATCCCCAGCTTGGAGAATAGACGACTAAGAAGGGATACGGTAGAGGTCTATAAAATCATGACTGGTGTGGAGAAAGTGAATAAGGAAATGTTATTTGCTCCTTCTCATAACACAAGAACTGGGGCCACCCAATGAAATTAATAGGCAGCAGGTTTCAAACAAGCATAAGGAAGTACTTCTTCACACAACACCCAGTCAACCTGTGGAACTCCTTGTCAGAGGATGTTGTGAAGGCCAAAAGTATAACTGGCTTCAAAAAATAATTTAGGTAAGTTCCTGGAGGATGGGTCCATCAATGGCTAGTAGTCAAGATGGTCAGGGATGCAGCCCCCTACTCTGAATGTATTGAAGCATCTGACTGCCAGATTCTGGGACTGGACGACAGGGGATCGATCACTCAATAAACTGCCCTGTTCTGTTCATTCCCTCTGAAACATCTGGCATCAGCCACTGTCGGAATACAGGACACTGGGCTAGATGGGCCATCGGGCTGCCCAGTATGGCTGTTCTGTCCTAGACAGAGCCTGCTTAAATTTATGGAAATTTGCAGACTTATGCACATTGAAAATCTCTTTGTTTTGCCTGGAGATGTTGGCAGGTTTGACTATTCCTCCAACAGCACCAGAAGGAGAAAGCAGCTCTCAGAGGTGCCTGGCTGCCTTGGCCCTGACTCTCATGGTAAATGCTAGAGTGAGCAGAGCTCCATCGATCTGAGAGCTGGGGGAGAGGGATTTCTTGGGGGGGAGGGGGGATCAGCCTCTGCAATTTGTTTCCATTATTGATCCAACAGAGTCCAGAGCGGGAGGGGACCTGAATAGGCTAAGTTTCCAGCATAACCCAGGAGAATCTGTTTGCCCTACCCAGGTTTCAATACTGCAAGCCCAAAGTAATTGATTAGAGCACATTACAAGGGTTCCCTTTCCTGGACACACCTTTGGTGGGCAGAGGGGTATCTGCACCCCTTGAGTCGCTATTGGTTTGAATCCCCTCCCTTTACGCCCCCTTCCTCCACCCCACAAATTGCACCCGCCCCTCTCCGCACCCCCGTAAACTGCAGCCTCCATGCACAACCCTATCTTATGATCTCCATGTGTACAGCCCTGATCTCCCCCTCTATGCGTGATTCAAACCCTCTCCATTCTCCCCTTCCTATGGGGGTATTGGGTCTCCCGTGCGGAGAATGCATAGACTGGCGAGGGGGATTTTCCACACTCTGGGGCAGATAGTGGGTCTTTTCCACAGAGAGAAGTGTAGGGGAGTTGGGAAGAAATTATGTGGGATTCCTATGCCTCAAGGAGAGTGTTTAGGGGATGATAGATGTGGGATGCCTCTCGGGAAGGTGGAGTGGAGGTAATAGGGGAATGAGGGGAACATAGGGAGCAATGGATGGGGATATCTACTCCTGGAAAAGGGGGATATATGGAATGATAGAAGTAGCATGCGGCAGGTTAGAGATAGGAGGTACCCTCAAAAGTGGGGTCCTGGGCTTAATGGGAGGACATAGGGGACTGTGCAGGGAGTTCTCCTGGGGTTAATATGAGGATTATTGCTGCCCCCAGAAGTTAATAGGGATGTAGGGGGCTATGAGGGTTAGTGGGGTGTATGTGCAGGGAGCTATGGGAGGTGCAGGGAGCTATGGGATTTCCAGGGGTGAATGGGGGGTGCAGCAGGTGATGGGGGGTCCCTGTGGGTTGATGAGGAGGTGCAGGGGATTGATGGAGGTGCAGGGGGCTGTGCAGTCTCTGTGAGTTAGTGGGGGATACAGGGGAATGGGGTTCCCTGGGGGGGTTAGTGGGGGTAGAGGGGGTTATGGGAGGTCCCAGGGGTTGATGGGGTGCAGGGGGATATGGGGAGTCCCGGGTGTTGACGGGGTGCAGGAGTCCCTATGGGTTGATGGAGAGTGCGGGGGGTTATGGGGGCCCTGTGAGTTGATGGGAGCATGGGGGGCTATGGGGGTTGGTGGGGGTGCTGGGGGGTTATGAGGAGTGCAAGGGGTTGCAGGGGGCAATAGGGTGGGCCCAGGGGTTGATGAGGGGTGCAGTGAGTGACGGGGGGTACACGGGGCAATGGGGAGGTTGATCGGGGGCTCAGGGATAGATGCAGGTTGGTGGGGCTATGGGGTCCAGAGGGGCTATGGGGAGGTTGGTGGGGGTGCAGGGGGCTGATGGGGGTCCCAAGAGTTGATGGAGGTGCAGGGATATATGGGGGCACAAGGGGTTATGGGGAGTGCAGGGGAGGTGGGTGGGGGGAAGGGGGTTATGGGGTGCAGGGGAGGTGGGTGGGGTGCAGGGGAGGTATGGGGGGTCTCTGTGGGTGCAGGGGAGGTGGGTGGGGTGCAGGGGAGGTATGGGGGGGTCTCTGTGGGTGCAGGGGAGGTGGGTGGGGTGCAGGGGAGGTATGGGGGGGTCTCTGTGGGTGCAGGGGAGGTGGGTGGGGTGCAGGGGAGGTATGGGGGATCTCTGTGGGTGCAGGGGAGGTGGGTGGGGTGCAGGGGAGGTATGGGGGGGTCTCTGTGGGTGCAGGGGAGGTGGGTGGGGTGCAGGGGAGGTATGGGGGGGTCTCTGTGGGTGCAGGGGAGGTGGGTGGGGTGCAGGGGAGGTATGGGGGGTCTCTGTGGGTGCAGGGGAGGTGGGTGGGGTGCAGGGGAGGTATGGGGGGGTCTCTGTGGTGCAGGGGGTTGCTGGGGGGGTCCCAGGGATTGATGGGGCTCAGGGGGCGGCCGGGGGTCAGACGGGAGGCGCAGGGGGAAGACGGGGGGCAGGGGGCGGCCGGGGGGCCCCGTTACCCGGGCATGAGGGCCGGCGGCAGGTAGGCGGCGCGGTGCTGGCTCGGGGCGGGGCGGGCGCTGCGGGAGGCCATGGCGGGCCCGGGCCCTCGCTCGCTCCGGGGCAGCCGCCGAGTGAGGCCGCGGCGGGGCCGGGTCACAAACCCCGTCACCGGGCAACGGGCGGGGCCGCGGGGGGGGCGCCCCCTGCCCCTCCCCCCCAGCCCCCGGCGCCATGAGCCCCCCCGTCCCCCCTCGGCCCCCCCGCCCCCAGAGCCAGGAGACCCCCCGTCCCACCCAGCCCTCGACCCCCCCGCCCCCAGAGCCAGGAGACCCCCCGTCCCCCCAAGCCTCGGGCCCCCCCGCCCCCAGAGCCAGGAGACCCCCCCGTCCCCCCCAGCCCTCGGCCCCCCCGTCCCCCCCAGCCTCCGGCGCCATGAGACCCCCCCCGTACCCCCCAAGCCTCGGCCCCCCCCGCCCCCAGAGCCAGGAGACCCCCCGTCCCCCCCAGCCCTCGGCCCCCCAGCCTCCGGCGCCATGAGACCCCCCCCGTACCCCCCAAGCCTCGGCCCCCCCCGCCCCCAGAGCCAGGAGACCCCTCCGTCCCCCCCAGCCCTCGGCCCCCCCGCCCCCAGAGCCAGGAGACCCCCCCGTCCCCCCCAGCCTCCGGCGCCATGAGACCCCCCCCGTACCCCCCAAGCCTCGGCCCCCCCGCCCCCAGAGCCAGGAGACCCCCCCGTCCCCCCAAGCCTCGGCCCCCCCCCGCCCCCAGAGCCAGGAGACCCCCCCCCGTCTCCCCAGCCCTCGGCCCCTCCCGCCCCCAGAGCCGTGAGACCCCCCCGTCCCCCCCAGCCTCCGGCGCCATGAGACCCCCCCGTACCCCCAAGCCTCGCCCCCCCCGCCCCCAGAGCCAGGAGACCCCCCCCGTCCCCCTCGGCCCTTGGCCCCCCCTCCCCCAGAGCCATGAGACCCCCCAGCCCTCGCCCCCCCCCCTGCCCCCAGAGCCGTGAGACCCCCCCTGCTTGGGATGCAGGCTTCACAGAGCTTCTGTAACTTTGACTTAAAGTAATTCCAAGCCTCCTCCACATTCAGATTCTGGAGTTCCTCAGTCCAGTCCACTTTCCTAACTAGTTCCCTTAATTTTTTTTAAGTTTGCCTTCTGAAATCAAGGACCCTAGTTGCCGATCTATTTTTGTTTATCCTTCCATTGAGTTTAAACTGAATTAGCTCATGATCACTCGAACCAAGGTTGTCCCCTACAACCAGTTTTTCTACAAGAACATAAGAACAGAAGAATGGCCCTACTGGGTCAGACCAAAGGTCCATCTAGCCCAGTGTCCGGTCTTCCGACAGCGGCCAATGCCAGGTGCCCCAGAGGGAATGAACAGAACAGGGAATCATCAAGTGATCCATCTCCTGTCGCCCATTTCCAGCTTCTGGCAAACAGAGTCTAGGGACACCATCCCTGCCCAGTCTGGCTAATAGCCAATGATGGACTTACCCTCCCTGAACTTATCTAGTTCCCTTTTGACCCCTGTTATGGTCTTGGCCTTTACAACATCCTCTGGCAAGGAGTTCCACAGGTTGACTGTGTATTGTGTAAAGAAATACTTCCTTTTATTTGTTTTAAACCTGCTGCCTATTCATTTCATTTAGTGACCCCTAGTTCTTGTGTTTTGAGAAGTAGTAGACAACACTTCCTTATCTACTTTCTCTACACCAGTCATGATTTTATAGACCTCAATCATATTTCCCCTTAGCCGTCTCTTTTCCAAGCTGAAAAGTCCCAGTCTTATTAATCGCTCCTCAGATGGAAGCCGTTCCATACCCCTAATAATTTTTGTGGCCCTTTTCTGAACCTTTTCCAATTCCAATATATCTTTTTTGAGATGGGGCGACCACATCTGCACGCAGTATTCAGGATGTGGGCATGCCATGGATTTATATAGAGGCAATATGATATTTTCTGTCTTATTATCTATCCCTTTCTTAATTATTCCCAGCATTCTGTTCAGTTTTTTGACTGTCGCTGCACATTGAGTGGATGTTTTCAGAGAACTATCCACAATGACTCCAAGATCTCTTTCTTGAGTGGTAACTGAGTAATTTGAGCTAACTGAGTAATTGACAGCAGTCGCAGGCTGTCACCTGCTATGGGGACCAGCACAAGAGAGGGTTGAGCCACACGCTTTCTGTTGGGTTTCACTGATATTTGCTGACAGCAGAGGATGCTGGTTTCCATTCCAGGCTCTGGCGGGGAATGTGCTATGGTGGACACAGATTCTTCTGCCCATTTCCCCTGTAAAGTTGCCTGCAGAAACTCAAGAGCATGGGCATCAACCTCAGGACAGACTGTTAGGAACCAGGGCACAAACCCCAAATTGGCTATGAAGTTCTATAGTTCAGTTTCACCAATCAGTTATAGTCAACCTGTGGAACTCAGTGCTGGGGGTGTTGTGAAGGCCAAAAGTGTAACTGGGTTCAGAAAAGAATTAGATAAGTTCCCGGAAGACTGGTCCATCAATGGCTATTAGCCAAGATGGTCAGGGGAGCAACTCCATGCTCTGGGAGTCCCTAAGCCTCTGATTGCCAGATGTTGGGACTCGAAGACAGGGGATGGATCATTAAATAATTGTCCTGTTCTGTTCACTCCCTGTGAAGCATCTGGCATTAGCCGTTGTCAGAAGACAGGATGCTCGACTAGATGGACCATGAGCTGACCCAATATGGCTGTTCTTATGTTCTTAATAAATAATAATACCACAGAATGGTGGGAACTGCTTAGCTTTCAGTCGTAGATGACAGGTAATTATTTGGCTGAGATTGCATTGCTCCTCTGAAAAGATCTGAACAGAACTGCCCCCTGTGTGTATTCAGAGCCCTAAATGTTGACTTTACAATAAGCTACTGTTGCTTTTGACTCTGTTTCATCCTGCAGAGCCAGCCCAGCTATTTCACGAGGTGGATCCATTGTCGTTCCCGATGAATCCAGGGAGCTGGATTCTACTGTCGTTCAAACATCATCAACAGAACCATGGGCAGCGGGCATCATAGGTTGGGGAAGGCTGTGCTGCCCCAAACAGCCTAGCGTGGCCCCGCCCACGCTCCACCTTAGGTCCCCTCCTGCCTGCTTCCAGTTTTCTTCCCGCTCTTCTGTGGCCCAGAGGCTGGGACTAGGGCAGGCAGACTGGGACCAGTGCTCGCAAGGCCCGGGGCTGTGGTTGGGGGCACTGGGACTGCACCACCCACCTGCCCCTCCGGGACTGGGGGTGCTGGGGCCAAGCCACTCGCCCAGGGCTGGAGGTGTGTGGTGGGGCCGGCAGCCGCGGGGTGTGTGCGCTCTGGGCTCCAAGGGGGGAGGGATCAGACAGATGTATATGAAGATCTACTTAATCTTTATTATTGATAGAAGGAAAACAAACCTAGCTTGGCTCTCAGGCCTGTCTTAGGCTAGGATAAAAGGTGCATTGTTACAACATGGTAGCTAACACATCTGAAAAGTCTAGACGAGAAGAGGCACAGTGTCAGGCTAAGTCATAGGACTGGAAGGGACCTCAAGAGGCATCTAATCCAGTCCCCTGCACTCATGGCAGGACTAAGTATTACCTAGACCAGGGGTTCTCAAACTTCATTGCACCGCGACCCCCTTCTGACAACAAAAATTACTACACAATCCCAGGAGGGGGGACCAAAGCCTGAGCCCACCTGAGCCCTGCCACCCTGTGTTGGGAGGTCCAAAGCCTGAGTCCCACCACCCCGAGCAAGGGGGACTAAAGCAGAAGCCCAAGGGCTTCAGCTCCAGGCAGGGAGTCTGGACCCTGAGCACCACTGCCCAGGGCTAAAGTCCTTGGGATTCAGCTTTGTCCCCAGGAGGTGGGGCTCAGGCTTTGGCCCGGGGCCCCAGCAAGTCTGAGCCAGTTCTGGTGACCCCATTAAAACGGGGTTGGGACCCATTTTGGGGTCCTGATCCACAGTTTGAGAACTGCTGATCTAGATCAGTCAGTCAAATTAAAGACTGCAGAGAGCCAAGACTTTAACTTGACCAATTTAGCACGTGCTAAATGTGGTGCATTGGAAAACTGTTGGAATTGTAGGCTGTCACTTTAATTGTGAAGGGTTTCCTGGTCCCTCTTGCAGGACAGTGGGCTCAGTATGAAAGTGTGCAATCAGAGTTAGTCTGGAAAGACCCGATCTAGAACAAGTTGTGCCTCTCTGCCTTTGGGAGCAGCCTGTTTTGTCTCTCTCTGATTTTGGCAGCAGGGCAGGGTCCAGTGCAACAGGGTCAGGCGAGGCAGTAGGGAGCCGAGGTGAGGTCACGCACAGGCGGCCTAGCAGCAACCAGTGGGCAATGGCCTGCTGCTCAGACAGCTTCCTCTTCTGGGATCTTAACATAGTCTAGGCAGCCAATGAAAATCCTGTGTGGCCAGCCAATCAGGGGCCTCGGATGTAACTGTTGGGCACTACAGGCCTGGAGCAGCTGTTGGCCAGGGGCCATGGTTCTATGTACTGTTGGGTTGTGGAAGCTGTTTAGGGACCTGACGGACCTGGGTTCAACAGCAGGGCCCCAGCACAATTTTCTAGCAAGAGTATTTGATGTTTTTATCTATCTGCTCTGTGTGTGCTGTGAACATGACGCTTAAGAGTACCTGACACCTTTAAATCCAAAGCAGAGGCTGGTGGAGTTTGCAGGGCTGGCCGTTATCTAGCTTTCTAAGCATGGACCTGGTTTTTCAGAGCTGCTGACCACCTACAGTTGCCATCGGCAACACCTGGGCCCTGCGTGAGGAAAGCAGCTACACGCATGGTTAACTTGACGCGGGTGCGTAAATCCCACTGATGTAAGCACACGGGTAAGTGCTGGCCTGAATCAGGGCCTTGGGGTTCAGCACTTCCAAGGGCACGTCCACACTGCATGCTGTACCCTTCGCACGGGCATAAGTAGCAGTGTAGACAGAGAGTCACTGCTTAGGCGAGTAGACTAAAGACATGCCTGAACCCTAGGGTATATACCCCCCACACCTCTCTACAGGACCCAGCAGTGCTTCCCCCATCAACGCTGCTATTTATATCCGTCCCTACGGCAGTGGTTTTCCCCACTGCCTTCTCCCTGCCGGAGCCTTTTCTCACGCAGTGAAAGGCTCCAGCAGTAGGCAGTTCTTGGAGCCCTTTCCTCGCTGCTTCCCCCTTGCCGGAGCCTTTCACGGACACAGGTAGCTACATGCCGCAGAGCGGACGCAGCCTGCTTCTCCCGCTGCCACTGGTGTGTAGTGTGGACATAGTCTAAGCATTGGACGGCATTACTCTGCATGTAAACGGAGCAGATTGGCTGGGATGTCTTTCCATATCAAATGTTGAAACGCCACCCCCTCCCTCCGCAAGGAGCCACTTCAAAGAGCAGAATGACACTTCAAGGCTCAGTGGGCATCAGTGTAAAACCTCATTGATCAAGCTGTGCTCTTATCACTGTGCATTTTAATTCTCAGTCACATGCAAATTTAATAAAGGGACCGGTGAGAAAATAGAACCCCCGAGTTCCAATCTGCTGCACAGAGATGCCTGCTGATCCCTGGCAGGGTACAAATATATAGGAATTTATAACAGCCCACAGACAAATGTACGGTTGAGACAAAGGAATTCTTTGTCCAGCTCAGCTTGCTGTTAAAAGCTTTTTCATATCTGCCCTTAATGCAGTCTGAAATTCAGACATTTCACACACGTGCTTTACCAGACTGATATTATTTTGCAAGTGAAAAGCAGTTAGCATCCTACCCCTGAAACAGCTTGAAGAAAATATTTTATACACCTGGAGAAAGCAATGAAGTGAGCTGTAGCTCACGAAAGCTCATGCTCAGATAAATTGGTTAGTCTCTAAGGTGCCACAAGTCCTCCTGTTCTTTTTGCGAACACAGACTGACACGGCTGCTCCTCTGACACCCTACCCTGGTGCTACTAAAGGGCAGGCAGTCCACAGAGCCGGAGATGGAGAGCTTGGTGCAGAGGAGGGGGAGCTTTTATTCCACCCCAGTCCTGGGGTTGGCCTGAGGCAGTTTCGGACCTGGCACCACTTGGGTAGCCTTGGGGCTGCTTTGTGTTGCTCCTGCAGTGACCCCCAAGGAGCCATTCCCAGAACCAGGAGTTGCCAGAGCTCACGAGCAGTCTGGCCACCCAGCTGGCCTGTCCCTTAAGTGGGTGAATCAGGTTGGTTAAAATCATGGCCATCTTTCTAACGGCACTCAAAACGAACCTTTAGGTTTGCTATTGAATTGTCTCCCATCTCCGTGAGCTCTGAGTTCTAGTTGGGATGGGAAGTGATGGAATCCCACAGAAAGAGGCACCTGCCATGGTGCTCCTGGCTGGCGCCAGAAAGAGGGGAGCTGGGAATCTTTTAAATGAGCCTGCTTTGGTGAGATCTGCAGTCCATTGTCGCAGATTTGAGCAGCTGGGATAGTTCAGAGAAACAACTGTGGGGTACTGATCCAAAACAAACCCAAATCCTGAGCCTTCGGAGGTTGCCGCGGTTGCTCCCTCAAGCATTTTTGGCAGCCCTAAAATGGACTGTTGGGGTCTGTGACAGGTTCACCACAGGGTGATACCTGGAACTGGGGTACCACTGAGCCCCCGACCCACCAGCCTGGGCTCCCTCTCACACTGTACTGCTGTGGAAAGCTGCAAAGCCCTCCAGCCTGCACGTTCACCAGCATTCACACAGTTAGGGACACACCCAGCTGCAATTACACACAGGCTTTCTAACCACCAGCTTCCCAGCCTGTGACCCCAGAGCAGTACCTGCCCTGGTCAAATCTGGCCAACATATGGGTTTAATACCCGGTCTACCTCTCCCTCAATGTGAAGAGGACAATGCACACTTGAGGTAACCAAGCAGAGGTTTTCCCCAAGCACTCCAATCAAAGCTCACTGGTTTAGATTAAAACATAAAATAAGTTTATTAACTACAAAAGAATAGATTATAAGTGCTAGCAAACAGATCTAAGCAGATCACCTAGTCAATAAACAAAACCACAAACTGAGCTTAACATACTTCTCACCATGAGTGATAAACAGGCTGGCAGATTCTTAAGGCACAAGCTGCCTTGGCTTTTCAGCTTGGGTTTCCCAGGTTTTCATGCACAGGCTAGAAATCCCTTAGCCTGGGATGATCATTTCCCCCCTGTTCAGTCTTTATTCCTCAGGTGTTTCCAGCTGTGTTGTTGTAGGGAGAATGAGATACCCCCATGATGTCATTTTCCCCCTTTTATATCTTCATCCAACTTGCTGGAAAGCTCTTTTGCTGGGACCTGGGTCAAACAGTTCCCATTGTGTAGTGCTGTCTCTGTGCACAGTTTCTGGGGTAATCCTTGTGCTTGTGTGCATTTCCTCCATAAGCCATTACATTGTTTGGCCTTTTTACTGTTGTACCGGAAAGGCTGCTTGTGGGTGTTTTCAATCTCATGGCATGTTTCAGTAACACCTACATAGCCCAACTTCATAACTTCACATACAACGACAACACATACAATCCAACAAGATATGCCTGTCTAGCAGGTCAAGACTTTTAGAATGACACCTCACAAGGCAGACTTTGTACAGAACATAACCTAATTACATGACAGTGGTGAATAGTGGGGTGCCAGGGCATTACAGTGTCCTTCCTTAATTTGGTGTCTTGGGCCCCTATTGTGCTCCTGTTCAAGTCAATGGGAGAGTTGGTGCTGGCCTGCAGGAGCAAGCCCAAATACAGCAGCTATTATATCATAGATTCATGGATTCCAAGGCCAGAAGGGACCGTTGTGATCATTTAATCTGACCTCCTGGATGACACAGGCCAGAGATCTGTCCCACAACAACTCCTAGAGCACAGCTTTTAGGAAAACATCCAGACTTGATTTAAAAATTGTCAGTGATGGAGAATCCACCACGGCCTTTGATAAATTGTTCCAATGGTTAACTACCCTCCTTATTAAAAATGTACATCTTATTTCCAGTCTGAATTTGTCTAGCTGCAACTTCCAGCCATTGGATCCTGTTTGACCTTTCTCTGCTAGATTGAAGAGCCAATTATTAAATATTTGTTCCTCTGTAGACACTTGTAGGCTGTGATCAACTCACCCTTTAACCTTCATTTGGTTAAGCTAAATAGATCGAGCTCCCTGAGTCTACTGCCATAAGGCAGCTTTCCTAGTCATTTAATCATTCTCATGGCTCTTCTCTGACCCCTCTCCAATGTATCAACATCCTTCTTGAATTGTGGGCACCAGAACTGGACCCAGGATTCCCACAGCGATCACACCAGGGGCAAACAGAGGTCAAAAAACCTCTCTGCTCCTGCTTGCAATTCCCCTGTTTATGCATTCCAGGATCGCATTAGCTCTTTTGAACACAGTGTCACTCTGGGAGCTGATGTTTGGCTGATTAGTATTTAAAGGACCAGAGCTCATTCTCATGAGACTTTGGTTCTCCGCACGGCCTGCAGGTTTGCAGCCGAACAGGACTCTGAGTTGTAAAGGGGATTCCCAGCTGGGAGGCAGACAGAAGAAGAGCCTCAGCGTTTTTGGATTGATTGGCACTGCGTATGAGCCGTAATTAGCCAACCCATCATCCGCTCAGACTTGCATGGACGCTATGGAAACCGCCCCCGCGGCGTTTTCGGAACTGGAGAAAGCCACCCACTTTGGCGCACTTAATTGTAGATTGCAGCGTAATGCAGCTAGAGCCTTATTCATGGCAGCTGCATCCTCCAAACCCTGCAGAGTGAAATGAGGCAAGTGAGGGAAGAGAATCTTGCAGCAGAGATCGGAAAAGAGATGGCGAGTCAATGAGGTAGAGAGAGGCCCTGTGAAACTGAATGAAATGGTGCCCCTGGAGTTCCTTCTGCTTGTTCCTGGGCATTGGTTTGTGCACTCATTTTGCAGCTATTTAGACTCATGCCTCCAGCATGTCAATAGTGTACAGTCGCCAACATGCGCCTCAGTTTACCAACTTGTAAAGCTGTATTAATGTGGCTGGTCCTCACAGAAGAGACGTGAGGCATATGCAACATTTGTAAAGTGCTTTAAGCTCTTCCAATAAATGTATTAGAGATGCCTGAAGAGTTGTTATTCTCCTAATAAAAGTATTCCAGCCCAGTCCTGCTTTCAGTTAAGTTGATGGGGGTTCTGCATTGACTTTAAGGAGCACAAGGAAGCCGCGTTCGGTTTCCAGGTGCCATGCTGCAGCCATGGCAGGTGAGGAAACTGCAAAACAATTGCAATCATGGGACACCACAATGGGGAGACAGACAACAAGGATGGTTGAGGCCCGTAGGTATGGAAGCGGCAAAAGTCTCTTCATTGCTGAAGATGTCTATCAGTATTGCTGTCCTGTTGCCCTGATAGGCACTTGCCCCATCGCAGTTCCATCGGAGTCCCCTGGTGGACTCTCCTGGGAGCTAGGGTTTGCTCTCCCTCTCCAGGGAGAAACAGGGAGTATGGCCTGAGCATCTATGCCCAGTCACCCTTTAGCTTTGGGCAGTACACTTCCATTGCAGTCACGCTGCTGTAGAACCCACGACCTTTTGGGCAGACTCCCTGCAGAGTTTGAGGTGTCCGGGGGAAGACAAGAGCCCTCTCGAGGGCCACAGAGGTGGCTGCCCTCCCACCTTGTGTATGGGCCAGGGGTATCTGAATGGGGAGGAGCCCCTCTGCAGGTGGCTCACCAGGGGATAATCGGTTGTGGACAAAGCATGGGACTGGGGCTCAGGAGACCTCGATTATATGCCTAGCTCTGCTGCTGGGTGGCCTTGGGCAAGTCACTTGCCCTCTCTGTGCCTCAGTTTCCCCCTCTGTAAAATGGGAATAAAGATAGTGATCTCCTTTGTAAAGCACTTGGAGAGTTGGAGAGCTACAGATTGTTGTGATACTTTAACTATGTAACCACCAGCGTGCCAGGTGATGGACAGACGCAGGAAGGGAGCATGCAATCTCAGGTATATAAAACTTGGCATGCATGATCCACAGAACGGATCCCAGCTGAGAAAGCAGACAGTCTGGCTCAGGTTCTTCTCTGGCTTCCATTAGCACTGTAGATCCACACCTCACAATCCTTACGGTATTTATCCACCAAACACCCCTGTGAGGTGCTAGTAGTAACCCCATTTCACTGAGGCACAGAGAGGCTAAGTGGCACAGGAAAAGTCACACAGGAAATCTGTGGTGGACAAAGGATTGCTCCCCCACCCCCTTCCAAGTCCCTGCCTAGCACCCTACCCACTGGGCCAACCTCTTTTCAAGCTGCCCTCAGCTGGTAACATCTCTCCATCACACACCACCCGGGTGGGATCTGCTGGCTGCCTGCAGGTGATAGGCCTCGTGTCCCACGACAGACCCTTGAGCCATCAAGTCTCCCAAATCTGACGTGAATAGACAGAACCAAAACAGTTGCTGGTAACCTGTCCACATCCTAGAAACCAGCATCACCGCTGCTTTCTTTCTTGGGAAGGGAGACTGACCTCCCCTCTCACCTCTGGACAGGAAGGACAGGACGGTATAAGGTGAGAAGGTGCCTGGCTGTTGCCTGGGCCATATTTATTCTAGGAGCCCTGGGTTGTTAACTGGCCTTAAAAGTGACTTCAATTATTAATCCAAGGGAAGAGCGGGATTGGGCTGAAGGTCCAGTCCTGCTGGTGTGGAAGTCAGTGACCAAGCTCCCATTAGAAAGCAGCGCAGCTGAAAGCATTTTAAAGAACAGCCAGCCCAGAAGAAAGGACTGGTGATATTTCTGTTAACAAAATCATCCACTGGAAAATTAAATGCTCTCCAGCCTTGTACAAAGCTGCCGCGTGTCCCGGCTCGGGCTGTCTCTGATAAGTACCTCTTTTTCGGCTGCGCTCAAAAAAATCCCGACCGCGCTCCAGCCTCGGCCATGTAATGGTTCTGTACTTCTCTTCTGCAATTAAATTGGCCTGTTGACGCCCTGCCACTGCCAACATGCTGTGGGCATCTCCTCCGCAGCTGGCAGGATGCGTAACTCCACCCTGAAGGAAACGAGGATGGAACTCAGCTGTTCTCAGTGGTGGCAGATGACAGAACAAGGAGCAACGGTCTCAAGTTGCAGTGGGGGAGGTTTAGGTTGGACATTAGGAAACACTATTTCACCAGGAGGGTGGTGAAGCACTGGAATGCGTTACCTAGGGAGGTGGTGGAATCTCCTTCCTTAGAAGTTTTTAAAGTCAGGCTTGACAAAGCCCTGGCTGGGATGATTTAGTTGGGGCTTGGTCCTGCTTTGAGCAGGGGGTTGGACTAGATGACCTCCTGAGGTCCCTTCCAACCCTGATATTCTATGGTCTCCTGCATGGGTTCATTTCCCCATGAATGGACACTGGCTCACTGGGGTGAGGGGTGGGGTCTGCCCAGAAGAGGAAGCAGCAGACTAATCAAGTGAGGAGCAATCTGGGGCATTTGATTGCACTGCAGAAATGCTGGGGGATGATATCTTTGTCAGGTTAGGCAGGATCACCTGTAGACAGGGCAGGATCGATGTCAGGGCCCAGCAGAGATGGCCCTGCTAGTTGTTGTTGCTTTTATTGAATTCTAGCAGGGTGCTCGGAGGATTCAAGAAGCAGCCCAGTGCATCTTGATTAGGAAGTGGATGAAAGTGGATTGTTCGTGCATCCAGTAAGTGCTCAGGGATCGTCCCTTAAGAGAGGATTTATTAAAGGGGATACTCTATACCCTAGTAAAGAGGAGAGGCTAGAAGCTGATAAAGTACTAGTAGGAATTGAAGAGAAACAGCCAAATGAAAAAGAGTCCTATTCAATTACATCACATGAAGACAGACAGCTAAATATTGACAAAATTTTTAAGTGCTTGAACACAAATGCAAAAAGTCTAAATACTGAGATGAGTGAACTTGAGTGCCCGGTATTAAATGAGTATATTGATATAACAGGCATCACAGAAACCTGGTGGAATGATCATAGAATCATAAAATATCAGGGTTGGAAGGGACCTCAGGCGGTCATCTAGTCCAACTCCCTGCTCAAAGCAGGACCAAGCCCCAACTAAATCATCCCAGCCAGGGCTTTGTCAAGCCTGACCTTAAAAACCTCAAAGGAATGAGATTCCACCATCTCCCTAGGTAATGCATTCCAATGATGCTAATCAATGGGACATAGTAATACCGTGGTACAAAATATAGAGAAATGACAGAGCAGGTCGTGGGGGAGTGGTACTGTGTGTGAAAGAAAGCAGAGTCGAATATAGTAAACATCTTAAATGAAGCAAAAAGTATTGTAGAATCTCTATGGATAGAAATTCCATGCTTGAGTAATAAGAGTATAGCAGTAGAAATATATTACTGACCACCTGACCAGAATGGTGACAGTGATTGTGAAATGCTCAGGTCAATTAGATAAGCTATGAAAACAGAAACCCCAATATACTTGGGGGATTTCTACTATCCCCATATTGACTGGATACATGTCATCTCAGGACAGGATGCAGAGAGAAAATTTCTTGACACCATTAATGACTGCTTCTTGGAGCAGCTGGTCCTGGAACCCACAATGGGAGAGGCAATTCTTGATTTAGTCCAAAGTGGAGCACAGGATCAGGTCCAAGAGGTGAATATAACGGAACCGCTCAGTAATAGTGACCATAATGTAATTAAATTTAACATCCTTGTAGGAGGGGAAGTGCCAAAGAATCTCACCACAAGTAGTATTTAACTTCAGAAAGGAAACTACACAAAATGAGGAGGCTAATTAAATGGAAATTAAAAGGAACAGTCACAAGAGTGAAATGCTTGCAAGCTGCATGGAAACATTATAAAAAACACCATAATAGAGGCTCCATAAATGAATAACCCCCAATAAAAAAAAAACAGTAATAGGACCAAACAATGCTACCATAGCTAAACAACAGAGTAAAATAGGCAGTTAGAGGCCAAAAAAAAAAAAATCTTTTAAATTTTGGAAGTGAAATCCTACTGAGGAAAATAGAAAGGAACACAAATTCTGTCTAGTCAAGTGTAAAAGTATAATTAAGCAGGCCAAAAAAGAATTTGAAGAGAAGCTAGCAAAAGACACAAACAGTAACAGCAAAAAATTTTTTGAAGTAAGTCAGAAGCAGTCACAAACAAACAGTGGGGCCACTGAATGATTGAGGAGCTACAGGAGCCTTCAAGGAAGACAAGGTTGAAGTTAAATAAATTCTTTGCATTACTCTTCACTGCAGAGGATGCGAGGGAGAATCCCAAACCTGAGCCATTCTTTTTAGGTGACAAATCTAAGGAACTGCCCCAGATTGAGGTGATGATAGAGGAAATTTTGGAAGACATTGATCAATTAAACAGTAATAAGTCACCAGGACCAGATGGTATTCACCTGAGAGTTTTGAAGGAACTCAAATATGAAATTGCAGAACTACTAAATGTGGGATGTAACCTATTGCTTAAACCAGCCTCTGTACCAGATGACTGGAGGATAGCT
Organism: Lepidochelys kempii; assembly: GCF_965140285.1. NCBI lineage: Eukaryota > Metazoa > Chordata > Testudines > Cheloniidae > Lepidochelys > Lepidochelys kempii. Next base: position 4,002,859 of record NC_136382.1, on the reverse strand, counting down.
AATGTGACGCCAATTTTTAAAATGGGCTCCAGAGGTGATCTTAGCAATTACAGGCCAGTAAGCCTAACTTCAGTACCAGGCAAATTCATAGAATCATAGAACTGGAAGGGAACTCGAGAGGTCATCTAGTCCAGTCCCCTGCACTCAAGGCAGGACTAAGTATTATCTAGACCATCCCTGACAGGTGTTTGTCCAACCAGCTCTTAAAAATCCCCAATGATGGAGATTCCACAACCTCCCTAGGCAATTTATTCCAGTGCTTAACCACCCTGACAGTTAGAAATTTTTTCCTAATGTCCAACCTAAACTGTCCTTGCTGCAATTTAAGCCCATTGCTTCTTCTCCTCTCCTCGGAGGTTAAGAAGACCAATTTTTCTCCCTCCTCCTTGTAACAACCTTTTATGTACTTGAAAACTGTTATCATGTCTCCTCTCAGTCTTCTCTTCTCCAGACTGAACAAACCCAATTTTTTCAGTCATCCCTCGTAGGTAATGTTTTCTAGACCTTTAATCATTTTTGTTGCTCTTCTCTGGACTTTCTCCAATTTGTCCACATCTTTCCTGAAATGTGGCACCCAGAACTGGACACAATACTCCAGTTGAGGCCTAATCAGCACGGAGTAGAGCAGAAGAATTACTTCTCGTGTCTTGCTTACAACACTCCTGCTAATACATCCCAGAAGGATGTCTGTTTTTTTTGCAACAGCGTTACACTGTTGACTCATATTTAGTTTGTGGTCCACTGTGACCCCCAGATCCCTTTCCGCAGTGCTCCTTCCTAGGCAGCCATTTCCCATTTTGTATGGCCACCTCCTCCTGTAGCCCTCCCATCTGCTTCCTGAGAGATTCCACCAACAGGTACTTCGCACACTAGATGGTCCTCCCAGCCGGGCTTTCTGTGAGTGGCAAATGCAGGCCACAGTCTCCGCAAATCCACACCAGGATCTGGGTAGAGGCATCCATGGTTAGGTTCTCTGTCTGGTTACAAGTGCAGGTGAAGGAGACAGGCACAGTGTTGGCACTGGTGATGTGGCCCTTCCTAACCATAGCGATTTTATTATATCTCCCTCCCACATACTCCCTCTCTCAAATTCCCCTGTTCCCTAGCTCCCCTTGGTTGCTTAGCCTCTGGCTTTTAAGGCCTTCCTTCGTAGGTCAGCCCTACTCCGTCATTAATCACACAGGGGGAGGGTGATCACAAGGCTGATTGAGGCTGATCAGAGATGATCAAGGGAACAAAGGATCAAACAGATTGAAATTACAGTAAAGAACAGAATTATTAGACATACAGATGAACACGATATGTTGGGAAAGAGTCAACATGGCTTTTGTAAAGGGAAATCACACCTCACTGATCTATTAGAATACTTTGAGGGGGTCAACAAACATGTGGACAAAGGAGATCCAGTGGATACAGTGTACTTGGACTTTCAGAAAGGCTTTGACAAGGTCCCTTGCGAAAGACTCTTAAGCAAAGTAGGCAGAAAAGACAGGAAACAAAAGATAGGGCTAAATGGTCAGTTTTCACAGTGGAGGGAGGTACACAGTGTTGTCCCCCAGGGATCTGTACTGGGACCAGTGTTGTTCAGCATATTCATGAATGATCTGAGGTGGCAATGATTGCAGATGATACAAAATTACTCAAGATAGTTAAGTCCAAAGCAGACTGTGAAGAGCTACAAAGGGACCCCACAAAACCTGGTGACGAAGCAACAAAAATGGCAGAAGAAATTCAATGTTGATAAATGCCAAGCAATGCAAACTGGAAAATATAATCCCAACCATACATACAAACTGATGGAGTCTAAATTAGTTGTTCCCACTCAAGAAAGAGATCTTGGAGTTATTGTGGATAGTTCTCTGCCAACGTCCTCCTGATGACCTCCTGAGGTCCCTTCCAACCCTGATATTCTATGATTCTATGATTCTATGATCCACTCAATGTGCAGCGGCTGTCAAAAAGAGAACAGAATGTTCGGAACCATTAGGAAAGGGATGGATAATAAAAGAGAAAATATCATATTGTCACTATATAAATCCATGGTATGCCCTATTCCTGAATACTGCGTGCAAATCTGGTCGCCTCATCTCAAAAGAGATATATTAGACTTGGGAAAAGTACAGCGATGGGCAACCCAATTGACTAGAAGAACAGGAGGACTTGTGGCACCTTAGAGATTAACCAATTTATTTGAGCATGAGCTTTCGTGAGCTACAGCTCACTTCATCGGATGCATGCAGTGGAAAATACAGTGAGGAGATTTATATACACAGAGGACATGAAACAATGGGTGTTACCGTACACACTGGAACCAGAGTGATCACTTAAGGTGAGCTATTACCAGCAGGAGAGCGGGGGGTGGGGTGGGGGGGACCTTTTGTAGTGATAATCAAGGTGGGCCATTTCCAGCAGTTGACAAGAACGTCTGAGGAACAGTGGGGGGTGGGGTGGGGGGAATAAACATGGGGAAATAGTTTTACTTTGTGTAATGACCCATCCACTCCCAGTCTTTATTCAAGCCTAAGTTAATTGTATCCAGTTTGCAAATTAATTCCAATTCAGCAGTCTCTCATTGGAGTCTGTTTTTGAAGTTTTTGTGTTGAAGAATTGCAACTTTTAGGTCTCTAAACGAGTGACCAGAGAGATTGAAGTGTTCTCCGACTGGTTTATGAATGTTATAATTCTTGACGTCTGATTTGTGTCCATTTATTCTTTTACGTAGAGACTGTCCAGTTTGACCAATGTACATGGCAGAGGGGCATTGCTGGCCCATGATGGCATATATCACATTGGTAGATGTGCAGGTGAACGAGCCTCTGATAGTGTGGCTGATGTGATTAGGCCCTGTGATGGTGTCCCCTGAATAGATAGATATGTGGACACAGTTGGCAACGGGCTTTGTTGCAAGGATAGGTTCCTGGGTTAGTGGTTCTGTTGTGTGGTGTGTGGTTGCTGGTGAGTATTTGCTTCAGGTTGGGGGGCTGTCTGTAAGCAAGGACTGGCCTGGCTCCCAAGATCTGTGAGAGTGATGGGTCATCTTCAGGATAGGTTGTAGATCCTTGATGATGCGTTGGAGAGGTTTTAGTTGGGGGCTGAAGGTGATGGCTAGTGGCGTTCTGTTATTTTCTTTGTTGGGCCTGTCCTGTAGTAGGTGACGTCTGGGTACTCTTCTGGCTCTGTCAGTCTGTTTCTTCATTTCAGCAGGTGGGTACTGTAGTTGTAAGAAAGCTTGACAGAGATCTTGTAGGTGCTTGTCTCTGTCTGAGGGGTTGGAGTAAATGCGGTTGTATCGTAGAGCTTGGCTGTAGACGGTGGCTCGTGTGGTGTGGTCTGGGTGAAAGCTGGAGGCATGTAGGTAGGAATAGCGGTCAGTAGGTTTCCAGTGTAGGGTGGTGTTTATGTGACCATTGCTTATTAGCACCGTAGTGTCCAGGAAGTGGATCTCTTGTGTGGACTGGTCCAGGCTGAGGTTGATGGTGGGATGGAAATTGTTGAAATCATGGTGGAATTCCTCCAGGGCTTCGTTTCCATGGGTCCAGATGATGAAGATGTCATCAGTGTAGCGCAAGTAGAGTAGGGGCATTAGGGGACAAGAGCTGAGGAAGCGTTGCTCTAAGTCAGCCATAAAAACGTTGGCATCCTGTGGGGCCACACGGGTACCCATAGCAGTGCCGCTGATCTGAAGGTATACATTGTCCCCAAATGTGAAATAGTTATGGGTGAGGACAAAGTCACAAAGTTCAGCCGCCAATTGACTAGGGGTATTAGGAAAAACTTTTTCACTATGAGGGTGGTGAAACACTGGAATGCGTTACCTAGGGAGGTGGTAGAATCTCCTTCCTTAGAGGTTTTTAAGGTCAGGCTTGACAAAGCCCTGGCTGGGATGATTTAACTGGGAATTGGTCCTGCTTCGAGCAGGGGGTTGGACTAGATGACCTTCTGGGGTCCCTTCCAACCCTGATATTCTATGATTCTATGATTCTATGATTCTATGGAACTGCTTCTGTATGAGGAGGGGTTAAAAAGACTGGGGCAGCTGGCTCAGGCTCACAGGGCTGTTGGGCTATAAAATTGCAGTGTAGACGTTCAAGTCCAGGGGCGTGGAAGGTCTCAAAGCCCAGGCGCCAGCCCCAGCCCAAACATCTACACTGCTACTCTTAGCCCCCAGCCTGAGCTCTGCAAGCCCCGGTCAGCTGACCGGCTCTGAGATTCAGTGCCGTGGATTTTTTTACTGCAGTGAAGACACACCCTGCATAAGGCCAGAATTATCTTTAGCAGAACAGGGCCTGTTGTGCCATCCAGTTATACAGGTCCATCTTGTGTAACACTCACTGACCGAATACACAGCAAGCAGAAGTCCGGCATACGTACTATCACCCTTCTCTCCTACGTTAGAAAATCTTTTCTTACTTCAGCAGTGCTGCCAGGATATAATTATGAACCTAATAGAAAATGACACAGTATTAATCCAAAGTTAGTTCACTTACATGTACTTATGACTGAGTTTAATGATTTTTTTCTTTGGCAGAATGACAAGAATCAAAGCCCTCTGATAGAAGTGGATGGGAACAGATTGAGAAGGATGCCTTATTTCCTGTGTTCTGTTGTATATCTATGAGGGTTTTGCCCCTGCCTGTCTCGTGAGAATACAAAGGGCTCTCCTGGGCTAGCTTAGTGCATCACACTTCTGGGAATTGTCTGAACAGCAGGTGAGGGAAATTTATAATTTCAGAGACATAAGCAGGCTGACAGCAAGCCCTTACATATACAATCTCGTCACATTTTCCCACATAGCAGCAGCAGCCTTATATTCTCAGTGGAAATTGATTTATCTGAGCTAAAAGAAAACAAGAAAGAACAGAAGTAAAGTCTCCAGGAGAGAGGACAGTATATGTGTCTCCTGAGGCCCCGGGCAGTCTGCACCAAACTGAACACAATGGGACCCTCAAAGATATTTAGGCCCCTAACTCCCACTATGCCTGCCTGTCTTTGGTAGACCTCAGATTTAAAGATGCAGCGCACAGAAAGCAAAAGGTACATGGGGCAGTTACATTGCTCAAATACACCATGATTATTACGTATCTGTCATGTGAGCAAAGATACTTCCAAAGCAAGACTATTTGTTATTTCAAATAGGTGAGAAGATATTAAAAAAAGAGATCTAATATATCAGGAGTGCTCTAGCAACGGTCTCTCTCTCCAGGTGTCTTCTTGCATATAGCGATTCTGCAGCAAAATCCATCTTCTCTTTTAGTTAGGGCTCATCTCCACAGGGGAGCTGACTGGCAGAACTGCAGGGGTATAACTGTACGGCTCTAGCTATGCCGGTATAAGAGGAGTAATTAAACTGGAATAAAAACCATTTTTATTCTGGAATAGTCTCCCCGTGGGCAGATATACTGACTGGCAAAGACATAGCCGTCTAATTATACTGCTGCAGTTCTGCTGGTCAGTTTCCCCAGGCAGACTAGCCCTCAGAGCGGCAATTAACATCATTCCTTTGCCATGGGTATAACAGTTTGGTCAGGTCTATGGAAGCAAAGCCAAAATATGTTTTATCACGTGGTTAGGACACAGCTGTGTTCCCGGCCGCTTAGACAAGGACTTGGTGACATGCTTTGTGGCACTGGAGAATGAGGGGAAACAGCCCAAGGGAGAAAATTTGGAGTGCATTGTGAATAAAGGGAGGGAAACCTGTTCTTTCTGAAATTCAGCCCAAGGACCTTTCACCAGCTGTATATATGCATAGGGTGACCAGATGTCCTGCAGGTGTCCCGACTTTTTCTTTAAAAAGGGCAAATTGTCCCCTATTTTCTGTCCCCACCCTCATCAGTAGTGGCAGGTCCTGCTGCTGGCCAGGTCCCTGCTCGCCAGACGCTCACCTGCCAGCGGTGAGGGAGCGGGGATCCAGTGGCCGACAATGGGGGTGGGTGTGCAAGGCTAGTGGCAGGCCGAAGATGCTGCGTGCCAGGCCGGCCGCTCCCCAGGCCGGTCCATCAGCACAGCCTCTGCGGTGTTCCAGCTCTTGGTCAGCGGGGGCCTGCCATCCCATCCCGTTTCCAGCCAGCGCTGACTGCGTACTGACTGCAGAGGCGGGTGTGTGTGGGCAGGCGCCAGGCGGCGGCCCCGTTACGTGTCGTCGCTGACTTATGAGGAGAGGCTGAGGGACCTGGGATTGTTTAGGCTGCGGAAGAGAAGAATGAGGGGGGATTTGATAGCTGCTTTCAACTACCTGAAAGGGGGTTCCAGAGAGGATGGTTCTAGACTATTCTCAGTGGTAGAAGAGGACAGGACAAGGAGTAATGGTCTCAAGTTGCAGTGGGGGAGGTCTAGGTTGGATATTAGGAAAAACTTTTACACTAGGAGGGTGATGAAGCATGGGAATGGGTTCCCTAGGGAGGGGGTGGGATCTCTTTCCTTAGAGGTTTTTAAGGCCTGGCTTGACAAAGCCCTGGCTGTGGTGATTTAGTTGGGGTTGGTCCTGCTTTGAGCAGGAGTTGGACTAGATGACCTCTGGAGGACTCTTCCAACCCTGATATTTTATGATTCTGTTACCCATCCATCGGCCCTTTATGTGCTTCCCCTCTCGCTGTCCTCTCCCTTCTGTGCCCCTTCATGCTCCCAGCCCCGCTGCTCCTCCATATCTCCCACCCTCCCCCCCGTCCAGCGGGGTGCATCCTGCTCCCAGCACTGTGCGGAGAAGCAGCCCCTGGTCAGAGCACTCAGCTCACCAACAGCCTGGCCGGGAGGCTCCTTCCTTACCCCACTGCCTCTGGCTGGGCTGGTGCCTTGGGAAAGCCCAAGATCCTCTGAGCCGGGGTGCTGGCCAGGAGGAGCCGAGCCCTGCATATGCCAAAGCCCTGTACAGCATTGGCATGGGGAAGCCTCTCTGCCCCTCAGCTAAGCTAAGCTCTGGAGTGGTGGGGGGAGGGGGAGAAGCGATTTCCAGCCTGTTTGTGCCCCGATCCAGCAGGCTTCACAACAGACCCCCAGCAGGGGCTTAGCACCCTCTTCCCCAGTCCCCCTGCCCCTGCCCTGGGTCCTGCCCCAGCAAGCGAGGGGCTGCTCCATCCCCTAGGCACCCTCCCCTGCTGAGCCACTTCTCTGGCTGGGTTCACTGAAGCCCCTGCAGTCGGGTTCCCTGGGCCCTGGTGCACAATGTGTCCTTAGGGCTTAACCCCTTCCTGCCCGCGCTGTAGCCCGGGGCACAGGAGGCAGCTCGGTTATGTTGGTGGCCGGCAGCAGCCTGGAGGTGTTAGCAGATCCTGTCCTTTTCCCTCCTGCACAGCTCCAAAAGGCTACTGCTGGCCACATTCTGGTGTGAACCCTGGCAGTGATCCTGCATGCTCCCTCCCATGTGTTGCCTCGGGGAGATGCAGCCCCAGGTACCAGGAGAGGCGGGTCCGTCCTGGGGGCCCAGCCAGGCATGGAGGGCAGAGAGCGCCAGGCAAGGAGGGTCGGGTCGGTCACTCAGTCACCCTCCAGTGTGAGAAAGGGGTACGGGAGTGTGTGTGTAACCTCGTCCCCTGTGTGTCACCCCCTCCCTGTGTGAACCCTAAAACCTTAAAAAGAACAGGAGGACTTGTGGCACCTTAGAGACTAACAAATTTATTAGAGCATGAGCTTTCGTGGGCTACAGCTGCTCACGAAAGCTTATGCTCTAATAAATGTGTTAGTCTCTAAGGTGCCACACGTCCTCCTGTTCTTTTTACGGATACAGACTAACACGGCTGCTACTCTGAACCCTAAAACCTTAAAGGTAAGAAGGTAAATAAAAAGAATCCAACTACGCAGTATTTCTTTATAACAGGGGCTCAGTCACCTTGATGTTAATTTGAATGTTTGGACTGCATAGGTCTGATTGATTGCCACTGAATTCACTTGAATACGAGCAATTTTACCAGGTGTCCTGTACTCAGCATAGGGAAATATGGTCACCCTATATATGCAGGAGGGACTTAGCTCCACCTTCCTCTCCAACAATTGGCAGACCCTTGCCTGTGGGTGGGGCTTGTTCTATAAATTGAGGGTCTTCCATTTTGGCTTTGAAATTTCCTTCAGAAGCAAAGGCAGTTCGTTCTGGGTGCAGGGCGGCAGCTCCGTCTGGGGGCTGTGTTTGTTCTGTGCGCAGTGCCCAGCACAGGGAGGTCCTGGTCTGTGACTGGGGCTTGTAAGTGCTTTGCTAATAGGAATCACAACACATGAAAGGGAAGAGGAGACCAAGGAACAGCCTGGGCCACGGAGCTGGGACAGGCATGTGCCCCCTCGGTGCAGCCTGCCCGCTCTTTAGTCAGAAAGGGGGACAGAGGGGGAGGCTCAATAAACCCCAGAGGAATAGCAGAGGCCCCAGGGCAGCAGGCGGCAGCGTGGCTGTGGATTTGAGGGGACAGGATCCCATCTCAGAGGGATGGGGAGGGAGGGTGTGTTACAGAGAACAGCCTGGACCAGAGAGTTTGGCTCTGACATTAAACTGCTCCCATGTTTGCGATGGCTTGGTGCTGGGGCTTTGATGCAGGTCCAGCTGCTGTGGGGAAAAGACAATGGGGGCAGGTGGCGAAATCCCATGTTGATCTATGGCTCAGATGACACGTTTATTAACTGTATGAATGTGCCCCTCTTGTGACTGGTGTAATCCAAGCTGGTGCCAGCGTGTGTGTTGTCCCCTTTTCCTGGCTGGTTGCCTACAGGATAACAGCCTACTGCTGCCGCCTGCTGATGGGGCTGCTTGTTTAACTCCAGTGACAGAAATGTGTGCTGCAGTGTTGAAGGCCTCAGGTTGAAACCCAGCTGAGCGCTCATGGGTTGGGTCGATTGCATGGGCAGGGAAATGGAGACTACTCCTAGCTTGGATATTGATTCCCTGTGTATCTTTGGGAAAGTCAGTTAACAGTTCCGTGCCTCGGTTTCCCCCTCTGTCAAGGAATGAAGATTCCTTGTCCTGTCCCTGGGATGTTGTGGGTCCCGTCATGTCTGGGCACTGGAAAGCAGAGAGAGATGAACGTGCAAAGCTGTATGTGCTGACTTCCCACTGAAATAGCATCTTCCCCTTTTAAACACACAACACCGGACAGTGCAGGCAGGGAGCCACCCAGCCTTCCCTTCCCTAGCTTCTGTGACATGGGTAATGCCAAGACCTGGCTCTCGCAGAGAACTTTTCACCGGGAGATCTCGAAGCACGTCCCAGGCTCTCAGGCGTTTATCCTCCCCCGCCCCCTGAGGCAGGGCAGTGCCAGGAGCCCCCTCCTGTGGGTGGGGAATTGCCCAGCAGGCCTGAGAGGTGCAACTTCAAAGCTATTTTTCGGGGGCGGGTGCAAACCCCTAGCCTGGCTCCTGCAGGTCACGCAGGGAATGGGACCCCGCTGGCCCAAGGCCAGGGACCCAGGAGTCCGGGAAAGGCGCCCCTCCCTGCCGCAGCTAAGCAGTGGAGCGGCTGCCTGGCAGGGCGTGGAAGGCGGCGCGGCGCCCGCCCGCTGGGGGCCGGCTGGAGCGATGGGGCGCAGGAGAGGAGCGCACGGCCGGCCACGGAGCGCGGCGCGGGCAGCTCCTGAATAATTGACCGGCTGCTCCCAGCGGCCCCGCCGCGCTCCTCGGCGCCGGCCCGGGGAGGAGAGGCGGGCGTGCAGGCTGCGCTCCGGCGGCGCGGGGGCTCGCCCAGGGCGCACCATGGCGCTGCTCGTGCGCCTCAAGGCGGTGACCGAGCTGCGGGGCAAGGGGGACCGGCTCGCCAAGGCGGCGTTCAGAGGTAGGGAGCCGCTGGGGAGGAAAAGTTCTCCGCGGGGCTGGGGGCTGCTGGGGGCAGGGGAGAGGCTGGGGCCGCTGGGCTCGGGGTCCCGTGTGGCCCGGGGCTGAGCTGGGCTCTGTGGCCGGGGCTAGTGTCCGTCCCCCCCATGAGGACGCTGCAGATTCAGCCCCCTTTGGCTGCCTTCTCGTGCCCCCCCCCCCGTCCAACAGCCCCAGGGTATTTCCACAGGGAGAGCCAGAGTCACCTGCCCCATGGGCTCCGGGCATTGGGCCATCTGCCCTGCCTGTGGATCACCCCGCACAGCTTGGCGCGTGGTCGTGGTGGCCCGGTGGCTAGCGGCCCCGGCTGGGAGCGGGGCCCCCCCGAGTCTCGTCCCAGCTCTTCCAGCTTCTGTGTCCCCCATCTGCGAAATGGGGACCGCCACCAGCTCCGAGACAGGTGGTGGAGAGACCCACCTTCGGGGTCTGTGCTCAGAGGAGGGTGCGGAGTCACCCAGGGGGCCTGGCATGTGAGCTCCATGTGCCCTCCATTCACGCCACAGGAAAGGGGGCGCACGAGCCAGTAAAGTTTGGAACCTGCTGGTGTGGCCCTATGGACCACTGACATCTTCCTAGGGCAGGGGTCAGATCTAATGCTCAGGCCACAGCAGCTCCCTTGCCCTGGAGGGGCTAACACAATGCCAAAGACGGGCAAAGTGTCGGATCCTGACCCACGACTGTGCCTCGCTTGACTTCTGTCCTTATTGTCACATCAGGTCGCTTTCCAGTCTGTAACCCCGAGTCTCTCGCTAGTTTCTCGAAGGGGGTTGTGCACCGATTAACGGTGTGAGGGGTTTCGATAGCACCTTCCAACCCCAGGGACCCCTCGGCATCGTACCCACCGTGGGGCACCCAGCCGCTGAAGCGTAACCCCCTTTGGGGTAGGAGAGCAGCCACCGCACAGAGAGCAGGTTTGCCAGAGAAACCCAGGACAAACTCCTGTTCTGGCAAAATAGGCCGTGGAACCGGGATGACAAAAAGGCAGCAAACCGCGTGGAAATGGGTGGAAGTGCCAGACTTTGGAAAGGGCCAGCGCTGAGTCAGATTGGCCAGGATTTGACCCAGTCGCTTCATGGAGTCTTAAGGTTTTAAACCAGGTAGTCTGATCACGGCACAGCCCCTCCCCACCCCACACAAAAGTGAATGGCTCAGGGTTATGAAATTGGCTGAATGTGTTGTGGATCCTCGATCCTGCCGGGAATCTGACTTTATCCAGGGCTGCTGCTTTTATTCCCACAACAGTGCTTTCTCCTGGCCTCATTCATAGTCGCTCTTTCGCCCGCTAGGAATTCTATCCTCCGGAAGGAGATGCACAAAACCCTTCATGGGGAGCACTGAATTCGTCTAGGGGAGCATATTACCAGCAGCACTGGACTGGCACCCCGCTCTGGGCCCAGAGGACGGCTCACGTAGTAGCCGGCAGCCTTGTGGAGGCAAGGGGAAGGGGATTCTAACTGTAACGATGGATAACGGTGTAAGCGAGGAGCACTACTCCGCTCCGTTGTAACTCCAGCAGGGAACAGCGCAAAGAAATATCGAGTGCTGCCTTCTGCACAGCAGCTGTGTGGTGGCTAGATTACAGGACTGGGGGTCGGGAATCCTGGGGTTTTCTGTCCCAGTGCAGCTCGAGCAGTGCAGCTATAGTGTAGACGGGGCACCGGCGTTTTCAGCACCATGTCGTTTAACCAGGCCCGCTGACAGCAGTTCCAGGCCCCAGGGCAGAACAGTCAGTGGGGCCCCCACTCACGCACAAGCCGCGCTCGCACGGACGCGGTCTGCCTGCCGTTTGGGCGGTGCCGTACCTGCACTGGCTGGTGCCCAGTGAGCTGCCGGCTGCGCTTCTGGGCGCGCTTTTCCAGCACAGCCAGGGCTTCCACGTGCCCGCCCGGTAGGGTGCCAACTGGCTAATCGCGCAAACCCAAAGACCCTTGCCCAGCTTACTGCCCTGCCCCTTCCCTGCGGCCACAGCCCTGTCCCGCCCCTTCTCTGAGGCCCCGCACTCTGTTCACTCCACCCCCCGCCCCCGTTGCTTGCTCTCCCCCCCCTCACTCACATTCACCAGGCTGGGGCAGGGGGTTGGGGTGCGTGAGGGAGGGAGTTTGGGTGTGGGAGGGGGTCGAGCTCTGGGAGGGAGTTTGGGTGTGGGGGGGTTGGGCTCTGGGAGGGAGTTTGGGTGCAGGAGGGGGTGAGGGGTGCAGGCTCTGGAGGAGGGAGTTTGGGTGTGGGAGGGGGCTCGGGCTCTGGGAGGGAGTTTGGGTGTGGGAAGATGAGAGGGGTGCAGGCTCTGGGGGTGGGGGAGTTTGGGTGTGGGAGGAGGTGAGGGGTCGGGCTCTGGGAGTGGGTTTGGGTGCGGGAGGCAGTGCGGGCTCTAGGCTGGGTCAGGGGGGTGGGGTGCAGGAGGTGGTCAGGGTTCGGCGCTTTCCTTGGGCGGCTCCTGAAAGCTCACCCTCCCCAGCTCTGCCACTGGCCCTCAGTCTCAACCCACATGCCCCCATTATCCCAGCCCTGGGCGCAGCCCCCCAGCTCTGCCTGTACCCCTGAATCCTGATCCACAGCCCCCTGCTATCCCAGGCCTGCCCTCCATGGCTCTGCCAATGGCCCTTGATTCTGACCTGCAGTCCCCCTGCTCATCCTATCCTGCTCAATCCCTTACTCCCAGCTCTGCCGACTATCCTCCTCTTCCAGGGAGTCTCTGTGTCTGCTGGATTCATCCCAGCAGTGCAGTCTCTCTGGTGTCACTCACTCAGCTGCGTGCCGATAGACAGGAGCTCCAGCCGGGTATCACGGAGCGAGCTTTGTGGTTGTACTTCCATTCAGACCTGGCTGTGAAGTGCCAGGACCCCAGAGGTTTCCGTGCAGGACTGGGTGTGATTTTGGCATGCAGTGTTGTCAGCAGTCAGAGGCCCATTGTTTATTGGGGGCCAGGCGCTGGTGCGAACATAACAGGGGTCACCAGCGTGTAGCAGGGCTCCTCCTTCCGCCTGGCCAAAGAATGCAAAATCCTCGTGACTGAACGTCTCCGTACGGTGCTCTTGGGCTGCGTCTACACTCCACGCGAGGGGTGCGATTCCCCCGCTCGCACGCACATACTCGCAGTCGCTGTCGTGGAGCTAGGTGAGTGTAAAGGCAGCATAGCTGCGGTCGCCCGGCGATTGGCCGCGGAGCCACGGCTTAGCCATGCTGAGCACAAACCCGCCCGACACCGGTGGGTACGTGATCGACACGGCTAAGCCATGCCACTGCCGCTGCCATGGCTACACCCCTATTCACATTGGCACTCGCTCAGTGAGAGGGCATGCCAGCCTGTGCACACGGGTAGGGGAACCCCCCCCCCCCCCGCGCTCGTAGTGTAGACGTAGCCTGGGAGTATCAGTGACTGCCAGAGCCAGGGGTGACCAGATCCGGACAGGACTGAATCATGAGTCAGGCCCCCTGAGCCTGGTTTAGTTCATGCCATTTTTAAAAATAATCAATAGGGGAGTTCTTCCGCTTTGCCTTCTGAGCCTCTAGGTCACGGACAGGTCACGTTTTGAAACGTCACCTCTTTTTTTTAACTGAACGCTGAGATTCTCGCTTCATCGGGGGCCTCCAGGAGCCTGGGGCTTTAAGAAAAACGCCAGGGATCGCGAGACTTGCAATAAAATCGCAAGGCTGGCAACGCTGCACAGACCCCTGCCAGCGCACTACACGGATGCAGTAACTTCCATTCGGTGCTTAGCTCCATTGTGAATCCCCAGGAGTGAATCCCCCTGAGTGGTGAGAACAGCAGCCCCTTTGCTCGTCTCTCCAGCGAAGGGCTCAAAGCTCTTTACAAGCTCTAATGGCCAGACCACCACCTCATATTAAGAAGGGTCCCCTGGGACGTCGCCATGGGACACCTTATGCACGGCCCGCTTAGCATGCACTCTCACAGGCTAAGGGGATGGAGGCTGTACAAGTGCCTAGATAGATCAACACAAAGTAACTACACAGGCCACCAGGTCCCCCTTGTACCCCTTGTGCAGAGGAATACAGCGCCCCCAGATTGCGGGAGTCCCAATCCTCCAGTAGATGTCACCAGAAATGCCACAAATGGAATTTCCTTCCTGAATTACTGCTGCACGGAACAGGGACCAAAGTTATTGCTGTTCTTCACACCAAGCTGCTTCAGAAATGACCTTTGGACCCATGGAGCGCTCCATCTGACTAATCTGTCTTCCGCCCTAGCTAGGGATTTGTTCATCACAGTGGTGTCCGGACACCTACGGTAGGTGTCAGCAGTCCTTAGTAATCTTCAGGAACACAGAAGTACTCCTATTAGATCAAACCCATCGTCACACACGTGGCCAAAATGGCTCATATTTTGCACAGAGGCAGCCCTGGGGACTGATCTTGGGACCCTTGGCCTCAAGAAGACAAAGCCAAGGTTTTTAACCTAAATAAGTGGGCTGGTTTTCTGAGAGGCTGAGTGAGCACCGGCAGCTGTCTGGTGATTGTGGAACCTCAGTGCCTCTGAAAGTTCATTTCTTTACATACCCAGCTTGGACAATCTTGGCCAAAGCCTCTGTCCCTTGCACTCATCTCTGCCAATTGTGCTAATCCTGAGTCTTGTGACCCCTTGAGTCAGTAGAGGGCAACGTGATTATGCGACAGCAGGCTGGTGGGTAGTGCTGGTCAAAAAACATCCAAGCCGGTGGGCATTTTTCCAGAGATAATTTTGATTTTTTTGTTGAAAAACTGAAAGAAAAAAAATTCTCTTTCATAATGAAACCTTGGAAATTGCAGAGGAAAGTGGACACTTTCCACAGAAACTTTCATTTGGTTCACAACCCAATTTTCCATCAAAGACAAGGTTAGACGGACAACTTTCTACCAGGTCTCGTATTTCCCGCCCCCCCAGAAAAGTTAAAAAGAAAGCGTGCTCTTTTGTTCACAGTTTTCGGCATCTTTCCATTTTTCAATCAGGTGAAAATTTTCAATTAGGTTTTAATTGAAATTTTTCATTTGTTGACATGCTTCTCCCCCCCGCCCGCCGCCCTCCAGGGAAAGAGCGCGGAGCAGAAAAAGAGGAAACAAACATTGGTATAGGCACCAGTAGAGGAGGACAGCGCCACACCGAGCAGGCATGGCTTACATACGTCCCCCAGCTGAGGAAGCGCGTCCCGAGCTTCAGAGACTTCCCGGCTGATCTCCCAGATGAGCTGCCACTTGTAACACTGACTGACCCCGGTCGGTGGCCGGTGGGATTGAACCTGGGACCTCTGAGGTTTAACACATGAACCTCCACTGCATAAGCTAAAAGACACCTCTCCATTAGCCCAGGCTGTAGCAGGCTCATCGATTTCTAGCTGATCTAGGTGCCATAAGAGGAGGACTGAGCACAGCCAGCAGGCATTGTGCCTTCCTCTGAAGTAGCCGGTGCTGGCCGCTGGGAAATGCAGACTGCATTGAAGTCACCCAGCGACACAGCACTTCTGGGCAGCTGCAATCGGCTGGTACCTCGCACTCTACGAGTGGCTTTCTTCTTCTTCAGGCGTTGATGATAAAGGCACGTGCATTGGCTCCTGCAATGCAGAGAGCCCTCCCTTTTCCATCCCATAGAGCCCCCCCGGTGGTCGCTTATTTTTATTCCAGAGACGCTAACCAAGATCAGCTCCCCCTTCCCTTGGGTGACTCTCTCCTACCCTCCCCACCTACTGGTCTACTGGCATTTATATCTCCCTACGCTGTCAGGCTGGTGTAACGAGGCTGGTTCTGGTGGGACCCATCTGAGAGTGCCAATTCAGGACAAATTGCTTTAAGCAGGGCAGTTACAGCCCAAGGCTGGGGTTTTTCCACCTCTAAGGCAAACCAAACCAGCCAAACAGAGCAGACTTTTGTCTCACCCCACTGGCTAGCCACAAGTCACACAAGCAATTCCCTTAGATACTCCAGTTTCCCAGTATCCCCACCAGTGCCACTCGTTATGGGGACAGATGGTTATGAAAAGCAATATCCCAGTAAAAGAGAAAAGGTTCTCTCGATCCCAAAGGACCAAGCCCCAGACCCAGGTCAATAAACAAATCAGATCTTACCCACAAATCATGCTGTTGACAATCCTTTAGAATCTAAAATCTAAAGGTTTATTCATAAAAGGAAAAGATAGAGATGAGAGCTAGAGTTGGTTGAATGGAATCACTGACACACAGCAATGGCAGAGTGCTTGGTTCAGGCCTGTAGCAGGGATGGAATAAACAGCAGGTTCAGATCAAGTCTCTGGAGAACATCCCCAGCTGGGAGGGGTCACTCAGTCCTTGGTTCAAAGCTTCAGGGTAGCCAAGTCCCTCCAGAGGTCGGAAGCAGGATTGAAGACCAGATGGAGGAGCTGCAGTAGCTTTTTATAGTCTCTTGCCATGTGGCGTCTCTTTCTGTGTCCCAGGGACAAGCTGCCCCTCACATGGCCTGGAAACACCTCAGAGTTTGGTCCCTAGGCAGGTCCCTGCACACCTGGCTGAGTCCCCAGGCGTGTCTGCCTTCTCTCAGTGGGTCAGTTGTGTCGCTGATGGTCCTTAATGGGCTAGGCTGATCTATACGGTCCCAGATTATGTCAATAACGTCACAGCTGGTTCAGACAGGCAAGCCATCAAGCCAGGAACCTGGCTGGAAGTTGAAGCTAGACAACGTCAGGCTAAAATAAGCCATCCATTTGTGACCGGGAGGGTAATTAACCGTCGGAACAAGTTCCCAAGGCTCGTGGTGGATTCTCCATTGCTGGCCAATGTTTCAATCAAGATTGGATGGTTTTCCTAGAAGAGATGCTCTAGGAATTATTTGGGGGAAGGTCTGTGGCCGGTGTTATCCTGGAGGTCAGACTAGGTGATCACAAGGGTCCTGTCTGGCCTTGGGATCTAGGAATCTTGTGCCTTTGGCTCCATGCATGTCAATGGGGCTATTGAGAAATGACCAGGCAGCCTGACCCCCCAAGGCAATTCAAGGGGTTCACTCTGCGGATCAGGCAGAACCCCCGACCACAGCATGGTCCAGGCCTCCCAGCGTGAGGCAGGTGGTCTTTGTTGACTCTGTTCTGGGGGAGCACTGGGGCACAGCAGTTCAAGGCTGCTGAGAAATATGGAGAGAGCCTCTGGCGGCTGAAATCTGCATTTCCCAGGTCGAGCGTAACCCCATCTCTGTGGAGCAGCGATGGCTTTCGTGGCGTCTCCCCATTCATTGGCTCGGAGGGGACCAATATTTAGTTATTGCTGTTTGCAGTAGGTGCTGAATAGCCCTTCCCCCCCATTCCCACTCCCCGGCAGGACTAATGTGAGCATCAAAGCAGCTCGGGAAGGAAAGGAACAGACCTAGTAGGACCTCTCTAGCAATTTTATTATGTCCCCCTCCCATTGTCATTTCAACTGCAGGGTCATTCTTCATTCCTCACCTATTAATGTGCTGTGACCGGTGCTGGGTCCTACCCCAGAGATGGCTGCATTAGCCCATTCTGGATGGGCTTTTCAGGATGAGAGAGAAGGGTGTTATTCAGTGTCAATAGCTTTATTGGCATGGTCTGGAACACAGCATAGGAACAAGGAAGTACCAGACTGGGTCAGACCCAGGGTCCATCTAGCTCCATGTCCTGTCTCTGACAGCGGCCAGCGCCAGATGTCTCAGAGGAATAAAAAAGAATCCCACAGTCAGAAGTTATGAAAGAACCTGTCGGGGTGGGGGGGGGTCTTGGTTAGAGGTCAGTTTATTCCCTAAACAGGAAGGTTTATGGCCCTTCCTAACTCTTGATTATGTTTCAGTATTTCCTAGAATATCACTGGACATGCTCGTTATCCATCTTTTATTGAGTCCTGCTTAGCTGTTGGCCTCTGTGTTGTCTAGTGGCAATGAGTTCCACCGGCTAATTGTGCATTGTGTGAAAAAAATATTTTCTCCCACCAGCTTTGAATTTGCCACCCTGGTATTTCAGCAGATGTCCCCTTGTTCTTCTGTTATGAGACACAAGCATGGCCCAAATCGATACACCAGCACGTCAGGGCTGAATTTTGCCCTCGGTTGTTCATTTCAGCGTCTGGCTCTGATGGGGGTGCATGAGGAGAGTTTATCATTGATATCTATCTGTCAAGGTGCTTATCTGGCCGCCATTACTATGGTACCCAAGCACCTCACAATCTTTAATGTATCAATCCTCACACCACCCCTGCCAGGGTCCCCATGTGACTGATGAGAAACCACGGCACAAAAACTAAGTGACTTGCCCAGGGGAGTCTGTGGTAAGGCAGGGAATTGAACGTGGATATCCCAAGTCTTTGGCTGGTGCCCTGACCCCGGCCCAGCCTTCCTCTGGAGGCAGAAGCTGTTCACCGAACATATTTATTCCTGGCCTTTCATTTCTCCATCACTAAGAGGAAACTTGAGAGAGCCTCTCTCTCTCGGCTGCCTCTCAGACTGGCCTGCTGCTGCTTTGCTTCTCCCTAAGACAGGTCTATTTTTAGCACCTTCTCTCCCCCAGACGCCTCTCCTCCGCCTGAGTGATGCAGGCACCCACACAGGCTGTCCTATCAGGGGCGTTAGGAGCTAGCTGAGGCTCGGACGGCCTCGCCGGTGCCTCCCTGCTTCCCCCTCCTCAGCTGTTCCCTGGCCGCTTTAAATGAGTTCTCAGCCAGGGTGGGGAAAGGGAGCATTTCTCGCTGCTGGAGAGCTCAGGAATACCACATCAATAGACCCTCAAACCTAGAAACCTGGAGGGATATCCCTATTTGTATCACCCCAGCACCTAGCGGCCACAGCTGTGCTCAGTACCTCGTTGTGCTAGGCGCTGTACAGACACCGAGTGAGAGACAGTCCCTGCCCCAGAGAGCTTTTCCAGTTTAAATAGACAAGACAGCCACAGGACAGGAGGGGAAACAGGCACTGAGAGGGGAAGTGACTTGCCAAGGGGCATAAAGTGGGTCAGAGGGGATTAGAATCAGATCCCCCGCCCTACCCATTGGGCCACTCCTCTTATGAGTGTGCATTCATCCTGGCTCCAGATGCTAAATGATCCCCCGTCTAGGGATGTCTAGGCACGCAGCAGAGGGGTGAATTTCACTCAGAACCGATCAACGCCCAAAAGGTCTCTCCCATCTCTAATTTTTATGCTCCTCCAAGCTGCTTTTCAGTGGACAATTCTTCCTCCACATCCCTCTCATGGGGTGGCTGGCCCCAGGAGCCAGGAACTCCCATGATGCACCACCTCTCCCCACTCTGAGACAAGACCATGGTACCTCATGGGAGATGTAGTCCGACCAGAGAGCCCTGCCTCTAAGGGAGAATGGGAGTGTGAGGAATCTGAATTACAACTCCCATGAGGCACCACAGCATTTCCAAGTAGAAATATTGCGGGTTTTGCCTGATATTTTTCAGTATTTGAATTTTTGTCAAAAAAACAAAATTTTCCATGGCTGGAAGGGGACCCAATTTTTGACCAGTTCTAGCTTCCTGCCTTCGTTGCTCCAAGTCTCTGGGTAATTCCCTTCCTTTACAGCTTCATAGAATCATAGATTAGGCTTGGAAGAGACCTCAGGAGGTCATCTAGTCCAACCCCCTGCTCAAAGCAGGACCAACCCCAACTAAATCATACTTTCCTTGAAAATATGTACTGGCTGTCTGGGCTCTTGCATTCCTCCACCTTCCCCTCCTGAATTACCCTCCAGGAGAACGGGACTGAAACCAACAAGATGAAATTGATTAAAAACAATTTCAAAGTACTTCACTTAGGAAGGAAACATCAAATGCACAACTACAAAATGGGGAATAACAGTTGTACTGCTGAAAAGGATCCGGGTGGGATAGTGGATCACAAATTGAATATGAGCCAACAACGTGGTGCAGTTTGAAAAAGGCTAATATCCTTCTGGATCTATTGATAGGAGTGTCGTATTTAAGACATGGGAGGTAATTGTCCTGCTCTTCTCTCAGCTGGAGTCTTGTGTCCAATTCTGGGCACCACACTTGAGTAAAGATATGGACAAATTGAAGAGAGATCAACAAAAACTGATCAAAGATTTAGAAAACCAGACCTGTGAGGAAAGGTTAAAGAAAACTGGGCGTGGTAAACTGAGGGGTGACCAGATAAGTCTTCAAATCTGTTCAGGGCTGCTCTAAAGAGGTTTGTGATCAGTTGTTCTCCATGCCCACAGAAGGTAGGAGAAGAAGTAATGGGCTTAGTCTTCAGCAAGAGAGATTTAGGTTAGATATTAGGAAAAACTCTCTAGCTCTGAGGGGAGTTAAACTGGAACAGGCTTCCAAGGGAGGTTGTGGAATTCCCATCATGGGAGGTTTTTGAGAACAGGCTGGACAAACAACTGTCAGGGATGGTCCAGGTTTACTTGGTCCTGCCTCCGCGCAGGGGGCTAAACTCGATGACTTCTTGAGGTCCCTTCCAGCCCTACGTTGCTGTGACTCTGTATCCCTCTGTGCTGTTAAGAAGTTTGTGCCACTGTTGTCAAATTTATTGATGGAGACAATAACCAGGAATGCGTCACTTTCTTGCTGCCTTGGCTAATTCCTCAAAAACTCAGTAAACTGCTTGCAGCCTTGCAATGTATCTGTCTTTCAAACTGCAGGCCCCGTGGGGTGGGGACCTGGCCTGTTGTCCTGTTGTGTAAAACACTTACAATGCTAGAGAAATGATAACTGGTAGGAAACACTCAGATGGAAAACACCAGCGCTGAAAATTCAGCAAGAGGCACTCTTCTCTCTGAGTTGGTACTGAGCCAATGCCTCAGGGCGGCGCTAGGGGGTGCTGTTCTCACTGGAGCTACCGCCTTCGACGAGCGGTGAACACAATCGTCCCATGTTTTCCTTATGCTCCTCCCATCTGATTGTATCCTCCTGTTGTCAGTCTCAGACTTTCACTGTACGCTCTTTGGGGCAGGGACCATTTTTGTTGCTGTAACTTTGCACCACACCTTGCGCAACGGGGCTCTGATCCATTGCTCAGGCTACTAGACTTTGTTGCAAGACTACTAACAACGAGCCGTCAAGATCCCGCCACCCGTGGCCATTAGAGATCCCAGGGCACTTTCCTGGGACCAGGCCTGTGCTATTCACAGCGTCTCGAAATAATTCCATTCATGCCCTTTGTAGTTTCAGTACCCACCACATTCTGTCCCGAACGATGTGCGTACCATTGCTGTGAGCCGTTTGCAGGCTACCCGGTTCTGCTCCAGAAGTGGCTGCATTTCAGTGGTGGCGAAGCGGTGATCCCTGAACGCAGCTCACAGCCGGTTGTAATTTTGCTTTAGGTTCAGCACGAAAAGTGCTATGCAAATGCCAGTCATTATTATTACTTCTCTCTCATTGTTACAGCCAGCTGAGTGTCGCAGGTGTGGGTTGTTTTGTTTAGCTTCTCTTGCTGGCAGCTGGCATTTGCCCACTCCCATCTCCCCAGCAATGCTGCCCGTGGGTGTGCAGCAGAGCTTTGTGTGGTTGTGTGCTCCTTCAGCTGTAGGATTCTATGACTGCAAGAAAGAAGTTAAGTCAGAAGTCAGGCCAGCAGGTGGCAGGTTTCAATGTGCATTTGAGCAGGAGGATTGCGCTGAATTGCTGCTTGACTTTAGTTCAAGTAAGGGATAAAAAGTCACAAATCTGTAGAATCCTCCACAAAGGAGCCAGGACAGAGGGAATTGTTTAGGCATAAAGGGATAAAATAAGCAAAAGGCAAGTATAGAGTGAATATTCTTCCATCCAGGGATCTCTGCACGCTCCCAAGCATTCATTTGTCCTCACAAACTCCCTGCCAGGCAGATCTGTACTCTCTGTACAGATCACAGTGTCTGTTTTACGCATGGGGAAACTGAGTCACAGAGACAATGTGCCATGCCTCCGGTCACCCAGCAAATCAGGGGCAGACACTAGTGACAGTAGTCAGTTTGTCCCGAGTTCTATCCATGAGCTGGGATCTCACCCTGCCACATCTGGGAGCATCCCTTCGCTGTGATGTCTGTCAGGCGGTCCAGCAGTCTCTCTACTATAGGTGTGGTGGCAGTCCCATTATTTAACACTTTCAAATCTAGCCTGAGGACACATTGTAGGGGCCAGCCCTGACCTGGGGACCAGCAGGGTCTCTTCCTTTAATGGGTCTGGGTTTCTGGAGAGGTTTTTAGATACTGGGGCAGGTTGTTCTCAGTCTCATCCTTGGTGTCGCTGGGACATTCCGGAGAGCCCGCATACGTGCAACACATCTGGGGACTTGTTCCAATAGTCTCCCTGTCCTGCGGATGCAGGTACTGAGGGAAAGCCAAGAGCCCCAGCCCTTGCAGCCAGGAACGTGGGTGCGGGCCCTTGTGCCCCATGTATGACACAGTGGAGAACAGTGGGGTGGCTAAGGATGGGTCTGAGAGTGCAAGCGACCATGCAAATGCCCGGGTTCAGTCTCCGAACAGACCCGGCCTGAACTGGAAGTTCTCAGAAGCCTGAGCAGACTTGGGCTGAGCTGGGCAGTGGTTCTTGGCGGCGTTACCGCTGTGTGGCTCCCAGGATGTGAGCGAGACAAGATGCGTGAGGTGATATCTTATATTGGACCAACTTCTGCTGGTGGAAGGGACATGCTGTCGAGCCGCACAGAGCTCTTCCTCAGGTCTGGGGAAAGTAACCTGAGTGTCACAGTTAAGTACAAGGTGGGACGGACTGTTAAGCATAAGGAGTTAACGCACGTTGCAAGAAACCAAATGAAGTGGGCAATTAACACTTGTGCAGTCATGGCACAAGGGAAGGTTAGTAGGATTGTTGTAACAAGTCATAAAACCAGAATCTCTACCTAGGCTTGGTCTACACTACAGCCTTGCTTCCTATTACACTGACCTAACAACTCCACCTCCACCGGGGGCATAGAGCTTACGTTGCCATAGTCAGGGTGATGCAGTAGTTTGTGGAGACACTGTGATCCTTACATCAGTGGTCCCCTGTCATTCTTCTCAATTTCACGGCTTGGCTGGAGCCATGAAATTGACAAGAAATCCAGCTCCCAGAACCCGAGCTGGGCTGCTTCTGGATCTCCACTCTAACCGGGCTGCCACCAAGGCTCCTGACTTGGGCTGCCAGCTGGACTCCGGGACGCCAGGCATATGGCAGCCGACTGGACTCCTGGTGCGGATCTCCCCACCAAAAGCGAGAAGCTCTGGACGGCTTCCCCGCCACTCCTGGCTGGGAGCCGGGAGGCATGGAGTCCCAGGGGACAGCTGGGCTCCTGGCGAGGAGCTGCATGGAGTTGAGAGCCCTGGCTGTCAGCCCCCCACACTGCCCCTCTTCTGTCGTGTTTCTGATGAGGACACGCGCCACCGACAAAAGGAGGGCAGTGTGGACATCAGCCACCTCAGCAATGACTGCAGTGGCTGTAAGTTGACCTAGCCTAGGTCGATTTAAGATTGCAGCGCACACGTCCTTAGTCCGGGATTTTTGGTGTCTAGCAGAGTTACAGATTTGAGCTCCCAGGTTTGTCTTTTGAAGGCATTGTGCAGGTTTCCTTTGAGGACGAGGACTGAGAGGCTGGGTATAGGATGGGCACTTTGTGAAACGTGTTCACCCCCAGGTGATAAGGTGGTCTTGTCTTTTATCATTTTTCTGGGTGAGTTTATTCGAGAGCCTAGCGATTTGTCTGGTTTCACCCACATAGTTGTTGGGGCATTTAGTGCAGTAGATGAGGTACCGCACATGTTGGACTGTAACGGTTCCCACTTAGGGAGCATGGCCTAGTGGTCACGGCTGCAACTCCCGACTGCCAAGGGGATTGTGGGGAGGGGAGCCTGGGCCCTCCCACCGCACCGGGATCCAACCCAGGGCCCTTTGGGCTACCCGTAGTCTGGCAACCAAGGCTGTCCTCCCTGGGCCTCCTCCTCTCGTCCATCCCACTTGGGGTCAGCTTAGTCCAAGGCCTTCGCCTGGTGTGGAAGCCCAAACCACAAGAGGGGGTAACAAAGTCCAAGGTCCAGAGGATACTTCCCTCTCTGGTTGTCTCCGGGGTGGGTCTCCCCTTCCCTCAGGAAGGGCCCCTTTGGGCATCTGTGTCAGAGTCTTGGGTTTCCCTCTGCTCTGCTGGGGCTGCGGGCTGCAGATCTCCTCACCTCCAGCTCTGCCCCTGTCAGGGTTCCCTCCCCACTGCAACTTGAGACCATTACTCCTTGTTCTGTCATCTGCCACCACTGAGAACAGTCTAGATCCATCCTCTTTGGAACCCCCTTTCAGGTAGTTGAAAGCAGCTATCAAATCCCCCCTCATTCTTCTCTTCTGCAGGCTAAACAATCCCAGCTCCCTCAGCCTCTCCTCATAACTCATGTGTTCCAGACCCCTAATCATTTTTGTTGCCCTTCGCTGGACTCTCTCCAATTTATCCACATCCTTCTTGAAGTGTGGGGCCCAAAACTGCACACAGTACTCCAGATGAGGCCTCACCAATGTCGAATAGAGGGGAACGATCACGTCCCTCGATCTGCTCGCTATGCCCCTACTTATACATCCCAAAATGCCATTGGCCTTCTTGGCAACGAGGGCACACTGCTGACTCATATCCAGCTTCTCGTCCACTGTCACCCCTAGGTCCTTTTCCGCAGAACTGCTGCCGAGCCATTCGGTCTCTAGTCTGCAGCGGTGCATGGGATTCTTCTGTCCTAAGTGCAGGACTCTGCACTTGTCCTTGTTGAACCTCGTCAGATTTCTTTTGGAGTTCCTCTTCCTGAAAATATCCCCCCAAGCTCCTTCACCCCCTTTCCTGGGTAGTCTTGAGAGTAATATACCAACCAAATAGGTAAACCAGATTCTTAAAAAACAGAACTTTATTATAGAGAAAAAAAGTAAAAGAAGCACCTCTGTAAAATCAGGATGGAAGATAACTTTACAGGGTAATCAGATTCAAAACACAGAGGATTCCCCTCTAGGCAAAACTTTAAAATTACAAAAAACAGGGAGAAACCTCCCTCATAGCACAGGGAAAATTCACAAGCTAAAAACAAAAGATAATCTAACGTGCCTTGCCTTATTACTTACTTTTTTTTGCAATATGGAGACTCATTTTAGGATGGTTTATAGGAGAAGGAGTTTTCTGACCTGATGCTTCTCTGCTTCCCCAGAGAACACACAAACAAAGAGCACAACCAAAGCCTCCCCCCTCCCCGATTTGAAAGTATCTTCTTTCCCCATTGGTTCTTTTGGTCAGGTGCCAACCAGGTTATTTGTGCTTCTTAACCCCTTAACAGGTAAGGAGGAATTCTAGGCTACCCTTAGCTGTATGGTTATGACAGCCCCCAAATGAGCTCGTTCCCTGCCTTTTAATTGCCCCAGCAAATGGAGCATTTGCTGCAGGTGGGGCGGGGCAGGGCTGGATGAGCCCAAAAGAATCCCTTAACCCCTTGTTGTCTAGTATGAGGTTTGTACACCCCATCACAAGGACCCATGGATCTTGAAAGGTGTGTTGTGCTGGGTGTTGATCATTGTAGCGATGGAGATGTGTCTGCTGGTTTTGTATCTGTTGTTCTGGCAGGATCTGGTGCTGCTTTGAGTTGGTGTGCCCTGGTCTATGGGGACCTTGTTTCTGATGATGAGCGTGGAGAGGTTGGGGGTTGTCTGAAGGCCAGAAGAGCCCCCCACCCACCCACCCACTCACATCAGGAATAGGCTCCTGTGTGCCGGGTGCTGTCCAAGCACAGTGGTAGATGTGGTGACTGTGCAGAAGAGCATGAATACGGAAAGCCTAGGGGTCGAACCCCCACTGGCGATCGGTGGTGTCTGTACACACAGCCGCTTTACACTCCTGGAGGACAGGCGGCTGTTTAGTTAGAAAAGATGCTATTTATTAAGTTTCCCTGGAGTTTAAAACGATTTCACAGGGGAAACGATTCATGAAACAAAGACTTAAACGAAAGTCTCAAGTTTTGTGCAAGCCGAAAGCACTGCAGAGTTTCCCTTAGAAAGAGAACCCAGAAATCCAGAGTCTCAGTCCCCTGCCATAATTGCCTCATTTTGTAAACTCATATCAGCGTTCAGTCAGAAAGGGGAAGGTAATGAGGGCAGAGTATCACATGCTGGAACCTGGATCCTTGTCATAACAACTCACTATTTGGTACAATAAATATTAATAAATATGTGGGACTGGCACATTTTAACTCTCCGTGCCCCAAAGTTACCCCCACAAAGCTCTGAGCATGTTATTGCAGGTGCTCAGATGTCCTGGGAATTTTGGACCCTGGACAAATACATACATGGTTCTGCCCTGCTGGAAACATGTCAGTATTTAATAACCCAGAAGCATTATTGCCTTTGAGACAGAGAGGGTTCGTCTGGATTCAGTGCCTTAAAATTAGCATTTTAATCACTTCTCTTTCTGCAGCATTGCACAGTGGATATTAAATAACAATATTGGTTCGGCAAAGTCAGAAAGATTATTGAAACCAGAGCAGCCGAAAGCACAATGTGAACCCTTTGATCCAATGGTGGATTGATTTATGTATTTCACGCCGGCAGTAAAGGAAAAAACCATTCAAAAGATTCCCCTTGCCCATCCCGAGGGGTTATCCGGCACATTGGTCTGCATCCTCCCAGCCGGCAATTTGCTTTCAGACCTGTCGTAATCTCCGCTGACAGAGAGAAGCTAAACCTCTCAAATTCTCCGTGTTTATTTTGAATGAGTGAATGAAATTCACGAGACCTGATCAAACAACTGGAAGACAAGCAGCAGGAGCAGCTTCCGGGAGGTGGTGGGAGGGAAGCGCCTTCTCGGTTGTTTAAAGGCATGCTTTCTGCGGACATTAGGACGTGGAATTTTACATCATCATTCCCTGGACCTGTTTGGATCGTTGGTTTACTGAGCAGTAAAGCAGGAAGAGTGAGATGGGGGGCCATAGGCGAGAGCTGTGTTTCAGCGTTTAATTGTAAGAGCTGCACAAACCATTATTCCCTGGGATGGCCTAAACTCACCCAGTTTCAAGGTTTGTTATAAACTCAGAGTGGGTTGGTCAAATGATTCCCTAAGGTTCATGAGCACCGCAAGAAGAGATTGACCCCAAGCCAAGCCCCTGGGGCTGAATGCCCCTGAGCCAGGAGGTAGGAAATCCAAACCCAAACTCTCCCGAAGTTTTAGATGTCCAGATTAGACCCCCAGTGCAGTAAATAGGAGCGATAAAAATTCAGCTGCAAACTCTCTGGTTTGAATCTCGATCCAGAGTCTGGGTCTGTCGCAGGGGTGTTGAAACACTTTGTACGGGGGGGGGGGGGGGCTGAGAGCCATTGAACCAAACTGTAAACCCTGGTTATGATGGACACCACTTCCAGCCAAGGGGTGCGGTAGCACCCAGCACCTCTTGTTCCAGCACCCCCGGTCTGTCATCCCTCATGGTAAAGAAGAGGTGGGACTTATACAGATGGTACATATACAGCCCGCCTGCTCGCTCAGTGTACACGTACCCCCGGACAGAGGGCGTACGCACACACCGCCTGCTCACTCAGCGTACACATACTGCCCGGACAGAGGGCGTACGCGCACACCGCCTGCTCGCTCGGCGTACACGTACCCCCGGACAGAGGGCGTACGCAGACACCGCCTGCTCGCTCAGCGTACACGTACCCCCGGACAGAGGGCGTACGCACACACCGCCTGCTCGCTCGGCGTACACGTACCCCCGGACAGAGGGCGTACGCACACACCGCCTGCTCACTCAGCGTACACGTACCCCCGGACAGAGGGCGTACGCGCACACCGCCTGCTCGCTCGGCGTACACGTACCCCCGGACAGAGGGCGTACGCACACACCGCCTGCTCACTCAGCGTACACATACTGCCCGGACAGAGGGCGTACGCGCACACCGCCTGCTCGCTCGGCGTACACGTACCCCCGGACAGAGGGCGTACGCACACACCGCCTGCTCGCTCGGCGTACACGTACCCCCGGACAGAGGGCGTACGCACACACCGCCTGCTCGCTCGGCGTACACGTACCCCCGGACAGAGGGCGTACGCGCACACCGCCTGCTCGCTCGGCGTACACGTACCCCCCGGACAGGGGGCGTACGCGCACACCGCCTGCTCGCTCAGCGTACACATACTGCCCGGACAGAGGGCGTACGCGCACACCGCCTGCTCGCTCGGCGTACACGTACCCCCGGACAGGGGGCGTACGCGCACACCGCCTGCTCGCTCGGCGTACACGTACCCCCGGACAGGGGGCGTACGCGCACACCGCCTGCTCGCTCAGCATACACATACTGCCCGGACAGAGGGCGTACGCGCACACCGCCTGCTCGCTCGGCGTACACGTACCCCCGGACAGGGGGCGTACGCGCACACCGCCTGCTCGCTCGGCGTACGCGTACCCCCCGGACAGAGGGCGTACGCGCACACCGCCTGCTCGCTCGGCGTACGCGTACCCCCCGGACAGAGGGCGTTCGCGCACACCGCCTGCTCGCTCAGGGTACGCATACCCCCGGACAGAGGGCGTACGCGCACACCGCCTGCTCGCTCGGCGTACGCGTACCCCCCGGACAGAGGGCGTACGCGCACACCGCCTGCTCGCTCGGCGTACGCGTACCCCCCGGACAGAGGGCGTACGCGCACACCGCCTGCTCGCTCGGCGTACGCGTACCCCCCGGACAGAGGGCGTACGCGCACACCGCCTGCTCGCTCGGCGTACGCGTACCCCCCGGACAGAGGGCGTACGCGCACACCGCCTGCTCGCTCGGGGTACGCGTACCCCCCGGACAGAGGGCGTACGCGCACACCGCCTGCTCGCTCGGGGTACGCGTACCCCCCGGACAGAGGGCGTACGCGCACACCGCCTGCTCGCTCGGGGTACACGTACCCCCGGACAGAGGGCGTACGCGCACACCGCCTGCTCGCTCGGCGTACGCGTACCCCCCGGACAGAGGGCGTACGCGCACACCGCCTGCTCACTCGGGGTAGAACATGCACTCATGTTCATGCCTGCACATGTTCCACCCTCTCACAGTCAGAGGCCACGCGCACCACTGCAGACTCGCACCTGTCGCATCCATACGTTCTCTCCTGCTCTCAGACACAGGTCCCTTCGCACTCCCGCAGCACAGTGCTGTTAACAGCTCCTCTTGGGTTCAGGACAGCTCCTTCCATTCCCCCCAGACACCCTCTCCTCCCGCTAACAGTGTCCCTCTCACAGTCCCCTCGGGCTTTGAAGTAACAAAGCTCTTTTCCTCTCTGCTTTGCGCAGGTCTCTCCTTCTACACCCGAGTACTTGAAAACTGCACGGATGAGGCCAGGTTTGACGAGGTAAGAGACGAGCCCGTCTTCAGGCCAATTGACTTCTCACCGTTCGGTTTGCAGGGATGGGTTGGGGTCTTTTTTTAAATAATTCTCTTCCTGTTCAAACGTTAACACCCTCTGAAATGTATTTCCCCCCTTACTATAATGCATTCAGAACAAATATTAAGCCATAAAGCTGTAACCATGGTATCAAGTTCATAGTTGTGTACAGATACAGAGCACTTTCGCTGACTCACCCTCACGTCAAGTCCCTGGGTAGAGCTGCAGAGCTCTCTTTGCTGACCTACTCTGACGGCAGACCAGGTGGATCCTATCAGCTCCATCCCAAGAGTGTAAGTGGGCTTGATTTGTCTATCTGAGGCCCGGATGATTAGGATGGAGCTCTGCAGAGAAAACAAATCTAGTTACAGTTGATAAGCTTAAACTGATGTGTGTCTTTTGGTTGTGGCCAGTTGTTTCTCTGGCCCAAGGGTTCTCCCCTAGCGGGTGTCATAGGTGGCCTACAGTTCAACATGCTCAGAGGTTTCTGAGATAGTGGCTGCAATGCATTCGGTGTACTGATGACTCCCAGACCTTTCTTATATTTACCCAGCGTTATAGCCACGTCGGTCCCAGGACCCTCGAGAAAGAAGGCGGGTGAGGTAATATCTGTTATTGGACCAGCTTCTCTTGGTGAAAGAGACAAGCTTTCGAGCTTATACAAGAAGAGCTCTGGGGAGCTCAAAAGCTTGTCTCTTTCACCCTCAGAAGTCGGTCCAATAAGACACACCCGCCATTCCAGTGGAAACGGATCCCAAAGAGGTTTTCATGTTTCGGTCTGATCAGTGTTGGTGCATCTGGGGAATGATTCTTTAAAGAAAAAATCCCCACTGTTTGCACTGAAATGACATGAAAACTATTGCTATCGGTACTGGATTTTGCAAACCTTTCTGGACATGCAGCTTGCCATTCCTAGACTTTAATTGCATAAAAGGGAAAAAATTCCAAGTTTAAGATTCTCAGAGCAAATGCCTCAGGCCCCAGCTTGCTGCTCTCCATCACAACAGGGCCTGTTTTCACATGCTCACACAACCCCACGCAACATTATAAGACAGTGTTTATTTCTTTTGGCCTGAAAGTCCAGATTTATTGACCTCAGACTCTCAGCGCGGCACTTGGAAAGGATGTGAAAGAGCAATTGGATTTCAGAGGGTTTGTGGTTTTGAAATGTAGCTTTCTCTTAAACGCTCGTGACAGAAATATTCGGAGTACAATGACATAAGATCACAGATAAGCATGGACTAAAGATAGCACCAGTATGTCGCACTGAAAAAGAAAATGTGTATTAAAAAGAGAGTGGGTGTTTCCTTTGATTTCTACTGTATCTTTTACAGAAGATAAACTGTACAAGTGGGTTGGGAGCGACACCTTGAAACTCTTTATCCTTTTAAAGCATTTCAGTTCATCTGTGACGGTCGGGTTTTATTTCAGAGACGGTCACAATCCAAGTTACAGTAACTGCTCTTCGGGGACTTAGAGTGTTGCTTCACTGAGTCTGTACCTTTCACTGCAGCTCTGCTGGAGAAGTGAAATGTTTATTGTTGTTTAAGGATTTGCGTTTCCATAGTACCTGCGAACCCGAGTCATGGACCAGGGCCCCACTGTGGTAGGTGCTCTACAAACCCCGAACAAAGAGCTGGTCCCTCCTCTAAGAAGCTTACAATCAAAGTATATGACAAGAGACAACAGATGAAGACAGACAGACGGGGGGATGACCAGGAAACAAAGTGACTCTATGGGTGGTAGTGATCTCAGGACACCAGCTGCTTCACGGTTGTGTAGTTTTGTCCAGGCAGCAAGGCAAAGGAGAGTTGGAAGGAGGAGGATGTAGGTTGGTGGATGGCTATGGGGAGCGCCTCCCAAGCGTGAGGGGCAGGCAGCAGGGGAGAGACAGCACCTGGAAATGTAACGAGTGGGTGCTGGGCGTTGATAGCGAAGGAGAGAGGACGGGAAGGGTGGGTTAGACAGAGAAGGGCCTTCAAAGAGAAGCCCAGCAGCTTGATGCGCTCGGGAAGTGGGAGCCATCGGAGGGGTGCGAAGGGAGGGCTGCAGTGTAGGCTCTTCCCTTGAAATGCCCCTGCCAGAGAAGAAGGATGCTCTGGGGCTTCACACTCTCTGGACTAGGACGTGAGAGCTAATCCTGGCTCTGATCCACACACGTTAAGGCAAGTCCCTCAGGTATGTCTACGCTGCAAGAAAAACCCCCGCGGCACCAAGTCCCAGACTCTGTGTGGGGAGGATCCCAGAGGCCGGGCTCCAGCATGAGCTTGACCATCCACACTGCAATTTTTAGCCCTGCGGCCCGAGCCCCAGGAGCCCAAGCCAGCGGACCCGGGCCAGTCACGGGTATTTCGCTGCAGTGTAGACGTGCCTCGGTCTCGCAGAGCCTCAGTTTCCCTGTGTAAAATGGGGATAACAGGACTTCCCTCCTGCTCAGGCCTGGGGTGAGGCTAAACCCATCCATTGAGGTTTCAGCTGCCCTGGTGCTATAGTGGGGAGCAGCACAGAAAAGCCTCTCAGTGATCATCGGGGTGCAGAGCTGGCCGTGATCCCATGGTTCAGGCTGTATTATCCATTTCCCTGGGTTCATACTTAGCACTTACCGTGTGCTTTACAAAGACGGGTAGGTATGGCTCGGGCTTTCCAAAGGATCTGCTCTAGCCCAACCGGACGCTCTGGCCTTTACGCAGGACTCAGCGGGGAAGATTCTCCAGCCGGTCTGCTCCCGGAGGTCAGCCTAGATGCTCCGCAGAGTCCCCTCTGGCCTTGAAATCGGTATCTGAAAAAGGAGGCCAGTCACTTGTTCAAGCCCATCCCACCAGCAAGTGGCCCTCTGGGCTGTGGCAGGTTGGCGCTGCCCGCTCTGAAGGCTGCGTGGTGCTCTCTTCATGGCTGCTGTTACCCACACTAGCTGGATTCAAAGGAGAACCCGTGAGTGTTTGCTGGGCACCCTGTAACTTAGTGTCAGGCTGAACGGAGAGTCAGTGCTACTGACCCACCCTGACAACCAGACCAGCTGGTCTCATTAGCACCAGGCAGGAAGAAGCAAGACGGAGCTAGGAGGTGCCTCAGACAGGTACTGTAATCATCCCACTCAGAAGGGAGCTAGGAGGCAAAGGGTTATGTTTATAGGTATGGCACAATCCTGTCTTAGGGCTTTGGTACTTGATGGATAGAGGGAAATCCCAGGGAGGGAGGAGGTGGGGGGTGAGTTTAGACAACATGCATTGTGCATGGGCCGTGTTGGGTTGAGTGGGGAACCCCAATCACAGTCCCCTTGCAGGGGCCGCAGAGAAGGAATTGCAACCAGCGACCCATGTCACTTAGCACCTGCTTACTCCTTTCACTTAACGGTTCTCAAGCTGTGGACCCAGGGTTGTGGGGGACCAAATCCTGGTGGTGTCCTCTTCCCTTGGAGCGAGAGGCTCACCCAAGAGCCTGCCCATCCCATCCACCCTTCTTGTGATCCCAAAATGGTACATGCTAAGCCTAGTGGGTTGCCATGGCAACTGGCATGTGATGCCTAGGTAAAAGGCAGAAGAAAATATTTCAGACCTGCCTAGAGAGAATCTCTCACATGAAGTGGGCTGCAGAAGGGAATGAAATAATCCAGGGTCCCTGAGCACGGAAGATTGAGCCTACCACATGCCCGTGTGGTGAGCTAATCCCCACATTGCAGATTGAGGTGCAGAGCATGGTTAAGTGATTTGCCCAAGGTCACGCAGGGAGTCAGTGGCAGGACTGGGACAAGAACTGAGTAGTTACTAGGTCACAACCCCTGCTTGTAATCATCAGGCAACACTCCCTCTTTGATCAGGTGGATCTGTGGTAGCCACCCTCTCCCTTTCCAAGTCTAGGGGAGATGCTCAGAGGGCAGCCCCTTCACAGGCAGGGGCTGGCTGGTTTAACAAAATGAAGTCACTACGGTAGAAGGGGGTGAAGTCCAAAAATACCACTCTTAAAGCAGAATCATTGTGGGGAAGCCATTCGGATTAATGGGATGCAAATTTCCGTGGATCTGAAATGAGGCCATTTATTACAATGTTGATAATGTGCATTAATGGAGCAGCCCTCATCCCCAAATGTTCTGCAAATGAAATACAAGGATCCTTTCCCCCACCACAGAGATGCTGCCCCCTCTGAGGTGGGACAGGGCAGCTGTCCAACAGTGCACAACAGTACTTATTAGTTTCATATAGTGCCATAGGTGTGCATGGCGCTGTACAGACCCACTCCGAGTGCCAAACCTCAGCTCTGAGACTCTTCTGATCTCAAATAGATATAAGACAGCAAAGGATAGAAATAGGCAAGAGTCAGGAATGGGCTGTGGAAGGCCAAGGACCCTAAAGGAGAAAGATGGCGAGAAAAGCTTATTGTCATGTATGGTGTAATATCCCTCCACAATGTGTGTCATGGCCCCATCTAGCAGTTAGTCCATATAGGGGATAATGGCCTACTACTGTTATCAGCTAATGGACTTAACCCTTTGGCTCCAGTTCTGATGGTGCTGGAATTCAAATCCTCTGACGATCTGTGCCAGGCCAGGGGTGGGGGGATGTTACATACACATCTAGTTATTTCCTTTGATTGTAATAGTGTGGGCAGATGGTGTCTGGAGGGGAGGCTGGGGGGAAAGGTACCGACGGGAAGCTAGTGGAAAGAAGTGAGTTTGGAGGAGGAATCCCACTGCGTAGCGGTTTAGGCCAGGAAGAGAAGAACAACACCGTTCCCAATAGAAATGACAGGACGAGAGTTCGGAGGTAAATTGCAATGTCCCAAAATGGAATTTAGCCAGGGCGCCAGCGTGTAACCCCTCAGCTCCTGGATACAGACTCATGGGATCCTGAATGACGACATGACTTTAGGACAGTCTTGGACTCAGCCCATCAAAGATGCCTCCCACATCACAGCGCCCCCTAGCAGCACCCTTGGGCATTGGCTCACTGACTCAGAAGGAGGAGCGCCATCTAGTGTCTAACACCGCTTAGAGCAGCACCGCGGGTGCTCCTGGGAGGTCGCCCATCCGAGCGCCGACCAGGCTGGCGGAGGTCACGCTCCAAGGTGAGAAGATTGTGGAGCCCCTCGCTCAGGAGAAGCGGTGAATGGTACAAAAAGGGTGTCACTCGGAGAGTGTCTACACACACAGTTTGCATCCATTTAACCTAAATTGGTGCGGACTCCTGTGTGGATGCTCTCATATTGGTGTCAGACTGGTTGTATCTGTTTAGCTTGTGCCTGTGAATTTGTCAATTTTAAATAGGTTTAACGCTGCACCAGTGTAACTCAATCACACCTGTAATTAAACTGGAGTGATTCTGCATGCGGACCGGGCCTTGGACTTGTGCTTGGCTCCTCTGCTAGGGTGATGATGGGAGCAATAGAAATCCATACGGGGACACAGAAGACGCTTGAGGCAGGGCGTTCCTGAAGGAAAGAGACACTTGCAGGAGGAAGCGTAGCTGGGAACTGGCGGGGGGACCGTGTGAATAGCACAGCTGTGGCTTAGCTCTGCCCTGCCTTCCGTCTCCAAGTGAGCTCTCTCCTTGAGCCCTTCCTCTCCCTCGTTATTTATTCAGATCCGTCCGTCACGGGCTGGCGATGGAGGAGGAGAAAGAGCAGGGCTTGGGGGACTTTCACGCATGCACATAAAGAGCCTGAGCCATGTAATCCGCCAGCTCCACACACACACTCATCCTCCAGCTACGGCGTGTGGGTGATGCTCTAGGGACTTGGCATATGCAGGATCGGGGGCAGAGGGATTTCAAGCAGTCCGGGGGCATGGATACATCCTCTGGAGCTGCTCACTGGGGGGACAAGCACTGTGTCGTTTGGTAGCTGAGTAGGATCAGCTGCAGGGACGGGAGGACTTCTCTAGGGCTCAAGGAGGCATCAGGGAGTTCGGATCTCCTGTCTGGAGCAGAGTCCTACCCCACCATGACTGGAAACCTTCCTGTGTCGGTGGTGTGTGTGTCCCCCGTGTCGCTGGCCTCCCTTTTCTAGATCTGGCCCAGAATGCCAGGCTGGGGACAATCAGAGTCCCCAGCGCGTCCCCGCAGGGTGAGAGGAGGCAGGAGGGTAGTGGTGGAAGAGAGGGCGGGAGGGTCTAAGAGCTGGGAGGTGAGTAGGTCTCTAGGGAGATGAATCATCAGCAGGACTTGGCTGCCATGCCCTGTGGGGGAGAGGGAGCGGGAGGAACTGAGGTACAGGGTGGCCCCCCCCACTGGCTTACGGTTAAATAGTTTGCTGGGAGGGAGCGATTACCTGGGGAGACTGAGAAACAGGTGGTAAATGGCTGCACCAGGCCTAGTGGCATGGGGCATTTGCTGGTCCACAGAGCCCCCGGAATGACTCTTCCCCAGCAGGCTCCCACAGAAGGGCTGGGAGCAGGGCTGGGGTTTCAGACCCGCTGGATGGGCTCTCCCCACCTGCCTGTTTTTGGGTGTTATTAGCCACTGCAGTGGCGCCCAGTCTCTGACAAGGACAGCGTGGCCCGGAGCCGCTGACCTCTGACCGTGTGACAGGCTTCGGTGCCCAGCAGCGCCGGGTCCCGCTGCTAGTCCTCTTTGAGCACTGGCCACGGAGCACAGCGTGGCCAGCCACCACCCTGCTCTGACCTGGCCGGCCCCAGCAGCCTGAGGGTGCTGCAGTACAGAGGATGGACGTGCTTGTGGAAGAGTCTGTCTGTCCGTCTGTGTGCATGGGAGCTGGGGTCTCACGTCAGCAGGTTCAGGGGGTTTCTCTGGCCTTCTGGCGCCTCTGTGCACAGGGGTGAATTTCACCCTTCCAGCCTCGGTTAGGTGCAAGGACCAGATCTGAATTAACCTGGCTTCCTACAGGTCGGGGATCGAAAATCTCTGGTTCTACAGCATCTGGTTGCCCCTCTGCTCTGTTACCCCAGTGGTTTACTCCAGCCTAGCTTTTAACGTCTCTCCCGTTCTGGGAAAACAATCCCACAGCCTGGCAGCTCCCATCCCGAGGAAGTTGTCCCTGGTGTTCATCCATGTGCTCATGATGGCCCTGAGGCCGGAAAGTGCTGTGTATGCTGGCCCCAATCCAGCACAGCACGTGTCGCGTGTGCTTAGCCGTTAAGCACATGCTAGGCCCAGTGGTTTCTTAAGCTAAGCGGGTATTGAAGGGCTTTTCTGGACCAGGGCTGGGCTGCAAGGTTGTCCCAACAGCCCGGGCTCTAAGCCCTTGGATCACACAAACCTCCCCGCTCCACGATGTTCACACCTTCCAGGTTACCCTCTCTCCCCCTGTCCCTGCTGGAGCTGTCATTCAGCCCAGCTAGATGAATTCAGCAGCTCATCAGTTGATCCCTCCAGCCCCATGATCACTGGTACACAGCGACAGCTCTGTGGTCCAGATAGACCTGCAGAGATCCCAGGGCTCTCCGTTTGCCCAGCCAGTACTAGGCATAAATAGCCACCCAGAATGGTTTGCGTTGGGTTGGGTCTGCCTCCTTCCTAGGTTAGCCTGGGAAGCCCTGCTTTGAAAGAACCCACAAAGCTCTGTCCAGCCATGGAAAAGCCAGGAGATGGCACCATGGGAGAGGATAAAAATTCCCCCCTTCGAGTCATCGAGCCAGACTGCTCCTCCTTCTGGTGAGGTAACCGTACACCAGCCCAGACGAGGAATTTTATAAAGAGCAGCTAAATCAGGGCTCTCCTGAATAGGCCACTCCTGCAAGAACCATCAGTGTTGAGAGACGGGTGGACTTTAAACACAGGACCAGGAGTCAGGAATGCCTGGGGTCTGACATCGGCTCACTCTGCCTCTGCCCCGAATTCGGAAAAGTTGCTCTGTGCCTTTTCCCCATCTGTCAAACAGGGATAATCATACTTAACTGTAGAGCTGATCAAAAATCAGACTTTCTGTCCCACTGGAAATTCCAATATTTCCATGTTTGGTTTTGTCCTAAATTGTTCTTTGCACAGAATGAAAAATTTTGATTCAATGTTTTGGCTCAGTTCAGGGTTAAACTGTGTCTGCCTGAACCATCACAAAGCCTCCTGGAAGCTGTAGTTCAGCTATCTCCTGCCCTCATTCTTCCCATGAGTTGGACTATATCTCCCATGATGCACTATAGCCTCCCTGATGCATCATGGGAGATGTAGTCCAGTCAGGAAGCCCAGGCCCTCAGTGTGAATAGGGGAAGGAGATGCCTGAACTAAAACTCCCATAAGGCACCGTGGCAGCTCAGCCACAGATTAAGGTTGAACAGACCCAACACAAAACAAAACAGTTGATTTCAGTTTTCCCCAACAGAAAAATTTCAGCAAAATTGTCATTTTTTTGCAGAAAATTTCAGTGTTGGGAGAGTCACAAACCATTTTGACAGAGAATTCTCAGCTTTACTTTATTGCGGGCTACTGGACTGAGTAGGGATTCTTTGAAGCCAGTTGGCAAAGCATGTAACCCTTTCTGTGCCTTGACTTCCACCACTGCAGAAATGGGGTTGATAGTCCCTCCTCATCTTTGCAAATCGCTTTGTGACCTGCAGAGGAAAAGTGCTGTACAAAGTGTTTGTTATTATTCCTACCGCACGCTGGGAGGATTATTTTAACACCAAGCACTTTGAGACTGCAAAGCACTGAAGCACTGCTTACATTCCATCTGTCTATTGTAGGTAAAATTTCATGGCCACCATTACCTTAGTTTCTGAGCACTTCACACTCTTTCATTTAATTCTTGATTTAGTCCTAAGTGGAGCACAGGATCTGGTCCAAGAGGTGAATATAGCTGGACCTCTTGGTAATAGTGACCATAATATAATTAAATTTAATATTCCTGTGGCAGGAAAAACACCACAGCAGCCCAGCGCTGAAGCATTTAATTTCAGAAAGGGGAACTACACAAAAATGAGGTTAGTTAAATAGAAATTAAAGGGAACAGCACCAAAAGTGAAATCTCTGCAAGCTGCGTGGAAACTTTTTAAAGACACCATAATAGAGGCTCAACTTCAATGTATGCCCCAATTTAAAAAACATCGTAAGAGAACCGAAAAAGAGCCACCCTGGCTAAACAACAAAGTAAAAGAAGCAGTGAGAGGCAAAAAGGTATCCTTTAAAAAGTGGAAGTTAAAAGAGGATGGCTCTAGACTGTTCTCAATGGTAGCAGATGACAGAACGAGGAGTAATGGTCTCAAGTTGCAGTGGGGGAGGTTTAGATTGGATATTAGGAAAAACTTTTTCACTAAGAGGGTGGTGAAACACTGGAATGCGTTACCTAGGGAGGTGGTAGAATCTCCTTCCTTAGAGGTTTTTAAGGTCAGGCTTGACAAAGCCCTGGCTGGGATGATTTAACTGGGAATTGGTCCTGCTTCGAGCAGGGGGTTGGACTAGATGACCTTCTGGGGTCCCTTCCAACCCTGATATTCTATGATTCTATGATCCTAGTGAGGAAAATAGAAAGGAGCATAAACATTGGCAAATGAAATGTAAAAATACAATTAGGAAGGCCAAAAAAGAATTTGAGGAACAGCTGGCCAAAGACTCAAAAAGTAATAGCAAATTTTTTGTAAGTACATCAGAAGCAGGAAGCCTGCTAAACAACCAGTGGGGCCACTGGACGATTGAGGTGCGAAAGGAGCACTCAAGGACGATAAGGCCATTGCGGAGAAACTAAATGAATTCTTTGCATTGGTCTTCACAGCTGAGGATGTGAGGGAGATTCCCAAACCTGAGCCAGTCTTTTTAGGGGACAGATCTGAGGAACTGTCCCAGATTGAGGTATCATTAGAGGAGGTTTTGGAACAAATAGATAAACTAAACTGTAATAAGTCTCCAGGACCCGATGGGATTCACCCAAGAGTTCTGAAGGCACTGAAATGTGAAATTGCAGAACTACTAACTGTAGTCTCTAACCTATCATTTAAATCAGCTTCTGTACCAGATGACTGGAGGATAGTTAATGTGACGCCAGTTTTTAAAAAGGGCTCCAGCGGTGATCCCAGCAATTACAGGCCTGTAACCCTGACTTCAGTACCAGGCAAACTGGATGAAACTATAATAAAAAACAATATTGTCAGACACATAGATGAACATAATTTGTTGAAGAAGAGTCAACATGGTTTTAGTAAAAGGAAATCATGCCTCACCAATCTACTAGAATTCTTTGAGGGGTCAACAAGCACGTGGACCAACGGGATCCAGTGGATACAGTGTACTTAGACTTTCAGAAAACCTTTCACAAGGTCCCTCACCAAAGGCTCTTATGCAAAGTAAGATGACACGGGATAAGAGGGAAGGTGCTCTCATGGACTGGTAACTGATTAAAAGATAAGAAACAAAGGGTAGGTATAAATGGTCAGTTTTCAGAATGGAGAGAGGTAAATAGTGGTGTCCCCCAGGGATCTGTTCTGGGACCAGTCCTATTCAACATATTCATAAATGATCTGGAAAAGGGGATAAATGGTGAGGTGGCAAAATTTGCAGATTATACAAAATTACTAAAGATGGTTAAGACCCCAGCAGACTGTGAAGAGCTACAAAAGGATCTCTCAAAACTGAGTGACAGGGCAACAAAATGGCAGATGAAATTTAATGTTGATAAATGCAAAGTAATGCACGTTGGAAAGCATAATCCCAACTATACATATAAAATGATGGGGTCAAAATTAGCAGTTACCACTCAAAAAAGAGATCTTGGAGTCATTGTGGATAGTTCTCTGAAAACATCCACTCAATGTGCAGCGTCAGTCAAAAAGGCGAACAGAATGCTGGGAATAATTAAGAAAGGGAGAGATAATAGGACAGAAAATATCATGTTGTCTCTATATAAATCCATGTACGCCCACATCCGGAATACTGTGTGCAGAAGTGGTCACCCCATCTCAGAAAAGAGATATTGGAATTGGAAAAGGTTCAGAAAATGGCAACAAAAATGATTAGGGGTATGGGACGGCTTCCGTATGAGGAGAGCTTATTAAAACTGGGACTTTTCAGCTTGGAAAAGAGACGGCTAAGGGGAGATATGATTGAGGTCTATAAAATCATGACCGGTGTAGAGAAAGTAGATAAGGAAGTGTTGTTTACTACTTCTCATAACACAAGAACTAGGGGTCACCAAATGAAATGAATAGGCAGCAGGTTTAAAACAAATAAAAGGAAGTATTTCTTCACACAACGCACAGGCAACCTATGGAACTCCTTACCAGAGGATGTTGTGAAGGCCAAGACCATAACAGGGTTCAAAAGGGAACTAGATAAATTCATGGATAGGTCCATCAGTGGCTATTAGCCAGGATGGGCAGGATGCTGTCCTTAGCCTCTGTTTGCCAGAAGCTGGGAATGAGCAACAGGAAATGGATCACTTGATGATTCCCTGTTCTGTTCATTTCCTCTGGGGCACCTGGCACTGGCCACTGTCAGCAGACAGGATACTGGGCTAGATGGACCTGTGGTCTGACCCCAAATGGGGCCATTCTTATATTGTTATGTTCATGTATTTATGCTCATCCCTGTGAGGTATTATTATCAGTGCTCTGATTCCCATTGTACAGAAGGGAAACTGAGGCACAGATCCACTAAGGGTGTATCTACACTTGGAACTAAGAGCATGACTCCACTCTTGAGGAGACATACTTTTGATAGCTGTCAGTGCACTAGCGTGCTAAAAACAATAGTGACACCATGATCTCATAGGAAGCAGCGAGAGAGGCTAGCCGCCCAAGTACAAACCCAGTCAGACCCTATGGGTAGAGGATGTATCCTCGAGTTGGGAATCTCACCCCCAGCTCCAAGTGGGGACATGCCCTGCATGACTTGTCCACGTTCACACAGGAAACCGGTGCTGGAGCGAAGAATTGAATCCGGATCTCTCCCTGAGCACTGGACCAGCCTGCCTCTACCGTGCTAGCAAAAGAAACACAATGCCACGCAGACCCATTTGACTGCTGACCGTAGTGCAATGGGGATGGAGGTGTTTAATCTTGGTGTGAGTCAGTCAGCATCTGTACTGGACTCTTCAAAGCTAATTAGCTAATGAGAGTGCCCATGAGAAGCAGGTATCATACTGGGCTGTGTATGTACTGGCGAATGAATGTCATTCCGAGCTGGCTAATGTCATAGGCAGTCATTATCCTGCTTTGTATGTCACATCAAACAATGGGTAGAGGAGAAAACGCTCTCCTGACCTGTCTACACATCTCATTAGCG
Source organism: Lepidochelys kempii (assembly GCF_965140285.1). Taxonomy (NCBI): domain Eukaryota; kingdom Metazoa; phylum Chordata; order Testudines; family Cheloniidae; genus Lepidochelys; species Lepidochelys kempii. The sequence continues at coordinate 3,961,657 of NC_136382.1, read as the reverse complement.
CTGCAAGGCTTGGCAGGGATTTGGAGGGGGAAGCTATTCCTGGCACATAGACAATGAATCCGTACTGCCAGGGAAGCCAAAGGAAACTTGCTATTGGCAATAGTGAATGAAGAGCAGTTGGGTCTAGCAGCCTGAGCCAGCTCACACCCTTGCAGCCTGCAGTGCAGGGGAGGAGAACGTTATGTAAGGGTTGTAGCACAGAAGGTCTATGTAACATCTCAGATACCCTGCCAGGGACCACTGACAAGGAGCACACACGAAGCATGATTTCCTGTTCCAGGCAGCGCCTTCCCTTCCTGATGCTCAGCACTGTACTCTCCCCCAGTACAAAACCAATCTGTCCTCAAGCTCTTGTGTTCTGCCAGGCCCGGGGCTCGCCGTTCCCGTGCACTGTCCTGGGGGCCCTCTGATTTCATCCCATCTGGCTCCCGCAACGTATGTAGCTCCGCCTCTGTAAGCATCGCTGCAATACCCCCTCCCACGCCAAAGAGGACTGTTACAGGGGGCGCTCAGTACTTGGAAGGAAAATCTCTGGGCATGCTGTTTGTGCTCCAGCTGGTCCTCTCCCCACTGTATAAGCCTGGGACTGATTCTCCAGCCTGGTGCTGGAGGGGTGAGGCACGTTTAATGACAAGGCCATTCCTTGGCACTGGCCTGTCCCCGAGGCCGGTCAGTACGGCGAGAACACTGTCACCCGGGATGACAAACCGGCTTTCCCGTCAGCCGCCTGCGTGGAAGGGGAGGGTGTTAATGGCTGGCGTCCCTTCTGCCTTTGGTCGCGGCTGGAGAAGGGCCCAGCGCCCAGTTCGGCAACCAGGCTGTGTGCTCAGCCGACCTCCGCTGGGCAGCTCTCCCGTCATGCTCAGCGCCGGATGGGGGCGAGCTGGGGCACTGCAGCGAGGAAGGGCAGCTGGGTGGGAAGGCGTTGGGTTCAGGAACTAAGAGAGACTGGGCGTTTATAGAGGAGATGCATATGCCAAGAGAGGAGAGGGAGGCTGGGATGTTGGATCAGGTACTTGGGAAACATGCTGCTTGCTTGTGTAACCCACACACTTCCTGGATGTGGCACTTTGTCCCAGCTAGTGGCATGAAGACCACTTAGAGAGAGAGATTGAGTCTGCTACAGCCTTAGCTAAGGCCATGAGGCTTTTAGCTCATGCACTAGAGGCTCATGCATTTAGCTCCAGAGGTCCCAGGTTTGATCCTGCCTGCCGACGACCGGGGTCTGTCAGCATTACACTTGCTTGGTCTCGTGAGTAGCATTTAAGTGTAACCCTCATTATAAGAGGGAAAGATAGATGCTGGCTAGCGCCAAGTCCAGGCCAGGCAGTCACGGCTGCCGCATTCCACACGTGGCTCTGCCTCAGTCCTGACTTAAAACCTCTGGGAAATGAACTGCAAGGGCCAAGTGCAGCAAAAACCCCAAGGTCGTGGCTGAGATGGCAGATCGACTCACTGAACGAGCCAAGCCTTCGAGTCCCTCTCTGACTTCTAGGATTCTCTGAACATTCAAGGCATGACTTTGGGTGGGGGCAAACCAGCCTCTTGTTTCAGCGTATCTGGCACTATCTGCCTTCTTTTCAAACCTCCACATGCAGCGCTGATTATTTATGAACCAGACACCCAAAAAATGAAATAGCAAGGACCCTGCATAGAACAAAGCTGGAAAGTTCTTTGCCATCCAGCACCCGTAGCTTAGTCTCTTCCCCCTAGAGCGTCAGCATTTGCATCCTGCGTCTCACGTAAAGTCCGGTGCATTAAGATGAGAGAATGATGCTCAGCGTTTCAGCTCAGAGCCCAGGATGATTAACAAGTAAAGATAATTGCATTCAGTCTGCAAGACACTAAAGGGTCCGGATGCCCCCCTTGAACGAGGACAGCTAATCAGGAATTAATTTGTCCTGCTACTTCTTAAAATCCCCCACAAATTCACTCCCAGCCTGTACTTCGGTTGCTCTGAAGTTTTATATTTTGTTGTTGCTATTCATTTCTTAATAAATTATGCAAAACCTGTGTCTCTTTGAAGCTCAGGAAAGATAAGCCCCTGGGTCTTCCTGTGTGTAAACAGGGCTGCTTTGGTCTATCCAATGCGACTGGCAGAGGGGAAGACTGCTGTGGTTAAAGCCCTAGATTTAGACTCTGGAGCTCTGGGTCACCTTGGGCTATCTCCGTGCCTCAGTTTCCCCTTGGTAAAATTGGGATAAGAAGCCTTTCCTCCCACCCTTTGACTGTCTCGTCTAGTCAGATTAGCTCTGTGTGGCATGTCTCTTGTACATACAATGCCTAGCATGTCTGGGCCTGTAATGTAAATAATAACAGAAGAGCACCCATCGATATAACAGCAGTTTACAACTTGAGAAGACCTCGTGGGTCATTCAGTCCACTCCGTGGCCTGGGCAGGAAGAGTCACTGCAGTAGCATTATCTGCCACACCTCTCGATCAGAAGAGAACATTCTTCAGGGTTAGGGTGTGTTTAGACTCACTTGGATCTAAAATTCTCTGTAGGAAGGGATGCTTGAGAGGTTTGCGTTCAGGCAGAGAGTCCTTCGATTAAAGGGGCCGTAGGAATGCAGCATGATTAGACAGCTTTGCTTTCGTGTAGCACCTTTTCTTTGCAGTCCATCTGTCTCTCTCCTGAAAGCATTTCACAAACTTTAAGTGAGTCCCACAATCCGCCTGGTACAGATGGGTAAACTGAGTGCAGGGAAGTGAAGTAACATGCCCAAGGGGGCACAGCAAGTCAGGGAAAGAAATGGGAAAGGGGAACCTGACTGTTCTCTTGTGGCCTCTGCTCTGTTGTTTGCATACGGGACATAATGCTTTTCAAATGTATGGAGAGGTGAGAGCCTTTCCCTGAGGAGCTTAATCTGCAAAGAGACAAGACTTCCTGGAGAGCCAGGCAGAGCTTGGCTGCCAAGCTGGGAGATGGAGGAGTTTGCACCCATCCATTGGGTCTCTTCAGAGGCTGTAGTGAGCAGTGGATAAAGAGGCTTTGGCAAATATGGCCGTCCAACACTAAGGGCTAGTTAGGACTACATGCTCACCTCAGGGAATAGGAACCTTTCCTCCCCACACACGCCTGTCTCTGTGTGGGTTAATCAGATCTTGGGTCCAGGCACCTGTGAGAGCTGTGTGCCAGCTGGGATAGGTGGGCGGGGACAGGAGGAGCCTTGGCTCCGCCCCCTCGTTTGCTAGTCACTGCAGGGATCTGGAGTACATGCTGGTGAAAGCCAGCGGCACTACCCCGTATGGCCCAAAGGGGGCAGCAGAGGGGAAATTACATCTCCCTAAGCCACAGTTCCTGCTCTGGGGTGCTCCTGGGGTGGAGAAGCCGTGGACTGTCCCATATTATGGGCTGTGTCCTAGAACTGCAGCCTAACTCTAAACGTCTAGGATTGCATAGCATCTGTGAACACTAATTCCAACTAGCAGGAAATCTGCTCAGAGCAGGAGGCCATGACCTCGTGTTCCGTGTTGCTTAATTGGCTGATGGAAAAATGGAAGTCAAACGGGATGCAGGCCATGACTGGCTGGGGACCCTCCTCTTGGTTGCTGGGGAAACTGAGGCTGTCTAGGGCAGTACGGAATGGTGCAACGCTTCGCTACCTATCATGTGAAGAAACGTGGTGCATTGAAATCTGTAAAAATTACACACTGTCACTTTAAATCCTAAGAGTTTCTGGTCCTACTTGCAGGCTAGGGGGCTCTGTAGGGAAAGGTGCAATCATAGAATCATAGAATCATAGAATATCAGGGTTGGAAGGGACCTCAGGAGGTCATCTAGTCCAACCCCCTGCTCAAAGCAGGACCAAGCCCCAAGTAAATCATCCCAGCCAGGGCTTTGACAAGCCTGACCTTAAAAACTTCTAAGGAAAGAGATTCCACCACCTCCCTAGGTAACCCATTCCAGTGTTTCACCACCCTCCTAGTGAAAAAGTTTTTCCTAATATCCAACCTAAACCTCCCCCACTGCAACTTGAGACCATAACTCCTTGTTCTGTCATCTGCTACCACTGAGAACAGTCTAGATCCCTCCTCTTTGGAACCCCCTTTCAGGTAGTTGAAAGCAGCTATCAAATCCCCCCTCATTCTTCTCTTCCGCAGACTAAACAATCCCAGTTCCCTCAGCCTCTCCTCATAAGTCATGTGTTCCAGTCCCCTAATCATTTTTGTTGCCCTCCACTGGACGTTTTCCAATTTTGCCACATCCTTCTCGTAGCGTGGGGCCCAAAACTGGACACAGTACTCCAGATGAGGCCTCACCAATGTTGAATAGAGGGGAACGATCACGTCCCTCGATCTGCTGGCAATGCCCAGATGTGTTCAGCAGTCAGTCTGTGCCGTGCCAGCCTGGAATAAGGCAGGGTGGGCAGTGCCTCTTGGCCATAGGGAGCAGCCTGCTTTGTCCCTCTCTGTTTTGGGGTTCTTGTGTGGTACTGTTCTGAATTCTAAGGAATAAAGCAGGGTGACATTGCAACCTTCCAGCAAGAGTATGGTTTGTTTCTATCCGGCTTCTGAGTGCGTGTGAACGTAACCCAGTGCAGATTCAGTAGGAGGCGAATCATCCATTCTAATCGGCAAGGGGGCTTTCAGTTAATCAAATAGATAAAGGCCACCCAGAGGCTTGGTTTTTTGCACAGCTTTTCAAAGGGCAACACATAAAAAACAATTAAGGAAACTAAATAACCCCCCGGGCGAGGGACGAAGACGTGTGTTAAAAAACGAACGTGTGTGGAAAGAAACCGGCCATGAACGGCTGCCACTCCCAGCAAAGTGAGGTTCACAGGCCGGTTCTGCAGAGGTCTGTGTTGGGACCAGCACTCCAGGACCTGTGGTACTTGTTGGGGTAGCCTAGGTATTCCTGTGTTACGTGTGAAATGCTCACGCATGGATCCTGGATAGTTAAAGTTGAGTTGGAATTTCCCACCTGACTCATCGAAATAAATTCCTTTTACTCTGAATGTTTCCATGTGTAAAGTGTGGCCAGCTGGAGTCCTCATCTCACCCCAAAGCCTCGCCAGGCGGGAGAGGGTCCGATTCCCCCTGTCCTGTTCTGGGGTTTGACTTTAGAAATCAGAGAGTGACGGGGCTAGAACCCCGACCTCAGCCAGGCGCTATGGAATCTCTGTGGGGAGCTCATGTGGCGTGAGGATTAATGAGGCAATAGATAATGGTCAGACAAAGGGCACATTAGGGTTAAAAATAGGGTCAGTCAGAGCTGGGGAGGGGGCAACATGGGAATAGCAGAGACAGGGACACTGCAGGTCAAGACTGAGGGCATCAAAACAGAGCTTCAAGGGGGAGCCCAGCACTGGGGGAAAAGGGCTGGGGGCTGCGGGTCAGGATTGAGGGGCACTGGTGTTACCCGGGGTTCTTCCAACCCAAAGCTCTTGGTAATGTTTATTCTGTGCGAGGTGGGGTCAGGAAATAAATCGGGGAGACACGGCCGTCCTGGCACAAACAGGACAACCCAAGAGGGCTTTCACTTAAAGCTAAACTTTACTTAGTCTCGAGCACTTACACACACGTCTGCAACAGGTTAGTAAAACAGCGCCAGCACTTGATAATTACCGAAGCTGAGTGTGGCTCTCGAGTGGCACAGCGGCAGACACTGCCAGTGGGGAACACAAGATGCATCCAGAGGGAAAGTCCAGGCCTGAAGAGTCCCACAACCTCAAACTTTTCCCCCTTATTTATACATTAGTAATAGAATGACATGTCCCTTAAAGCAAACTTGTTAAGTAAGCAGTTTCAATGGTCAAGCGAGAGGTTCCTTCTGATTATCGATTAACCAGGGGTGGGTTTTTTCAGAGTTTGCAGCCTTGAGGCCCCAATAGACATTCCTGGGGCACACCCTGCTCTTCTAAGATGCATGTATCAGCCACTTCAACGCAATTCTTATCAGGAAGGACGGGGGTCAAGCTGCCCTCTCTGTTGCACCCAAAAAAAACCCCTCCCCTCCTGCCTTGGTTAAGCTAAACCTGCTGACTTGGCTAATTTACAGCCTGCTGACTTGGCTGCTTTTAGCAATAAGCCATAGTGGTTTCAGGCACTTTACTGGTTTGCCAAAGTCTCCCCGTCCACTGACAGAGCGGTGTGCCGGAAGTCCGGAACAAGGGGGCCAGTGGAGCAGGATGAGGGGAAGGGAGGTTACTCACTGCCCACGGGCCCCCATGCCTGGCTATTCCCAGTCTTATCACCCCCTTCATTTCCACCAGCCCCGCAGAATGTTTAGGAAGGGAAAGAAAGGAATGAAGCTGCCTGCTGGGAACCTCCCCTCCAGGCGTTTTTGCTTTGATTCATTTTGTGCAATTGACTAACTAATGAGAATACAAACAATTTCTGCTGATGGAGAGCTAATAAACCAGACAGTCACCTTTAATGGGGCTCCCACAGAGCGTCCTCGTCTGGCATTTCAGATGGATGAAGGGACGGGCTCCTGCAGAGCCAAGGTTTGTGCAGATCTGGGGCTGTGCTATCACTGAGATGCTGATTAGCAACTTCCTTGCTGCAGATGAAATTAAATGTGATGAGATTGAAGTGGTGGGGGTGGAATCATTTGCTTTCCCCTCCTCTGCTGGGATGAGTATTTCTTCTTCCTTCGCTCTAACTATACCGAGAGCAGGCCTGGCCACCGTGGCATTTCAGACACCGTGGGGCTGCACCGCATCTGTTTTCTTCGTGTACAATCTGCATTTGGGCTGGAATGAGACAGGCGTGGCAGATAACGGGATGGCTTTGCCATCCGGCCTATCTGACCCAGCTTCGGTTACTCACCCTGCCGGGCAGAATCCTACAGCTGGACGGTTAAAACACGGCCCCAGAAACACTTGAACTCCCTGTGAATTGTCTTCAGAGCACGGAGAGCAACACATACTTATTATGTATTATTTGGATTGAGGTAGCATCTAGGAGCCCCAGGCAAGGGCCAGGACCCCACTGTGCCAGGCACTGTACAAATACAGAAGAAAACTCCAGGGTCTGCCCCAAAGAGCTAACAGTCTAAGACAAGAGACAATAGCAGGACACACAGTGCATACAAGTTTTTACCTCCTAGGAATGTAGTTGCTAGATTAGATCAGACCTGGGGCCCATCTGGCCAAGTTTCCTGGCTCTGGCTGGCCAGCACCAGAGGGCTGTTCAGCTTGGAAAAGAGACAACTAAGGGGGGCTATGATAGACATCTATACTATCGTGAATGGTCTGGGAAACATGACTAGAGAAGTGTTATTTACCCTTTCCCACAATAGAGAAACCAGGGGTCACCTGATTAAACTAACAGGCAGCAGGTTTAGTGCAAACACTCAGTCATCCTTTTTCACTCAACTCCCAGGCAACCTGTGGAACTCATTGCCAGGGGATGTTGTGAAGGCCAAAGATATAACTGGGTTCAAAAAAAGAACTGGATAATTTTACGGAGGGTAGATTCATCAATGGCTATTAGCCAAAGCGGTCAGGGATGTAACCCCAGGCTTGAGGCAACCCTAAATCTCTCACTGCCAGAAGCTGGGAGCGGAAGGTGCGTGGATCACCCCTAATTGCTGTTTTGTACACCCCTCCTGAAGCTCTGGTATGGGCCATGGCCAGAGTTACTGCAGGCCCAATCCTGCCAGAGTCTGAACCTCCTCAGCTCTCCCTGGCTTTGCCTGGTGGTGCAGAAACTCAGCGCCCTGCAGGGGCCCGTCGCTCCTCACCCCTCGCCCTTGTACGAGGAAGCAGCGTTTCCTGCGGGTGCCGACTCTCTCTCCTGTGCTCCCCGCCCCGAACCCTGGGGCATACTGTGCTGGCCCTGCTGAGCGGCCAGGACTGGTGGCCATTAGCTGCCTGAGCAGATCCAAGCAGCCTGGTTCTGTTCACGCATCCACAGCTTCCTTTGGGCCCCCTACTCCCTCGGCCTCCTGGTTGCCAGGCAACCCTAACGGTCCTTTATGGAGGCTTGTGGGGAGCTGGGGAGCTGCTGGTTGTTACACGGCTGCTGGAAAATGCACGTGCTGCTAGCACCAAGGGGACCAAAACTCAGCGCTGCCCCCTGTGCCCATAAACTGCCCCAGGGCAAGGACAGAGGGGAATGCTCGAGCTCATCGCGATCCTAGCCAAAGCTAGGGAGCGGTCCCTTTGCTGGCACGGGCAGAGAAGTCTAACCTAGGCTGTGTCTTCACGGCAGGGTTAACGCCTCTCAGGCGAGCCAAGCTCACGTGAGAGGGGCTGCGGTGCGAAATCACGCTGGGCCTTGCCCGTGTGATGGTGTTAGCCAACTCCAGTGAAAAGCACCCACCATGCTTGGGCTCAGGGGTTTTGGGTGTGGACGGGGTTCAACGCCAGCCTGGCCCCTAACTCAGCTTTGCGGTGAAGGCAGGCCTAGCGTGTTTGGAGCTGGAAGGCTCTGGCTTGCTGTATGCAATGCAGCTGCTGACGATGTCTGTGAGCCTGCAGTGCCCACAGCTCATTATGCGGCCGGTTGGGTGGAGAGAGGGGAGTGTATGCCCGGGATCGGGGAGACTTTCCAGTGCAGGAAGGCTGCATGGCTCAACGCTAAGGCCCGACCAAATTCGCCGTCCATTTTGGTAAATTTCACAGTCATAGGGTTTTAAAAATGGTTAATTTCATGATTTCTGATATTTAAATCTGAAAAGTCATGGTGTTGTAACTGTAGGGGTCCTGGCCCAAAAGGAGGTTGTGCAGGGGAGGGGGAACGGGTTTGCAAGTTTATCAGAGGGGGGTCATGGAGTTGCCACCCTCACTTCGGGGCTGCTGCTGGCGGGGCGCTGCCTTCGGAGCTGGGTGGCCAGAGAGCGGAGGCTGCTGCCAGCAGCAGAGCAGAAGCGAGGGTGGCATGGTCTGGTATTGCCACTCTTCTTTCTGCGCTGCTAGCGGGCCGTTGCCTTCAAAGCTGGGGGCCCGGCCAACAGCACTGCTCTCCGGCCGCCCAGCTCTGAAGGCAAACGTAAGGGTGGACTAACATGCCCCGCCTACAATAACCTTGTGACCGCCCTGAAGCCCCCTTTTGGGTCAGGAGCCCCAGTTTGAGAAACGCTGGTCTCCCCCGTGAAATCTGTATAGCACAGGGTAAAAGCACACAAATGACCAGATTTCACGGGGGAGACCGGATTTCATGGTCCATGAATTTGATAGGGCCCTACTCAATGCCAAGGGCTTGTCTACATGGGGAAATTGACTGGCAGAGCTATACCAGAATAAGCATTTCCTCTCGAGTGACTCCAGAATAAAAGTGATTTGATTCCAGACTGGAGTGTCCACACTCTCACACAGGGACTATTCTGGCATAGCCTTACTGGAATGGGGGTCCCTTCCCAGCCTTTGGGAATTGTTAAAGCTACAGAAGGTTACAGAGACTTTCTCTTTGTAAAAACCTTTCCATGTGGCTTAGGCACGGTAACGAGCACTAAGGCAATTAAACAACAGAGCAAAACTGCTCCCACCTGCACCTTCTTCTAATCGCTGTTGGGTTCTTTCTGCCATCAAAGAGGAAGCTGCTGCGGTGACCTTCCGCTTCACCCAAGCTCTGCATCCGAATTCACCCTCAGTTTGAACTATTTCCCAAAGCCTGCAAAGGGAGATGAATGCCTTGATGCCAAGGAGGGCTGCTAAGGAAAACAGCCAATTACACTTTCTAACCACCCCATTGTTACCTGCTGCTGCTGAGAGGTTTAACGCTCCCCAGCTCTCCGAGAAAGGTGTTAAAGGGCCAAAGGGCCAAGGGAGCTTCTGGAGGGGTGCCAGGAACATTTGCACAAGCACCAGGTTTGCTGGTGGGTCCGTTGTGCAGATAAGTAGTTTGCACATTTTGTCGGGGCAGGGCAGAGGGTCTCTGTTCCTTTAAAAAGGGGTGAAAGTGAAATTGATCACCTTGGATGTGAGTGCAGGGCAGCTTGTGAGTTCAGCTGTAGGGAAGGCAGTGTGGGCATGGGGCTGGGGGGGCAGACCCAGCTGGATATGAGGGCACGGATCCCCTGTGGGTGAAATTCACCCCTGGGTGGAGCGGCAGCATGTGGCCTAGTTGTGACTGTTGGAATAAGTCCCACTTCAGCCCACGGGGCCATGTGCTGGGGTGAATTTCACCTTGGGGACAAGTTGCTTCTCCTTCCGTAAAATGGGAGTAATAGTCAAAGGTAATAGTCAAAGGCTGTGCTGATTCATTGGTATTTCCAAGGCTCTCTGGTGATGCCAAGTGCCAGGCATTAGCTAACAGGCCTCCCGGACTCGATATGTGTGTGCATCAGTCCGAAGGGGCCTTGTTCTGCCCCACTGGCATTTTAAACCATTAACTTTAAAAAAGGGGGAGAAAATCAATAAAGCATGGAAGAAATCACTTCTGTGAGAGCCTCACCAATCGGAATGAGACAGTTTGGGAGAAAAATGGAGCCTGGTGTTTTAGTAGCTTTGCCAGGCATGGGAGCCCGATTACCCACCTCCCCCAGAAGTTCTCCAACCTGTTTGCTGTGCAAGCTCTTCCCAGAGCAGACAAGGTACCAGACAAAAGGCTTTTGCTCCCTCTCTCTTCATTGCTTTTGGGGAGTTTTGTGCTGGGCGGAGGTCCCAGATCGACAGCCTTGGGAGACGCAGCTCTCTGTTGGTTCACAGGAGATGGGCATGGATTGACAGTGGCGTTTGAGTTCAGTGTAGGGCTAAAGAATAATAGTGGCTGGTAGCAACAGTAGGCTAGAGGATCAAACGTTATCCCCTAGAGGATCAAACGTTAAAGGGGGATGCAGCACACATCCTATGTTGCATGCACACACAAACACCCTGCTCTCTGCCAGCATCCCTCACTCCTACTCCTAGGAAATCCATGTGATGGGTTTTCCTGGGGTGCATCTGGAAATGGTATACTGCTGAGCCCTCTGGCTTAGAAACCTGGGCACTCTCTCACACTGTGATATTGTGACAAGCTGCAAACCTCTCCAGATACTGCACACACACAGCCATCCACAGGCAGGGACATGCCCAGCTGAGTTACATGAATGCTTCTCCTAGCCAATCATGAACCAACAATAGAGAGACTCCAGCCAGTTCCCCCCAGCTCCCCAGCCTAGGACCCCAGAGCTGTACTGTCTTGCCCTGGTCAGAGGCCTGACCAGTGTAAGTTTATTACCCAGTCCACCCCTCCCTCAATGTGGATTTTGTACACCCCTCTCCCTCAGCTTTTGTACACTGAGCAGAGGTTCCCCCGGCACTTCAAGCAAAACACACTGTTTTAGGCAAAATATAAGACAGGTTTATTAACTAAAGAAAGATAGATTTTAAGGGATTATAGGTGGAAGGCATAATGGATAGAGATGGTTACCAAAGAAAATAAAAATAAGTGCACAATCTAAGTTCTATAAACTAAACAGGATTTGAAGCAAGCAATGTCTCACCCTGATAGATTGTACAAGTAGGTTATAGATCTTCAGTACACAGGCTGGAACTCTCCTCCAGCCTGGGACCACTTCCTCAGTTCAAGATCTTTGCCCTCCAGACAGGTTTCCAGGTGTTGAGTTGTGAGGGGAGTGAGGCTAAATAATGGTGCCATTTCTCTTTTATGGTTTCTTCCAGCTTGCTGGAAAGAGCCTTTGCTATGATGTGAGTTAAGCAGTCTCCCTTGTCTACGTGCCCCCTCTGAGAAGTCTCCATTGTATACAGATCCTGGGATAGCCTTGGGAGGGTGGATTCCCTTTAATGGGCCATCAGCATGTCTGGCTGCCCCATGGTTGTACCTGAAAGGCTGGTTGTGGGTGTTCCCAACCTCACAACATGTCTCAGTAACACACAGAGCAAAACTTCATAACTTCCCATCCAGTGACAGCACACACAATCCAACAGGATAGTAATGTTCAGCAGATCAAGACCTTTAAAATGCTTCCTCACAAGGCATCCTTTGTACAAAACCTGTCATACTGACATGACAGTGGTGAATATGGCAGTTCCAGGGTGTTGCTTTGATGCACAGGGTGCCACAACCCATCTAGCAACAGAGGAAAGTTCAGGCTCCTTGGCCCGTGCAGCTGTTGACCTCTCTGCTGGGACTGCTGACAGAGAGGCCCATTAGTTCTATGTGTACAGTGGAACTGGACCAAGCTCCACTAAACTCATGTCAAATAAGTGACTAATCACCTGCCGGACATGGACAGGTTGCTCTCACTAACAGTATGGCCCAGTGGGTGGAGGGCCCTGGACTGGAAGTCCGGACACCTGGGTTCTATTCTCAGCTATGTCACAGAATCATAGAAGATCAGGGTTGGAAGGGACCTCAGGAGGTCATCTAGTCCCACCCCCTGCTCAGCTGACCTGCTGTGAGACCGTGTCCAAGCATGTCTCAGTTGCCCATTGGTAAAATGGAATCATGACATTTCCTGTCAGGTGTAAAACTCTAGAAGTTGTACCAATGAGATCTGGATAAAGCTATATGCAGGCTTGCTTCTAGGGGCTGGTGAGTGGGCTGGTTGCCCTCGGTTCCTTCCTGTGGGGGGCACCATACCAGTGTTCCTCTTGGATTTTCCCTTATTCCACTCTGAATCGCCATCCAGTTTTACTCTGCTGTTTGGCTTGCTTGTTTTTTGCTCTGCTGATTGGCTGGTCCTTTTTCTTTGCTCCACTTTGATTGGTCAGCCATGGTTTTGTTCCACTCTAATTGGGCAGCCTTTCTTCTATTTCCACCACTGATTAGCTTGTTGAGGATGACGCCAAAAGTATTTTCCACCTGTAAGAGCTAGTATAGCTAGGATCACTGTGATGTGGGCCAGATCTGAACCACCTGACCCTGCAGGCCAAAGGGTTTTGTGTCCCCAGTCCTGATCCTTTAACCCAACCAGTCCCCTCTGCTTTTTCCTTGGCAAAGCTAGATGGAAGCAATTTGTCAGCTATTTGGTAAAAATCCTCTCTGGCTGCCAGGCACCACAGAGCAGTCTGGATACAGTCAGAAGCACAGTGTGGTTAGCCTGGCATTAAAGACACACTGGCTCACCAGGTGACAGTGAAGCATGATCTAGCAAAGGGGATGTTTTATTAAACTGTGCTAATGGACCAGTTCTGTCCTGGGGGACAGATTGTGACTGATGTGAATCTATTGCAATTAAAATATAATTTCCTATGAGATCATAAAAGCATGGAACTGTTTTGATTACGAGATTTCATTATTTTATGAAATATGTCTTATTCGTATAGTGCCAGAGGTGGGGATGGTTCGTTGCAGACTTCAGAGGGCAATGCACCTGCTCCAAAGAGAGCCAGGGTAGAGAGAAAGAATGGACTTGTCTTCACTCACCCGCTAAATCGGCACCACTGCAATCGATGTGGCAGCATCAATTTAGTGCATCTGGTGAAGACATGCTATGTCGACAGGAGCACACTCTCTCGTCAATGTAATTAATCCACCTCAAAGAGAAATGGAAGCTATGACAGCAGGAGAGCGTTTCCTGCTGAAATAGCACGGTGTAGACACCGGGGTAAGTCAGTGTAAGTTACGTCGCCCAAAGGAGCGATTTTTTCACACCCCCAGAGCAACGTAACTTACATTGATGTAAGCAGTAGTGTAGACCTGGCCAATGCAATAGGTAAATCCATGGGCACATAGGAACTGCCAGACGAGATCAGAGTCGCAGTCCATCTAGTCCAGTACCCTGTCTCCTGGCCAGCACAAGGTTTAATCTCCTTTCCAAATGTTTTGTTATCACTAATGGTAACAAATCTGAATATTCTTGTTAGCCACTGTGACAAAGTTCCTTCTCTACCTTGGTGGGTCTTGCGCTTATTGGCAGATTTGCTCGCCTTGGAGCTTCACAGCAGCCCTCAGCTTGGCCATTTTTCTGAACCCACAGTCCAGGTCGACTCCTCCTGTGTCTGACCAGGAGTTGGGAGGTTTGGGGGAAACCCGGGCCCGCTCTCTACTCCGGGTTCCAGCCCAGGGCCCTGTGGCATGCAGCTGTCTAGAGTGCCTCCTGGAACAGCTGGGCGACAGCTACAACTCCCTGGGCTACTTCCCCATGGCCTCCTCCCAACCCCTTCTTTATCCTCACCACAGGACCTTCCTCCTGGTGTCTGATAATGCTTGTACTCCTCAGTCCTCCAACAGTCCGCGTTCTCACTCTCAGCTCCTCGCGCCTCTTGCTCCCAGCTCCTCACACGCACACCACAGACTGAAGTGAGCTCCTTTTTAAAACCCAGGTGCCCTGATTAGCCTGCCTTAATTGATTCTAGCAGCTTCTTGATTGGCTGCAGATGTTTTAATCAGCCTGTCTTAATTGTCTCCAGAAGGTTGCTGATTGTTCTGGAACCTTCCCTGTTACCTTACCCAGGGAAAAGGGAACTGCTTAGCCTGGGGCTAATATATCTGCCTTCTATTACTCTCCTATAGCCATCTGGCCCGACCCTGTCACACCACATAAACCTCCAATCACTCTTTGAATCTTGCTAAGTTCTTGGCCTCAACAACTTTCGGTGGCAGTGAGTTCCACCGTCTAAATATCAACTTTTAAAGTTTATTTCTCTGTGCAGTCTCTTTTTCCTGACTTGCGTCCATGGTGGCAGAACACGAATGTTTCCCCAAAAGCTTTAATGCTCATCTCCCCATAGAAATAGAAGGGACGTTGCTGGTGAGGTCTCTTTTCAGAATTTTTAAAAATAATTGTTGCTTCCTGATTATAACCACCTCTTGGAAGCTTGGAAAATGGAATGTTTCTTTATCATGTGGACAAGCAAACAGGTTTGTTATTGTAGGGTTGGTCATGAGGGTTGGGCATTGTATGCTGGTATATTAGTGTTGGGTTGCTCAGGACTGAATGATTTTGGAAGAAAAAACCTTCCACATTGCAACTTTTGTTTTGAAAAAAAGAAATGAAGCGAATGACACATCCCTTGCAAATTGGTCTAAGGGGCTTATGCAGCTCCAACTCTGGCCTTTCAGACCTCGGCAGTGTCCATTTGCATCAGTGTGAATTACAAAGCCTGTGGCTTCTATCCCTCTGACTAGCTCTTACATCCTTGCTGGAGCAGGTTTTCCTGCTTGTGCAGAACAGGCATGAGTTCCAGCAGCAGCCAGTCAGACTGTCTCCTAATGATCGGCTTCTCCGTCCTGTGATTTCCCCTGCAGCGATGTCTTAATGCCAGCAGCCACTCATTCGGCTTTGCTAAGGTCAGACGTGCTCTTTCCTCCTGGCCCCTGCCTTCAGAGATGTTAGGGGGCTTATTCCTTCACCCACTTCCTTCCCTGGTCCTTCTCACATGAACAGGGAGCAACAATACCCGAAGTCCAAAGGTGCAAACAATTGGATGTTTATTGGGGTGAACTTCCAGCAAGCATGATTCCAGTTTCCTTCCTTAGTATCCTCCTTCCCAGCTCTGACACACAGAGCCTTACACCTGTGTCCCTGTTCCCATTCCTGCCCTTAGCAAAACATGATTCCAATTTCCCCACCCCCATTTCCTGTTCCCATCTCCCCCCTTAGCAAAACATGATTCCCATTTCCCCACCCCCATTCCCTGTTCCCATTTCCCCCTTTAGCAAAACATGATTCCAATTTCCCCACCCCCATTCCCTGTTCCCATCTCCCCCACCCACACACCCACCCACACACCCATTCCCTCAGTTCCTGATTGACTGCAGACTATATAGTAAAACTTGAGTTCAGCTTAGCTATACCTTAACCAATCATTTTCCTGAAATTTAACTAACCAATCCTAACATATTGTACCATGATTATTTAACCAATTATATCCCACCACCTTAATTAGTTTACACCCAGCAAAATTAATTATACAGCAGACAGGAACAATCACAGAACCAGACAGAGATTATACAGACAAACAATAGCAAAGTGGGAACTATAATGACAAAATAATACAGAAGTGAGGATTTCACATCCCAGCTATTGATAAGTGAGTTCTTGCCAGGCAGGATGCTATCAAACTAAGTTTCCTTTTACATCTTCTAGGCACTTCCCTTTCTCTGGAGGCGATAGGCATTATCAGGACAGGATTGTATCCTAACAGCCCAATAGCACCTTCTTTCAGTGTGACAAGTTTGGAATGTGAGGATGTGACCGGTCGCTTCCCAGCTTATGGCTGCCTCTGCTGCTTAGCCAAAGGCCTTAATCTAAGAACAGGACCTCAGACTGTCACAGTAAGAGAAGGCCCTTTCAAAATTGCTGTCTGCCAGCGTTTCTTTCTTTTATACCTCTATAACTAGCTAAGTGATAAGAATACACCTAAATTCTTAGAGTACAGGCCTTTACCGACTGGCCTGAATATCTATATCCTAACAAGGAATATTTCATATCTAACCATACAGCTGTGATCGCTAGGGCCTTCGCCTGCAGCCATTTCACACCGGGTTGTGATCTTCTCCGGATAGGGCCTGTTCAAAGTTTGGATGGGAGGGAAGCCTTTAGGAACACACATCCTTGCTTCTGATTCAATAGGTGGTGCTCTTCCTTCTGAGTTAATACTAAACCAAAGCCCCAGATGAGTGCTGTGCTTCTGCCTTTTTTCACATGAGACTTAAATCCGAGGTCCTGGCCAATGTTGATAATTAAAAGTTCCCTGATACTTTTTGCAAGGTTGGGGCATTATTTCTTACATCCTGCTGAAATGCCAATTCTCTGCATCCCTAAATCCCCTTCTGTCATACCATTCTTTGTTTCTTCCCCTAAACTGTCCTATAGTGTTGCTGTGAGGTATTAAACAGCTGCTGTGTTCTTCCCCAGAAGTGGTCGCATTTGAAAGGCGGGGTTAGTGATCTCAGTAAATGTTTGCTGAGCACTTCGAATCTTTGGATGAAATGCACTACATAAATGCCAGCCAGTATTATCCTAGGCTCCTTCGCTTCAGAGTCACTGTACTACCGGGCACATTGCTGTTGGCTCTTAGCCCTTTAAGAGGCATGTCGGGCAGTGGATAGAACGTAAGTTTGAGGACTATTGAATTCTAATTCCAGCTGTGCCACTGACTTGCAATGTCAATGTAGGCAAATCTGTGCACCGCAGTTTACCCAACTGATTTAAAGGCTAGGAGCTATTTTCCTACCCTCCAGGCGTTTTGTGAGGCTGAATAGACCAAGGATGGAGTTCTCTCAGGGCTACCCATAGCTCAGACAATGTGAGCCCCAAACTCTTGCCCTGTTACCTCACTTTCTGCAGACTCAGCAGCTGCGTTAAGAAAATCAAACCCTTTTTGCAAAGAGAAGCGGTTCTGAGAGTGCAGCTCAAGTCCCTTGGTGCCGTGCAACAGAACTAGCAATGAGGAGAGTAACATAAATTTGCAATGAGATTATGCAAGACATTTCAGAGCCCAAGGCACTTGCTTTCAGCACATTCAAAGCTGTTGGCTTTTCGTAGGAAAATACAAATATAGCTGATCTACACAGACACTTTCTTATGGCTGTTTCTGTTCTTCCTTCTGAATGTTTGTTATGTTCCCTCAGCATTTCCCCCCTGTTAGACTGTAAGCTTCTTGGAGCCGGGTCTGTATTTTCCTCTGTTTGCCACAATGGGGCCCCGATCCTGACAGCAGCCCCTTGGCTTGCATGCAATGCACCTACTAATAATATGTCTTGGGTTTAGAAACAGCCTCGCAGTTTTGCTCTTGCCTGTAGGAAGAGGAGCTTCCTTTGGAGTAGCTGAAAACTGAGCAGCGGTTTCCATACTCAGACCTTCTTCGGCTTGTTTTAAGGGCAGGAATGAAAGAAACACACATTTGCCATTTACAAGTGAATCTACCCTGGCTGCCTGTAGTTTCAGGACCAAGGACAGCTATTTCAGGGTGTCTCCACAGATGTGAAAAGGACACCATCACGTTCTGAGATGACATGGCTAAAGTTCTGATGGTAGAGTGCTCTTCAATCTGGCAGACAAAGGCAGACCTGGATCCAGTGGCTGGAAGCTGAAACCAGACAAATTCAAAGAAGAAATAAGCCCCATGTTTTTAACATTGAGAGTAATTAACCATCGGGACAATTCACCTAGGGATTTGCTAGATTCTCCATCTCTTGAAGTCTTTCAATCAATTTTGGGTGTCTCTTTCTAAAGCATATATTCTAGCTCAACCATAAGATATGGGCTTGATTCAGAAACCACTGGGTGAAATCCTCAGGCCTGGGTTCTACATGAGGTCAGACCCGCTGATCATAATGGCCCAGTCTGGCTCTAAAAAAATCGGTGATTTTAAACCATAATTCTCTGAAATGTTTCCCTTACTGTTGTTGTGATGACTGTAACTGAAAGAAAATGAATGTCCCTCTGGTTTGTTCAGTTTCTTTACTTTCTGCATTTGATGACACAGTATAAATCATCAGCTGCATTTATTATTCTCACGGTAGCACTCACAGAGTGCTAGGAACGTTCCAGATGAGGCATTTGCCGCTCCAAAGAGCACCTCGTCAAAGGACAAACAGACAAGTAAACAGCGCTTGGGGGAAGGGGAACAAACAAATAGAGAACTGTTTACAGGTTGACCCAATTCACTGTAGACAGCATGGGAGATGTGATCCTTTAAGTAGCACTTAAATGTGGCCAGGGTGGGGCCCTACCAATGAGTTCAGAGTGGACTGACCATGCATAGAGAAGCCATGCAGAAGAAAGCTTGACAGCAACAGTGGGAGATGCTGGCAAATGGGCAGGTGACGGTTGCAAAGTTGGCAGTGCACAGGTGACAAGATCAAGCAGGGAGGGGCACAGCATTGAAGGTGATGACAAGGAGTGTAAATTTGATGGGATTCCTAGACTCATAGTCCAGAAGGAACCATTGTGATCATCTAGTCTGAGCTCCTGTCTAACACAGGCCGGAGAACTTCCCCCAAATAACTCCCAGAGCAGAGCTTTTAGAAAAACACACAGTCTTGATTTAAACATTGTCTGTGATGGAAAATCCACCATGACCCTGGGTAAACTGTTCCAATGGTTAATTACCCTCACTCTTAAAACTTGATGACTTATTTCCTGTCTGAATTTGTTTAGCTTCAACTTCCAGCCACTGGGTCATGTCACACTTTCCTCTACTAGATTGAATAGCCCATTGTTAAATATTTGTTCCCCTTATAGACTGTGATCAAGTCACCCCTTAACTTTCTCTCTGCTAAGCTAAATAGATTAAGTTCTTTGAGTCTATCACCACAAGGCAGGTTTTCTAATCTTGTAATCATTCTCGTGGCTCTTCGCTGACCCCTCTCCAATTTATCAACATCTTGCTTGAATTGTGAGCACCAGCACTGGACAAAGGGTTCCAGCAATGTTTGCACCAGTGCCAAATACAGAGGTCAAATAACCTCTCTGCTCCTACTCGAGTTTCCCCTATTTATACGTCCCAGGATCACATTAACTCTTTCAGCTACAGCATCACACTGGGAGCTTATGTTCAGTTGATTATCCACCAGGACCCCCAAATCTTTTTCAGTTCCTGCTTCCCAGGGTAGAGTCCCCCAGCCTGTAAGTATGGTCTACATTCTTTGTTCCTAGAAGAGTACATTTAGCCACATTAAAATGCATAGTTTGCTTGCCCAGTTTACCAAGCGATCCAGCTCGTTCTCTATCAGCGTCCGGTCCTCTTCATTATTCGCCACTCCCCAGTCTTTGTGTCATCTGCCAACTTCATCAGTGAAGATTGTGTTTTCTTCCAGGTCCCTGATAAAACCGTTAAATAGCATAGGGCCGAGAACTGATTCCTGCGGGTCCCAACTGGAAACACATCAGCTTCATGATGACTTCCCATTTACAGTTACATTTTGAGACCTATCAGCTAGCCAGTTTTTAATCCAGTTAATGTGCGTCATGTTCATTGGGTATCATTCTACTGTGTTAATCAAAATGTCTTGTGGTCTCAAGTCAAGCGCCTTACAGAAGTCTTAATATATTCTGTCAGCCCTACGGCCTTTGTCAACCAAAGTTGTAATCTCATAAAAAATCAAGTTAGTTTGACAGGATCTGTCTTCCATAAACCCATGTCTAGTTGCATTAATTACATTAGCTTTCTTTCGTTCTTTATTCATCAAGTCCCATATTAGCTGCTCCATTATCTTGCCTGGGGTTGATGTCAGGGTCACACACCTGGTTCATCCTATTTACCCTTTTTAAAAAGTGGCACAACATTAGCTTTTTTCTAGCCTCCTAGAACTTCCCCAGTACTCCAAGACTTATTGAAATCAACATTAACAGTCCAGCAAACTTCTCAGCTAGCTCTCTTAAAACTCTTGGAATCAAGTTACATGGACCTGCTGATTTAAAAACCTCTAACTTTAATAACTCCTGTTTAGCATCCTCCAGAAATACTAGTGGAATGAAAAGAGTGTTATCACCATATGATGAGGCTGTATCATCTGTTTTTTCCTCAGATACAAAACAGAAGTATTTATTGAACACTTCTGCCTTTTCTGCATTATTATTGATAATTCTACCATTTCCATCTGGGACCAGTACCATTGTCAGGATTCTTTTTGTTCCTAGTATATTTGAGAAACTACTTATTGTCCTTAACTCTGTTGGCCATAGATTTCGCTTTGTGTCCCTTTGCATCCCTTATCAATTTTCTACAATTCTTAACTTCTGATTTATATTCATTACTATCAACTTCCCCTTTCTTCCCTTTGTTATATATTACTTTTAAATATTTTTATATCTGCCTTTACTTCCCCTCTAAACCAAGCCAGTTTTTTAACCGGCACACCCTTCTTCCTCAGTTGTGGGATTGTGGCTTTTTGGACATCTAAGAAGGAGTTCTTACATGATTCCCAATTATTCATACTTTTCAGATTAAATTCTGCCTCTCGGCTCTTTTGGCTCATAATTTTTTTCAGCTTTGTGAAATTAAAGCAGCAAGTGTATCTATTACTGGCCTGGACTTTATTCTGCTTCCACATTATCAATGTGATCAAGTCATGACCACTGGGACCTAAGCTACCACTAATTTTAGTTCTGTAATCAGATCCTCTCTCTCTGGTAAAAGAAAGCCTCATAAAGAATTTCCCATGTTGGCTACAACATTTTTTGAGTAAGGAAAGCGTCATCCGAAGTGTTCAGAAATTCCAAGGATGCTCTTTTATACTGGCAGCATGAGACCTCCAGCATGTGTCTTCCAAACTGAAGTCCCCCATGATCCCACAGCCTTTCTACCTACCATTTTAAATAGAAAAGGAGTACTTGTGGCACCTTAGAGACTAACCAATTTATTAGAGCATAAGCTTTCGTGAGCTACAGCTCACTTCCTCAGATGCATATCGTGGAAACTGCAGCAGGCTTTATATATACACAGAGAATATGAAACAATACCTACTCCCACCCCACTGTCCTGCTGGTAATAGCTTATCTGAAGTGATCATCAGGTGGGCCATTTCCAGCACAAATCCAGGTTTTCTCACCCTCCACCCCCCCACACAAATTCACTCTCCTGCTGGTGATAGCCCATCCAAAGTGACAACTCTTTACACAATGTGCATGACAATCAAGTTGGGTTATTTCCTGCACAAATCCAGGTTTTCTCACATCCCCCCCACCCCCATACACACACAAACTCACTCTCCTGCTGGTAATAGCTCATCCAAACTGACCACTCTTCAAGTTTAAATCCAAGTTAAACCAGAACATCTGGGGGGGGGGTAGGAAAAAACAAGAGGAAACAGGCTACCTTGCATAATGACTTAGCCACTCCCAGTCTCTATTTAAGCCTAAATTAATAGTATCCAATTTGCAAATGAATTCCAATTTAGCAGTTTCTCGCTGGAGTCTGGATTTGAAGTTTTTTTGTTTTAAGATAGCGACCTTCATGTCTGTGATTGCGTGACCAGAGAGATTGAAGTGTTCTCCGACTGGTTTATGAATGTTATAATTCTTGACATCTGATTTGTGTCCATTTATTCTTTTACGTAGAGACTGTCCAGTTTGACCAATGTACATGGCAGAGGGGCATTGCTGGCACATGATGGCATATATCACATTGGTGGATGTGCAGGTGAACGAGCCTCTGATAGTGTGGCTGATGTTATTAGGCCCTGTGATGGTGTCCCCTGAATAGATATGTGGGCACAATTGGCAACGGGGTTTGTTGCAAGGATAAGTTCCTGGGTTAGTGGTTCTGTTGTGTGGTATGTGGTTGTTGGTGAGTATTTGCTTCAGGTTGCGGGGTTGTCTGTAGGCAAGGACTGGCCTGTCTCCCAAGATTTGTGAGAGTGTTGGGTCATCCTTTAGGATAGGTTGTAGATCCTTAATAATGCGTTGGAGGGGTTTTAGTTGGGGGCTGAAGGTGACGGCTAGCGGCGTTCTGTTATTTTCTTTGTTAGGCCTGTCCTGTAGTAGGTAACTTCTGGGAACTCTTCTGGCTCTATCAATCTGTTTCTTTACTTCTGCAGGTGGGTATTGTAGTTGTAAGAAAGCTTGACAGAGATCTTGTAGGTGTTTGTCTCTGTCTGAGGGGTTGGAGCAAATGCGGTTGTATCGCAGAGCTTGGCTGTAGACGATGGATCGTGTGGTGTGGTCAGGGTGAAAGCTGGAGGCATGCAGGTAGGAATAGCGGTCAGTAGGTTTCCGGTATAGGGTGGTGTTTATGTGACCATTGTTTATTAGCACTGTAGTGTCCAGGAAGTGGATCTCTTGTGTGGACTGGACCAGGCTGAGATTGGTGGTGGGATGGAAATTGTTGAAATCATGGTGGAATTCCTCAAGGGCTTCTTTTCCATGGGTCCAGATGATGAAGATGTCATCAATATAGCGCAAGTAGAGTAGGGGCGTTAGGGAACGAGAGCTGAGGAAGCGTTGTTCTAAGTCAGCCATAAAAATGTTGGCATACTGTGGGGCCATGCGGGTATCCATAGCAGTGCCGCTGATCTGAAGGTATACATTGTCCCCAAATGTGAAATAGTTATGGGTAAGGACAAAGTCACAAAGTTCAGCCACCAGGTTAGCCGTGACATTATCAGGGATAGTGTTCTTGACGGCTTGTAGTCCATCTTTGTGTGGAATGTTGGTGCAGAGGGCTTCTACATCCATAGTGGCCAGGATGGTGTTATCAGGAAGATCACCGATGGATTGTAGTTTCCTCAGGAAGTCAGTGGTGTCTCCAAGGTAGCTGGGAGTGCTGGTAGCGTAGGGCCTGAGGAGGGAGTCTACATAGCCAGACAATCCTGCTGTCAGGGTGCCAATGCCTGAGATGATGGGGCGCCCAGGATTTCCAGGTTTATGGATCTTGGGTAGTAGATAGAATATCCCAGGTCGGGGTTCCAGGGGTGTGTCTGTGCGGATTTGATCTTGTGCTTTTTCAGGAAGTTTCTTGAGCAAATGCTGTAGTTGCTTTTGGTAACTCTCAGTGGGATCAGAGGGTAATGGCTTGTAGAAACTCGTGTTGGAGAGCTGCCGAGCAGCCTCTTGTTCATATTCCGACCTATTCATGATGACAACAGCACCTCCTTTGTCAGCCTTTTTGATTATGATGTCAGAGTTGTTTCTGAGGCTGTGGATGGCATTGCGTTCCGCATGGCTAAGGTTATGGGGCAAGTGATGCTGCTTTTCCACAATTTCAGCCCGTGCACGTCGGCGGAAGCACTCTATGTAGAAGTCCAGTCTGCTGTTTCGACCTTCAGGAGGAGTCCACCTAGAATCCCTCTTTCTGTAGTGTTGGTAGGGAGAACTCTGTGGATTAGTATGCTGTTCAGAGGTATTTTGGAAATATTCCTTGAGTCGGAGACATCGAAAATAGGATTCTAGGTCACCACAGAACTGTATCATGTTCGTGGGGGTGGAGGGGCAGAAGGAGAGGCCCCGAGATAGAACAGCTGCTTCTGCTGGGCTGAGAGTATAGTTGGATAGGTTAACAATATTGCTAGGTGGGTTGAGGGAACCATTGCTGTGGCCCCTTGTAGCATGTAGTAGTTTAGAAAGTTTAGTGTCCTTTTTCTTTTGCCTGCATGCCTCCAGCTTTCACCCTGACCACACCACACGATCCATCGTCTACAGCCAAGCTCTGCGATACAACCGCATTTGCTCCAACCCCTCAGACAGAGACAAACACCTACAAGATCTCTGTCAAGCTTTCTTACAACTACAATACCCACCTGCAGAAGTAAAGAAACAGATTGATAGAGCCAGAAGAGTTCCCAGAAGTTACCTACTACAGGACAGGCCTAACAAAGAAAATAACAGAACGCCGCTAGCCGTCACCTTCAGCCCCCAACTAAAACCCCTCCAACGCATTATTAAGGATCTACAACCTATCCTAAAGGATGACCCAACACTCTCACAAATCTTGGGAGACAGGCCAGTCCTTGCCTACAGACAACCCCGCAACCTGAAGCAAATACTCACCAACAACCACATACCACACAACAGAACCACTAACCCAGGAACTTATCCTTGCAACAAAGCCCGTTGCCAATTGTGCCCACATATCTATTCAGGGGACACCATCACAGGGCCTAATAACATCAGCCACACTATCAGAGGCTCGTTCACCTGCACATCCACCAATGTGATATATGCCATCATGTGCCAGCAATGCCCCTCTGCCATGTACATTGGTCAAACTGGACAGTCTCTACGTAAAAGAATAAATGGACACAAATCAGACGTCAAGAATTATAACATTCATAAACCAGTCGGAGAACACTTCAATCTCTCTGGTCACGCAATCACAGACATGAAGGTCGCTATCTTAAAACAAAAAAACTTCAAATCCAGACTCCAGCGAGAAACTGCTAAATTGGAATTCATTTGCAAATTGGATACTATTAATTTAGGCTTAAATAGAGACTGGGAGTGGCTAAGTCATTATGCAAGGTAGCCTGTTTCCTCTTGTTTTTTCCTACTCCCCCCCCCCCCAGATGTTCTGGTTTAACTTGGATTTAAACTTGAAGAGTGGTCAGTTTGGATGAGCTATTACCAGCAGGAGAGTGAGTTTGTGTGTGTGTGGGGGGGTGGAGGGTGAGAAAACCTGGATTTGTGCTGGAAATGGCCCACCTTATGATCACTTTAGATAAGCTATTACCAGCAGGACAGTGGGGTGGGAATAGGTATTGTTTCATATTCTCTGTGTATATATAAAGCCTGCTGCAGTTTCCACGATATGCATCTGAGGAAGTGAGCTGTAGCTCACGAAAGCTTATGCTCAAATAAATTGGTTAGTCTCTAAGGTGCCACAAGTCCTCCTTTTCTTATTGCGAATACAGACTAACACGGCTGTTACTCTGAAACCTGTCATTTTAAATAGGTGTCCAAGGGGCCTGTCATCCGGTTCCATCATTTGCTTTGGTGGTATGTAACAGACACCAATGAATATCCCATCTTGTGCTTTATCTGTTAGGACAGTGATCCTTAAGCATTCAGGATCATTTTTGTGTGAGTTATCAGTGACTCGGAAACAGGTAACACTATTTCTGACATAGAGCGCCCCTCCCCCATCCCTTTTGCCCACCCGACCCCTCCTGGATAGGTTAGAACCATTGATTCTGGCATTCCAATCTTGCGACTCATCCCACCAGGTTTCAGTAATACCAGTTAGATCAAACGTATGCTCATAGATGAGCGATTCCCTAACACACGGGGACCCGACGGAGGGATTCCAATAGAAGAGTAATGCCATGACATTGATGGGGGAGGAAGCTCACTGAAACAGCTGCACTTGGTGTGGACTGGAGCGGAGGCCATGTGTCTCTGGGAGGCGAGAGAGGGCCGGACGGAAAGCCTCCCCTGTGTAAGTCAGTTACAGTCTGATGCTGAGCCCATGGGCATCTCCCATCGATTTCTGTGAGCTTTGGTCACTGTGTTTCCTGTGTGGTTTGTGTGGGTCTTTCACACAGCACCTGGGTGAGGTGAGCAAAGCGCTTCTCAAAGCAGGAACATGCAAGTCAACCCCACAAAAGCTGGCAGGGGCAGAGGAAGGACCTGAAACCGTTTTAACTCTTTCTTTCAATTGTTTCGATTTCAAGCTGACACAGTCTCTGCAAGGCCAACATCTTCCAACTTCAGTGCCTATAGCAAGGCAGCTAAATCCAGAGCCGAAACAAAACAAAGGCGCAGCTTGTCGGTTTCAATGTAGTGGAGGTTTTAAAGATGTATCTCTTTGCCTGTGCTCCGCACAACACTTCAGATGATTCAACATTAAATCTTAAAAATATAAACGTCCTTCTCACCATTGGTTCTGTTTCTTTACCTTTGGGGAGGGGGGGACAGTGAGAGACGGGCTTGTCAGTTTCTCTTTACGAGGTAGAGAAATTGAGGCACAAAGAGGGTAAATGATTTGCCGCTGGTAGGTCACTGGCAGGTTCCCAGATTCCTGTTCTCACCACCAGATCACACTGCCGACCCTTGCACCCCTCTTCCCCCAGTTTTCTGTAAATTCCTCTAGTCATTAAGTAGCAGCAGCTGGCTGTGGTGATCCTGCTGCATTTGGGGGTTCTGCTTCACACCCCAAGTTTTCCCAGGCAGTCCAGGAACTGTGAGCATGCAGCAGAGATCCAAGTCCACGCAGGGACTGCCATAAAATCCAACACAGGTTGTAGAATCCCAGCTCTCTACCCAGGTACTCATATGGCTCTCAGCAGCCTGGTATCTGAACACACAGATGAGCTTCCTGGATAAAGCTGCCTGCATATTCTCTTCCCATTTTGCTGAAGTCTGTAGTGGGGTTTACAGATCCTTTTTTTTTTTTGACCTGAGGAGATGAATGACTCAAGAAAACGGCAGTGGAAAATGAGAAAAGTCACCAGTGCAAATAAGATCTAATCTGCATTTTGATTTAGTCTCTCTTCAGCCAATTAAAGGAAATGCTTTGACTTGCTCTCCCATATGGCAGAGACAGCATGCGAACTTTTCCATCTCTTTCTCGGTGCAGAAATAGAGAAGGAAACCTCTGTAGCACACGTGTTGTAGTCTCCTCGTAGAGTCTGCCGGGGGCTATTGCTGTGCTTCCTCGACAGGAAACCTGGCCAGGCACCGTAACCGATCTTGTCATTGTTTTCCTCAAATAATCCAAAACCCCCAAATTGATCAATTTCAGCCAATTCCCCCTTCTCCCCAGTCATCAGCCAAAATGTTTCAGTATTCAGATTTCAACTACAAATGTGGACAGACTGACTTCTTGTTGGTTTACACTGCAATTTTCAGGGGGGTGGGGGGGGGGAATTCCAGTCACCTCTATTTGTAACATTGTCACGGTGCTCTCAGAAATCAGACGCATCCAAAAACCCCTCCATCAGCGATCCTTCCCTGCAACTATGGGCTCAGCTCAAGCATCCTTGAACCTGGGGGACACCAGGGTCCAGAGGTTGGGTACATCTGTAATTTCCCTCGTGAGACACAGTGGCACCTTGCCAGCCTGCAAGTTGTAAGGTGCTAAACTTGGTCCTTCGCCTGTGTGGCTCAGCTGGAAGAACTCTGCTTTGGCTGTAGATGTATTCTGGCTAGTCTGTGCTTTCAGCTTTTTGCTGGGTCTCAGAGCCCCTTGTTTCTGTTAGAGCTTTAGTGCAAATAAGGAGCCGCTAATGTCCGTGTTGTGGTTTGTTCTCTTCCTCAGGCAGGGGTGGGCCAATGGCAGGTCTAGCATTTGCCAAGGATAAGGAGAGTGGTGCAGATGGCCAAGTTAAGGCTTCATTAGAGCGACAGGAGGCCCAAAGCAGCAGGGAAGGAGGAGAGGAGTCAAGCAGAACCCAGCTGGCTTGTCCCCAGAATGCAGGCTGGTTATGGAAGGAAGGTTCTTGCTCTCAGCGTGAGAAACACTGGGAGGTTCTGGGCCTGGAAAAGCAGCAAATGGTCAGGCTCTGTAAAAGTAACAGTGAAACCTGGCACTTGCATAGAGCCTTTCCGAGGGAAGAAGTTGGCAAATGATTCCTACAAGAAGGAATCGTTTCAGCTAGCTATGAAATGCAGCTGTCTCTGGGGTGGAATGCAGCAGCAATGTCCGGCTACAGTGCAGGACAGGAAGGGAAGTCCCATATCGAGCTGACACTGCAGGTAGGGAGTGGGACAGAAGAACTCAGACTGGGTTTTAGCAATAGGACACTACCAGGCGCTTGTGGAAAGCGTTATGGGGACACCAGTGACCACAACTCTGCACTTTAAATCCCATTGGAAAGGCAGCAGCATAGCGCCTCCTGGGACTGTGAGAGGGAATTGGGTCAGTACTGGCCACCGACTGAGTTACCATTTTTTACTGCCCTGTTTGGTTTGCCTTGGAGATCTGCTTCCCAGTCATGGCACAGGCCCGAGCTGTGAAGAGATGGCAGGTTTGCAGGCCAAGGTTGCGTGATTTTAGCATAACCGAACATACAGTAAGCAATGGGAGCTTGGGACTGCTAGTCACATCCCTTTGCTTCAGGTTGGGGGGCTGGCTGTTTATTTGGTTCCAGCTAATTACAGACTGGTCAGGTCTCATCCTGGGATAAACTAAATAGATTGAGCTTCTCTGAGCCTCTCATTAGAACTCATAATTTCCAGACCTCACACCATTCTCGTAGCTCTTTCTGAACACTTTCCAATTTTTCAACATCACCAGAACGGGACCCAGTCTCCCAAATTGGTCTCACTACAAACACTGTATACAGAGATAATAACATCTCTTTACTCCGACTTGATATGTCCCTGTTTATACTCCCCCAGTTCACGTGTACACCCTTCCCTGTAGTACAGCACTGGAAGTTCATGTTCAATTGAAGCAAGAAGGAGTCCGGTGGCACCTTAAAGACAAACAGATTTATTTGAGCATAAGCTTTCGTGGGTAAAAAAGCCCACTTCTTCAGACGCATGGAATGAAAATGACAGATACAGGCATAAATATACTGGCACATGAAGAGAAGGGAGTTACCTTTCAAGTGGAGAACCAGTGCTAACAAGGCAATTCAGTCAGGGTGAATGTGATCCACTCCCAATAGCTGATGAGGAGGTGTCCATACCAAGAGAGGCAAAATTGCTTTTGTAGGGAGCCAGCCACTCCCAGTCCCTATTCAAGCCCAAATTAATGGTGTTAAGTCTGCAAATGAATTGTAGCTCTGCAGTTTCTCTTTGAAGTCGTTTTTTGAAGTTTTTGTGTTGAAGGATGGCTACTTTTAAATCTGTTATTGAATGGCCAGGGAGATGGAAGTGCTCTCCTACTGGCTTTTGTATGTTACCGTTCCTGATGTCTGATTTGTGTCCATTTATCCTTTTACATAGAGACTGTCAGGTTTGGCCAATGTACATGGCAGAGGGGCATTGCTGGCACATGATGGCATATGTCACATTAGCAGATGTGCAGGTGAATGAGCCCCCAATGGTGTGGCTGATGTGGTTGGGTCCTATGATGGTGTCGCTAGACTAGATATGGGGACAGAGTAGGCTACGGGGTTTGCTACAGGGATTGGTTCCTGGGTTCATGTTTCTGTGGTGTGGGGAGTAGTTGCTGGTGAGTATTTGCTTCAGGTTGCGGGGCTGTCTGTAAGCAAGGACTGGCCTGCCTCCCAAGGTCTGTGAGTGTGAGGGATTGTTTTCCAAAATACGTTGTAGATCGTGGATGATCTGCTAGAGAGCTTTTAGCTGGGTGCTGTATGTGAGAGGGTGGAGATGGATGGCAGGAGAGAGATCACTTGATCATTACCTGTTAGGTTCGCTCCCTCTGGGGCACCTGGCATTGGCCACTGTTGGTAGACAGGATACTGGGCTGGATATACCTTTGGTCTGAACCAGTATGGCCGTTCTTATGTTCTTATGTGATGGCCAGTGGTGTTCTGTTATTTTCCTTGTTGGGCCCGTCCTGTAGTAGGTGATTTCTGGATACCTGTCTCGCTCTGTCGATCTGTTTCCTCACTTCCCCAGGTGAGTATTGTAGTTTTAAGAATGCTTGATAAATATCTTGTAGGTGTTTGTCTCTGTCTGAGGGATTGTAGCAAATGTGGTTGTATCTTAGGGCTTGGCTGTAGACAGTGGATTGCGTGATGTGTCCTGGATGGAAGCTGGAGGCATGTAGGTAGGAATAGCGGTCAGTAGGTTTCCGGTATAGGGTGGTGTTTATGTGACCGTCACTTATTTGCAGTGTAGTGTCCAGGAAGTGGATCTCTTGTGTGGACTGGTCCGGAGTGAGGTTGATGGTGGGTTGGAAATTGCTGAAATCCAGGTGGAATTCCTCAAGGGCCTCCTTCCCATGGGTCCATATGATGAAGTTTCAAAGCTGTATTCAGTCAATGTTCACTGGTAAACTTTTGAAAGAACAACCCTAATGTTTTGTTCAAAGTTACGAACATTTCAGAGTTTCCCGAGGTGTTCGTAACTCTGAGGTTCTTCTGCAATACAAAGCAGCTGGAGCAGGGCCAACAATCTAGTGACTCTCCCGTGTGTGTGTTTGTCTGTGTGTCTGTGTCTATAAAATATTCAAGCCCATAGGGGTATCATTTCCAAATTCAGCCAAACTCTTTATGATGGGGATACATTCCCAGGCAGTGAAAAGAATTACCTAGAAATACAAATCCTGTACAAATTAAATGCTCTTTCACTGCACCAGTTCCTCTCACTTAGCTGGAATCACAACCCAGTTTTTTCCTTTCCTCCATTTGGCAATAACAGCTCCGCAGGAAATTTTACAAAACTTGCTGTGTGTATTAGAGTGAGTGTCGGTTAGGGGAAATAGACCCATCAGGCCATTTCTGCTTTGGCTGTGTCTCCAGGAGCTTCCAAACACTGGATAATGTCTTGATAACCCCCCACCCCCGCCTTTCACCCCTTTGAACATAATTATCTTTGTGTTGCTCCAGTAAAGCCGGAGATCTGCAGGGATGTTTCAGCAGCTTGGGATATTGCCTTCACACTCAGCATTGTTCTGACTCGCTCGCTGCGGCTGCCTTCCTCTAATGCATTGTTTGCAGTTTGGTAATAAGGTTTCCTCAGCTCCCAGTGGGCATGAGAGGGTAATGTCTTGGACAATCGGATAACGTTTTTTACTTCCTTGTGTGAACTGTCCCAGCAGGCTGATTGCTTGGCTTGCAAAAAAACAATAAAAATAGAATTTGTTTGCCCGAAGCTGGGAACGGATGACAGGGGATGGATCACTTGGTGATTCCCTGTTCTGGTCATTCCCTCTGGGGCACCTGGCACTGGCCACCGTTGGACAGGACGTTGGGCTAGATGGACCCTTGGTCTGACCCACTATGGCCGTTCTTATGTTCTTGTGCTAGTCCGAGCACCGACAATGAAACCTTATCAGCGCTAGGCCTGTGTTTTCACTGCGGCTCCTGTTGAAAGAGCCCCTCATTCGCGTCCTCATGGGGACTGCAAGTGGATACCCCTTTTGGCCTGTCTGTCTTGGGTCACTCTCCCCCATTAAACTTTCTTGGAAATGCAGTGACATTATCTAGGAGAAAATAAAGCCATTTTCTTTGCCAGGAACAGGTAAAGACGACCTAGGGGCTGCCAGAGAGGGTGTGTGGCCCAATGGGCAGGATGTCTGGTCTGGTGTCCTAGAGACCTGGGTTCAGTGCCTCACTTTGCCACTTACTTGCCATGTGACTTTGGCTGTAAGAACATAGGAGCTGCTATAGTGGATCAGACCAAAGGTCCATCTGGCCCAGTGTCCTGTCTTCTGACAATGACCAGTAGCACAGCTTCTGGGGGAGTGTAAAGAACAGGGAAATTTTGGAAGGATACACCTCTGCCTTCCCCTCCCAGCAACTGGTAGTCAGAGGTGTAGGGTGATCTCAAGCAGGGGATTGCATCCCTGCCCATTCTGGCAAATAGCCATTGGAGAACCTGTGCTCCATGATCTTATCTAATTCTTTTTTGAACCCGGTTATACTTTTGGCCTTCACAGCTTCCCCTGGCAATGAGTTCCACAGGTTGACCGTGTGTTGTGTGAAGAAATAATGCCTTTTGTTCGTTGTAAATCTCCCACCTATTAATTTCATTGGGTGACCCCTGGTTTTTGTGCTGTAGGAAACAGCACAGAACGCTTCTCTCCTCACTTTCGCCACATCACTCATGCTTTTATGGACAATTCCATTATCGCCCCTTAGTCGTCTCTTTTCTAAGCTGAACAACCCTCATCTTTTTAGTCTCTCCTCATCGGAAAGCTGTTCCATACCCTTGATCATCAATGTTGCCCTTCTCTGAACCTTTCCAGTTCCCCTATACCCTTTTTGAGACGGGGCGACCACATCTGCACGCAGTATTTAAGCTGTGGGCACCCCATGGATTTATATAGTGGCAATGTGATATTTTCTGTCTTATTGTTTATCCCTTTCCTAATGGTTCCTCACATTTCCAAGTCATTTCCTGCCTCTGTCTCCACTCACCCTTTGTCTGCCCTTAGTTGTTCAGGGCAGAAACTTTCTATGTACTATGCCAGGCACTGATCTCAGCTGCAGCCTTTGGGAGCGACTGTAACACGGATAATACAATAAAGTAAGTTTTGCTGATTTCCACCAGCTGAGGATCTGATTCCTGTGGGTGCAAAAACCCACCAACGTAACCTCTCCCCTGGAACAAAGCCCAGCAGAACCCTAACTTTCTCCTTCCGTTGTTTTCCCGCAGACCTTCCGATGGCCAATCGCCAGCAATATCGATGGCAACGAGATGCTGGAGATCCAGGTGTTCAACTACAGCAAAGTCTTCACCAACAGGTGAGAGCGAGTCCTCCTCTTCCCCTGTGGTGGGGCCAGTCCCATGCCGTGTGGAATAGGCCACCCCCCCGCCTGGTAGCTGGTGTCATGGTTTTGTTTGGAGGCTGGAGAGATGGGAGGAGGTTACTAGATCTTCCAAGGGGACGAGCAAGCCAAGCCCACCGGAATCTTTACTACCTGAATTTGAAACATGCTGAGTCTATGGGCTGGAAATCAGAGCTAAAATTTGCAGTCATTATACCCACTACGGGGGGAAGGGGAGAGGAAGATCTGCACTCCTACAGGCCACATACTGCTTATACTGAGAGGCAGCTAATAACCAGACAAAATAGGGGGGCAGTTTACAATGGTGGTTCTCTATCTGCGTTGGGCTGAAACACACAGAAGGGCTGTAAAATCACCTTTTGACCCACCCACTTCCCTGAAGTGGGACTTACGTGTTGCCATTCCCATGCCCATGGGAGGAATTCACCCTCGATTACCCTCTGCCCAGCTAATGGGGATCAGACACTGCAGGGATAGACCCTGGCATAAGAAGCAGAATAAAATGGCAATGTTAGACTGAGCCCCCGTTTTACTATCGCTAAGCGTGGGAGGCAGTCGACTGGGCTCCGCCAGCCCAACTTTGGAAACTGTTTTCTAACCTGGATCCCATTGGTCTGAATCCATCGCTCGTGGGTCCCAGCCTCAGGCATGATCAACGCCCTTCCCCTTCTGGTAGGCTCTGTTACTGGCTTCCAGCCCTTTGCACCCTCGTATCCGATCACTCCCCCGGGTCTCCTTTTCTCCAGCCTGCACAAATTAAATTCCTTTAATCTTTCCTTCTCACTCATCTCTGCTAATCCTTTAACTGGCCTTCCAGTTCTCTGCCTTTGCCAGTTATTGGTGTCCCAGTGATGAAATGCAGGGCCGTCCTCCCGAATGTGGACGTATCTTTAGCACATGGGGAGAGGGGATATTGCCTTTTGGCTCATGCACCAGCAAAGGCCATACTGAATCTGGCCCCTAGCAGTAATTAGCAGCACATACTTTGTGGCATTTAACAACACTGGTCATACTCCCACCTGGTGTATGACCAGTGTTGTTAAGCACTGACCAGTGTTCAGCATAAGAGCAAAGGCTTGCTATCTAGCAGGCTTCCAGTGATTGCTTTTCATCTGTAACTGTCCAAGCACAGACTAGGTGTAATGACTCCACCTGGTTGATAAATTGTATTGTCAATTGCTTTGGTTTGTTACGAAATATACTCAAGAGACCAAACAACCAATGGCAGGCACGGCGGTGTCCAATAGAAATTCGATGCTAACCACACTTGTGGTTCTGAATTTTTCTTATTAGCCACATTATAAAAAAGCCACATTAAGCCACATTATAAAAAAGCCACATGCATTAGCCACAATTCAATCGCCTATTAGCCACATGTGGCTAGCGGCGAAGGTATTGGACACTGCTGTGCTATACCGTACCGGTCTCCTGTGCAGTGACGTTGCGTTCACCTTACGCAGACGGTGTGCTCCCAGAGGTACACCTCTAAAGCCATCCTTGTATACCCTCCGTGTTTACCGTGATGCACCCTTAGCTTTGTGCTGGGTACATGCATTCCACATGCTAAGAGGCAGGAAGACACCTCCCTGTGCCTATGTCAGGCTTGTGAGGGTAACTCACTTTCTGTTGCTACAAGGAAACAATCATAGATCCTGCTACTAAAAATTTTCCAATCTCTTAAGTCAAATCTTACTGCAACTATTGCTAGGTATTATGGGATGCTTAGCATAAATGAACAGGATTATAACAAAGGTACAGGCTAATCTGGGCTATATAACTGCTATATTAATACTTAATATTTATGTTTAATGCTTTATATATATTGTTGATTTATATATGCTGGCTAGCATATGTTATATATATACAAAACATATGCTAGCCAGCATATATAAGTCAACAACCTGCCCCAACAGGATATCCACACTGGAGCTAAAAGAGGAATTCCATTAGCCAGTAGCAGCTCTAGGCTGTGATCCTGCAGTGTTACACGTGTTACATGTGTTACACAGGTGTGAGCGCATGGTGAGATATTTGGGTTCGGAGCCGGGAGGGAGCTGCTGTTTGGATGATCACTGGGGGTACGTGGATTTGGCCTGCACTAAATGTGTCGGAGGAAAGAGCTAAAGAGATGGGCAGCCGCTCAGCTCTCAGCCCAAACTATACACCAGAAATCAGCACCTGACCCCCAAGCATGAGCAAGCCCATGCTGGATGCCTCACCTGTTAGGCAGTGGCCTGTCCAGAGAAGGCCCACGCATGCTTCGCACAGCTCTGCACCACTACTCAGACATCAGCTTTGTTTAAGCACGCAGCCATTCCTGAGTTATACGTGAGTCTCTGGTGGGGAAAGCCAACCCTAGAACAAGGTCATCTACAGATATAGGCACCACAAGCTATCAGTGGGTATCGAACCCAAGACTTTTAGCATAACAAATGCTGCCCTCACTGTGTGAACTAACAGAGAGCTCTGTTAGATGTGGGAAAGCAACAGGTTGTTGCAGTCCCTGGGGACAGCCACTCACTGGAGACATCTGAACTCATGGGTAGAGCACGGGAGTGGGAGTGAAGAGCCATTGACCTGCTGGGTGACCTTGGGTTCGCCGCCTCCGTCCATGCCTTTGCTTCCGCTCGTGCCCTTTCTCTTGTCTATTTGGGCTGGAAGCTCTTTGCGGCAGGCGGTGGCTGTCACTTCATGTTTGTGCAGCACCCAGCGCAGTGGGGCCCGGATCTCAGCCGAGGTTCCTAGGAGCTACTCTCACACAGGCAGGAGTTACAGAAACTAAAGGCCTAAAAGCCAGTGTGTTGCGCAGGGTCTCGCCCCCAGTCTGGGTCTTCGGAGCCACCAGCTGGGAGTGTTGACACTTGTTTCAAGTGACGATACAGACAGATGGTTCCCAGGGCAGGGATGCTGAATATGAATCGCTTTAAAATATCAAACTGGACCTCACTGTGTCTCAGGTTCATTGAGAGTTTTGGACAATCACATGAGAGTTTGAATTGAGCAGAGACAGTGCTATCCCAGCGGGGGCCCTAAGCAGGAATATTTTGGGTCCCCCTACACAACACATACTAATAATTAATAGTGGGGGCCCTGGAGCTCCTCGAGGCCCTAAGCAATTATGCTGAGCACCGGATCTGTTCAACTGAGCATATTTATTCAGTCGCTGTCCTGAGGGCAGAGCCCACCTCACTCTGGGAGCGACTGAAGATGTCCCAGACAGCTCCAACCCCTGTGTGTTGTGGGGCGGGAGGGAGTCACTTGCAAGGCTGATGCAGAGAGGAAGGATGGTACTATGCTAATAAAGGCCAGGTAAGTACCTTAGCCAGAGACATGCTGCCTTTACGACAAGTCTCATTTTCTAGCCGCCTCGAGTACAGTCCCCTCTGAGACCACAGGTACATCCTGGAATGGCCCCCTGATATCGCCACAGCTGCGTTGCTAACTTCAGGGCACTGCCTCATTCAAAGCCTCTCTGTGCCTTGATTTCCCCCTCTGTAAAATAGGGGTGATAATACGGGATCTACAGCTTATGAGGATGCTGTGAGAATTAATGTCCGTAAAATGCTGTGAGATTCTGCAATGAAAGGGGCCATAAATGGACAAAGTATTGCAATGGACTGACTGTTTGCAATGAACCACAGATATTGGCGTGACCACTTCTGGCATCAGAATTGCCCCCGTACCAAGCAGTAGCCTGTTTCCAGGACTTTGCAGGTCAGCTTTCCCGTTGGAGGAGAAGTCATTTGACATGGAGCCTGGGAATAATCTAAGTGTGATTTGCTTTATTTGCACACATGAACCAATCCTAGAACAGAGGCAATTCCCTTTCCTCCGCATCTCAGCGCACACACCCGTTCTCAGGCAACTGCTCTGTGTCAAAAATTGCCTCCAAGTATGGAGAAAAAAGAGCAAACTGCCTATCACTGCTTCCTGCAAAGACTCATTGCACAGCTAACAATGCAGCATTTCTTCAAAGACTCAACATTTGCTCGCACGCTAAGGAAAAGAGCTTGTAAGTCTATGTGAATGTCTATACAAGCCGCTGGAAATGAGGATGAGGAGCCAGCTGAGAGGCCTCTACCACAGGTAGAGGATTTGCTGCTCCATAGGGAAGGAAACAGGATCCACTCCCAGAGCCTGGAGCTAGGAGTTAGAGCTCCAGCACTGGCTACCACTTTTCAGCCAGATAGTCTCGTTGTTTCACGCTCATTGCTGCTTAGAGACCTGTAAACCAAGCTCGTCCCCTTTCTCCAGAAAAAAGCAAATTGCTAGCTTCACCAGTTGGCTCAAGCATGGTCCTGGATTGACTGCGTTCAGAATAAACAGAGCAAGATCCTCAGAAGGTACAAATTCGTGTAGCTATTTGGACTCCAGCGTAACTTCCCCCATTTACAGCAGCTTTCCTCAGCCTCAGACTCCTCCTGAGGTCACCGTGGGTTTGGCAAAGGACTGTGCAAAAGCCGTTGGCAATGGGCACCAATGAGAAGTTCTGTTGGTCTTACGAAGCCCTGGAACTATGCACAGAGAGTGTGAGGCCAGCAGGGACCTTTGGATCATCTGGTCTGAACTCCCGTGTGCATCACAGGCCTTTAAACTTCACCCAGTTCCCCCGGCATTGAGCCAGTACCTTGTGTTTGGCTAAAGCATCTTCCAGAAAGGTAGCCAGTCTGGACTGGAAGACAACATCAAGAGATGGAGAATCCACCATTCCCCATGGTAGTTTGTTCCAGGGCTTAATCACCCACAAGGTTAAACGTCTGCCTCAGGCCTGCTCTGCCCTTAAAACATAGCTTGACATAGCTACTGTGTACAGGGGTGGGAAAAAATTCACACGGGTGAGCACTGTAGCTCTGTGGACCTAACCGCTAGTGTAGATGCAGCTAGGGTTGACAGACGAATGCTTCCATGGACATAGAATCATAGAATCATAGAAGATCAGGGTTGGAAGAGACCTCTGGAGGTCACGTAGTCCAATCCCCTGCTCAGAGCAGGACCAAACCCAACTAAATCATCCCAGCCAGGGCTTTGTCAAGCCTGGGCCTAAAAACCTCTAAGAATGAAGATTCCACCACCTCCCTAGGTAACGCATTCCAGTGCTTCACCATCCTCCTAGTGAAATAGTGTTTCCTAATATCCAACCTAGACCTCCCCCACTGCAACTTGAGACCATTGCTTTGTCTTCTGTCATCTGCCACCACTGAGAACAGCTCCATCCTCCATGTCCACCTTGGCTCAGGGAGGTGGAGTTCCTACAGTGAAGGAAAGACCTCTTCCATTGCTGTAGTGTGTGTCCACATCTGGAGACTACCGCAGCGCAGCTATGGCCCTGTATGCATAGCTATGGGGCTGTAGGAGTGCTCCAGAGTATAGACAAGCCCTTATTTCTAGTCTGAATTTGTCTGGCTTCAGCTTCCAGCCGTTGGTTCTTATTCTATGTTGTTACCTTTATCAACCAAACTTGCAATCGAAGAATGAAATCAGGCTTGTTTGACGGGACTTTTTTTCCCCCCATAAAACCACATCGACTGGCATGAATTATATTCCTCTCCTTTAATACTTTGTTAATCAAATCCCCTATGAACTTTACCATTATTTTCCCTGGGATGGAGCACTCCTGTAGCTCACACGGTAGAGCGCTGTGTTTTGGTATTGATTGTTGCATGGTCCGGCTGCCTTGCTGGTATATCTGTGGGGGGTCCTTAAACAGCCAGGACTTCCCAGCCCAAGGCTGCTGTGCTGGGTGGGGCGAACATACTGACCACGTAACACTGCCGGCCCCCGCACAGGTGTGTTACTATTTGGTTTTTACCCCCATGTCACAGCTGGGGAACTGAGACACGCAGAGATAAAGGGACTTGCCCTGGACTCACACCAGGAGTGTATGGCAGAGCCAGGAACTGATCCCAGGCCTCCTGAGTCTTAGCCCAATGTCTTAACAGCAGAGCAAGCTTCTGTCCCACAAGTGAGCTTTAGCGAAAAGGCCGAAGGGGTTAAATCCTACAGTGGCGGGGGAACGAGGCAATGCAGGGCACAGAGCTTTCTCTCCGTGGTGGGGAAAGCAATCGTTGTTTCTCCTGAATAATTCACAGGTGTTGGTAAGGGATATCTATTGGACTTGCAGATAAAGGCATGACACCCGACACTGGCTCATGTGAATTATTGAAAGGGCCGCGGCTGAGATGCTGGTGCATGGCTCATTGTGGGGCTTTTGTTCCATCCCAGGGTAGCAATTGCCACACAGCTAATTAGTTTGGAAAATGATCCTTTCCCTGGGCTGGGCATGGGGCCCAGGTGGATTATACCAGCCACTTGTCTGCCGGCTCGCTGGGAGGGCAGGGAATTGCACCAGGTGGCCTGGCTCTTCAAGAGCCAATGGCAGGACACGCAGTGTCTTCCTGGAGAACCATTTTTAAGGCCCCCCCAAATGTTATGCCAAGCCAGTCAGAGGAAGGATGGGTTGGCAGCACGTTGTACATCTGTCCATACAACTGAACAAAGAGCAGGCTAAGGGGTGACTTGATCATAGCCTAGAAGGAGCCACACTGGGAACAGAAATATGACAGTAGAGGCCTCTTCAGTGTAGCAAAGATCTAACATGATTCAATGGCCGGACATTTGAAGCTAGACAGATTCAGACTGGAAACAAGGAGTAAATGTTTAGTAGTGAGGGTGGTTAACCATTGGAACAACTGGCCTCAGGATGGGCAGGATTCTCCATCACTGTCAATTTTAAAATCAAGTTTGGATGTTTTTCTAAATGATTGGCTCTAGTCAGGAGCAGTGGAAGCATCCTAAAGGTGGGGAGGGGTCCCACAGGCCCTTCCCCCACACTGTCCCTTCTCCCTGAGCCTTCACCCTCATGCCACACATTCCCCAAACTCCCCACTCTTGGGCCACCCCTTCCCCCGAGTCCCTGTCCTGATCTGTTAAAGAGGCTACAAGTTGTGCTGGTTGGAGAAACTCTGATGGAACCATTTTCCCTCCGAATCTGTGGTTCCATTGAAATCAAAATGCTTTGTGAAATCGGGCCGATTTCTGTGGCCAGAATTTTGTGCAGGAAAAGAAATGGGCGACCTTTGGTAAGTCACTCCATTGCTCTGTGCCTCAGTTTCCCCATTTATAAAATGGGGCTAATAATACTCGGCCACCTTTGTGCAGTGCAGTGGGATCTAGGAACGGGGAGGGCTCTATCAGAGCTCATTTCCCCCGCTCCACTGTTGGAAGCTGCAGTCCCACCTGCCCCCCTGGCTCCAAGCTGCACTGTGAACATGTCAGCACTGGGAACCAGGTGCAGGGGCGGGCGCAAAGAGCATTCCACCTCCATGCAACTGGGACAGGGCAGGAGACAATAGCTTGGGAAATGAAATGAAAAGTCGTCTCTCTGCCAGCTGTGATCCTGGCAGCTGTCCCCGGCTTGCCCAGCCTCAGGCCTGGTCCACGCTTGGATGGGAGACCTCGAAGGAAAACCCAGGATGGGGTGGTTGGGATTCAATGGGGGCCGCTTGTCCCTTTGAGTGAGTGCTTGGGCCAGGGCTCTAGGAGGCGCTGTGCCACTGAAGATGCTTTAATAAAACAGAGGCTCTGACCCCTTGTGGTCGTTAAAGAACCCAGAGCACTTCCTGAGGAACAGAAATGTTTTCTCCGTCCTCTGACCCAATTCTAGCTTGGGTAATTCCAGTCGGCCTGCCTAAAATTTCCCAGTGCAGTTCCATTGGGATATAGCATTGCATGGGATAAGTCTTCAATAGGGCTGCCGTGCACTGTTTAAACTAGCTCCCATATTCTGCCCCCAGAGGTGGTTGCATTTCAGTGGTGGGAGACAGTATGGCTTGTTGGATAGAGCGCAGCACTGGGGCTCCAGAGACCTTGGGTCTGTTCCTAGCTCTGCCACTGGTCTGCTGGATGACCTTGGGCAAATTACTGCACCTCACTGTACCTCAGTTTTCCCACCTGTGAAATGGGGATCTTAGTACTGATTTCCTTTGAGATCTACTGATGAAAGGAGCTGTGTTTCATTTCAATGGAACAAACTGTCTAGGGAAGTCAGGGAAGTTTGTTGGAGGTTTTCAAAAAGAGGCTGGATAGCCATCTGTGTTGGATGGTTTAAACACAACAAATCCTGCATCTATGGCATGGGGTTAGACTAGATGACCCTTCTAACCCAATGGTTCTATGACTAATTTTTTATTATAGCGTGTGCATGACCCAAACAGCATCTAAAATCTTCCCTTCCTTTGCTAGACTCTTCTGTCGCTCCTCACCTTAAACCTAAACTTTCTTAACCTGTTGGAAAATATCAGCAGAATCAGGGCATGGGGTGGAAAGTATCTGGTTAGGGTGTTGTCAGGGCTTCATTTGTAATGAAAGAAGTGCTGGGGCTCAAGCAATTTTTTTACATTCATAACGGATGCGGCAAGCCTGGAGGTGCCGGGGCTGTGAACTGCCAAGCCCAGAAGTGCCGGGGCTGTGAACTGCCAAGCCCAGAGGTGCCGGGGCTGTGAACTGACAATCCCGGAGGAGCCGGGGCTGTGAACTACCAAGCCCAGAGGTGCCGGGGCTGTGAAATGACAAGCCCGGACGAGCTGGGGCTGTGAACTGCCAAGCCTGGAGGTGCCGGGGCTGTGAACTGACAAGCCCATAGGTGCCGGGGCTGTGAACTGACAAGCCCAGAGGTGCCGGGGCTGTGAAATGACAAGCCCAGAGGTGCCGGGGCTGTGAACTGCCAAGCCCGGAGGTGCCGGGGCTGTGAACTGACAAGCCCGGAGGTGCCGGGGCTGTGAACTGACAAGCCCGGAGGTGCCGGGGCTGTGAACTGACAAGCCCAGAGGTGCCGGGGCTGTGAAATGACAAGCCCGGAGGTGCCGGGGCTGTGAACTGACAAGCCCAGAGGTGCCGGGGCTGTGAACTGCCAAGCCCGGAGGTGCCGGGGCTGTGAACTGACAAGCCCGGAGGTGCCGGGGCTGTGAACTGACAAGCCCAGAGGTGCCGGGGCTGTGAACTGACAAGCCCGGAGGTGCCGGGGCTGTGAACTGACAAGCCCAGAGGTGCCGGGGCTGTGAACTGCCAAGCCCGGAGGTGCCGGGGCTGTGAACTGACAAGCCCGGAGGTGCCGGGGCTGTGAACTGCCAAGCCCGGAGGTGCCGGGGCTGTGAACTGCCAAGCCCGGAGGAGCTGGGGCTGTGAACTGCCAAGCCTGGAGGTGCCGGGGCTGTGAACTGACAAGCCCAGAGGTGCCGGGGCTGTGAACTGACAAGCCCAGAGGTGCCGGGGCTGTGAACTGACAAGCCCGGAGGTGCCGGGGCTGTGAACTGCCAAGCCCAGAGGTGCCGGGGCTGTGAACTGACAATCCCGGAGGTGCCGGGGCTGTGAACTGACAAGCCCAGAGGTGCCGGGGCTGTGAACTGCCAAGCCTAGAGGTGCCGGGGCTCAGCCCTGGCAAGCCCTCGCCCAAATTAAGCCCTGGGTGTTGTGCAGTAATTTGGCTGAATTGAGCGAGCAGCGAGTAAGATGAAACTGGATTCTTTTGGTGCGTTTGCTCGGTCTGTGTAAGATAGTGCATTTCATTTCGCCCCTCTGGTATCATGTGGCACAGATGCTGACTCCGTGGGTGCTCCATCAGCGCCTCTCCCTCCCCTCCAGTGGTTTCCACCTGCCGGCAGGCCCCACCAATCAGCACCCCCTCCTACCCCCCAGCGCCTCCCGCCCACCGTGATCAGCTGTTCCATGGCATGCAGGTGGTACTGGCGGGGAAGGGGAAGGAGCGAGGGCGGGGTGCTCGGGGGAAGGGGCGGAATGGGGCAGGAAGAGGGAGGAAAGGGGTGGGACCTTGGGGGAAGGAGGAGTGGGGGCGGGGTCTGGGGCGGAGTCGGGGGGAACACCCCCCTGCACATTAGAAAGTTGGCACCTCTGTCGTGTGGGGTTTGCTCCCTGCTGCGCTGCTCCCTTTGGTCCCGTTAGCCCTGCCAAGTGACTCTGGGGAGGTGGCCATGCTAGATCTGCTCCCCGCAATGTCTCTGGAGTCTCCTCAGCACCA
The DNA here is from genome assembly GCF_965140285.1 of Lepidochelys kempii. Classification (NCBI taxonomy): domain Eukaryota; kingdom Metazoa; phylum Chordata; order Testudines; family Cheloniidae; genus Lepidochelys; species Lepidochelys kempii. The sequence continues at coordinate 3,919,034 of NC_136382.1, read as the reverse complement.
CTGAAGGACGGTTTAGTCTGCGGAAGAGAAGAATGAGGGGGGATTTGATAGCTGCTTTCAACTACCTGAAAGGGGGTTCCAAAGAGGATGGAGCTCGGCTGTTCTCAGTGGTAGCTGATGACAGAACGAGGAGTAATGGTCTCAGGTCGCAGTGGGGGAGGTTTAGGTTGGATGTTTGGAAAGACTATTTCATGAGGAGGGTGGTGAAACACTGGAATGGGTTACCTAGGGAGGTGGTGGAACCTCCCTCCTTAGAAGTTTTTAAGATCCGTCTTGACAAAGCCCTGGCTGGGATGATTTAGTTGGGGGTTGGTCCTGCTTCGAGCAGGGGGTTGGACTAGATGACCTCCTGGGGTCCCTTCCAACCCTGATACTCTATGATTCTATGGGGGTGGTTCTATGTGGGTGACGCTTAGTAATTTGGTTCTGCAGAGGCCTGTGCCTTTCTTCCACCTCCTTCCCTGTGGGTTGTCTCCTCTTGAGTCTGGGGTTTGGACACACGTTAAGCTGCAGAGCAAAACACGAGCTTAGTCTTCTGAGGGTTTTAACAGTCTGGGCTAGTTTCGGACGTTGGGTTTGGTGAGCCGGATGGTGCTGGGGGCCAGTGATATACAGGAGGTCAGACTGAGTGATCCGGTATTCTAGGTTACAAAAACTCAGCCACAACATGCAGGTGACTCACTGACACCATGCAGAGCAGTGAAATCTGGGCAATTTCCTTCCCAACCTGAGAGCGGCTCTGGGATCACTCAAACCTCCCTGAAACTTGGTCTCCATGTGGAGTTTGCCAGGAAAGCTGAAAGCTGCTGCTTTTCATGTGGTGGTTGGATCTCATCGTGCAATAAACCCCAGAGTTTATTGTAGGAACAAGATTTTCCATCTGCAGCTCCACAGAATCAGCGAGGCTGAGGGAGACACAGCTGGATTCTAATCTGCCTCCTGCATCAGCCACCAAGCTGCGACTTGTTATGATTGCAGGCCATGGAGGGCTCGATTCCCCCACTCCAGATGCAAGAGAGGTGAGGGACAAAGCCGGCTGTAGATGCAACTGATCTGAAATGTTACTGTACCGTCGCCCTCCCTGTGGGATCGATTTCACATGGATCCCTCACTTTGCCCAGAGCAACTCTACAAGCTTACGTTGAACATGGCGTTTGCATCAATGGCAGGAAGAGAAACGCATCAGTCAGTAATGTGCAGTGACAACCTGCCACCGCTGATTGTCATGCTCTCCCACGCTCAGATCCCCATAAACGAGGCGCAGACATCTCCTCGCTGCCAGCCCCAGTGAAAATCAATCCAGTCAGAAATTAGCCGTTTACTCTTACACAGATCCACCCTGGGGAAATCCTGGCTGGGGGGCCTGGAACTAGGTTGATACATGACAGCTTGTCAGAGAGAGAGAGAGAGAAAGAGCACGTCCATTTCAGTGCAATTAGTTTTAACTGCTGAACTGAACTGGGTCTTGTTATGCATGAGAAATTTTGACCGCTCAGTGCTGTATTTGGACGGGGTGAACAGAAAGAGGCAGGAGCGGATTTACCATGAAACTAACCATGCGGTGGCACAGGGCCCCCAACAACAGGGGGTCCCCAAAATGCAGGACAAATATCTGACTACCTGCCCCTGAGTCCCGGCCGGTGGCGCAGCAGGGTTCAGGCAGGCAGGCTGCCTGCATGCCGTGGCCGGTGGCCCCACGCTGCTCCCGGAAGCAGCTGGCTGCTGGCACGTCTCTGCGCGCCCCTGGCAGGGGGGGAGGCGGCTCCGCATGCAGGCAGTGCACGGAGACCTGCAGCCCCCCACCCCCAAGGGCCGCACAGAGACGTGCCAGCAGCAGGGCTAAGGCGGCTCCCTGCCCACTCTGCCTCCCTCCCTCCGTGCCACGCCGCTCCCCGAAGTGGCCGGCTTGTCCCTGCGGCCCCAGGGCTGGTGGGTGTCTCTGCGTCCTGCCCCTGCCCTGAGCACCGACTCCGCAGCTCCCATTGGCCAAGAACTGCTGCTAATGGGAGCTGCGGGGGCAGTGTCTGCGGGCAGCAGCGCACGGAGACCCCCTGCCTCCCGTCCCCCGCCTAGGAGCCACTGCTGGAGTGGGGGAGGGGGGTGCCGATGCTGCCCCCCCTGCCCCCTTCCCGCACCCCAACCCCTTGCCCCAGCCCAGAGCCCGCACCCAGCACCCAACTTCCTCCCAGAGCCTGCACCCCTCACCCCTCCTCCCACACCCCAACCCCCTGCCCCAGCCCAGAGCCCGCACCCAGCACCCAACTTCCTCCCGGAGCCTTCACCCCTCACCCCTCCTCCCGCACCCCAACCCCCTGCCCCAGCCCAGAGCCCGCACCCAGCACCCAACTTCCTCCCAGAGCCTTCACCCCTCACCCCTCCTCCCACACCCCAACCCCCTGCCCCAGCCCAGAGCCCGCACCCAGCACCCAACTTCTTCCCGGAGCCTTCACCCCTCACCCCTCCTCCCACACCCCAACCCCTTGCCCCAGCCCAGAGCCCGCACCCAGCACCCAACTTCCTCCCAGAGCCTGCACCCCTCACCCCTCCTCCCACACCCCAACCCCCTGCCCCAGCCCAGAGCCCGCACCCAGCACCCAACTTCTTCCCGGAGCCTTCACCCCTCACCCCTCCTCCCACACCCCAACCCCTTGCCCCAGCCCAGAGCCCGCACCCAGCACCCAACTTCCTCCCAGAGCCTGCACCCCTCACCCCTCCTCCCACACCCCAACCCCCTGCCCCAGCCCAGAGCCCGCACCCAGCACCCAACTTCCTCCCGGAGCCTTCACCCCTCACCCCTCCTCCCGCACCCCAACCCCCTGCCCCAGCCCAGAGCCCGCACCCAGCACCCAACTTCCTCCCGGAGCCTTCACCCCTCACCCCTCCTCCCGCACCCCAACCCCCTGCCCCAGCCCAGAGCCCACACCCAGCACCCAACTTCCTCCCGGAGCCTTCACCCCTCACCCCTCCTCCCACACCCCAACCCCCTGCCCCAGCCCAGAGCCCGCACCCAGCACCCAACTTCCTCCCGGAGCCCAACCCCCGCACTCCCTTCTGTACCCCAACCCCCTGCCCCAATCAAGGTCCCTCACTTTATTTTCATTTACTTCCCATTACTTATAATATAGGAGGAGGATGAAAAAAAAAGAATGACAAATGGGGGGGAGATAAGAGAGAATGTTCTTTTTCGTGTCTGGGTCCCTGTGGGGACCCCGAAAATGAAGCTGTGCACAGGACCAGGGGGCCCCACTAACTGTCAATCCACCCCTGGAAGAGGCCGTGTTCGGGGTGCAATCTAACTGGGAGCCATGGAAGTTAAATGCAGAACAGGACAATACAGGTGAACTGCCAGAAACAGTTCCTGAAAGTGAGACGTGTTGGACGACATGGAAAACTTCACATAGAATGAGAATCCGTTTGTCTGTGTAGGACGAGGAGCAGCTGAGATTGACACAGACGCAGTCGAAGGCTCAAGCCAACAGGAAACAGCATCCCATGAGAAGGGGTGAGAGCCCCATGGGTTAAACCTGAGCTGGGCGAAACACTAGGCCATGCTGTACTGGCCAGGGCTGGGAGGAGCAGCCCGTGGGCTGGAAAATCTAATAGGCCTTTGGTATCTCTAAGTCCTATGTTTACTGTTGCCGTTTCCTTATAATTACGTTTCACTCTGCATGGTTGAGGCACTCTGAGCTGGTAAATAAATAAATATTCATTTAAACTCTATTAACTGAACCCTAGGGCCGGCTGGTTACTTAGAGAGATTCTTATACCTGTCTCTGTATCTGGGAACAACCCAGGAATCACGGGCCATTCAGGCCCCATTAAAGCAACTTCTCCTGACCAGTCCCTTGAGCATTAGGGCTACAAATACAGCTTTACAGCTTGATAGAGAGCCCAATCAGTGATAACCACCCTTGGGACCATTGATCAATGTACTGTAGGTGGATGTGACCCAGAGGATAACAGTCTGCTACTGCTGCCAGTGAATGGAATTACCCCTTGAACTCCAGTGGTAGAGAGTGGTGCTGTGGTTCTGAACGTCCCTGCCCAGGGCGTTCAGAGCTTTATCATCCTGTTACCGCCTGCTTTAGCAAAAGAGGAATTTGTTGGTGCTAAACTCTTGCTACCCCAGTCTGTTAGCCAGCCAAACAAACTCCTGTGGACTCTGCCAGTCCAAAGTTAGCCTTGCAGGTTAACCCTTGGCATATTTCAGTTCCCGAGCTTTCCAGAAACATCTCCTTGTGGCATCCAGCCCCTGTCACTGGATGCCCTCAGAAATACCTAGTCCGGTGTTTCCAAAGAGACCGATCACACGCCAGCCTGGCTCAGCTGGGAATTCACACCTCACTTCAATAAAGAACTTTATTAATAACGACCAGAGCTTTGAGTGATACTAAGCAGAGATAACAGAAATTGAAAATGGAGACTTGTTCATCAACTGTGCCTGGTTACATGGTTTTATACACATTTTTAGCATAAACAGACAACTGTTTAATTAACACCCATACAGCCATAATACAAGGATTGTGATGACCTGTACGACGTAAGTTTTCATTTGATATTTTATACGGCATTCTTTATAGATATCACGACAGCGATGTGGTAGGTGCATCGAGTTTGTCAGGCCTGTTCAATGGTAGCAAACCAGTGGCAGGGAGGGGATCTTAGGGGTGCACCCCTTAACTTCAAGTGGTAGAGAGCTGTGCCGTGGTTCCCAAGGCCCTGGGTTCAGACCCTGTCGATGACTCATACGAGATGCAGAGAGTCGAACTCCAGTGTGGTGAGATCTGTGTGGCTTTGAGTTCCCCATTGTGTTGTCCTGAATGCTTCCCCAGCCCTTCCCATTTGAGGATCTCAGAATGCCTCACTATAACTACACCTCACTTGCGGCTCGTGACGTGCATTATCTTCCTCATTTTATACTTGGGGGAAACTAAGGCACAGAAAGGCAAAGTGACCTTCCCAAGGGCACACAATGAGTCAGTAGCAGAGGTTTGAATTCCAGGCTCCCGCCTGGCTCCCAGGCCTGTGCTCTCACCTCTAGCCCAGGAATTTAATTAAAGTGTCTGCTACAAGTCCCCTTCCTGCACTTTTAATTCTGAGTTAATATTAAGTCTGTCCCCGGAGAAAGGGCTGTCTTGGCAGCCCTGCCCTGTCCTTGCTCGAGGATACATGTGACTTATTTGCAGGGATCTGTGACAAAGAGGCAGGGGGTAAGGAGTAAAATGGGATCCCCCAGCGCCCCTGCTCAGCTCAGACTCGGCCCTGCTGGGCATAGACAGGGGCCTGAGGAGACCTCCACTGACCCTACAAAGCAATGGTGTGTTTTCTATGTGCCGTGGTGAGGCTGAAATGCTAAATTAACCCCCAGCAGGCCGGGAACTGGCATTGTCTCACGCACGCCTGGGAGGCGCTAAATACTGCAGTGATGCACGTGGTGTACAAACCCATATAGAATAGCAGGGCTCCCGCGCCCGCAGCGTCTGGCCTGGAGGGGTCTAATGCCCAGTCTGCAGCTCGGACAGCAGCATGGACGCTGCCCGCTCAGCAGCGGCACTGAGAACGCGCCACGTGGGCCGTTCCAGTCCTGACCTCTCTCCCAGCCAGCAATGAACTCCCTCCTCTTGCACAAAGCCGAGTACAGAGACCTGGCTCGTCTGTCCCATAAGGGCACGTTCCCCCCGACCAGCTTCGTCAGGCCATCCTGGCTGCCCTCCTGCAAGCTCCCAGAAGGCCGAGCGCCTGGCTGTCCGCTAGGTGTGCTGGTTTTGTTTTAATCCGTGAATGGGGATCACTGTCTTTGTTAGCGACGCTGCTTCTTGGTGGAGGAATTCTCTGCCAAGGGCTTGCGACATCTGAGTGTCCCAGCCTAACTCCCCGTAGATCTACTTAACCCTGCTTCACAGGGCAGTGGGGTGACCACCCCTCCTGAATGGGGTGGGGCAGTCCCGAAATATGGCGCTCAAGCCCCAGTCGCGGGCTGAATGACTCTGGGAACATTTGTCCTGGATTCCCTGAGGCGCTGCTCCATGCCTGCCTGAGGCTCAAGGGCTCCACCAGCCTCTTCCTGGTGGGGGGCTCAGGTGGGCCTTAGCCCCTCACCACAAGGCCCTGCCTCCAAACTCCTCCTCTTACCCCTGCTGCCGGGCCATTGTAAGGGCTGCCCAGAGAGCCTGGGCCACTGTGAGGAGCCCCAGACCCTCCACCTACTCTGGGCGGCGTGTCCTGGACCGGGGCGGGACACAGGCCAGGGGCTGCTCTTGGGCAGGTGGTGGGTCCAGGGCTCCCCACAGCGGCTCAGGGTCCCTGGGCAGTTCTTATCACAGCCTGGCTCGGGGGGGTGGGGGCTACTGCATGTGTCCTGCTTTTGCCTTTTAGAAAGGTGGTAACCCTCGTGGGGGGCAACGGGGGGGACTGGGTGACCTTTACCTGAGCACTACGACCTGCTTGACTCACTAGCTCATTTTAAACCAGTTCAGTCGCTCGGAGCATTTTCAAGGGGCAGGTTTTATTACAGTTCATTTCATGAACTGTGGCGGAGGGGTAAACCCAAAGCTCGCCAACGCATGGCTGTGAAATGCCGAGCACGGGCATCGGGAAAGGGGGGCTAATCATAACAGGCCGTGTGTTAACCAAAGAGAAGGCAGCAGCGAACAATGAATCGTGGAGTCAGGGTCTCTCATGGAGGAGGATGTAAACACAATAATCTTTGCTTACGAAAGAGCCGGGTTTAAGTCAACGAGAAAAGGAAACAGCCCTGATTTGCTGGAATCGGTGTATTGGATGTACAGTGAATGACCACTGATGAGAATACCCCTTGCTTAAAAATGGCCTGCAAAAGGGGAAAGCATGTATTTGTGCCTTTTCTTTTGCTTCCTTATGGTGTACAAAGGCAGCATGGACTTTTGCTGACAGGGAAGTGTTCTCTCTGCCAGGGGGGTTTTTTACATTAGAAATTTCAGGTCTGTCTAAGCTATGAAACTCTGTGACAACTGGAGGACCTCTCAGTCGATGACATCACGAGAGCCAAGATGGTGAAAGCCGAGCAATGAAGAAGATTTTTAGTTGGCCTTATTACACCCCCCCAGCCATTGTTGTTGTTTTAAAAACACGCATTTAATTGTGTTGACCAGTGACCATGTTGGAGAAAGGAGCTCTTTGAAGGGTCAGCAGCCCTTTGTTTCAGATTTGAGAGCTCAGAATACACAGCGGGGTCGCCCTGAAAACCCAGATTTTACATTCTATGTTTGGGTTTCTAAAGTGTTAAAAAAGAGAGAGAGAAAAGACTTTCATTCTCCTTTATACAAAAAGCACACGCCCAGTTACCGCCTCTAGATATACTTGCAAAATGAAAAATTATGAAACCTTCAACCTGAAAATGCTTGAGTGATTGAAGTGCTTTGAAACACAGAGAGCCAAAGAGATCGGAGTGCTTATGAACATACACATTTATGTATTGCCAGCTGATTTTTAAAATGGGTGTTGCCCAGGCTCCTGCTGAGATGGTTACAATTTTGTTCACCATCTTGAGATTTTCTTGGGAAAGTCCCTTTTTCCCCTGACCTGGGGCGTCCTGTCCCCTGCATCTTGCAGGCTCTGTGTGAAAAAAGCTCAAGAGATTTCAAAAATCAAGGTTTCCATGTTTCATTTGGGTTTTGCAAATAAATCCTCGCAGAAGATGGTGTCTTTCTGGATCCCCAGCTTCTGGAGTCATGGAAGTGCAGAAGAATCTCTGCTTTCATTAAATAGAAAAGGTAAATCTCTTGCTCTTGTGGTTGTGCAAAAACAGCCTAGACTCAAAAACCAGAAGGCAAATAAAAAAATCCCAAAGTGTTTTTTTTGTTTTATTTTTTAGTGTCATGATGTGGGGGGGGGCTGACCTGATTTTTTGGATGCTGGGGGTTTCAGTACTTAGATCTACATGAAGCACTATTTCAAGTGCTCCATTTCCTCCTGACCCTCAGTCAGTCTGTCTATGACCTGGAGCTTGAATCAGAATGAAACCGTAAATTTTCCCCCCTGGAGCAAGCATAACTGTCAGAGCCTTTTAATTAAAGCTGACTGAGCTGTTTCCCTCAGTAATTATCCCCTTTGCAGCACAGCCGCCTTAGTTCCCACATCTGTGCTTCGTTTGCAAAATGCATTACATTATTATTCTGAAACGGCTGGAATAAAGTGTGTGGTAAAATGTATGGGATGAGGCCACTCTGCCAAGCAACCTCAGGAGATGAGAAGTTGCTGCAGTGACTTCATTGTTTTAGCAAACCCTTGCAGGAATTCACATTCCGAATAAATGGGGCCGCTCCTGTGCTGACGTTCGTGGACCTTGAGGTCAGAAGGAAGCGCGGTGATCATCTACTAGTCTGACTTCCTGTATAATGTAGGACTTCCCCCAATTAAATCCTGCTTGATTAGAGACTCCTGGCAGGGGTAGCACAGGGGAGTGTCGTTGACTTCAGTGGAGCTGGGCTGCTTTACGTCGGCCCAAGAGTGTGTAGCTGATCCGAAGTCAAGCAGTGTCTTGGATATATTGGGAAGGAATGGCACTACAAGGGATGATTCGTTTTTCATTCATCACAGAGCTTCTTAGAAAGCTTTAAACGTCTTATTAAAAAACCTCAAGTCTTTCTCATTATTGGGGCCAGGAAAGAAGTTTCCCCTGGGGACAGATTATCCTGTTAATGCCCGCTGCGGTTTCGTGTACCTTCCTCTGGAGCACCTTCTGCTGGCTGCTTTTGGAGACGGGATGCCGGGGAAGATGGGCCTGTGGTCTGTTGCAGCCTGCCAGCTCCTATGTTTCTATGGTATTAAGGGTCCCCCAGCCCCCTTGTTGTGTGGCGGATGAGGGTGGTTTTTCTCTCCTAGCTTTCCCTGTCTCGTTGACATCCCCACTCAGTGTGGCTGCAGGAATCGCATTCGACCATCTCACCCCAGCGTGGCCCCAGCCTTGGCTCTGCAGGCACAGCCGCACATCCCGTTCCCGCCCTCCCAGAGTGAGCTCCACGGAAACGGGTCAGTGGTGAAGGGACGCTTTTGGAGATGAGCCGCCCCGGCATGTGATGGGCTGGGCCGAGAAGCGCCTTGCGTACACCCAGCTCCCTGAGCAGCAGCTCTTGCTGATGGTGGCCGTGGCTTGCCACTCCACCATTGCTTCAGTTTCCCCAGATTGTTGGTTGGCTTAGGTCTCGAGCAGATCCTTCCCCTTTGGGGGTAAATGAAAGGCCAGTATCCCTTCACAGGGCTCTTCCTCCCCCCACTTCTCCTGAGAGCCCAGACTCTTCCCCGTGCCTGGTAAAGAAAGCCCAAATCAATAGGACCTGCCCTGGGCTTTGGTCCCAGACTCTTTCATCAGGTTTACAATAAATTCCCACCTGGGGCCCACTTACAAGTTAGGTTGATACCGGTAATAGTGTTGCTGTAATAGACTTAGACTTCTGTAAGGCGTTTGACTGGGTACCGGATGACGTTTTGATTAAGAAACCAGAACAGCACAAAATTAACATTAAATGGATTAAAAGCTGGCTAAGTGATAGGCCTCAATTATCATTGTAAACAAGGAATCTTCATCGAGAGGGCTTTTTTCTAGTGTGTCCTGCAGGGATCGGTTCTTGGCCCTAAGCTACTTCATGTTTTTATCAATGATGTGAATGAAAATAAAATCATTGCTGATAACATCTGAATATCCCCCAAAGACTGGGCGAGTGATAAATAATGAAGAGGGCAGGTCATTGATACAGAGTGATCTGGATCATTTGGTAAGCTGCGGGGCAAGCAAACAATACGCATTTTAGTATGGCTAACTGTAAATGTATACATCTAGGACCCAAGAATGTAAGCCATACTTACATGATGGAGGACTTTATCCAGAGAAGCAGTGACTCTGAAAGAGATTTGGGGGTCTTGTTGGATAATCAGCTGAACACGAGCTCCCAATGTGACATGGTGGCCAACAAGGCTTGGATCCTTGGATGTATAAACAGGAATCTGAAGGAGGATGACCTCTGTATCTGGCCCTGGTGTGACCACTGCTGGAATCCTGTGTCCAGTGCTGGTGCCCACAGTTCAAGAAGGATGTTGATAAATTGCAGAGGTTTCAGAGAAGAACCACAATGAGGATTAAAGGATTAGAAAGCCTGTCTTGTAGCGATAGACTCAAGGAGTTCAATTTATTTCTGTTGTCAAAGAGAAGGTTTCGGGGTGACTTGATCACAGTTTAGAAGTGCCTGCAGGGGGAACAGAAATTTCATAACAGAGGGCTCTTCAATCTAGCAGACAATGGAATAACAAGGTCCAATGAAGCTGCTCGGGCTTAGACTGGATGGTGCACATTTTAGATGGTGACAATAATTAACCACTGGAACAATTTGCCAAGGGTTGTGGTGGATTCTCTGTCGCTGGCGATTTTTAAATTGAGATTGGATGATTTTCTAAAACGTCTGCTGTAGTTCAAACGGACATTTTTGGCTGGCATTAGGCAAGAGGTCAGACCAGATGATCACAACGGTGCAGTTTGGTTTTATAATCTATTAATCTCCCCACCCAGCATGCCTTGCAGTTGTAGTCCGTAACTCCCAGCCGTCCCCTGTGCATTGCACGTCCCAGAAGCCCTTACTACCAGAACGCGGTAGTGCTGGAGTTTAGGGCTGAATACATCCACTTACAACAATGAATGGTTATGCTCTCACCCACAACCAGCACTGGGATGTTCATGGGAGCCAGAAAGGCCAATGAGAGGCAGGCTAACAAGGCTGTGTTCAGCTCGTGAGCTTGGAGGCGGCTGAAGCTGAGGTCCAAGGTGGAATCCCTGCTGGTTTGGAGGGATTCACAGCTGAATCGGGACTGAGGTTTGGGGTACATGAATCAGTCAAGATTCACTTTTGGGTGTTCAAGGATGAATGAAGTCTGGGGTTCAGGGCTCAAGGCTGGAGCAGGACTAGGTTTGAGTTCTGAGCTGACACTGACATGAACTCGAAAGCCGTACTTGCAAGACTTCTGCTGAATCAGAACTGGCAAACTGCCCTTTCTGGGTTTGGTTCTGACTCTCCAAGTGGTTCAGAACCAGGGTTCTGGCTTCAGACCTTCACTAAAGCTAACACAATCAACCAGAGCGTGCAAACCAAACCTTGGGAACAGGATGGAGCATCCGGCCTTTACCATCCTGGTTCTTCTGGGCTTAAAACCTGAACTCTTCACCCACCTCGTGTTGGGTGTTTGGGAGTGAAGTGACGGGGGGGATGAGGTGTGCTGTGCTAGCAGTCATTTACCAGGACTTTATAATAAGTCATTGTGCTGTAAAGAGAATGGATTCCTGTCCGAGAAGCTCCCAGGCTGCCAGGGCATGTGCAGAATGTGGTGATCGTAGCAGGTATCAACTGTAGGACAGCTGGGCTTCGGGGGGGGTGGGGGGGCAAGTGGATGCAGGTTAATGGGGAGGTTGTTCGTGGTCTCGCCTATGCTAGCTCAGTGCAGCTCTCTGCCCCCTTTGGGGGCTAGTCCATGGCTAGAGATTTCAGCTAAAGGAGATAGGTTCCCTAGAGACGTGCGCTTTTTGGATCCAGAGGTCCTGAGTTCAATACCTGCCCCTGCTGACTCAGCCAGGGGAGTCATGTTAGGCTAGTATAGGGATGGACTGAAAGAAGGTAAGTCCCGTGTGGGTGACGGTGACCAGGACAAGAGCATGGCTGGAGCACCAGGCGTGTGAGAGGTGATTATCTTGCACGCTGATTCACAAACACATTGGAAGATAAGGTCCCAGTCCGGAGAGAGGCAGGCCCCAGGTGTCTGGCAAGAAGCACATGTTGCTCCCCTGAAGGGGGCAGAGGTTCCGGGAGAAGGTCGCTAATAAGGGGAGAAGAATCTGCAGCCCTGGGAGGAAGGTGGCAGCAAGAACGTGTTTGACACAGCAGACGTCCAGAGTGACCCAGAAACAGTCTTTGCCTTTCTGTCAGCAGAAGAGACAGGCAAGGAGAGGGGCGTTGGATGAATTATGAAACACTTGGAAGTAACGTCTTGTGTAGATGGCTGCTGAATATTTCACCCTCTCCTGTCTGGCCGGGGGAGGAGGGTGGGAGAGGGCTGATCACAAGCCAAACACTGAGGCAGTACTTTCTCAATAATTCACACGCTAACGTACAAAGCCAGGCCTGGGCCTTGGGGATATAGAGGAGGAGGATTCAGAGGAGAGGGGTAACAGGAACTGGCTTAGAAGGGAAAACGTATCGGACCTGAGCCCTGTGTCTAGCTTGGCTTAATGTCTCTAGGGGGGACAGAGTGTTTGAATGGCCCAAGAAGGGAGAGAAATTGTTTACAGCGGGTTAATGGGATGTAATCGGCTACCATCCGAACTCGGCAGGACAGCACCATCTCCAATTGCCCAGCTTTTCTTCCCACCGCGGCAAGAACTTGCTGATGGACGTTTTTATTCCCTCGGCTTTTGTGACCCCAGATTCGTCGGATCCAAAGCAGACCGGCATGCCGAGGTAGCTCTGTCTTGTCTCCGAAGGGAAAGGGGGCAGGCTAGAAATGGACGCCGGCTTGCTACGGTTTTATATTAGCCATTGCTGGGAGCAGCATTGTGCCTGTTCTGCCAGAAGCTCAAACGCTGCTGGAAGGCCCAGGAGGGAAACGCATCGTGTAACGCTTGCAGGGCCAGCGCAGACGTCACACTTGCCGTTTTGCTCCCAGTGAAAGCAGGGCTAGAACTCAGACCCTCCTGCTCTTAAACCACAGGCCCCTGTCCCTTGAGCTACAGGAAAATCTCTGTTAGCTGTTAGTGGTAGAGAGCTGAGCAGGCCTGATTCCCTCCAGAACAGGACAGTGGTGGAAATGCTCATACACTCACCGTCTCTCTCAGCCCCTACTATGATCCCAGCAGGAACACTGGTGAATTCACCTTTTGCTCTCAAAGAGGCTTGAGACGAAAATAGTCTGGAATCCTGGCCGAGGCGAACTCTGGTTCCCCACTTCACTGGGAGTCAGGCTGGATGTTACCTGATAGACAACTGCCTAGACTAGACTCCCCAGCACAGGAAGAGCCAGAAACGCGTTCCTTGGGCACCGGTGGGGCATTCAGATTAAAGATCCCCCTGGCCCAGTAGTCTGCACACCCCAAAACAGTGCACACTTACCCCTGAGCTCACCCAAAACCAGCTGGCCCTTCGACTCGTTGTCACGCAGCTGCCCCACCAAAGCAGTCTGCACGGATGGTCCTTCCCCCAAGTACCTGTGCCAGGGGGAGGCAGCAAAGCTAACGCGGACCCTTGGGGACCAGGGCATGCCTGTGCATCTAAGGCAGCTAAGACGATGGACTAGATTCATCCCTGGCGTAACTCCATTGAAGATGCTCGTGGGGATGGGCTCCCCCTCTGAATCTCCCAGCCTGTGTCAAGTGGGTGCTGGCCAGTGGGAGCTGCCGTGGCCTATCCTGCGAGACAGAGTGGATCTAGTGCAGTAAAGACTTCCCTGATCAACACCAGACCCCTCCAGTGGATCCAGCGGTGGGCGCAAGCCAGCCCGAGCACCCTTCTTTAGCTGGCCCCAGCGAGGAGACAGGCGGCTGGGGTGAATTAGCTGCAGCTTCCTCATGCCATGGCCCTTTCCTTGCATTGCTCCAGCCTGGAGGTAACAAGGCCATGAGCCGCCCTAGCCGCGCCTGCAGCCGAGAGCAACGGGTGCAATTTGGCTCATGGAAGGTGGCGTGTTGGAGATGAGTAGGGTTGCTACCTTTCTAATGGCTGGTAACCGGACCTCCGAGGCCCTGCCCCCTTCTATGCCTCTTCCCCCAGGCCCCGTCCCTGTTCCGCCTCTTCCCCCAGACTCCGCGCCTGCTCCCCTTCTTCCCCCAAGCCCTGTCCCTGTTCTGCCTCTTCCCCCAACCACTGTCCCCGCTCCACCTCTTCCCCCAGGCCCCACCCCCTGCTCCGCCTCTTCCCCCAGGCCCCACCCCCTGCTCCGCCTCTTCCCCAACCCCCGACCCTGCTCTGCCTCTTCTCCTGGCCCCACCCCCTGCTCCGCCTCTTCCCCCAGGCCCCACCCCCTGCTCCACCTCTTCCCCAACCCCTGACCCTGCTCCGCCTCTTCTCCTGGCCCCACCCCCTGCTCTGCCCCTTCCCCCAGGCCCCACCCCCTGCTCCACCTCTTCCCCAACCCCCGATCCTGCTCCGCCTCTTCCCCTGGCTCCACCCCCTGCTCCACCTCTTCCCCAACCCCTGACCCTGCTCCGCCTCTTCTCCTGGCCCCACCCCCTGCTCCGCCTCTTCCCCCAGGCCCCACCCCCTGCTCCACCTCTTCCCCAACCCCTGACCCTGCTCCGCCTCTTCTCCTGGCCCCACCCCCTGCTCTGCCCCTTCCCCCAGGCTCTGCCCCTGCTCCACCTCTTCCCCAACCCCCGATCCTGCTCCGCCTCTTCCCCTGGCTCCACCCCCTGCTCCACCTCTTCCCCAACCCCCAACCCTACTCTGCCTCTTCCCCTGGCCCCATCCCCTGCTCTGCCCCTTCCCCAGACCCCACCCCCTGCTCCGCCTCTTCCCCTGGCCCCACCCCATGCTCCACCTCTTCCCCAACCCCCGACCCTGCTCCGCCTCTTCCCCTGGCCCCACCCCCTGCTCCGCCTCTTCCCCTGGCCCCACCCCCTGCTCCGCCTCTTCCCCGGGGCCCCACCCCATGCTCCACCTCTTCCCCAACCCCCGACCCTGCTCCGCCTCTTCCCCTGGCCCCACCCCCTGCTCCGCCTCTTCCCCCAGGCCCCACCCCCTGTTCCACCTCTTCCCCTGGCCCCACCCCCTGCTCCACCTCTTCCCCAACCCCCGACCCTGCTCCGCCTCTTCCCCTGGCCCCACCCCCTGCTCCGCCTCTTCCCCCAGGCCCCACCCCCTGTTCCACCTCTTCCCCGGGGCCCCACCCCCTGCTCCGCCTCTTCTCCGGGGCCCCACCCCCTGCTCCGCCTCTTCCCCGGGGCCCCACCCTCTGCTCTGCCTCTTCCCCGGGGCCCCACCCCCTGCTCCACCTCTTCCCCAACCCCCGACCCTGCTCCGCCTCTTCCCCTGGCTCCACCCCCTGCTCCACCTCTTCCCCAACCCCCAACCCTACTCTGCCCCTTCCCCAGACCCCACCCCCTGCTCCGCCTCTTCCCCGGGGCCCCACCCCATGCTCCACCTCTTCCCCAACCCCCGACCCTGCTCCGCCTCTTCCCCTGGCCCCACCCCCTGCTCCGCCTCTTCCCCTGGCCCCACCCCCTGCTCTGCCTCTTCCCCCAGGCCCCACCCCCTGCTCCGCCTCTTCCCCTGGCCCCACCCCCTGCTCTGCCTCTTCCCCCAGGCCCCACCCCCTGCTCCACCTCTTCCCCGGGGCCCCACCCCCTGCTCCGCCTCTTCCCCCAGGCCCCACCCCCTGCTCCACCTCTTCCCCGGGGCCCCACCCCCTGCTCCGCCTCTTCCCCGGGGCCCCACCCTCTGCTCTGCCTCTTCCCCCAGGCCCTGCCCCTACTCCACCTCTTCCCCAACCCTGCTCCGCCTCTTCCCCTGGCCCCACCCCCTGCTCCACCTCTTCCCCCAGGTCCTGCCCCTGCTCCGCCTCTTCCCCCAGCCCCACCCCCTGCTTTGCCTCTTCCCCCCAAGGCCCTGATTGGGTGTCTCTTGTATCAGAGGCACTGTCCCAAAGTAGCTCTAATGGTTAGACCTGGTTATCTGGGGTTTCAGCTCTGCTGATTTACAACAAAGACCTTCAATTGAATCTTAATGAGGTCTGTTATTACACAGTGGAGACAGAAAGGGTCAAATGGTGTCAGATAGATGCCCACACAGCCAAGTACAAATACCCTCTCTCAACACCACTGGCCTTTGGCACCCATGTCCCTGGCCTAGCAAGTGCAGTTTTGTTGAGGGTGAGTCCCTCAATCAGGGTAAGCCAAGCACACTTCTGCTGCCCCTGGCTCACACTACAAGGATACACCACTCTTTATTATCCCTGCCCCAATAACAAAGTGACTTGTGATCCAACACCAGCCAAAAGCAATCATTTGTGCAAAGCAGCCTCATCATGCTGTGCACCTAGGCAGAGTGGGCGGGTCTATGCAAACAAGGTCAGCTCATGAAGTCTTCTCCCCCAGCTCATCACCAGACGTCAGGGGAGAGCTCGCGCAGACCCTGCTTACACTGACAAGTGGTGAGACACTTGCGATTCTGCAGCTGGGGTTTGCAGTTGAGCACAACTGCACCCTGGGCAAAATACACCCTTGTAACAACCAGTGGTGTCTGCGCTCAATGGATTGAGCCTTCCTCCGTTGTCGTACGTTCCCCAACGGGATCCCTTGGGCCCACTCTGCTCCAGGAGCTTTCCCGGGCGGCTGTAGATGATGTTCGTGGTGGACTTGAGGAACACGTGGGGTAGCAGGGCATGCTCAATAGGTCAATGATAATAGCTCTTATGCAGTAGTTAATTATTATACGGAAAGTGCCGACAGAAGTCGTTCTGAACGGGGAAAAGGGACGTATGAGGCATTTGGCGTCTCCCCGACAGGGCTGGCAGCAGGACTGGTGGGCATGCACTGGAGGGCATGAAAATTTGGCCTGATAGAGACTAGTGGGCCAAATTTATTCCTGGTGTAACTCCCTCGAAGGGGCATGGGATTAGAGTGGGGATAAAACTGGCTCGAGAGAGGTGCCCTCACAAGTACCTGCCCCTCCAGGAGGCGAGTATCATTATCATAGAATCATAGAATATCAGGGTTGGAAGGGACCTCAGGAGGTCATCTAGTCCAACCCCCTGCTCGAGGCAGGACCGATCCCCAATTAAATCATCCCAGCCAGGGCTTTGTCAAGCCCGACCTTAAAAACTTCTAAGGAAGGAGATTCTACCACCTCCCTAGGTAACCCATTCCAGTGTTTCACCACCCTCCTAGTGAAAAAGTTTTTCCTAATATCCAACCTAAATCTCCCCCACTGCAACTTGAGACCATTACTCCTCATTCTGTCCTCTTCTACCACTGAGAACAGTCTAGAGCCATCCTCTTTGGAACCCCCTTTCAAGTAGTTGAAAGCAGCTATCAAATCCCCCCTCATTCTTCTCTTCTGCAGACTAAACAATCCCAGTTCCCTCAGCCTCTCCTCATAAGTCACGTGTTCCAGTCCCCTAATCATTTTGTTGCCCTCCGCTGGACTCTTTCCAATTTTTCCACATCCTTCTTGTAGTGTGGGGCCCAAAACTGGACACAGTACTCCAGATGAGGCCTCACCAGTGTCGAATAGAGGGGAACGATCATATCCCTCGATCTGCTGGCTATGCCCCTACATATACATCCCAAAATGCCATTGGCCTTCTTGGCAACAAGGGCACACTGTTGACTCATATCCAGCTTCTCGTCCACTGTCACCCCTAGTTCCTTTTCTGCAGAACTGCTGCCGAGCCATTCGGTCCCTAGTCTGTAGCGGTGCATTGGATTCTTCCATCCTAAGTGCAGGACTCTGCACTTGTCCTTGTTGAACCTCATCAGATTTCTTTTGGCCCAATCCTCCAGTTTGTCTAGGTCCCTCTGTATCCTATCCCTACCCTCCAGCGTATCTGCCTCTCCTCCCAGTTTAGTGTCATCTGCAAACTTGCTGAGGGTGCAATCCACACCATCCTCCAGATCATTTATGAAGATATTGAACAAAACCGGCCCCAGGACCGACCCTTGGGGCACTCCACTTGATACCGGCTGCCAACTAGACATGGAGCCATTGATCTCTACCCGTTGAGCCCGACAATCTAGCCAGCTTTCTATCCACCTTATCATCCATTCATCCAGCCCATACTTCTTTAACTTGCTGGCAAGAATACTGGGGGAGACCGTGTCAAAAGCTTTGCTAAAGTCAAGGAACAACATGTCCACTGATTTCCCTTCATCCACAGAACCTCTCGTCATAGAAGGCAATTAGATTAGTCAGGCATGACTTGCCTTTGGTGAATCCATGCTGACTGTTCGTGATCACTTTCCTCTCCTCTAAGTGCTTCAGAACTGATTCCTTGAGGACCTGCTCCATGATTTTTCCAGGGACTGAGGTGAGGCTGACTGGCCTGTAGTTCCCGGGATCCTCCTTCTTCCCTTTTTTAAAGATGGGCACTACATTAGCCTTTTTCCAGTCGTCCGGGGCTTCCCCCGATCGCCATGAGTTTTCAACAATAATGGCCAATGGCTCTGCGATCACATCCGCCAACTCCTTTAGCACTCTTGGATGCAGCACATCCGGCCCCATGGACTTGTGCTTGTCCAGCTTTTCTAAATAGACCCTAACCACTTCTTTCTCCACAGAGGGCTGGTCACCTCCTCCCCATGCTGTGCTGCCCAGGGCAGTAGTCTGGGAGCTGACCTTGTTCGTGAAGACAGAGGCAAAAAAAGCATTGAGTACATTAGCTTTTTCCACATCCTCTGTCACTAGGTTGCCTCCCTCATTCAGTAAGGGGCCCACACTTTCCTTGGCTTTCTTCTTGTTGCCAACATACCTGAAGAAACCCTTCTTGTTACTCTTAACATCTCTTGCTAGCTGCAGCTCCAGGTGCGATTTGGCCTTCCTGATTTCACTCCTGCATGCCCGAGCAATATTTTTATACTCATCCCTGGTCATTTGTCCAATCTTCCACTTCTTGTCAGCTTCTTTTTTGTATTTAAGATCAGCAAGGATTTCACTGTTAAGCCAAGCTGGACGCCTGCCATAGTTACTATTCTTTCTACACATCGGGATGGTTTGCCCCTGTAATGTCAATAAGGATTCTTTAAAATACAGGCAGCTCTCCTGGACTCCTTTCCCCCTCATGTTATTCTCCCAGGGGATCTTGCCCATCAGTTCCCTGAGGGAGTCAAAGTCTGCTTTTCTGAAGTCCAGGGTCCGTATTCTGCTGCTCTCCTTTCTTCCTTGTGTCAGGATCCTGAACTTGACCATCTCATGGTCACTGCCTCCCAGGTTCCCATCCACTTTTGCTTCCCCTACTAATTCTTCCCGGTGCGTGAGCAGCAGGTCAAGAAGAGCTCTGCCCCTAGTTGGTTCCTCCAGCACTTGCACCAGGAAATTGTCCCCTACATTTTCCAAAAACTTCCTGGATTGTCTGTGCACCGCTGTATTGCTCTCCCAGCAGATATCAGGGTGATTGAAGTCTCCCATGAGAACCAGGGAGTGCAATCTAGTAACTTCTGCGAGTTGCCGGAAGAAAGCCTCGTCCACCTCATCCCCCTTCCCATTATTCCCATTTCGTATATGGAGTAACCAAGACACAGAGGCTAAGAGCCGCTCCTGCAGCTGGATCTGAAGTACAGACTCTCCAGCCTGTGCTGGGGCCCCTTTGGGGTTCGTTCACACACAGGGATCCGTGCTCGCGAAGCCGATGGAGCAGCCAGCCAGCAGCACAGTCTCATTGAACCAGCCATTCACCTCTACGACTTTCGGCTTATGCGCTGGGCATCCTGCCCGCTGCGGCAGGTGAGTGTCCGGACTCTGCCCGGCAGCAGCTGCAGGAGCAGGCTAAGCAGGCAGCCTGGGCACCGTTCTCTCGAGCGCTTCGCAGAAGCTGAGATGGGCTGCCGCACCGTGACCCTGGGGCATGCCCTGCCAAAGTACCCAGTGACCCGGGCCTGACACATGCTGCTCCCAGGCCCGACACAGCCGGCGGTGCTCTGTGTGGAGTCATGCGTTGCCACTAACAGGTTGTTCTCAGTTCACTTGATCACTTGTTATCAGATCACTTGGTGATTCCCTGTTCTGGTCATTCCCTCTGGGGCACCTGGCATTGGTCACTGTCGGAAGGCAGGATACTGGGCTAGATGGACCTTCGGTCTGACCCAGCGTGGTCGTTCTTATGTTATATTCAGTTGCGAGCACTGCAAATACCAATTCTGCTTTGCCCTCCCACAGCTAGAACTCAGTGGCATTACAGCAGGGGTGAACCTGGCCTGAAGGTTTTACTAGCCTCTGGTGTAGTAAGTAAGGGCCAGCTTTTTAAAGGTGTTTAGGTACCTAAAACCGTTTGTTTCAATGGGAGTTTGGCACCTGAATGCCTTGAAAAATCTGGGCCCCCAGCTCCAGGTCTTCAAGTATTTTAGATCCATGCAGCAGGCCAGATAAGTTCAGATTCTCTCTGCTTCTCCTCCCGCCCCATCAGTGTATTCCGGTGGTGGGGAGGATCCCATGGGCCTGTGTTTCCGAGTTCAGATCCAGGCCAGCTTGTTGGCTCTGTGCGGAGTTTGTGCTGCTGCGTTCCAGGGTTTTGGTCTGGCGTGTTCTGTGGGCTGCTGGAGCGCAGGGCACATACCTGTGCCTGGCGGGATGGTTAACGCCGCTACAGGTCATCAGCAGAGGTATCTGATTCCCTGCACTGTTCACCTGACCCCATGCACCAGAGGGACAAGAGTCAGGACTCTTGGCTTCTCTTCCCAGCTTTGTTACTATCTCCATGTGTCACACCAGGCAAGTGACTTGACCTTACTCTGTGCCTCAGTTTCCCCACTTGTCAGTGGGGTTAATATTACTTACCCAAGATTTGTGAAACTGATGTTTGTTAAAGAGCTTTACATTCCTGTCACGGAGTGTGGGGGAGTCCAGGCCCTGCACCCCTCTTCCAGGGATTCACTGAGACTCTCAGCCAGCCAGTAAAACAGAAGGTTTATTGGACAACAGGAACACAGTCCAAAACAGAGCTTGTGGGCACACCCAGGACCCCTCAGTCAAGTCCTTCTGGGGGAGCAGGGAGCTTAGACCCCAGCCCACCCCCCCACCCCCCCACAGGCTCTCTCCTGCAGCCTGTCTTCACATTCCTGGGCAGAGGTGTTACCTCCCCCTCCCCCTCCTGGCTCAGGTGACAGGCTCTCAGGTCTCCCATCCCCAGGGCCCATTCCCAGGTCAACACTCCCCCCTCCCTGCTGCGTCACATCATCACAATTCCTCAGATGAAATGTGCTGCATTATTGTAATGTGCAGGCATAATGTTTATGTGCTCCCACTGCCATCTAAAGGAAGGAATCAGAACTATGTGTGTCATAGGCACTATAGTGCTAACAGCGAATGGAGACTCTCTTCATTTGAGTGGCAGAGGATTGGGTTTCTGGGGTAGGCACATCTGAGTTCTGTCCTCACTGCTGCCATGAAGGTCCCAGTGTCTGTGGAGTGCAGCCCAGTGACATCTGTGAAGTCCTAGGTGGGTGTGAATTTATTCCAAGATTGTGTTTTTACTCCCTTAGGGCCGTCACATGCTGGAATTTTAAACCAATAAATGCATTGCATTGAGGAAACCTTTTCAAGCTTTTAGCAAGGCTCTAGGATTACAAAGAGTATTACCAATTCTTTGACCATTGGGGCAATATAGGCTCTGCCTCAGTCTTTCTCATGATACTTGAAAGTACACTTGAAAGAAGATCCAGGTCTCTGTTTGAGGTGGCCATGCATTATTCATTGCATACACAGCGGAATGAAATACACACGCAATTCATGTTTAATGGGCTACATGGCATCTTAAATGAATACACAACAGCTGAACGCTGGTATCTCTGAGCTCGCTCAACATGGAATCTCAGGGGTGAGGCGGCAAAGGGTCCCTCGCACGTGACACTAATAGACCTCTCCGACAGAGGAAGAGTCTCCCACCAAATGGGCAGCGTTGCTCCATTGGACAGGTGGGCTTGCCTTCTTCTAAAGCATCAGCTACAAGGCATGTCACCAGGCTGGAGGGATGGATCATCTGGGGCATCTCTTAGGTTCTGAGACAAGGGCTCAGGGAGGATCTCCCCGTTGCTATGGCTGGATGGTGCTGGCCAAACAAGCACATTTTGCCAGGTGGTTTGGTCAAATCAACTCTACCATCTTTGTTGCTCATGAACAGTTCAATTAGCGGCCCGGTGATTGGTCACATGGTATTATTTCTGTTCCCTGATTGGATAACCAAAACTTTAAAAAAATGTGAGACTAGCCAATAACGCATAAAGGCTTCCCCTGCTCCGACCTGGCTACGTGAGTGTGTTCACACAGGACCACAGCGACTGGTGCGAAGAGCAGCCAGTCTCCAAGCCCTTAGGCAAACTATGGTGTTTCCAGGGATGTGAATGCAGAGGGAATAGCAAAAGGGTTGGAAGAGGTAGGCTGAAGGTCCCACATGAGCCTGGATCTGAAGTCACTGAGGTCTGGTTTACTCGACACTACAGGGCAGCTTACGTCCACCTAACTCTGCACGTGTCTACACTTAAATTTGGCTCCCGCTGATGTAACTGCCCCACTACGCCGACTTAAAAACTCCACCTCCCTGAGCAGTGTAGAGTCACGGGCGATGTAGTTAGATCGACGCAATGTCAGTGCAGACACTGGCCTCCAGGAGCCATCCCACAATGGCCCCCGCTGACAGTACAGCAAGAGCTCCTGGTGAAGACACATACGGCCGATACAAGGAGCAAAGAGGAGACGCACAGGAGCGATGTAATTACTGGGGCGGCTGCATGGAGGGGTGTCGTGTAGACATGGCCTGAGGGGCAAGTGATTGATGATCTAAGAGTTGTTCAGAAGCAGTGTCTCATTGCAGAGCAGAGCTGGGCTGGTGACAGGAAGGACGAAGGGCCCACTGGCTTGGGAGTTGGGTGACTCAGGCTCCATTCCCTGCTTTGCTGCACATTCCCTGAGTGACCTTAGCCAAGACATGCAGGGTCTGCCTACGCTGCGAAAAAACCCTGTGACAGCGAGTCGGAGAGCCCGGGTCTACGGTCCTGCACTACGGTGCTAAGCCAGCTGTGTCGATGGGCCTGCTCAGGCTGTGAAACCCAGCGAGGAGGGTGGAGCTCAGGGCTCGAGCTCCAGCCCACATGGGAACGCCTACACTGCTGGTTTTGTAGACCCCAACTCACTGCTGCAGGGTATTCTTCTTTTTTTGCAGTGTCGACGTAACCATAGTCTCTCTCTGCCTCAGTTTCCCATATGCACAGTGGGGTAACAGCCCCACTGTGCCTCACAAGGGTGCTGTGAGGATACATACAGTGAAGACTGTCAGGTGCTCAGATATTATGATGCAGGGCACCAGCTAAATTCATTAGCTAGCCAGCGTGGGGACCAATCTGAAGCCCAGTGAGCCCAGTGAGTTGGGGGAGGTCCCGGACTACAGGAAAAAGGCTAATGTCGTGCCCATCTTTAAAAAAGGGAAGAAGGAGGATCCTGGAAACTACAGGCCAGTCAGCCTCACCTCAGTCCCCGGAAAAATCATGGAGCAGATCCTCAAGGAATCAATTCTGAAGCACTTAGAGGAGAGGAAAGTGATCAGGAACAGTCAGCATGGATTCACCAAGGGCAAGTCATGCCTGACTAATCTAATTGCCTTCTATGATGAGATAATTGGCTCTGTGGATGAGGGGAAAGCACTGGACGTGTTGTTCCTTGACTTTAGCAAAGCTTTTGACACGGTCTCCCCCAGTATTCTTGTCAGCAAGTTAAAGAAGTATGGGCTGGATGAATGGATGATAAGGTGGATAGAAAGCTGGCTAGATTGTCGGGCTCAACGGGTAGAGATCAATGGCTCCATGTCTAGTTGGCAGCTGGTATCTAGTGGAGTGCCCCAAGGGTCGGTCCTGGGGCCGGTTTTGTTCAATATCTTCATAAATGATCTGGAGGATGGTGTGGATTGCACCCTCAGCAAGTTTGCAGATGACACTAAACTGGGAGAGATAGATACGCTGGAGGGTAGGGATAGGATACAGAGGGCCCTAGACAAATTAGAGGATTGGGCCAAAAGAAATCTGATGAGGTTCAACAAGGACAAGTGCAGAGTCCTGCACTTAGGACAGAAGAATCCCATGCACCGCTACAGACTAGGGACCGAATGGCTCGGCAGCAGTTCTGCAGAAAAGGACCTAGGGGTTACAGTGGACGAGAAGCTGGATATGAGTCAACAGGGTGCCCTTGTTGCCAAGAAGGCCAATGGCATTTTGGGATGTATACGTAGGGGCATTGCCAGCAGATCGAGGGACGTGATCGTTCCCCTCTATTCAACATTGGTGAGGCCTCATCTGGAGTACTGTGTCCAGTTTTGGGCCCCACACTACAAGAAGGATGTGGAAAAATTGGAAAACGTCCAGCGGAGGGCAACAAAAATGATTAGGAGACTGGAACACATGACTTATGAGGAAAGGCTGAGGGAACTGGGATTGTTTAGTCTGCGGAAGAGAAGAATGAGGGGGGATTTGATAGCTGCTTTTAACTACCTGAAAGGGGGCTCCAGAGAGGATGGATCTAGACTATTCTCAGTGGTAGCAGATGACAGAACAAGGAGTAATGGTCTCAAGTTGCAGTGGGGGAGGTTTAGGTTGGATATTAGGAAAAACTTTTTCACTAGGAGGGTGGTGAAACACTGGAATGGGTTACCTAGGGAGGTGGTGGAATCTTCTTCCTTAGAAGTTTTTAAGGTCCAGCTTGACAAAGCCCTGGCTGGGATGATTTAATTAATTAATTGATTAGTCCTGCTCTGGGCAGGGGTTTGGACTAGATGACCTCCTGGGGTCCCTTCCAACCCGGGTATTCTATGATTCTATGATTCTCCTTCCTCTGTGAAACAATGGTTAGATAGATCACTGCCCTGAGACTGAACAATGCCCTGAGGCTTACAAGGAAGAAGAAAGAGACTGTAATTAATGGCAGTGTTCTCACTGGCCCCAGCGAGCTGAGCACTGTGAAATTATTTCTGACAAGCCCTCCAGATACATTGTCTGTAGCTCTGGGATAGCAGGAGGATCTTTATCAGCACTGCAGATCCGACGGTAAGGGAGAGCATAGCACATGCTTTGTGCCAGGGCTTCTGCTGGGTTATAAGCAGCTCGGTGTTTAATAGGTGGCCTTGTTTGCAGCATTGCTCGCTTCGTATGGCCTGGTGAGGTGCACAGATCGTTTTGGTGCCACGCCAAAAATGCAAAGCAAGAAACAGCAGCCTCAAACGGAGCAGCATCAAATAAACTGAACCGATGCTGAGATACCGGAACAGGGAGGGCGAGGGCACCATGGCCGGCCCACTTCTAAAAGTGGGAGCGCTAGGCCTTCCCACATTTTACCGGATGTGAGGGCAAGCCACAGGGGGAGGGGGTAGAGAGGAGCAAGCAAGGGGCAGGGTCCTGGGGGGAAGAGGTGGCATGGGAGCAGGGCCTAGGGGGAAGGGGTAGTGTGGGGGTGGGGGCTTAGGGAGAAAGGGGGTCGGGGCCACAGTTTGGGCACCAGTGCCCCCCCACCACCACTTTTAGGGACCTTCTGCCACTCCTGCTGAGACAGCCCAGGGGCATTGACGCTGAGCGTTGTATTCATTTCCCCGTGTCATCTGACAGACATGGCCGCTGGTTAATTTACTTGCCAATGATGCTGGAGTTCCAGGCTGCCATGCTAGCAAACTGCAGAGCCGAGGGGCCTCGCTGGAGGATGAGGGGCCAGTTTGCCACAGCATCTGGCCGCCGGGGTGTAATTCTGCAGTGCTGGCTCAGTAGGGTGACCAGACAGCAAGTGTGAAAAATTGGGACGGGGGTGGGGGGGGTAATAGGAGCTTATATAAGAAAAAGCCCCCAAAATCGGGACTGTCTCTATAAAATTGGGATATCTGGTCACCCTATGGCTCAGGCTCCATGGCCACTGACTCCAGGGGGCGCGTTGACTGTACAAGCCCGTCCACACGCTGCAGCGACCCCCTGTGCTGCCAACCGCGGAGGAAAGGATGAGCGAGATGACGCACCTGGGAGGTGGGCTGAGAGCTGTGGTCCTCAGGCCTCCGCTACAGCTTGAGCTCCCTTCGCTAGCAGGAGTCGGAGCTGTTCTGTGGGCTCAGCCACGAGATGGCGCTCAGATACTCCACGCCAGTACGTTTCCTGCGGGCCTATAGGAATTAGAGATGGAAAATGGCCCCAGCTGGTCCCATCCCTCCCCAGCCCAGGTGACCAATCCAGGGCTGATTATTCCTGGCAGTTCCCTAACTCGTTGGACCCTGTGCTAGCCAGTTTATGTTCTGCCTCCAAGCTCCTGCCTTCCTGGGTAATTTCAGGGAGGTTTCCAGCACCCTGTGCCTTCTGCTTGTGTCTATAATGGGGTATCCCAGCCATGGGCACCAGGCTGGGGACAGCACCTGCTGCGGGGAGCATCCTGGACTCTCCATGGATCTTGCACCTTTTGAAAGTCTCCCCCAGAGCTAGGCAAATATATACCAAGGTGGCAATGGAAATGAAGCCTCTGATTATAAAGACGCCCTCCCCCAGCTCCAATGGCAGCTGGGCAGAGGAGTTCCCTTCCCTTTGATGGCTGCGTTGGGCTGGCGGGGATTCACCGCCTCTCTAGGGCCCAGGAATTCGCCCAGCCTGCGGCTCCTCACCCCCTCTCCCGTTTGTTTCCTAGACTCATCGGCACGTTCCGGATGGTCCTGCAGAAGGTGGTGGAGGAAGGCCAGCTGGAGGTGACGGACACTTTAATAGACGACAATAACTCCGCCATTCGGGTAGGTGACAGACAACAGTGGCCGCTTTCTGTCCTCCTGCAATGTGCGCGTGTGGCACCGCTGCCCCCTGCTGGGGGAATGACAGAGCTGCATGAGTGCACGTGAGACTGTCGCCCTCTAGTGTCCACCTATGCCCCGGAATCTCCAAATCTTGGCAGCCTTTCCCCGTCAGATTTTACTGATTTCTCATGACGGCTCATCCAGGGTCAAGAGGTATGAAACTATGGATGTGTGTCTACACTCTGAGATGGCAGTGGAATTCCCATCTTGAGGAGACACACCTGTGCTGGTTTCAGAGTAGCAGCCGTGTTAGTCTGTATTCGCAAAAAGAAAAGGAGGACTTGTGGCACCTTAGTGACTAACCAATTTATTTGAGCATAAGCTTTTGTGAGCTACAGCTCACTTCATCAGATGCATTCAGAGGAAAATACAGCTCTCATCCCCTAACGCCCCTGCTCTACTTGCGCTATATTGATGACATCTTCATCATCTGGACCCATGGAAAAGAAGCCCTGGAGGAATTCGACCATGACTTCAACAATTTCCATCCCACCATCAATCTCAGCCTGGACTAGTCCACACAAGAGATCCACTTCCTGCACACTACAGTGCTAGTAAGCAGTGGTCACATAAACACCACCCTATACCGGAAACCTACTGACCGCTATTCCTACCTACATGCCTCCAGCTTTCATCCAGATCACACCACACGATCCATTCTGTCTACAGCCAAGCTCTACGATACAGCCACATTTGCTCCAACCCCTCAGACAGAGACACACACCTACAAGATCTCTATCAAGCATTCTTACAACTACAATACCCACCTGCGGAAGTGAAGAAACAAATTGACAGAGGCAGAAGAGTTCCCAGAAGTCACCTACTACAGGACAGGCCCAACAAAGAAACTAACAGAACGCCACTAGCCATCACCTTCAGCCCCCAACTAAAACCTCTCCAACGCATCATCAGGGATCTACAACCTATCCTGAAGGACGACCCATCACTCTCACAGATCTTGGCAGACAGGCCAGTCCTTGCCTACAGACAGCCCCCCAACCTGAAGCAACTACTCACCAGCAACCACACACCACACAACAGAACCACTAACCCAGGACCTTATCCTTGCAACAAAGCCCATTGCCAACTGTGTCCACATATCTATTCAGGGGACACCATCACAGGGCCTAATCACAGCAGCCACACTATCAGAGGCTCGTTCACCTGCGCATCTACCAATGTGATCTATGCCATCATGGGCCAGCAATGCCCCTCTGCCATGTACATTGGCCAAACTGGACAGTCTCTACGTAAAAGAATAAATGGACACAAATCTGACATCAGGAATCATAACATTCAGAAACCAGTTGGAGAACACTTCAATCTCTTTGATCACTCGATTACAGACCTAAAAGTGGCAATTCTTCAACAAAAAAACTTCAAAAACAGACTCCAATGAGAGACTGCTGAACTGGAATTAATTTGCAAACTGCATACAATTAACTTAGGCTTGAATAAAGACTGGGAGTGGATGGGTCATTACACAAAGTAAAACTATTTCCCCATGTTTATTTCCCTCACCCCACCCCCCAATGTTCCTCAGACGTTCTTGTCAACTGCTGGAAATGGCCCACCTTGATTATCACTACAAAAGGTTTCCTCCCCTGGCCCCCGCTCTCCTGCTGGTAATAGCTCACCTTAAGTGATCACTCTGGTTCCAGTGTGTACGGTGACACCCATTGTTTCATGTTCTCTGTGTATATAAATCTCCCCACTGTATTTTCCACTGAATGCATCTGATGAAGTGAGCTGTAGCTCATGAAAGCTCATGCTCCAATAAATTGGTTAGTCTCTAAGGTGCCACAAGTCCTTCTGTTCTTGTTACCTGTGCTGGTGCTGATCATGCTAGCAAGCTGAAAACTGAGTGGAATTACACCCCAGCTCGAAGTGCAGACATACCCCATTTCTGGGGTACTTTCAGATGATGCATAAAACCTGGTCCCGTGGCTTTATCAGAGCCCTGAGCTCTACGCTGCTCCAGGGAATGGCAGACTAGGTCTGCAGGGAGCTAACGTGGCCTGTCCAATGCACATTGGCACATCGTGCTCCCCAGAAACAAGCAGAGCAGAGCAGAGCGCACCATTGCTGGCAGACTAGAAGCCTGGGAACAAGGACTTGGAGACCCTACTCCGTCCCAGCTCTACAGTCAACTGTGTGCCCTTGGCAATGATGAAATTTCCCGCTGTTCCATACCATGTAGGTATGA
Organism: Lepidochelys kempii; assembly: GCF_965140285.1. Classification (NCBI taxonomy): domain Eukaryota; kingdom Metazoa; phylum Chordata; order Testudines; family Cheloniidae; genus Lepidochelys; species Lepidochelys kempii. Next base: position 3,890,317 of record NC_136382.1, on the reverse strand, counting down.
AAACTATGTTTTAATGACTTAGGGCCTGATCCAAAGCCCACTGAAGTCAGTGGGGGAAACTCCGACTGCCTTCGGGTCAGCCCTTGTGTTTTTAACCCGGCATTATTAAAATATATTTGTCAAACTGAATCAACCAACAGCTGTTCCCTGCTGGGCTGCATGAGACGCTTTGAAGTTAAGCGGCTTCTGCATAGGCGGCAAGTGAGTCTTCCATTTGGGGAGGCTTACACACAGCTCCCTAGAAGTGGGGGGGCCACTAGTGCCTGGACTATGGCCCCGCCCCGACTCTGCCTCTTCCCCCCTAGGCTCCTCCCACTCCTCTCCCACTCCTTTTCCTCTGAGGCCCACCTCACCCCTCTGCCACTCGCTCCTCTCCACCTCTTCCCCCAAGGCCCGGCCGCCCACCCACTCCTCTGTGTCGTGGGAGGGGGGCTTAGGGGGAAGAGGCGGGGCAAGGGCGGGGCCTTGGGGGAGAAGGCAGAGAGGGGGCAGGGTCTCAGGCCAGAGTGTGGACAGGGTCATGGTCTGGGCACCAGTGGCCCCCCACTTCTAGGGAGCTTCGCTTCCGGCGCTCCAAAGGCGGCAGGCCGACACGCCTCCAAAGGGAGGTGACCCATGCTACATCCGCGGCATTTGCCCTCCTGCATGGCTAGCCTTTTGGGGGGAGGCTTAGCCTCCCCAGGCCTCTTATACAGACCGCCCATCATCTTCTGAATTATTTCTAGGCAAAAAGGCTGACATTTTGAAAAACAGGGATCCATAATTTCCTGATATATTTAAAAACCATAGGGGGAAAATGCTTCCAGTGTGCCAGCTGCTCGCAAACGTGAGGACTAGAAGACTAGGAAGCTGATTTCACCTCTGTGTGCGGCAAGGGTGAGAGCGATGCTGGAATCCTGCATCCCGCTTGGGTGTCCAGTCCTTAAACTGGCGGTTGAAAAATGGGAGAGGGGACAGGAAGGAGCCAAAGGAATGAGTCGAGGGCTGGAGAAGACACCTTGCAGTGAGAGACTTAAAGAACTCAATCTATTTAATTTACCAAAAAGGAGATGGAGAGGTGACTTGAGCATGGGGTGTAAATAGATTGGGAAGCATTCGATTTTTATTAGTAAATGTCAATACATGTCACTTTCACCGTACCCGCATCCACCCTATGGGAAAAGACTTCCACCCAGGATACTTGACATTGACAGGTAGGCAACGTAAGAAAATGCTGCTTGAGGACTTCTTAGTTTGATCTGAGGATATTTACTTCGTATGTTTTGACCTGTGATGTTTACCCGTTTATGTTTTAAAGGTTGTAAAGTTTTCACTTTTTGAATCGCAGTGTCTCCTGTCATTAAGTGATTCTTGTCTGATCTCCCACATCGCCTGCCCCCGCCCCCAATTTCCTGCAACTGTGAAAACTTAAATTGATAAAAATAGAGAAAGAATACTTTAAAACCCACGATTCTGCACAGCTGTGAAAATTTAAATCACTAAAAACTATTTTAATGCTTAAAAATAAACATCGATATTATCCATGGAAATTGTTAAAAAAAAATTGAATTCTGCCAAGCCTGTATATAAGGAGCTTCCTGGAGAAGAAATACTAGGTACTAAAGGATGCTTCAGTCTGGTGCAGAAAGACGAACAAAAAACCAACGGCTGGAAGCTAAAGCCAGAGAAATTCCACACATTTTCAATGGGGAGGGTTATTAGCTATTGGAACAAACTACCAAGGGAAGTGGGGGATGTCTTCAGCTCCAGATTGGAGGCCTCTATGGAAGAAGTGTTAGCCACACACAAGTCACTGGGCTCAGGACAGGGTACCTGGGTGAAACTCTGTGACTTGTGAGGACCTACTGGTCCCTTCTGGCTGTAAACTCTATGAATCTGTAACTAGAGGACTCAGTGCAGGACTGGAGACCAAGAGGAGAAGTGACCTAACTCTGGCTTCGCTACAGACTGACTGTTTGACCAGGGCAAGTCACATCTGGTCTCAAGGCCTCAGCTTCCCCATCTGCAAAATAATACTTCCCTGCCTCCCAGGGACGTTGTGGGGATTAATGAGCCAGCGTTTGTGCCGTTCTTAGAAAAACATATAAAGCCCCATTGCCAATACCAAACTATCTTTTCCTGGGAATTTGGCACAAATGTTTGGCAGACAGAATGATAGAGTGAAAAGCATCTAGATCCCCCGTAGGTCCCTCAGTAAGTCCTTGGAGTCACATCCTGTGTGTTCGTGTGTGAGGCAGAGAAACACATTTGATATATATCCAATGTTCATATTCCTGGGTTCATACCGCTTGCTTTGGGACAACTGTAACATCCCTGGAATATATTGTCCCTTAATTGCTGACGCCCTCCGACGGAACTCTGGTGTTCCGGTCCTGTTAATCTGGGCTGCGCAGGAGTGGTTGCGTTGGTTGGGGTATATGATCTATGCAGAATTTTAGATTTGCCTTTTCCCATGCAGTATCCATGGCAACTTCTTAGGACAGAAAGGACAATTTAGCCATGTAAATTCCTTCTAACCCCCCTCTGCTGCAGCTCCAGTGACTGTATTAAATAGGGGGAGAGGATGGGTTCTCTAAACCAGTGGTTCTCAGCCTTTTCAGACTACAATAGCCCTTTCAGACGTGTGAAGCCCGAGTCCTGGTGCCTCGGGCTGAAGCATGTAACTTAGCATTGCAGGATTCCCTGTGGCGTGGGGCCAGGGCCAGCTCTAGCTTTTTGGCTGCCCCAAGCGGTGAAGGAAAAAAAACAAAAAAACAAACCTGGTTGAGCTGCCGCCAAAGTGCCGCTGAAGAGGAAGAGAGGGACTGCAGGGCCTGCCATCGAATTGCCGCTGAAGACCCAGACATGCCACCCCAGTGACGGACGGAGTGCCACCCCTTTCTATTGGCCACCCCAGGCACCTGCTTCCTTCGCTGGTGCCTGGAGCCGGCCCTGCATGGGGCCGCAGGCAACTGCCCTGCTTGCTACCCACTAATGCCAGCCCTGCACTTGCGACCTCCCTAAACCCATCCCACGACCCCCCTGGGGTGAGAAACACTGATCTAGATGAGTTGAAGTACCCCCTGGAAGACCTCTGCGTAGCACCAAGGTACACATGCCCCTGATTGAGAGCTGCTGCTCTAAGCACACATCCCATGGCGCTCTGCAGGGGATAAGGCAGTGAGGATGCAAGCCCTGTGAATAACTCCAGACTGAGTAGCTCCTCTCAGACCTGACCACGTAATCACCAGAGCTAGAAAGAGGCTTTCTCCAGGCTTTGAAAGATGCTATTTCCTTTGTCAGTCATAGAAATGTGTCACCTGCAATTTTAGACCATTCGCATACGGGGACCAGAGGGAATCGGATGCAGAGCTGTTACAGTAGCATAGTCAGAGCAAGCGGGCTGGGAGCCAGGAGACCTGTTCTCTGCCACTGACTCTCTGGGTGACCTTGGGCAAGTCACGTCCCATCTTTGTGCCTCACTTTCCCCATCTATAAAATGGGATAATGATCAGTGGTGAATGATTTTTTTTAAATGGCTTTTCGAGCAACATGAACTGTTCATGGTGGTCAAATTTTTCCAGCTCTTCACTGAGAAAACAAATCAGTAAAAAATTGTGAGAGTTCTTTTTTGGGGGGGGGGGTTTACAAAAACGGGAACGTTTTACTAGAACCAATTTTTATTTTTTATCTGAAAGCATTTTTGGAAAACTAATTTGTTCCCAGGTTTTAGTTAAAATTTTTTTCATAGAAAAACAAACCAAAAAAAGGGGCAGGGATTTTTTTTAACTGGAAAATTTTCTAAATTTCCTTCAGAACATAATTAGCGGTTTTGGACTAGCTCTAATAATGACACTCAGCCGTCTCCCTGAGGAGCTGTGAGCAGATCCCTGAAAAATATAGACAAAACATTTCTTTCAGCTTTTTGGCTACATTTTTCAAGTTTTCGTTTTTATGACAAAACCCCTACGGTCTGATCATAAATGAGGTATTTCCCACAGAAAGTTCCATTTAGATAACAAAATCTATTTTCCTACAAAACTATCATTTTTGGCCAAAATCTTTTCACCGTAGCAATGGGAATTAAGTGAGTGTTTGTGAAATGCTCTGAGGTCTGTTGGTGAGAAGCAAAGTCCTCATCTTTGCATCCTGGTGACTTCTGCATCACTTGATCACTTGCAGTCTCTAAATCATAACTGACTATGCAGCAGCTCAAACAGAAATCAGGGGTGTGATGCATAGAAGCATAGAAGATCAGGGTTGGAAGGGACCTCAGGAGGTCATCTAGTCTAGTCCCCTGCTCAAAGCAGGACCAATCCCCAATTAAATCATCCCAGCCAGGGCTTTGTCAAGCCGGGCCTTAAAAATCTCTAAGGAAGGCGATTCCACCATCTCCCTAGGTAACACATTCCAGTGCTTCACAACCCTCCTAGTGAAAATGTTTTTCCTAATATCCAACCTAAACCTCCCCCACTGCAACTTGAGACCATTACTCCTTGTTCTGTCATCTGCTACCACTGAGAACAGTCTAGATCCATCCTCTCTGGAACCCCCTTTCAGGTAGTTGAAAGCAGCTATCAAATCCCCCTTCATTCTTCTCTTCTGCAGACTAAACAGTCCCAGTTCCCTCAGCCTCTCCTCATAAGTCATGTGTTCCAGTCCCCTAATCATTTTTGTTGCCCTCTGCTGGATACTTTCCAATTTTTCCACATCCTTCTTGTCGTGTGGGGCCCAAAACTGGACACAATACTCCAGATGAGGCCTCACCAATGCCGAATAGAGGGGAATGATCACGTCCCGCGATCTGCCGGCATTGCCCCTACTTATACAGCCCAAAATGATCTTAGCCTTCTTGGCAACAAGGGCACACTAGCAGTGACAAAGTGTGACAAAATGACAAAAATGCAGTGACAAAGAAAGGCCAATGTGAGGCCTTTGAGCCTCTCCCCCTGTGGCAGGGAGCCTCTCCCCCTATCCTCCAAGAACTTCAAAAGGCACATCCTCCTTCACGTTACTTTTGGTCCTGCTTTGAGCAGGGGGTGGGACTAGATGACCTCCTGAGGTCCCTTCCAACCCTGAGATTCTCCGATTCTATCATTCTAAACCTGGGGGTACTCAGGGAGGTGATTGGTGAGACCACTACTGGAATAACACATCACATTTTGGTGTCCACATTTTAAACTGGCCATTGAAAAACTCGAAAGGGTACAGAAAAGAGCCACAGAAATAACTGAACGGCTGGAGAAAATGACTTACAGTGAGAGACTTAAGGAGCTCAATCTGTTCAGCTTTTCCAAATAAGATTGAGAGGTAACTTGATTACAGTGTAAACGCATCTTCGAGGGGAGAAATACCAGGTACTAAAGGACTCTTTAATCTAGCAGAGTGAGGCAGAGCAAGAACCAATGGCTGGATGCTGAAGCCAGGCAAATTCAAATGAAAAATAAGGCACCAATTTTTACCAGTGTGGGTGATTAACCATCAGAGCAAACGGCCAAGGGAAATGGTGGATTCTCCAATTTTTTGAATCCAGACTGGCTGCCAGTCTGGAAGAAGCTTTAGCCCTCTGTGTTTCAGGAGCCAAATTAGAGATCAGCGTTACCCAAATGAGCCCCCGGTGTGTGAATTCATGGCTTCATTTACTAGAGCGGCGGGTATCCAAGGCCAGGGGAGGCTTAGCCTCCCCTAACCCAGGCTGTGGTCCCCCCCACGCTCCACCCCGAGGCCCCGTCCTCACTCCCCCTCTCCCCTGAAGCTAGCAGGGGCTCAGCTCCAGCCAGCAGTCTGGAGCTCGGGGCTGGGACAGCGAGGGACGGCGCGCAGGCCAGCCGGTGGCCTGGGGCAGCTTGGGCTGGCCCGGGGGTCAGGCAGCTCGGGGGTCAGGCCAGCTGGGCAGCCGGAGTGGTTTGGGCGGCTGCGGGCAGGTATGGGGTGCTGGCAGGTGGGGGGCACGGCCTCGGACAGAAGGGGCGGGCCCAGGGGCTAGCCTCCCCAAAGGTGGGGTTCACCCGCCGTCCATATATTAATAACCTAGTGCAAGTTAACTTAATTGGTTAATAACCTAATGAAAGCATCCTGATTGGTTAATAGCTTAGATCGCTTAATAATTCAATCCCACCGTGTTTTAATATCTTGTGCTGCAAAGAGCTGCCGGAGACACATTAAAGAGCCACTTGCGGCTAGCACGCCTCGGTCTGCGTATCACTGATTTAGCCAAATGCCCTGTGGAGGGCTCAAGGCAGGCGTCACATTACACGGGAGGTCAAGTGAGATGATCTAATGGCCTCTTCTGGCCTCAGTATTTAGGAATAAATCTTCCCTGCGCGCTGGCCTCACTCGCTGAGCGTGTGTTTGGTTTGTGTTCCAGACCAGCGTCTCCATAGAGATCAGGTACCAGGCCATGGATGGCACCGTGGGCACCTGGAATGACGGGGAATTTCTGGAGAGTCCTAACTACCGGTCGGAGGGCAAAGGCCCGTTGGAGACAGAAAGTCTGCTCCCCGGGCACCGGCAAGGCGCGGCCGTGTCTCCTGGCAAATCCAACCCCAGCCTGAAACCGGCAGAGAGGAACTTCAGGAGGTAACATTCCACCCGCGGCACCAACTCGATTCCCAGGCACTGCCCGGTGCGGGCAGACTTCTTGGCATGAGCGTGCATTGGCAATGAGCCCTCCTCAATATGTCTATGGAGGGGGGCCCTGTTTGTCCTTGTTCATAGCGCCACCGTCTTCACGTCACGCTGCAGCGAAGGGAGATAGGTGTACGAGCTAGCGCAGATGCGTCTCACCTCCGCTGGATTTGCATTTCCAGCTGTGTCTCCGCCCCTGTTCATTTTAAACAGGTCGATGCGCAGGTGGGCGTGGGGCGGGACACGGCTGCGGCTGCTTCTCCTCTGCCTTGAAACTCAGGCCAAAAAAAAAAAAAAAAGGCTGCAAAACACAGGAGAAAATTAGCCGGACAGACTCACTCTGCCTCCCTGGTGGCCGCGCCGTGCTTTCGGAAGCCAAGCACCGCCCCTGAGACTAAGGCCCCGCCCCTTGGAATAAGACACGTTGTCCAGTCTGCTTCAGTGCCAGATTTTGCCCATTGAGAGATGGCTCCTGCAAGAGACATGGGTTACAGGCTAATTCCGGGGGGCGGGGGGAACGCAACATTTGTCAACAGATACTGCACTTCTAACGCACCGTAACCGCAGGGCTAAGTAGAAGGGAAACTTGTGGTGATATTAGCTGCCACCAGGTGGTAACTGTTGGCAAATGCAGAGGTCTTACGGCAACCTAGGGATATAACCCCGGTGCTGGGTGCGGTTTCAGGCCGGGAGGAGAAGCAGCGATCAGCAGCTTGCTCGAGGGTGTGATGTTTACACTGCCTGCTCTCTGGGTTTCCAGGTGAGGACCGCAGCGCTGGTGTAAATGTCACGGGGGGTGAGGGCTGTCCCATGCAGACACATGCGCACAGGAGGAGTTCAGTGGCCGTTAGGAGAGCAGCTCCGACCATTCACTCAGAATTGGTTAGGCATGAATTGGAAATGTCGGTTATTGCTGGGCCCAAGTAGCCGGTGATTTCCTAGAGACCAGTCAGCCCAGTTCCTGGGCCCTGGGGTGGAGCTGAGTGTTAAAGCAAACCAGTTACTGAGGTTTGTAATGTGCCCGGGAGGAGTGGGAAATGCAAATATAATTAAATACAGATGTGGGGAGGATTAGGTGGCTGGCTGTTGGTTAGGCCTCTTCATATTGGATGGGATTGTAATACTTGGTATTTTTATAGCGCCTTGAATCCCAAAGGATCCCACAGCATTTCACAGAGTACGGCACCACTGATATGCAGCCACCTCTGGGGTGGGATCTGGCAGCTGGGTTATAATGCCACTGACATGCAGCCACCTCTGAGGTAGGATCTGGCAGCTGGGTTACAGCATCACTGACATGCAGCCACCTCTGGGGTGGGATCTGGCAGCTGGGTTACAGCATCACTGACATGCAGCCACCTCTGGGGTGGGATCTGGCAGCTGGGTTACAGTGCCACTGACATGCAGCCACCTCTGGAGTGCAATCTGGATTACAGTGCTGTGGATGTGCAGCTACCTCTGGGTGGGATCTGGCAGCTGGGTTACAGCACCACTGACATGCAGCTGTGTCTGGGTTGGGAGCGGCAGCTCAGCTGACAAGTGCACAGCAAAACAGATGCTCATCTATCACAGTGAGCTGATGGACATGGTGTAAGCACCTAGCTAGACAGATCAAATTGGGATATTTTGGTCCAGGGTGCAGGGCAAGTTCTTGCACCTTTTATCGTGCACCCTGAGCAGATGTAGCCTTGGTTTTCTGATGAGATCGTAACCCGTTCCCCCGATGACCTGGGCTTTTGGAACAGAAGGATCCAAGTTCTACCCCGGTAGATACTGTGATGTTCCAGGTAGCGGTTGTATGTGACATAGCGGTAACCATGCAGTTTTCCTGGCCTGTCCCCTCTCATGGATCCTCCACAGGATTTGAACTCAGAACCTGCTATACTACAGCACGGGCTTCTACCACAGAGCTAAAGGAGTAACTCCTCTAATGCACATCAGCAGTCAGCCACTATCCGCTACGAGGCCGTATCACCGGCGAGGGACCCAACACGCTTTATGAGCATGTTACGCTTATAGAGCCGTGGATTTACTTCTTGCTCCTTAGTCTCCCTGAACCGTTCTGCATCAGTGTCAGAAGTTCTTCCTCCTGATGCATGGCCTGTGCTCAGAACAGCTTATCGCTTAGCTGGCCAGCCAGGAAGGAGGAGATGCGTAGGCAGAAGTGCAGTCTGCTTTGGAACGGATTTTGCTCTGTACCCAATCAAATCCCCATGAAGAGTTCGTTTGCTGTTTTGTTTTGCTCTAATTTGACTCCTGCCGACTCCACACCCCTGGGACAGCGGCTCATACAGACCATTACAAAGCATTCAGCACTGTTCACCCCAGTAACTAGATGTCCCAGCCACTTTGGATAGGAGCCAGGCCTATGCACATGGGCGTGAAGATGAAATGACAGTCGAATGTGGGGCTCGTGGTGGGGCACAGGCATGGACACCCAAGTTTGCATGTGTGCGGAGGGACAGGAGGTGGGGAGCACTGCCTGGGTTCACGCATGCATGAACAGGTAGGGGGTGCTCACAAGGGAAGGTTAAAGAGAAGAGACAGAAATAATCCCAGCTAGGTAACCCTGCGTTGGAAGCTGGCAGCAATACCTAGTGCTGGGTGAATAACAGATTTTTCAGTTTGTTGGCATTTCCGAACAATGGAGTGTTTGAGGGAGAATTGTTTCAGGTAGAACAGAAAGGGAAATGTTTCGAAATTTTCAACAAATTGAAAAGTAAAATAAAAATCACTTTGGGTTGAACGAAAGGCTGCATTGGGACTAGGAGCATTTCTTCACATCTGCCATTTTTTTAAAATGAAAAATGAAATGAAATGCCAAAGCCAAAAGTCATTTTGAATGGAAAAATTGACAAGTTTCTGGTTTTTTCGGGACTTTTTTAGAGTTTTTCCAGCTGAAACAGCTCAGCGACATAAACACAAATTGACAAAATGTCTCAAGGTCCCCGAGTTTTGATCCAAACGTTTCACCTGGCTCTGGGGGGGAGGGGGCGGAGCCAAGCCATCCCCAAAGGGAGCCCTGCAGAACCATGCCCAGCTCCTAGCAATGAACCTAGCTGGGCTGGCGGTGATGCCAGAAGCAGGAAGGATGGGAGCTGATTTCCCAGTGACTTAGCGGAGTGAGCAAGGCTGATATGGAGAGAGAAACGGCCTGCCTGGCTTTGGAAACCAGCTGTGGAAATCGCTGATGGAGAATAAAAATGCAAGGCGAGCTAGAAAGAGAAACTAGGGGCCTGCGCCCTTTACGGCCACTTTATGGGGATAAAAGAGAACACAGAGTTCCTCGTTCCCATGACCTGAACCCACCCGCACACAACGAGCACTAAAGGGAACCCTCAGGCTGTCAGTCTCAGCAGAGGCTGGGGCCAAATGGGCCATGGAGAGTGAATTCTCAAGGCAGAGGAAGCTGATGCTGCATCCATGTACAGGGAGGGCTCCTGTTCTCATTCACACCACCAGAAACCTGGAGCGGCTCCACCGACTTCCACTGAGTCGTGCTGAATGTCCAGCAGCGTGGCTGAGACCAGGATCTGCTCCATCCAGCCAGGGAGGAAAAGACCCCTGAGTCCCAGTCACCCACTGGAGCCAGATGCAGCCAAGCGCCGGGTCCAGGCTCTCTGGAATAACGCCTGGGTGCGGATTGCACCCATGTCACACACCAGCCGAAGGCAAGTTACGCTCAGCCAGAGGGCTCTTCGCAGCCAGAGGGGCTAGGGCCTGATTCTGATCCCACTTGGGCTGGGTGAACGCCTCGGCCTTCAGGTTTACGCTGGCGCATCAGAGCAGGAGCAGGCCCAGGGCGTTTGTCTGAGCTGTCTATTTAGGGAGGTGCTGATCAGTGACTCCCATGTTAAGGTGGACCGGAGAGCTGACTGGACCTGAATAGATTGAAAATAGCTTGGAGGATGGGGGCTTGGGTCACCACTGTGGTACTCCTACCTCACCCCGTGGCAGCTCCAGGGAAACTGTCAAAAAATGGGGTCACCCAGTGTGGACCCAGCCCTGTTCAGGACTGGAGGGAAACAGCTCTCAGACGTCCAAGCTAGGATCTGCTGTCTTGCCTCTCCTCCCATGAGGGCGGGAGGGGGCCTATTCCCTGCTCTATCATATGATGGTTCCTAAGGGCCCTCACTGAATGTGGCACTGTGTAGGGTATAGCCAGAGCGACACAGTACCCGTCCCAGGTGAGACAGACGATAGGCTAGCTTTGCAGTGGCCAATCACGTGCCTTAGAAATAGATCCGGTTTGTAGGATTTAGAGCCGTGTTCTTTTTTGCACAGGCATTTGAAAACCTTTTTTGCCGCAAAGGGCCGGTCGGGCGTCTGCTGTGTAGCTCACAGACCCACCCACACTCTCTGTACTTAGGCTGCCTGGTTTTTCTCTCGAGATTTGTCTCCTACGTGACCACTTAAGGAGGAAATTGTCCTTTCCTCCTAGCAGAATGCTGCGGGAGGGTGCTCCCAGAGGCTCCGAAATGCTCTGGCAAGCAGCTAATTTACTCGGAGAATTGGCCTGTGTCCTGTGGATTTCCAGCCTAATTGAAACCATAGATCAGTTTCCCAGCTCAATACACAGTACATTTTTTGTACAGGGAAGATGCTAACGGATTTCAAAGGGAGCAAGCACCGCTGTTTGTCAAGTGTGCACACTGTGTAACACTACCTGGGGGTTTAGTAGCCTGGATTTTTGATTTATAATCTCTACAAAAGCAGGTTCAAATCCTGGAACAATCAACACCCATTTCCATCCTTCTGGCATAGGTACGCGCAGAGCCATGTAGCTTACAATAGTTCGGCTGTTCAGAGGAGAGCTTCTAAATCAGTGTCCGATTTGCTCCATCTGGACTGTGAAGATACCAGAGAAGGAGCCATGTCCAGGGTCAAAATTTCCCTTCTTTCCTCAGTGTTGTGTATTTTTGCTGGGTGACATTTGGCTCCACCCCAGAGCTGGCTGCATTTTGGGGGCACTGAGTGCACTTGCTCAGGGTGACAGACACTGTGTGCAGTCGATTGGAGTCAGACACAAAATTAACAGCCCAGCTAGTGCCTGAATCATGGCTGTGGGACTCGGAGGCTAAACTGCACTCTGGTACCCAGTGTTAGCACCATTAGGATGCAGGGCTGCTGACCTGTAGCTGTGTACTGCTATGTAGTCTGCCCTAAAACATCTTTGAGCAGGGGGTTGGACTAGATGACCTCCTGAGGTCCCTTCCAACCCTGATATTCTATGATCAGTGCCCCCTAGGAGAGGGGGAGTCAATCCCTGCTCGGACAGTTCCTAAGTCTCGTACAAAGGCCCCATAAAGTTTGTCTTCAGTTACCCCCATTCAGAGATCACTAAAATGCCCTGCAGTGACCAACCTGCTGTGTGGGCCTTAATGCTCAGAGGGGCGGATGCCTGGGACCCTTCAGGATCAGGCCCCTGCTCTGTGTATGAAACAGGAGTATTTTAGCACCTTCCTGTTTTTTCATGATCACAGCTAATGCAGGAGGTGGGCTGGGCTTTCCCTGGTTTTGTTAAGGGGCGAAGCAATAATGGCAAGTTAGCAAACTACCAACTGTAAGGTGTTCCTGTGGCACTTTCCCCAAGACGGGAGGTGTTAGGCCTGCTGTCCTGAGCAAATTGAATGTGGGTAATTCTATCCTGTCTCCCTTAAATAGCTCTGGCTCTGCAGCATTGCTGCATGCTCACTGCTAACTAGCTGCCACGTGCCACCCCAGAAGTGTCTGCATTTCATTGCTGGTCCCTGTACGCAGAGTCTGAAAAGTCTTTGGGGTCACAGGATGCCACTGCAGCTGCCTGCGTGAATGGGTGAAATCCTAGCGCCGTTGAAATCAGCAGCAAAACTCCCACTGACTTCAGTGGGGCCAGGGTTTCACCCAACGCACTCCCTCGTGGCTGAGCATTGTAATGAGATTTGGGAATTGCGCCCAAGCAAGCAATATCCAGCAGCCGTCCACGCTGAGGGTTTGCAGGCTGTCCCTGCCACGTCCTGGTCCACCTGCTCCCCGGCAACCCAGCGGCTGCATTATTACCAATGTCTCCATCCCCGTCACCCCGTGGGCCTGCTGCCCTCGCTGGCGGAGCTGAGGATTGAACGCAGGAGGCTGACGTGCGCCACGTTGCTGCTCCCAGGTCTGAAGAGGACGACATGTATTATCACAGCGAGGACGAACTCCTGGGCGAGGCAGACACCCTGAGCCAGGGCTCCCTCAACATGAGGTATCGGGCCAGGCCGGGCCTGGGCCGTCAGGTTGCAGTGTGCTGTGGTGTGCATGGTGTGTCCTGTCACAAAGGCCGGGGCTTTCCCCGCTCGCCTGCCCCCCACGTCCAACACCAGTTGCAGACGCAGCCTTGATGGAGCTGCTCTATTCTAACAGGAGTTGAGAGCACGGGGCGGGGGGGTCTCCGGGGCTGTAGATCCGTCCACCCTTCTAACACCGGTCCCAGTGCAACCAGACCAGGGCTGACCAAACGCTCTTCTCAGCTGATGGCTGTGGGGTGGCCTGTGGGAAAGAGCTGGAGGGCTCAGCCGGGCTATTGAGGGGGAGGCCCACTCTCCAGTCACCACCATCAGTGCCCTCAACAAAGCGGCTCAGGGCTGAATGAGTCGCAAGCCTGAACTCCCCGTCTGACGTGGGCAGTCCCGCTGGCTCAGTGGTGGAGCACAGTGGCAAGACAGCATGGGGGGAAGCCTGCCCCCCACGCTGCACCTGGCCTGTGGGTAGAGGGCTGCACGCTCCATGGTATATTCCCTCGGGGGGGACGTACAGGAGAGAGGTTTCCTGGTGTGCTATAGTTCAGATTCTAGCAGCACTCCCAGGTGCAATCCAGTTCATCTATAGGACCCATCTGTCATAGGATCGCCTCCTCTTTCCCATCCATAGGATGTTTTAAGCTCCATATTTACTCCGTGCTATCATAGCTACATTTGCTGTCTATCTAGGGCAGCGGTTCTGAACCTTTCCAAACTACTGTGCCCCTTTCAGGAGTCAGATTTGTCTTGTGGACCCCCAAGTTTCACCTCACTTCAAAACAACTTTCTTACAAAATCAGACATAAAAACACAAAAGTGTCCCAGCCCACTGCTACTGACAAATGGCTGACTTTCTCATTTTCCCCATATAATTATAAAATACATCGATTGGAATATAAATATGGTACTTACATGTCAGTGTACAGCATATAGAGCAGTATAAACAAGTCAGTGTCTGTATGAAATGTTAGTTTGTACTGACTTGGCTAGTGCTTTTTATGTAGCGTGTTGTAACACTAGGCAAATATCTCGATGAGCTGATGTACCCCTGGAAGACCTCTGCATACACCAGGTTGAGAACCACTGATCTAAGGTACTTATTGGGCCCCATTAACCTCATATCTGGATGCCTCACAATCTTTAGTGTATGTATCCTCACAGCAGCCCTGTGAGACAGGGCAGGGCTGTTATCCCCATGCTAGAGATGAGGAAATGAGGTACAGAGAGGTTAAGTGACTTGCCCAAGGCCACCTAGGGTGACTGGCAAAAGCAAGAGCTTGCACCCTGGTGTCCCAAATACGAGGTGAGAGCCCTAATTCCTTCTTGCACGTCAGGGGTGGCTTATGGTCCTAGATTTAATTTTCATATCTATACTGGAGTAAATCAGGAGTCACTTCACTGAAGTCACAACAGGTTTAGCCCAGTGTAAATGAGAACAGACTCAGGCCCCTGATGTATTACACAGAGTGGGTCAAAATTTTCCCTCCAAACTTTTTTTTTTTTTTTTGGACAGAAAATTAACTATTTTTTTTCAAGAAATGCCCCTTTTTTATTACTTGTTAACCCCTTTTTTTCCTGGAGCAGGCACCAAAAGAGAGAGAGGTGGTGCTAAGGACCCCTGCCCTGGTAGGGCTGCTGTTTTCCTTGATGGGGCTGTTGGCTGGGGGATAAACTGGACTCCCACAGGGGATGCCCCGGGCCTTTCTGATTCTCTGAGGCTAGCTTGTACTTTCCATCAGAGCATCCTCTGCCCAGGTGGGCTCAGCAGAGCAAATTTGCTTTGATGCCCCCCTCTCTGGCCTCTCAAACGTGGTTTAAAGTGACATCAGCTCATATCTCCAGATCCTTCCATGTCCTAGCAGGTTTATTAGCTGCAGCTCCCAGTCATGGACCTGATCCAAAGCCCACTAAGTGAGTGGGGAAAATCACTCTTGACTCTGTGGCTTTGGCTCAAGCCTTTAGTTTTGCCTGCAAATCATTCAAAAGCCACTTATCACTTGTCCCAGTGGGAAGACGTGACATTCGTCAGCTGATTTTTCTGTCCCATGGGGGGGGAAAATGAACAGACCCCGAAAGGAAAAGAATTTATAAATCGCTCCACGTGTCCCCCAAGTTCTTGTCCAGTCAAGGGCCGTCCTATCTCCTAGGGTCACTTTCCCAGCGCGCATGTTCCGCCCTGTTAGCTGCATGGATCAAGTCAGAACTGATTCACACCTGCTCCATGCATGGTCTGGGCTCACGCACTGCTGTCAATTGTCTGGAGTCGGCCCCATATGGGAACATCCAGAGTAAGCCGTTCGTTGGGGAAGGGGAAGACAAGTCGTTTATAGGCTGGGCTCTGCCGCTCACTCGGGGATGTGTCGGGATCAGTTTGCACCCTGGGCGAACCATAAGGGAGGCCTGGCCCCAGTCGGACATTCCAGATAGACGGGTCCAGCAATGAAGCTTGGTGACAGCCCGTTAACTGGATGTCAGCCGAGAAGGCAAGCTGAGACGCAGATTCTGGGGAGAGGGAGGATGGGCGGCAGTTAGGGTGCTAACCTACAGCTTACACCCCGGGGGTTCGAGGCCCTGTCCTGCCAGACTCCCTTTGTAAGTCTCTGTGCCCCAGTTTCCCAGCTGTACAATGGGGATCATAGCACTGCCCTGTGTCACGGCGGGGCTGTGGGGATGAATACATTAAAGACTGTGAGATGCTCAGGTACTGTGATAAGCACCTTAGACAGGAAGCCCAGGACAATGGCTTATGCTAAGGGTACATATCTAGCTCCATCAGCAGATCTTACGGCAGAAATTAAGTGGTTTGTTTCCGAGTGGCTTGTTCCTTCCCTCTCTCCTGGCTGGGCAGGGGGCATGGGGGCTCAGTGCTTTGACTAGCTCTGTCCAGTGTAAATGTGCGTGTAGACCGGCAGACATCCCTCTCGGAATTGGTTAGAGATATCTGTTGGCTCCTACGGGCGGCTCTCTCTGTATGGAAGGTAGCAGTAGTAAGCTGTTATCCTGCAGTGGGCCAGCCCATACAGGGGGACATGATACATGCACACCCTTTGCCAGCATGTTACCTGGAGACCAGTCTTTGGCTGAAGCATCACGCCAGCTAAAAGCAAGCCAAGTGCACGCCTTGGCAGGACGAATACAGCCCCACGAAGGAGAGATATGAGCCTGCATGGCGGCCTGTCTATCCCTTTGCAAAGCAGTGCCAGAAGGTGCTGCATAATTGTTCACCAAATCCCTCCCTGCCGGGAAAGGGCCTCTTCGCCATCAGTACCTTGAGCTCTGACATAGAATCATAGAAGATTAGGGTTGGAAGAGACCTCAGGAGGTCATGTAGTCCCACCCCTTGCTCAAAGCAGGACCAACCCCAACTAAATCATCCCAGCCAGGGCTTTGTCAAGCCGGGCCTTAAAAACCTCTAAGGATGGAGATTCCACCCCCTCCCTAGGGAACCCAGTCCAGTGCTTCACCACTCTCCTAGTGAAATAGTGTTTCCTCATTTCCAGCATAAACTTCCCCCACTGCAACTTGAGACCATTGATCCTTGTTCTGTCATCTGCCACCACTGAGAACAGTCTAAATCCATCTTCTTTGGAACCCCCTTTCAGGTAGTTGAAAGCAGCTATCAAATCCCCCCTCATTCTTCTCTTCCGCAGCCTAAACAATCCCAGTTCCCTCGGCCTCTCCTCATAAGTCATGTGTTCGAGACCCTGATCATTTTCGTTGCCCTTCGCTGGACTCTCTCCAGTTTGTCCACATCCTTTCTGTAGTGGGGGGCCCAAAACTGGATGCAATACCCCAGATGTGGCCTCACCAGTGCCAAATAGAGAGGAATAATCACTTCCCTCGATCTGCTGACAATGCTCCTACTAATGCAGCCCAAAATGCCATTAGGCTTCTTGGCAACAAGGGCACACTGCTGACTCATATCCAGCTTCTCGTCCACTGTAATCCCCAGGTCCTTTTCTGCAGACATCTGCGCTCCATGAGGACAAGCCGGGATTCATACCAAGGCTGTGCAGGAGTCTCTCACCCCTCCCAGCCCCATCACTATCTCCTACCTCTGGTCCTGGGAGTCAGAATTAAATAATCCATCAAGGAAATAGACAGAAGGGGCTGCAGGCATCTCCAACGCTCGGAAGTTGGTTCTCCATCACTAATGACTCAGAGACAAATGGCATATTGAAAAACAAGGCTCCAGGCAATAAGCCTGAACGAGCCAATTCATTTCAGAGACACTGCTGTCTCAGTGCAAAACCGTGCTGCATTTAGTTCTCAATACACAGAAGCCCGGGGTTGTCATTACCGCTTGTGGCAGTGAGTTCCACAGGCTCGGACCAGCCCCTGTGGAAGTTCCTGTCTCCTGCCCTCGGAAGCCTCCCCCTAGTGGTTGGCAGGTTCAGTGTCCCAGGGAAGGGAGCTGTTGGAGAAGGTCCTGGTGGTGGAGGGAAAGGCATCTCCTGGGTAGCACAAGCCGAGCCTGTGAAGGGCTTCGGATGTTAGAGCAGAGACCTGCCGGGCCCAAGGGCTGCTGCCTTCTGTTCTGTTCTGTGTTGGCTTCTACACCACACCCATGACCACAGTATCCGAGTGCAGGGATGGTGGAGCCTTCCCAAAAGCCTTCCCACCCCCTCCATGGTCCTGCCCCTTCCACCTGAGGCACCCACCTCCGGCCCAGCTGAAGCCGGAGTGGGCCAGGAGCCATGAATCCCCCACCTGCCTGGGGTGGGGGAGCCAAGAGCAGCCCCCGGCCTGTGTCCCCACCCAGCAGGCCCCACGCCCAGGGCAAGAGGGTTCATGGCTCCCCACAGCTGCCCATGCAGCTCTTACCCTGACCCAGCTCTGGCCAGGGGACGGGGCCTTGGAGCCACAGCCCGGCCATGCTAAGAGCCACGCGGGCAGCTGTGAGGAGCTGCAGACCCTCCACCACCATGGGTGGGGGGCTCAGGGAGCAGGGACATGGGTCAGGGGCTGCTCTCGGCCCCCTCCCACCCAGGCAGATGGAGGGTCCGTGGAGCCGGTGGTGCTTCAGCTGCCGGCCTGGTCGAGGGGGGCAGGAGGGGCCATGGTGAAAAGTGGACAGGACAGGACTCTTGTCAGGTAATGACAAAAAAAACGGAGAGAGCGAGAACACAGCCACCCTGCGTGTGACTCCAAGGACGGCACATTTGCTAGGGGTTGTTCCCACACTGCCGGGGCCCCAGAGACAGAGGGGTGACCCGGATGACTTACTATAGCACTCGTCAGTGTGGTGACCTGCCTCCACCAGGTGGCTCTTGGACCACTTGTCTCCAAAGCACTGGTGCATTTTACCTGAAACTCCTTCGGCCAAGCTAGTGCCGGCCGCGCTGGCGTCTGCGGCTAGCCGGGGGGGCGGGGGCATAAGGGGTCTCTTTCTTCCTGCCCTCAAGCTGCCCAGGGCAGTCCATCCCTGAGTATTATGGCTTAGCTCTCCAGCCAGGGCAACCACCCCACCAGGGGCAGATGGACCTAGAAGAGCGACCCTGCACTGGCTGTCAGACCCTTCTGTCACTAGAGCAAAGAGACCACCGTGGAGGCCCTGGGGCCTGGATTCTGTTCCCAGCTCTGCCACTGGTCTGTTGTGTCCCCTTGGGCAAATCACCGCCGTGCCCCATGCCTCAGTTTCCCCATCTGTCGCATTACACTCGGTGTGCAGAGAAGTGTGAGCTCTAGCGGTGAAAAGTGCCAAGCATTGGTATTAAACCTGTTATTGCTTTTGACAAATAGGGAGGAACTGGTTCATGATTCTAAGGAATGAAAGGTGGGAGAACAGCACAATAAAGACAATGGGTTTCAAGCAGCCAGACTTTAGCAAACTCAGGAAGTTGGTAGGTAAGATCCCATGGGAAGCAACTCTAAGGAGAAAAACAATAGAAGACAGCTGTCAGTTTTTCAGAGAGACATTATTAGGGGCGCAAGAGCAAACTATCCCACTACGTAGGAAAGACAGGAAGTCTGGCAAGAGACCACCCTGGCTTAACCAGGAGATCTTCAATGATCTAAAACTCAAAAAAGTGTGCTACAAAAAGTGGAATCTCGGTCAAATTACAAAGGATGAATATAAACAAACAACACAAGTACGTAGGGACAAAATTAGAAAGGCCAAGGCACAAAACAAGATCATACTAGCTAGAGACAAAAAGGATAACAAGAAAACATTCTACAAATACAGTCGAAGCAAGAGGAAGACCAAGACAGGGTAGGCCCATTACTCAATGAGGGGAAAAAAACAATAACAGAAAATGTGGAAATGGCAGAGCTGCTTAATGACCACTTTGTTTCAGTTTTCACCAAGAAAGTTGGTGGTGATTGGATGTTTAACATAGTGAATACCAGTGAAAATGACATAGGATCAGAGGCTAAAATAGGAAAAGAACAAGTTAAAAATTACTTTGATAAGATAGATGTCTTCAAGTCACCAGGGCCTGATGAAATGCATCCTAGAATACTCAAGGAGCTGACTGAGGAGATATCTGAGCCATTAGCGATTATCTTTGAAAAGTCATGGAAGATGGGAGAGATTCCAGAAGACTAGAAAAGGGCAAATAGAGTGCCCATCTATAAAAAGGAAAATAAGGACAACCCCGGGAATTACAGACCAGTCAGCTTAACTTCTGTACCCAGAAAGATAATGGAGCAAATAATTAAGCAATCAATTTGCAAACATCTTGAAGATAATAAGATGGTAAGTAACAGTCAGCATGGATTTGTTAAGAACAAATCATGTCAAACCAATCTGATAGTTTTCTTTGACAGGGTAACAAGCCTTGTGGATAGGGGGCAAGCGGTAGATGTGGTATATCTTGACTTTAGTAAAGCTTTTGATGCTGTCTCGCATGACCTTCTCATAAACAAACTAGGGAAATGCAGCCTAGATGGAGCTACTGTAAGGCGGGTGCAAAACTGGTTTGAAAACCGTTCCCAGAGAGTAGTTATCAGTGGTCCACAGTCATACTGGAAGGGCATAATGAGTGGGGTCCTGCAGGGGGATCAGTTCTAGGTCTAGTTCTGTTCAATATAATTCATCAATGGTTTAGATAATGGACTAGAGAATGCATTTATTAAGTTTGCGGATGATACCAAGCTGGGAGGAGTTGCAAGTACTTTGGAGGATAGGATTAAAATTCAAAATGATCTGGACAAACTGGAGAAATTGTCTGAAGTAAATAGGATGAAATTCAATAAGGACAAATGCAAAGTGCTCCTTCCTCAGTGGAGTAATCAGTTGCACACATACTGAATGGGAAATGACTGCCTAGGAAGGAGTACTGTGGAACGGGATCAGGTGTCAGAGTGGATCACAAGCTAAATATGAGTCATCGGTGTAACGCCATTGAAAAAAGTGAACATCATTCTGGGATGTATTAGCAGGAGTGTTGTAAGCAAGACACAAGTAGTAATTTGTCCCAGAAACACTTACTCGCGTACTTTACTAAGCTCCTAGGGAGACTCACTGGAGTCAATGGGACTGGCTCACGTGGTACAAGTTAAGCCGGAGCATGAACGCTTTTGGTTTGCAAACTCTGGTAGCGTCTTTATTTGATTTGCAGTGTTTTCCTTTGCTTTGGGAGGGGCTGAGCGCACTTTCAGATGCCTGAAAAATAATGACGAATATTCCTGAGGATCAGGGCCCCACAACGGCGTTCTCAGCCGGGTGGGCCCGAGCCAGATTTACCCGGGTGTAACCGGGAGCAGACTCACCGGCAGCGCCCCCTGCTGGTCATCTCCAGGAATTAGCTCACCAGCCTCCGGAGCGCCCTTTTCAGGCCGGTGTCTCGCCTTGCTGCTGGCTCCCGTGTCCCTTCCGGGACCGCAGTGCCCCTTTCACTGGGTGTTGGCCCCTGGGCAGGGAACCTGCCCCATCCCTACCTTGCCTCAGTCATAGGCTCCTGCCAGTCACCAGCTAGCCCACGCGCCCTGGGGCAGACTGCAGTATGAGCCACTCATCACAGGCAAGGTTGAGTTTGGACCTGCTGCCTCTGCCTACCTGTGGCTGCCCCTGCAACCCCCATACCTAATAGGCCTTCCCAGGCCTGCAGCCTGGGTCTTTCCTAGGCCAGAGCTTCCTTGACCTTTCCCCAGCCCTGCTCCAATCTAGGTGTCCTGCTCGGCACCTTGCAGCCAGGCCCTTCTCCCTTTACAGGCAGAGGGACAGTACTCTTCTGCTCCTGGCTTCTATAAGGTCTGTTTGGGGCGTGGCCCCCAGCTGCGGCTGCTCTACCAATCAGCCCAGCTCTTCCCCTGCCCCAGCCCTCTCCCAGGGCTGTCTTAAACCCCTCTGGGCCCGAGCGGGTGTCCACCCCGCTACACAGGGATTCTCTCTTTCTTGGGCTCACAGCCCCTGTCCAGATGTCATCGCCATTTGGCATATGTTTTCTCCAGAATGCACCGCAGGGCTGGGTGCAAAGCTCTGGGAAGAAGCAGAAAGTTTTTTGGGGGGAGCCAATATGCATGGAGTTCTTTCCCTATCTCTGTGTGTTATGTTCATGGTCCTTTCCCAGTCAAATGCGTGTCCCCCTTTAACAATGCTTATAAAAGAGAGAGACCCTCTGTGACTAACTCTTTTCCATTGTATTTTTGATACATCTGTAACGCCCCAGCCTGGGAGAAGATGCCGAAGAGGAGAATTCTGGGTAAATAGCTGTGCAACCTCCTAGACTGTCTAACGTGTAGGCCCAGCTCCCTTGAGCAGTGTCCCAGCCATGCTGAGAGTGACGGCATCAAAGCCTCTCTCTCTCTCGGGCTCCTTATTTAAGACAGAGCCAGAATGTCAGAGCAGCGAGTGGGCTGCCGGCGAGCACAAAACAAGAGACCAAAAAGCATAACCTGATAGCTGTTTGCCTTTAAAAATTCATGGGGGGCACGGAGCTCTGTAACCGACTGCAATCTGGTCGGAGTGAATTATTGATGCTTCCCTTTCTTTGGCTTTGCTGATGCAGCCAAGTTGTGCCCGGCTGCTTGGTGAGCTCGGTCCGTTGCTAATGAGCTCAGTGGGCCGGTTGCTTCCGAGCCAGGGACCCGAGTGTGAACCCTTTAAGCCAACGCACAGGAAGGAGGCTGAATGATACGGGTTGCTGAGCCCCGGCCACAGATTCTTGCAGCGATTTGGGACCATTTAATGAGTCCCCTGGGTGTGTCTGTCAATATTTATATCTGGATTTAGAGCCCCTGGATTCATTCGTTCATTTATAGGCTTGAGCGACACCTTCTGAGATAAACAGAACCTGGTTTCTCAATGCAGCCTCTTTCTCTGGGGGCACAGGTTTGCATTCATAATTTCAGGCACACCTGGGGAGCATCTCCATTTCATTCCCTGGCGTGCTCACACACCACCTCCTTGTGCTCAGTTGCAAAGGCAAACATTGTCAGCCAAATGAATTGCTCACAGTCTAGGCATCCAGCAGGCCACCAGGTGCATGCAGAGACTGTAGAAGAACAGGAACAGAGAGGATGTTTGATATGAATGAACCACGATGCAATCCAATGTTCTGAGTGTTGCAGTCTGGTCTTGGGAGGAGAGGAGTTGCAGATGGGAAGGACTGAACTGGGGCATACAGTCCACCCCCATCCAGGCCAGGGCATAACTGTTCCCCGCAATCTCTTCTGCAGGGATTGGTCTCAAATGATTGAGCAAGAATCCTGTTCAGCCATGGCCTGGGAGGTGTCACGGCATATGGAATCACTGTCCATCTTACACAGGAGGCATTTATTAAAGAAACAGCTACAAACTATTGACACAAATAGGCCAACTTATACACAGCTTAAGTCCCAGCTTTGTCTGTGTTGTTAACCACAAACCACACTCTGCCTATAACTCTGTAGAGCACACAGAGCTATCTAGTGGCTGGGTAATATAATTACAAGTAAACGTATCATTACAAGGCACAACATTATAGATTGTCTTGCTAAGAGCAGATCTGATCTGGCAAGGGCAGATCCAATTGGATCAGGCCCAGTGATGTGTCCTAGGGATAATGGTTTTCTTGCTGTTGGTGGGATGCTTTTAAATCTGACAATGTGATGTTATTTCTCTCCCCCACCCCCCTTTCTGCACCTAACTCAGCAAAATGTCTGAAATGAGGAATAAACTCAATGACGGACACAAGTCAGTAGCAAGGTACCACTATCCTGGGTCTGGAGGGAGGCTGTGTACAGTATTGGAGGAGGGTTTTCTCTCTGACCCCACCCATCTTCTTATGCCTGTGTTGTTCTGGGTTGCTCCCACACACCACCTGTTCCACACCCCCATGATCCTGTGAACCCGTATGACTCTGCATAGAAATACACTCAGGGTCTCAGTAAATCTGATTACCACCTGGCTTATCTGCTCGGCAGCCCCTGTGCAACGAGCTGGTATCCACTTCCCCTGTGTATCTGGTCTCAGAGTCACCACCTTAGTCCCCCTGCAGAGGCCCCAGGACTGAATGGAACTAGAGATTGGACTATCCCAGGGCAGTGCTCTACATGTGAATCCAGTGCCTTATTCAGCAGCAGGAAAATCACAGACGCGGGGGGACGGGACAGAGGCACAAACCCTCTTTTTAGAGAATTTCTGTTCCGTGGGAAATTCCGACATCTCAAAACATTTTTTCATTTTGAATCGAACAAGTAGATACTACAAAATTTCCCGTGAAATGAAAATTTGGAACCATTTTGATTTGGAACCACTGAAATGTTTTGGTCTGTCTTCATTGTTTTGATTTATTTTGTTTCATCTCTTATATTCTATAGCATTAAATAGATTATAGATATAATTAACACAACAAATCCTGTCTCTTGGCAGGGGTTAGACCAGATGACCTTTGCGGTCCCTTCTAACCCTATGGTTCTAGGATTTTACTGATATATAAATATTTTAATACAATAGAAACATCTAACCAAAATTAATTGAAACAATGAAGCCGACAGTAAACATTTGTACTTTATCAAAACAAAATGTTTTGACGTCAGTGAAACGGAACGAGAAGGGCGAAATGATTCATTTCAACTCTTTGCTGTCCAAAATTCCTTTGAAATTGACACGTTGCTGGGAAAGATTTTGCATTCAGGGAAACTGAATTTCACAACGGAAAACACTTCCCACCAGTGACATCTCTTTCCTTTGCGAATGCAGCAGGGAGGGAGAGCTCCCCTGTACGCCGGAGGGCAGAGAGGAGATTTTCTCCTTGGGTGTCTGTGGACCCGAGCTCCTCAGAACCAACCCACCTGGGTCCCAGCAGATGTACCCACACCCCTCGCTCAGCACTCCCTGCATTGGGCATGCCGAGCGGTGCTGACGGGCTCCTGAGGGCTTTGCAGACTTGCACCTCCAGGCCCTGCAGTGCAGGGGCTGGGGGTTACACAGAAGAGGGAGGGGAGAGGCCTGCACTTGGCAAGCCATCGGGGGTGACAGGCTGAGATATGGGGGCCAATGCGGCACCAGTGAGCTGGGAGGAGGTTCCCCCAGGCAGTGATGGAGTCTCAGGCTAATGGGAGCTCTGGGCAGGCGTCTGGCTCCCCAACAGGGGGCTCTGAGCTGCTCTCAGTACATCCCACCCCGAGCAGGGAGCCATCCTGTTGGAGTTCATTGCAGCCCCCGGGCCTCTTCGCCTCTCCTTGTGGGTGCTCGAGGGCGGATGGCGCAGGGGAAGGATGCGGAGGGCTGGGGTTGGCCTTGCTCTTCCCTGGCACTCACACCGTCGATGGTGTTTCTCCTGACCAGCGACGCGCACAGGGACCCCAGGTATCGGGCACGAGGCCTCCCTCGCCACGGCACGTGCATGGCAGGTGGTGTGTGTGCTGGGCTGTCAGCCCCGGCGTGGCACGTGGCATGGCGTGACTTTGGAAAAGCCTGCACGGAGCACTGCTTCCCCTCCCGCCATGCGACCAAAGGGGGAGGGGCTTCCTTCCACTCCTTCCCTTCCCCCCACCTCAGCGGGGACGGGGCTTCCAGTTGCTCCTCTCCCCCAGTCTCTTGAATGGGGGCAGGGAGCAGGGCTTCCTTCCACTCATTCCCTTTTCCCCACTTGCCCTGGGGGTGTGGGGCTTCCATGCATACCCACCTATCTGCCTGCCTGCCTGCCACACCCCTCCCCACTGTATCTGGGCCCTGCCGTCTCTCTGCCTTGCTCTCTGTCCCGGTGCCCTGGCCTGCTTCGTGGACGGCAGCATGCCATTGCAGTGAGGTTTTGCTGTGGTTTGCTGTGGTTTGCTTGGCGCATGAGCTCGGGGGGCGGGGGCGGGGCGAGCTCTGTGTTCTTGCCGCCGAGCGGCTTGTGTCTGAATCGACTGATCTTTGTGATTTCAGAGCTAAGGGGAGAGAGAAAAGGCACCTCGTTATGCCATTCAGGTACCCTGACCCTACCCGCCCCCATCACCCTGCTAGCGGGGGTCGGTGCTCCCTCCCCAGCCTCAGCTGTTAGCCCTCAGTAGCCGGGCTGCCGCTGGTCTCTCTTCCCCACGTTTCTGATTGGCTTGAAACCCTTTTCCTTCTGGATAAGAAGGGCCAGAGTACGTGGTCTTTGTGAGGCCAGAATCTGTGGTCCTGAGCGGGCCCCAGTGAGCCCATCTTCTGGGGCTGGATTCAGGCTCACAGTTGGCACGTGGAGGATAACAGATCAGACCCAAGCCCCCTGGGTTCTCTTGTGCCTTGCTCCTGGTTCGACGGTGTGGGACAGCCCCAGGCGTGGAATCGACACTGGGCACTGCCAAGGACCACAGGTGCTGGCCCCGCACAGAGAACGTTGGCCGACGGCAGGGAAGAATTGAGCGGGGCAGTCAGACCCTGCCCCGGGTTCCGATGTCACCCATGCAATCACGGAGCTCCAGCCTGCCCTCTCAGCAGGCCACCACGCTGGGTCACTGCCAGCCTCCCGCCCAGCTGAGCGTGCTCTATAAGCCACAGTATCTAGCACATACAGCAGCAGGGGAGAGGCCGCGGCCTGGCACAGTGGGGGTCTGAGTCTGGTAAAGGGGTGCAATGGCCTGGAAAGGTTGAATACAACTGTTGTAGCCTCCTGCTTCACGCCTCCGCAGGACAGCCCCTCTCCTGGCTTCCCTGCAGGGTGTCTCCCCTAACTCTTCAGAAGTAAAAGCGTGTAACGCTACCACTTGAGCTAAAGGAGAAACTCCATCGCTGGCAGCAGCCGTAGGTTGTTATCCACTAGAGGAACTGGCCGCTAGAGGGGGACAAGGCACACTTAAATTCGCTCATGTTCACCCATGTGCATGTGTGCGGGCAGGTACACACACACCTGGATGGAGAGAAATGAATCAGACTTAATATGTGGGGATTTAACTGGCTCCTTCCTGTCTACCGGACTAGGGCTGCTGATCGGTGACCACAACAAAACTATGAACATTTAACCCTTTGAGTATTAAAAGCAAATGCGACTGATTACGTTTCACCTTGTAAGGCCCAGAATGCAAGCCCTTTAGCGTGGGTGTGTATATATATGGCATATATGCATATGTCTGAGTTGCCATCTTTTGGCATGTGTATGTATATATGTTAGTTTTTGTGTTCTCTTCTCTGTCTGGTTATTGGCTGATGAGTACATGTATAAATATATATACACACACGCATAGATGCAAAGCTGCTAGTGAGCCATTTATTATAGATGCTTATTTCATGCCTGAGGCTACTTTGATTTCTTCCTCAGCACCAGTACGAGCTGCTGCTTCTTTCAGTATGGTTTTTGTAGCTTAAGGGCCCGATCCATAGCCCACGGAAGTCACGGGAAAGACTCTCATGAGCTTTGGCTCCAGTCTAAACTCCCCTGGTGGTGTCTTAATTTGACTTAATGAAAATACATAGGGTCAAATTCCCGGCTGGTGTGAGTGGGGGAGGCCCTGCTGGTGTCAATGGGCAGGTAGGGGAATCTCTCCCGTTGTCCGTCCTTCCACTGGGGTTCAAGTACAAAGAGCCTAATGTTGGTTGGAGGCAGTGGGAGGAACAGTAGTTCTGCTAGGCGGCGAGGGTGCAGGGAGGAGGCCGGGTAGCCCAGAGGGGTGTGAAACGCCCCCTTGTGGAGTAGGTGAGTCAAATCTGGACATTCTGCAAAGTGGAAAAGGGAGAAGAAAGTGATTTCCCTAGAGAGAGAGTCCCTGTGTGAGAAAATGCACTGTGCCGTCAGGTGGCGTGAGACCCTCCCAACAGTCTGTGCTCAGTAACTCCACGCCCAGTGGGCTCTAGACAAGCCTGGACTGCAAGGAGAGCAGAATTTAGCATCTGCTGCTCCAGAATGCAGGCCTCTGAGGGGCAATCCGCATCAGCTATTCATAGTACCGGGTCTTAGATCATCCCTGTGGGCCTCCATCCACTCGAGGGAGACATAGCCGCCAAAAGCACTTGAGCATGTCTGATTGCCGCCAGCAGAGGGCAGCAGTGTGCATGCACCAGTGCAGCGGACACGGGACAGATTGCAGGGAGTCGGGGGGCGAGCGAAGATTTTCGCTCTTCCACCCTCTCCCTGTCGACCTGGGTCTTCCTGGTGCCCGAATTCCCAGGAGTCCAGGGAAGCCAGGCTGTCGGAGTCCTGCGTTCCGCTTCACGGGAATGGAGTGAGACTGCGGGCGGGTCCCAACGAACACAAGATGTTCTAATGTTCCTTTCTCTGGGACGTGCCGTGATCCACACGGCTGCAGCGAGCCCAAAGGATTCTGGGAGGTATTTTAAAATATCTAAACACACGGGATGGGGGTGGGGGAAGCACTTTCTTTTGTTTGTTGTTTCTTCTGGGGTTTTCTGTGTGTTTTGGAAATGTTTTCGACATGTATTGTTTTTGTTATTGTATTACCACGGCGCCTAGGGGTTGCAGTCACAGATCAGGACCCCATTGTGCGAGGTGTAAAAACACAGAAAAACCAGTCCCTATCTGAAGGAGCATACAATCTAAGTGTAGGACCAGAGGCAGAGATACAGACAGGGAGTGCAAGGACACAAGGAGAGCCGGTCTGTGTGACAGGCAGCGGTCTCAGCACATCAGTATTGCCAACCCCACACATTCCAAAATCATGAGACAGGCCCCCCCAAATCATGAGATTTACTTAAAAATCCAACAATATTTGGATTTTGGTAACTGTGTCTTCGGGGGCGGGGGGTGTCACGTTTTCCTGCATTTCTTCACAATCAGGAGGGCTAGAAACTTTTTTTTTTAAATGAAAGTTGGTTCTCAGAGATTCACGTGACTCCAGGAGCTGAAGCTTTAAGACAAAACCCCAAACAGCAGGAGGCTGTTTGTGAGAGTTGCCAACCCTGCTAGTGTGGAGGTTTTGGTAGGGGAGTTTTAAGGAGGACAGTCAGGTTGCTTTGCAGATGTTTACAGGGAGCTTCTGCCATGTATAGCAGGGGGCATGAGTGAGTACGTGAAGGTGCATTTCATTCCCTTCCTTCACTCTGCCTGGACTCAAGACGTGGCGTAAGACGCTGTCACCCGAACAAGAAATGCCCCCAGGCCCTCCCAGCGGGGTCACTGGGCAGCAATAGCTCAGCCGACTTCAACGGGGCTGATTTTATGAGTCTCCTCTGCATGCTTCACTCCTCCTGACGGCGAGCTCAGCTGAATGGAGACCAGCTCCTGTCAGCATACGCTTGGTGAGACACAAAGCGTGAGATTCCCCCTGTGCTGGGGGCCAGTGCAAGACTTTGTACCGGCCCCTCTGCACAGGGTAAAATCTCGCCCCAAGGGAACCCAGACTAGGCTAGGCTGCTTCGAGCCAGGAATGGGCCGGTGTGTATTAGGCCCATGTGCTGTTCTCAGGGTCCCCGGGGAAGGTCATTATCTAGGAGCTCAGTGAATTCATCCGCCCCACTCCTCCTCACCAACTGCCCCCCCTTCCAGCTGCTGGGAGCAGAGCAGCAAACTCCAATTAACAGTCAGCGAGGTCCGTTAGCACTATGTGTTCATTTCTCTCTCCACCCACTCCCTTGCTCTTCTGCCTTCCGCAGCTGAATGGAGCCGGAGCTCGAGGCTGAGAAGAGCAGGGGGTGACAGGAAATTTCCCCAAAGCACCAGGGCACATCAGAGCACGTCTGCTGTCCCACGCGGCTGTGGGGCAAGCCAGGGGCAGAGCAGCGCAGGGGTGGGAGCAGACAGGGATTAGGAGGGGAAAGGAAGGGAAAAGAGGAGGGGCAGGAGAAAGGAGGCACGATCAGACTAAAGGAATGTAGATGCACCAGAGAAAAGGGAATGAGAGAGGAAAGACGACAGGGAAAGGAAGCAGCACTGTGGGCAGAGAGTAGAGACAATGTGCTGAGATTCAGAGCACTGAGTCAGGGCCCGGATACCATGGTGATGGACATGTTCAGGAGCAGGACTTTCTGATGAAAACCAGGGCACCAGAGTGCCCACCAATTCCTCACTCCTGCCGTCTCTGATCTGCCCCAGGGAAACCCAGAGGGTTCTGGGAATGGGGGCATGGATCCGGAAGAAGAGCCTGAATTCTTTCACATGTCCATGGCGTCCCAAATTCCAGCCTCACTTTGAGGGACTCTGATCCGTTGTGCAAGGGCCCCAGGGTGTATTAAATGGGGTGAGGAAGGTGATGCTGCCTGGGGAGGGGAGAACACACACACGTGCGTGCACACACACACCGCACACACCCACACATTATTCATTCATCTGCAAATCACCTCCATCTGCACTGAGCTTCACTGTTCTGTCACGCAGTCCCCGCATCACCCGTATTGGAAGACGCTCAGTGGATGCTCATTCAGAGATCTAAGGGGGGGTTAGACTTAGAGAGACAGGTCCAGGTCATAAAGATGACCTCTGAACCCAAACTTCCTCCATGTATCGGGGTGTTTGGTCCCCGAATTTTGGGTAGAAAGGGGCAACGTTGGAGCCTGGACCCCAGTGACATCAGTGTCCAGGGGCATTTGGGAATGGGGCTCTGAGTGATGGCCAGCGCCACGTAGTGACCTGCCGAGTTAGAAGGGACTGGGAAAGCGGCTAGGCAGGGGGCCTCATGTACGTTTTATCGACTGGCTGATGCTGGCGATCAATCTGTAAATGGCACCCACTGGTTTGTTTCCCTTTTGTTCCTTCGCTGCCTGGCCGCTCGCTTCAGCAAAGGCAAAGAGAAGACAAAAAGGGGCAAAGATGGCGAGCACAAGTAGGTGCCCTCTCTCTGCATGCTCGCGCTATCTCCTGGGCATGGCTGGCGGGGCTGAGCCGACCCCGGGGCTCTCCTCCTCTCCAACTGTCTCAGCCTCCAGCCGCCGGACCCAGGGCACAGAGAAAACCAGCTCTCGCTCAAAGGGCTGTGGCTGGGAAGCTGGACGGTTTTCTAAAAGACACGCTCTAGTTCAGACAGGAATTAAATTGGGGAAGTCCCAGGCCCTGCATCATCCAGGACAGATGAGATGAGCATCATGGCCTTGTCTCCTATGAATCTATGGCCCCTCTCTTGGCAGTAAGAAAAGGAGTACTTGTGGCACCTTAGAGACTAACCAATTTATTTGAGCATAAGCTTTCATGAGCTACAGCTCACTTCATCGGATGCAGTGTGAGCAGAGAGCTCCAGGTCGGAGTGGGCCTGGTGAGCGATCTCCCCATCTCCTCTCCCTTCGGCATCCCGGCCCTGGCAGGGTGGAAGCATGTTGGCAGAGCTCAGTGTGGGTGCTGGGCTGGGGGTCTTTGGTCTTCAGGGCTGTCAGCTGAGCACTGATTTAAGAAAGAGCCCAGGATGGGGGCTTTTTTCCCACGGAGACCCTGCTAGGGCCAACAGTGGGATTTGAGCCTGGGATCTTCAGTGCTAAAAGCATGAACCTCTACTTATGGAGCTAAATGAGTAGCTCCATTTGCTGGCAGCGGTAGTAGACTTTTATCCTCTTACAAGGACCAGCCGATAGAAAGGGACAAAGAACTCACTTGCTCTGATGTGTGATATGAAATGGCACTAAGATGTTTCAAAGTCATATTCTGTTTCCCTGTCGTGATACAATTTCTCCCCCAGCTCTCTCCCAAGACAGAGTCAATCTAAGCAAACTTGTTCTCCCTCATTTGTAACATCCACATTTCTCAGCTTTCCTGTTCCATCCTGTTCAGAGTTGCCTTTTGCTGTGAGGACTTGCAGTGGGGGAGGTTTAGGTTGGATATTTGGAAAAACTTTTTCACTAGGAGGGTGGTGAAGCACTGGAATGGGTTACCTTGGGAGGGGGTGGAATCTCCATCCTTAGAGGTTTTTAAGGTCAGGCTTGACAAAGCCCTGGCTGGGATGATTTAGTTGGGGATTGGTCCTGCTTTGAGCAGGGGGTTGGACCAGATGACCTCCTGAGGTCCCTTCCAACCCTGATATTCTCTGATTCTATGACTTCCTAGTGCTCCCTGGGGGCTAGAGAGCAAACTCGGCAGCTCTGCTCCGCCTGGATCCCTGGATTTCTAGGGGCCACTCAAAGGGTGCCGTTGGCTGGTTTCTGAGCTCTCCGGTTCAGCTGTGGTGGCTATGGCTTACCGTGTCTGCAACGCCTGTAGTCGGGGATCGGTCCTGCTTTGAGCAGGGGGTTGGACTAGATGACCTCCTGAGGTCCCTTCCAACCCTGATATGCTATGATTCTATGCCCAAGGTGAATGAGGTGATAGGTTATGGGAGCATTCATAGGTGCTAGCCCACCCCCTGGCCTCTCACCTTCTGACTGAGTGAAATTGACTCCATGTGAAGGCCAGCTCACAGTCCCACTGGATTTACTTGGTGCTGACTCTCTACGCTGGAGAGAATTTCAATCCACTATGAAAGAAGGAATAGGAACAATACTGGAGACATGGGATCTGGTTCCCATGGCCCTGCACCTTGTGCTGTCGTCTTCCTCAGTGCCAGGTTGGTATCTGACCCTGACCCTGGTACAAATGAGTGGAGGATTCTGATTTGGCAGCCTCGGGGCTGCTCTAATTTACACCTGGCTGTCCCTTGCCCCAAGGGGCCAGGCCATTATCTGTGGACGACTGCCAGGGTGTATAGACATTCGGACCGCCACCCCTGCCCTCAGCCAAGCGCTCTGTGCCAGGAGGAGGTGGCATAGAAGCAGTTATGGCGTTTCTGCGACCATGCAAAGATTTGCATGCATAGGGGAAATCCTCGGGGGGGGGGGGCGGACCCACTGGCTTTGCTAGGTGGGGGGAGTTCGACGGGGGGTACGGGGGCCAGCCCCTGATTTTCGGCTGACATCCTGTCTCTTTAAGGCATGATCGTGGACGAGGAGATGAAATGTGCCAATGTCCCCTCCCCCCTCAAAGAAGTGATGGTTAAAAAGTGAGAGCCAGCTGTGAATAATTCAATGGCAGCCTGTAACCAGATCCAGGCCTCAGGGCTGGGACACAGGCTGTGGGGAGAGGCGGCCAGCGCCCCCTGCACGGACGCACGCCCCCAGACCCCCTCTCTGGGAGAGACAGGGAGGGGAACCGGGAGGCTGGGTCTCAAAGTGACCCAGAAAAACCCCAGGCCGGAGCCCTCACCTGCAACGACTGCCAGACCAGGGCCTGGCATCTCAGGTTCTCGGGCCTTCATCCAATATTCATGCAGGGACGGTGTCAGCTCTCCACCGCCGCCCGCCCAGCCAGCTCCCTTCCACTCCCCGCTTTGTCTGGGGGTGAGGGGGCTTAACCTTTCTTTAATACGGCAAAGAGCCAGAGGCAGGTGGGAGCGGAGAACCGGCGGGAGATCCCCTCCTCGTCCGCCCCCAGATCAACCCCAGCGCGGCCAGAGGCTTTGCTGCTGGTTTCGTAGCCCCCGCTCCCGCTCTGAGGTGGGCTCTGGCAGGGATGGCTGCTGGGCGGCACGGGTAAAGCCGCCGGCACGCGCCCTAGCAGCCGGGTAGGCGCTCTCCTGTCTCTGCCCATCTCTCGGGGAAAGCCGGACTGTGGACTGTCGGCTGGTGAAGGTAGAACCTGGCCGTGCACGGAAATGAGGGGTCCAGGGAAGGGGGGAGGTATTTGCCATCTCTCACTTTACCTTGACCTGAAAGGGTGACAGGTGGGACTTGGAGCCATGGGAGGGTTGGGGGCGGGCAGGGGGAGCTAGCTAGAGCGTTCTGTCATTGGCAGCCCCGAGGATGTGTCGGCCCTGAATGCTTCTCTCTCTCTCTCATTCGCTCTTTCTTTTTTCTCTGGAAAGCAGGAATTTTTCTCACTCTTCCCAGTTGTCATGTGGCCGGCAGTTTGCTGTGTCCTCGCTCCCAGGAGCATGCGGCCTTTAAGAAAAAAGACCGAAAGAAGGGAAAATTGCCTCATTCGTTACTGGGAATGGAAGGAGCGGGGAAGGGATGCACATGTGTGGCAGGTCCTAACCCTGAGCTCTTATCTTCATGGGGGAAGCCTCCTGTTCCTATAAACCCTACTCCGTGTCGGTCAGCCAGGGCTGGGAACCCTCCTCCAGCATGGGCTAGAGGATCCGGCAGGGACCTTAAGACAAGACACACATTTTGGAGCCCTCGGTTGTACTCTGTCGTAGGGGAGCTGGCCCCTTTAAATGAAGCTGCTCTGGCTCCCCTGTGCCAGCACAGGGGTGTCCTCTGCTGACCTGATTGAGAAGGTGGGTGAAAGAGGCAGAGAGCTGGGCTTGGGGATGAGGTCCATGGAGAGAGTTGCAAAGGTTCCCCGGGGAATGCTGAGGGCGGTGGTGGGGCGATCATGACAGCCTCCTAGTGAAAATATCAGACAATACAGGGGGCTGTTCGTAGTCCTCCCTTGAAATATTTAGCAAAGTGCTGGAGCACATAAGAACAGCCAGACTGGGTCAGACCAAAAGTCCATCTATCCCAGTATCCGGTCTTCCGACAGTGGCCAGTGCCAGGTGCCCCAGAGGGAATGAACAGAACAGGGAATCATCAAGTGATCCATCCCCTGTCACTCATTCCCAGCTTCTGGCAAACAGAGGCTAGGGACACCAGCCCTTCCTGGCTAATAGCCATTGATGGACCCCTAATTATCCTTCATGTGGGAACAAATGATACGGCTAGATTCTCGCTGGAAAGTATTAAGGGAGACTATGTTAGGCTGGGGAGGACGCTTAAGGAAATTGAGGCTCAGGTGATCTTTAGTGGGATTTTGCCTGTTCCTAGAGAAGGGCAACAAAGGTGTGACAAGATTATGACTATCAATAGATGGCTTAGGCAGTGGTGCTATAAGGAGGGCTTTGGGATGTATGGCCATTGGGAGGCATTCATGGATAGAGGACAGTTCTCTCGGGATGGACTTCATCTGAGTAGGGAAGGAAATAGACTTCTAGGATGGAGGCTGGCACAACTGATTAAGAGAGCTTTAAACTAGGAATTTGGGGGAGATGGTTGGGAGATGTCCAGGTAATCTCCACGCCAGAATTTAGCATAGAGTGGAAAGAAAATGAAGTAAGAGTGGATACAGCTGTAGGTAGGAGGAAGGGCAGTGTAGATACAAGTCTAATAGGTTATACTGGTAGTAAAATAACCGTGCCTAATAGGGTACAGAATGTGAGTGAGGCCAAACAGCAAAAATTAAGATGTTTGTACACTAATGCAAGGAGCCTAGGTAACAAAATGGAGGAACTAGAGTTACTGGTGCAGGAAGTGAAACCAGATATTATAGGTATAACAGAGACCTGGTGGAATAGTAGTCATGATTGGGCTACAGGTATTGAAGGGTATGTGCTGTTTAGGAAAGACCGAAATAAAGGTAAAGGTGGTGGAGTAGCACTGTATATCAATGATGAGATAGAATGTAAAGAAATAAGAAGCGATGAAATGGATATGACTGAGTCTGTCTGGGCAATAATTAAATTGGGGAAGAAAACTATTAGAGCCTCCCCTAGGATAGTGCTTGGGGTGTGCTATAGACCACCGGGATCTAATTTGGATATGGATAGAGCCCTTTTTAATGTTTTTAATAAAGTAAATACTAATGGAAACTGTGTGATCATGGGAGACTTTAACTTCCCAGATATAGACTGGAGGATGAGTGCTAGTAATAATAATAGGGCTCAGATTTTCCTAGATGCGATAGCTGATGGATTCCTTCAACAAGTAGTTGCTGAACCGACTAGAGGGGATGCCATTTTAGATCTGGTCTTGGCGAGTAATGAGGATCTCATAGAGGAAATGGTTGTAGGGGATAATCTTGGCTCAAGTGATCATGAGCTAATTCAGTTCAAATTGAATGGAAGGATTAACAAAAATAAATCTGCAACTAGGGTTTTTGATTTCAAAAGGGCTGACTTTCAAAAATTAAGGAAATTAGTTAGGGAAGTGGATTGGACTGAAGAATTTATGGGTTTAAAGGTAGAGGAGGCCTGGGATTATTTTAAATTAAAGCTGCAGAAGCTATCGGAAGCCTGCATCCCAAGAAAGGGGAAAAAATTCATAGGCAGGAGTTGTAGACCAAGCTGGATGAGCAAGCATCTTAGAGAGGTAATTAAGAAAAAGCAGAAAGCATATAGGGAGTGGAAGAAGGGAGGGATCAGTAAGGAAAGCTACCTTATTGAGGTCAGAATATGTAGGGATAAAGTGAGACAGGCTAAAAGTCAAGTAGAGTTGGACCTTGCAAAGGGAATTAAAACCAATAGTAAAAGGTTCTATAGTCATATAAATAGGAAAAAAACAAAGAAAGAAGAAGTGGGACCGCTAAAAACTGAGGATGGAGTGGAGGTCAAGGATAATCTAGGCATGGCCCAATATCTAAACAAATACTTTGCCTCAGTCTTTAATAAGACTAAAGAGGATCTTAGGGATAATGGTAGCATGATAAATGGGAATGAGGATATGGAGGTAGACATCACCATATCTGAGGTAGAAGCGAAACTCAAACAGCTTAATGGGGCTAAATCGGGGGGCCCAGATAATCTTCATCCAAGAATATTAAAAGAATTGGCACAAGAAATTGCAAGCCCATTAGCAAGAATTTTTAATGAATCTGTAAATTCAGGGGTTGTACCATATGATTGGAGAATTGCTAACATAGTTCCTATTTTTAAGAAAGGGAAAAAAAGTGATCCAAGTAATTATAGGCCTGTTAGTTTGACATCTGTAGTATGCAAGGTCTTGGAAAAAATTTTGAAGGAGAAGGTAGTTAAGGACATTGAAGTCAATGGTAAATGGGACAAAATACAACATGGTTTTACAAAAGGTAGATCGTGCCAAACCAACCTGATTTCCTTCTTTGAGAGAGTAACAGATTTTTTAGATAAAGGAAACGCAGTGGATCTAATTTATTTAGATTTTAGTAAGGCGTTTGATACTGTGCCACATGGGGAATTATTAGTTAAATTGGATAAGATGGGCATCAATAGGAAAATTGAAAGGTGGATAGGGAATTGGTTAAAGGGGAGACTACAACGGGTCCTACTGAAAGGTGAACTGTCAAGTTGGAGGGAGGTTACCAGTGGAGTTCCTCAAGGATCAGTTTTGGGACCAATCTTATTTAATCTTTTTATTACTGACCTGGGCACAAAAAGTGGGAGTGTGCTAATAAAGTTTGCAGATGATACAAAGCTGGGAGGTATTGCTAATTTAGAGAAGGACAGGGATACCCTACAGGAGGATCTGGATGACCTTGTAAACTGGAGTAATAGGAATAGGATGAAATTTAATAGTGAGAAGTGTAAGGTCATGCATTTAGGGATTAATAACAAGAATTTTAGTTATAAGCTAGGGACGCATCAACTAGAAGTAACGGAGGAGGAAAAGGACCTTGGAGTATTGGTTGATCATAGGTTGACTATGAGCTGCCAATGTGATATGGCTGTGAAAAAAGCTAATGTCGTCTTGGGATGCATCAGGAGAGGTATTTCCAGTAGGGATAAGGAGGTTTTAGTACCGTTATATAAGGCACTGGTGAGACCTCACCTGGAATACTGTGTGCAGTTCTGGTCTCCCATGTTTAAGAAGGATGAATTCAAACTGGAACAGGTACAGAGAAGGGCTACTAGGATGATCCGAGGAATGGAAAACTTGTCTTATGAAAGGAGACTCAGGGAGCTTGGCTTGTTTAGCCTAACTAAAAGAAGGTTGAGGGGAGATATGATTGCTCTCTATAAATATATCAGAGGGATAAATACCAGAGAGGGAGAGGAATTATTTAAACTCAATACCAATGTGGACACAAGAACAAATGGATATAAACTGGCCACTAGGAAATTTAGATTAGAAATTAGACGAAGGTTTCTAACCATCAGAGGAGTGAAGTTTTGGAATAGCCTTCCGAGGGAAGTAGTGGGGGCAAAAGATCTATCTTGCTTTAAGATTAAACTCGATAAGTTTATGGAGGAGATGGTATGATGGGATAACATGGTTTTGGTAATTAAATATTCATGGTAAATAGGCCCAATGGCCTGTGATGGGTTTTTAGATGGGGTAAGATCCAAGTTACCCGGGAAAGAATTTTCTGTAGTATCTGGCTGATGAATCTTGCCCATATGCTCAGGGTTTAGCTGATCGCCATATTTGGGGTCGGGAAGGAATTTTCCTCCAGGGCAGATTGGAAGGCCCTGGAGGTTTTTCGCCTTCCTCTGTAGCATGGGGCACGGGTCACTTGCTGGAGGATTCTCTGCTCCTTGAGGTCTTCAAACTACAATTTGAGGACTTCAATAGCACAGATATAGGTGTGAGGTCTTTTTTAGGAGTGGTGGGTGAAATTCTGTGGCCTGCATTGTGCAGGAGGTCAGACTAGATGATCATAATGGTCCCTTCTGACCTAAATATCTATGAATCTAAATATCTATGAATCTATCCTCCACGAACGCATCTAGTTCTTTTTTGAACCCTGTTATAGTCTTGGCCTTCACACCATCCTCTGGCAAGGAGTTCCACAGGTTGACTGTGTGAAGAAATACTTCCTTTTGTTTGTTCTAAACCTGCTGCCTATTAATTTCATTTGGTGACCCCTAGTTCTTGTAAAAAGAAAAGGAGTACTTGTGGCACCTTAGAGACTAACACACCAGTCATGATTTTATAGACCTCTATCATATCCCCCTTAGTTGTCTCTTTTCCAAGCTGAAAAGTCCCAGTCTTATTAATCTCTCCTCACAGGGCAGCTGTTCCATACCCCTGATCATTTCTGTTGCCCTTTTCTGAACCTTTTGCAACTCCAATAACTCTTTTTTGAGATGTGACAACCCCATCTGCATGCAGTATTCAAGATGTGGGTGTCCCATGGATTTATAGAGAGGCAATATATTGTCTGTCTTATTATCTCTCCCTTTCTTAATGATTCCCATGTGCAAACCTTCAGCCACACACTTCCACCCATCCCGATTCAGCAAAGAGCATGCAAACATGCTTAACAGGAAGCCAGTGCTGAACTGGTTTGCTGAGACGGATTAGACCTGTGCTGAAGGGCTATGCTGAATGGGAGCTGTGATTCCCATTCATGCCATTGGAATGAGTTCTTTCTTTGCCGTGCATAGAGGAGCTTTAGGAGCATTGTTTTCTTCTCTGATTCCACCCTACAGTGCTGCAACGCCCCCCTACCGCCCACACGCACACACCCTCTGCCTTCTTTTTTGTTCCCAAATTAAAACACACCTTAATATTTAATACCATGGCTTCAGTGGCTGTTCATTATGTGCTAATCAGCTGCCAGTAAGCGGCTGTCTTGTACCACCCCTGGGCCGGAGATGGATTTGGGGTTTGGAGCGACTAATTAAAAAGAACGACATTTAATTACATCGGGAGGAATAATTACAGTCCTGCCCAAATGCTCAGAATCTGCTGAAGTTCTCCAGCTGCCAAGTGGAAGCGGGATGTTGGAGAGAATGATGTTCTTAAAGCAAAAGCTCTTTGCAAGCTGAATAATAGAAGATTGTTGTTAAGCAGAGATCAGTACAGATTTATAAACTGCTTTTCAGTTCTGCTCTTTTCTCAGTCACCTCCAGACAAACTCACACGCAGTGGAGTAACAGCAAGGAGAAATCTGCCCGTTGATTTTAACGCTTCTTACATCACTTTAGTCCCACTTAAACGCTGCATGTATGTGGGTCATGGGCCTTGTGCCTTGCCCTACAGCACGGGGTGAGTTTCACTCATCGTGAATGTACAAATTATCCAGTTAATCCTTTTTTCCCCGATCGTCACTGCTGTGGATGTATGTGAAACCCTCAAGCATATTCCTACTCAGAGATTAGCAAACAAACTTCATCCATTGGGTTGGTCACAAGTAGTTCACTCTGTAGCTGCAGCTGTTTGCTCTTCGGTATTTGTGGCATAGGATTGGCCATCTGTACCGTGAGGCCTTGTTTCTGCTTCTTGGTGCCTGGAGAATAGCGAAGAATACTCTTTCTGGTCCCGATGTCCAGCTGAATCATTCTTGAAGTGAAAAAGTCATGAAACTTTCCAGATTCAGTAATATTTTCACCAAGATAACTGGTGCCCGTCCACGACCAACAGCAGATAAAATGATTCCATAAGTAACAGTGAACCCCCAGCTACAGCTGGCTGAATAAGGGATTTTTCTGGATCGCTGGCAATTCTGAAAAATTGAAACAAAAGAATGGTTTGGGGCACAAGAGATGTGAAACATTTTCAATATTTTGGGCAAATCAAAGAAAAAATGCTTTGGGTCAAGCTAAATGTTTCGTTTCAATTTTGAGCCTTTTTCAAGTTTTCTAATTTTTTTAAACTACATGAAATTTCTAAACCAAAAGTTGTTTCCAAGTGAAAAATCCAGACATTTCATTTTGAAAATGTTGAAATGAAACATTTTGATTTTTTTAAAATTGGGACGGGGGGTCGGTGCTTTGAAGTGAACAATTTGGTGAAATCAACAGGAATTTGCGAAACCTTTTAGTCAAACCAGAATTTTTCACCTAAAAACCTTTGGTTGAAGAATTTCACCTAGCTCTCCCCCAACTCAAATAACAGTGAAACCAAAGAGCAAAAATACTTGCAGTCAGTTGTTATATTACTTGACAAGCTCTGCATATTTATTATGCCGTCCGATGAAATGAACCCAGTCTGCCGTGCTAGAGTTGTCAGTGTATTAAAGAACTATATTTTATTAACCCTGCGAACCAAGTTCTGTTCAGCTTGGGAGCCAGTATATTAAATTATTGTCATGTCAGACTAGCATATTGTACTGAACCAGCCAGAAACACCGCAAAATGTTTGCCATGAATATCCATTTAAACTCACGTTGGCTGTGTTTTGAACCCACTTTGTGCCTAGCTTTGCCTTGGTTGTATGTTGTCGTTTTAAATCAGATCTGCAACTGTTAGCAGCAAATATCTCTGACGGCTGGAGATGGGACACTACACAGGGAGGGCTCTGATTTACTACAGAGAATTCTTTCCCAGGTGTCTGGCTGGTGGGTCTTGCCCACATGCTCAGGGTCTAACTGATTGTCATATTTGGGGTTGGGAAGGAATTTTCCTCCAGGTCAGATTGTCAGAGACTCTGGAGGAGGGAGAGCGCGTTTGCTTTCCTTTGCAGCACAGGGCATGGGTTACTTGCAGGTTTAAACTAGAGTAAATGGTGGATTCTCTGTAACTTGAAGTCTTTAAACCATGATTTGAGGACTTCAGTGACTCAGCCAGAGGTTAGGGGTCTATTACAGGAGTGGGTGGGTGAGGTTCTGTGGCCTGTGAGGTGCAGGAGGTCAGACTTGTTGATCATGATGGTCCCTTCTGGCTTTAAAGTCTATGAGTCTAAGGTAGCCAGAATACCCCCCGATCCCCATTTTTAATGCCATTATAAATCAGCAAGTGTTGAAGAAATATTCTAGCAAGCATTTTTACTGGCAGGAATGTCGGTGGGTGTCATAAATATAAAGGGAAGGGTAACCACCTTTCTGTATACAGTGCTATAAAATCCCTCCTGGCCAGAGGCAAAGTCCTTTTACCTGTAAAGAGTTAAGAAGCTAGGATAACCTCGCTGGCACCTGACCAAAATGACCAATGAGGGGGCAAGATACTTTCAAATCTGGAGGGGGGGGGAAGGCTTTTACTGTCTTTGCCGGAAACAGATCAAGGATGCAAGCCCTCCAACTCCTGTAAAGTTAGTAAGTAATCTAGCTAGAAAATGCATTAGGTTTTCTTTGTTTTGGCTTGTGAAGTTCGCTGTGCTGGAGGAAATGTGTATTCCTGGTTTTGTGTCTTTTTGTAACTTAAGGTTTTGCCTAGAGGGATTCTCTGTGTTTTGAATCTGACTGCCTGTGAGATTATCTTCCATTCTGATCTTACAGAGTTGTTCTCTTATCTTTTTTTATACTTCTAATAAAGTTCTGTTTTTTAAGAATCTGATTGGGGTTTTTGGGTCTTAAAAATCCAAGGCTGGTTTGTGCTCATCTTGTTTATTCTCAAGCCTCCCCAGGAAAGGGGGGTGTAAGGGCTTGAGGGGATATTTTTGGGGAAATAGGAACTCCAAGTGGTCCTTTCCCTGTTCTTTGTCTAAATCACTTGGTGGTGGCAGCATGCTGTTCAAGGACAAGGTGAAATTTGTGCCTTGGGGATTTTAACCTAAGCTAGTAAAAATAAGTTTAGGGGATTGTTCGTGCAGGTCCCCACATCTGAACCCTAGAGTCCAGAGTGGGGAGGGAACCCTGACAGTGGGGCTGATGAGTTTTCAGTGAATATTAACAGCAAGTGCCTAGGGAGGTGGTGGAATCTCCTTCCTTAGAAGTTTTTAAGGTCAGGCTTGACAAAGCCCTGGCTGGGATGATTTAATTGGGGATTGGTCCTGCTTTTGAGCAGGGGGTTGGACTAGATGACCTCCTGAGGTCCCTTCCAACCCTGATATTCTATGATTCTATGAAGTGAATTTTGAACCCATAAGTGAGATTATGTGTGCCAGGAACCTGAGACACTTTCATCCAATCAGGCAACATAAAAAAATACCATGTGATCTGTGTAGTTAATCCAAAGTAATCAACGCACTCTGGCTTTCAGGGGCCAGCTCCTCAGCGGCTATAAATTGCTGCAGCTCCAGTGCAGTGAACAGCGCTCTAGGACAACTCGCGCCAGTTAAGGAGCCAGCCCCGGAGGCTGAATATTTGCAATGAGCGGCTGGCAAACACGCTGCAGGCCAAGTCTTATGGTTCAAAATGATTCAGGGTGAAAATTCCCCCCCTCCCCGTGCAGAGACCAAGCACAACCACTGCGGGATGTCCGTGGTGCCTGGGGCTTGTGCTGGCCCTTCTGCGTGGGGAAATCCACCCCCCGCTGACCTGTGGCCGGTAGGCAGCTTATGGAAAAAAAGTCACATGGCTGCAAGCGCACATGGCTCGTCACCATTATCAATCTGGGGTGTCTTGGCCCCATTTCAGCCTGGTGTTTTAGCCCCAGTTTGGGGGTATTCTGGTTCTAGTCTGGGATAGGCTGATTGGTATTTAACACTCAGAGTGGAATATTTTAGCTGATATTTTCACCCTAGTTTGGGGTATGGTTACTGCGTGAGAGAGGCAGAGTGGCCTAGTAGATAGAGCACTGGACTGGGACTTGGGTGAGCTGGGTTCTCTTCCCTCCTCTTCTGCTGGGTGACTATGGGTAAATCACATCACTGCTCTGTGCCTCCATTTCCCCAGCTGTGAAATGGGGCTGACGATACTGGCCTCCTCTGTAAAACACTCTGAGATCTACAGATGAAAATCTAGGTCGCATCTGAGTCCCAGAGTAGCGTGTCCTAGTTTGGGGTAGGTTAACCCCCAGAGCGCTGAAATGCCCAGAAAAAAATATCTGCAATTCCTGTATTTAGTGAGTTCTGCCTTCCCCCCCCCCCCCCGCCCCCACTTCTTGCAGAGCTGGGAAAGGAGTCTTTTCAGCCATGAAGCTGGGCAAGATACGGCCCCCAAAGGAAGACCCTCACCGAAAGCAAGGTACGTGCAGCTGTGCAGAGCTGGGCCCCAGCTGGGTGAGACCACGCTGAAATCTGGCTGACCAGGCAGCTGCTGGCTGAGTTAGCAATGACCTGCAAGTACCCCATCAACTTGTGCTGCTCCATTGCTTCTTTATGTTGCATGTTACAGACCGACGGGGGGGCAGGGGGAGAGAGAGGGTGAATGCGTAAAAATGGTTTTCATCTTTTTTCTTTCAACTGTTCAATTTTTCATCAAAATCAAACTGAACCCTCGTTTTTCAAGGGTCCTCTTCCCCCTGGAAAAGACGGGGTGAGTGAAACAGATTTTTTTTTCGTTTTCTTTCAATTCAAATCAAACCGATTTTTTTCCGTTTAGATGAAAAAAATTCAAATTTTGGGGGAGGGAAAAATCTTGTTTCTTTTCAAATATTTTCCATGGAAAATCCTTACTATTTGCCAGCCAGCCCGAATGATTGATAGGCGGACAGATCTGTCGGCATAGTTAGGATTTTTTTCCCCATGAGTGCAGACGTCAATGGAAATAGAGCCACGGGAAAAGGATTGGTAGGAGAAATGAGACATAAAAGGTGTTAACAAGGAGGGGGATGAAAATTGTTCTCCTTAGCCTCTGAGGAGAGGACAAGAAGCAATGGGCTTAAATTACAGCAAAGGCGGTTTAGGTTGGACATTAGGAAAAAATTCCCAACTGCCAGGGTGGGTAATCAGTGGAACAAATTACCTAGAAAGATTGTGGAAGCTCCATCATTGAAGCTTTTTAAGAGCAGGTTAGACAAACATCTGCCGGGGTGGTCTAGTTATTATTTTGTCCTGCCCTGAGTGCCGGGGACTGGACTAAACGACCTCTCAAGGTCCTTTCCAGCCCTATACTTCTCTGATTAGAGTTTTGGAGAAGGAAAGAGCTATAGAAACACGATATGGATACACCCCTCGGCACCTGCCCTGCGTCGCTGTTCAGAACACACAGGAAGTTAAGACAACGGGGCAAGTCAAGTGTTGATCTCTGGGCAGGATGCACGGGTGAGGGCAGGCTGTGCCTGGAGGGCATTCTCTTCCTGGCTGTTGTCGCACCTGGGCTGCAGGGGCTGGGTACCGTGTGCAGCATCAGTGCAGGGTCTGATGGAGGAATATCCTGTCCCCATCCATCCGTTTCTCCCCCACTGCTGTGGCTCTGTGTTACCAGCTGCAGATGCCTCTCTGCTTACGTAACCTCAGCAGCTCAAGAGGGCTGTAGTGGGCTCACCTGGCTAAGGTGTCATTACCATGTCACCTTGGTGCTGGCAGCTGAGAGGCCAGGAGACATGCGTGTTGCATCCTGTGATTACAAGGCCGCTTGCCTTGCATCGCACTAATATCGAAATACACTGTGCGGTACTTACCGCGTCACTAGTGGGTCAAGCATGCGCAGGTGAGCCAAGAGGGTGCTGTCACACGATAGGTTAGTGCTCTGTAATGCAGCCTCCTTTGCAACGAAACATGGGCGGGAAGAGAAGCATCGGACTGGCTAGTGTGAATAAGCGGAGCAA
This sequence comes from Lepidochelys kempii, assembly GCF_965140285.1. Lineage (NCBI taxonomy): Eukaryota > Metazoa > Chordata > Testudines > Cheloniidae > Lepidochelys > Lepidochelys kempii. The sequence continues at coordinate 3,846,161 of NC_136382.1, read as the reverse complement.
TGGTCCATCCGGCACAGAGTCCCACCTTCTTCCCACCATACCAAACCGATCACTGGTCCCTCTGGTTGGAGTCCCGCCCCATGCTGTCCCAGAGCTGGTCCATCTTATCCAGTATCCCAGCCTGGAGCAGACTGAGCACCCATCTAGCTTGGCTAAGTGACGGTTCAGCGGAGACATGACAATGGGTTTCTGAAAGCTCTAATCCCTGGGAGGGAGGGGAATAGTTTAACATGGTGCTGGAGGACGTAACTAGGGATCATGATGTGGAATTGGGAAAAGGAAACTCAAGATAAATATCACAACAGTCTTCATCACAGAGAGATGGGTTAGGCTGTGGAGTAGGCTCCCAGGAGAAATGGTAGAAGGAAACCCCTTTGCAGGAAACATTTCAAACTAGACCAGATAAGACATGTGCTGTAGGGAACAAGCCTAGGAAAAATGGACTAGATGTTCAAAAGGAAGAAAGGAGAGTAGCAAAATACAGACCCTGCACTTCAGAAAAGCAGACTTAGACTCCCTTAGGGAACGGATTGGCAGGATCCCCTGGAAGGCTAATATGAGGGGGAAAGGAGTTCAGGAGAGCTGGCTGTATTTTAAAGAAGCCTTACTGAGGGTGCAGGAACAAACCATCCCGATGCACAGAAAGTAGGACCAGCTTGGCTTAACAGAGAAATCTTCGGTGAGATTAAACACAAAAAGGAAACTTACAAGAAGTGGAAACATGGACAGACGACTAGGGAGGAGTATAAAAATATTGCTCGAGCATGCAGGGGTGTACTCAGGAAGGCCAAAGCACAACTGGAGTTGCAGCTAGCAAGGGATGTGAAGAGTAACAAGAAGGATTTCTTCAGGTATGTTGGCAACAAGAAGGTCAGGGAAAGTGTGGGACCCTTGCTGAATGGGGGAGGTAACCTAGTGACAGAGGATGTGGAAAAGGCTGAAGTACTCAATGCTTTTTTTGCCTCGGTCTTCACAGACAAGGTCAGCTCCCAGACTGCTGCACTGGGCAGCACAGCATGGGGAAGGGGTGACCAGCCCTCTGTGGAGAAAGAAGTGGTTCAGGACTATTTAGAAAAGCTGGACAAGTCCATGGGTCCAGATCTAATGCATCCGAGAGTGCTGAGGGAGTTGACTGATGTGATTGCAGAGCCATTGGCCATTATCTTTGAAAACTCATGGCGAACGGGAGAGGTCCTGGATGATTAGGAAAAGGCAAATATAGTGCCCATGTTTAAAAAAGGGAAGAAGGAGAATCTGGGGAACTACAGACTGGTCAACCTCACCTCAGTCCCTGGAAAAATCATGGAGCAGGTCCTCAAGGAATCCATTTTGAAGCACTTGGAGGAAAGGAAGGTGATCAGGAACAGTCACCATGGATTCACCAAGGGCAAGTTATGCCTGACCAACCTGATTGCCTTCTAGGATGAGATAACTGGCTCTGTGGATAGGGAAAGCGGTGGACGTGATATATCTTGACTTTAGCAAAGCTTTTGATACAGTCTCCAGCAGTATTCTTGCCAGCAAGTTAAAGAAATATGGATTGGATGAATGGACTATAAGGTGGATAGAAAGCTGGCTAGATTGTCAGGCTCAATGGGTAGTGATCAACATCTCGATGTCTAGTTGGCAGCCGGTATCAAGCGGAGTGCCCCAGGGGTCACTTCTGGGGCCGGTTTTGTTCAACATCTTCATTAATGATCTGGATGATGGGATGGACTGCACCCTCAGCAAGTTCACAGATGACACTAACTGGGAGGAGAGGTAGATACGCTGGAGGGTAGGGATAGGGTCCAGAGAGACCTAGACAAATTGGAGGATTGGGCCAAAAGAAATCTAATGATGATCAACAAGGACAAGTGCAGAGTCCTGCACTTAGGACAGAAGAATCCCATGCACTGCTACAGGCTGGGGACCGACTGGCTAAGCAGCAGTTCTGCAGAAAAAGACCTGTGGATTACAGTGGACGAGAAGCTGGATATGAGTCAACAGTGTGCCCTTGTTGGCAAGAAGGCTAACAGCATATTGGGCTGCATTAGTACGAGCATTGCTAGCAGATCGAGGGAAGTGATTATTCCTCACCACTGGTGAGGTCTACACCTAGAGAACTGCATCCAGTTTTGCCCTCCCCCCCGCTACAGAAAGGATGTGGACAAATTGGAGAGAGTCCAGCGGAGGGCAATGAAAATGATTAGGGGGCTGGGGCCCATGACTTATGAGGAGAGGCTGAGGGAACTGGGCTTATTTAGTCTGCAGAAGAGAAGAGTGAGGGGGGATTTGATAGCAGCCTTCAACTACCTGAAGGGGGGTTCCAAAGAAGATGGAGCTTGGCTGTTCTCAGTGGTGGCAGATAACAGAACAAGAAGCTATGGTCTCAAGTTGCAGTGGGGGAGGTCTAGGTTGGAAATTAGGGAAAACTATTTCACTAGGAGGGTGGTGAAGCACTGGAATGGGTTACCTCGGGAGGTGGTAGAATCTCCATCCTTAAAGGTTTTTAAGGCCCATCTTGACAAAGCCCTGGCTGGGATGATTTAGTTGGTGTTGGATCTGCTTTGAGCAGGGGGTTGGACTGGATGACCTCCTGAGGTCTCTTTCAACCTTAATCTTCTATGATTCTATGATTCCCCCATGTCCAATATCTATGATCTAGTCTGGTATTTCACTTTCTGCCACATCCAAACAGAGGAACAGTCCATCTGGTTCAGCATCTCACCTTATATATATAGGAACCGCCTGTATCCCTCTTTATGCCACATCTGGGCCACATCTGCAGTCCATGAAGTCTGGTATGTTTTCTCTAGCTGTGGCCAATGCCAGGTGCTTTAGGGCAGAGCATGGGACCCGCCCACACCCATCATCCATCTAGCTGAGTAACACTGAACCATAGGGGGAAATTCTTCTTGACCCACCAAGTCCTGAATTATGAGATTTGCTAGCTTTCTAACTCTTCTCCTGGCCAGTGTAACTTCAGGTATTATGCTAATTTCAATGTCTCTGATCCTTTGTGTTTTTTAATCCTTCTAAGATATATGCCTCCATAACATCCTACAGCTGTAAATTTCACAGGTTAATTATATGCAGCATGAAAGCCTGCTTCCGCTCCCTTGGTTTGAAAACTCTTGCCTATAATTTGATGCGGGGACCCTTGCCTTTGCATTCTGGGGTTGGATGACTCGGAGTCACTGACTGGCCTTCGCTGAGCCGTTGGGTATTTAACGCGCTATTATATAGGGGAGACACGGGCACGAGGGAAAGTCATTCTTTGGTCTGTGTTTGTGTGCGTCCATCAGATGAACCTGCCATTCTGGAGGCAGGAGACCTGGACCGGAAAGCCATGCGGCTCGGAGGAGGCCTCGACCTAGACACCATTTCTCTGGCTTCGGTCACAGCCGTTACCACCGATGTGTCGAATAAGAGGTGAGGGAGGAAATTTGAGCCAATACGAGACAGAAAGTGACATCACCCGGCCCACAGTCCAGATGCACACTCCGCCTGCGTTCGGGGGGTGAGGGGGTGAGCCAGGGTTGTTACCGCGATGGCTCTTTAAAGACCTGCCAGAGATCTTGCCACCTGCAGAAGGCAAAACTCGGGGCAGGGGAGGTTTCCTATCGCTTAGATCCAGAGAGAGAGAGGCGGGAAGAGGCTCAATAGCTTTGCAAATATTTTGTCAAGGTCTCCACATTTGCAGCAGCCAGAATACGCTGCTCATCTCTTTGTTTTATGAACATTGATTTTTCTCCTCCCCTTCCAAGGTCAAAGCCTGACATTAAAATGGAGCCCAGTGCTGGCCGGCCAATGGATTACCAAGTAAGTGGGGCTGCTGTGACCCCTTGCCTATCCTCCACATGCTCCTGGGGCTAGAGGCTGGCGGGGGGGAGCAGAATGCCCTGCTGGGGAGATTAAAAGAGGGAGGGGGAGGAAGAGACTCCCTGCAAACATTTGGGGGAACCTCCAAACTCAGCCGTCTGCCTCACTGCTCTCAGGCCGGTTGGGAAGTTTATTGTAACGGGCTCGAAAACAGTGCAGGCCAGCGGCTAAGGCAAGGCTGAGGATGTGCAGGCCAGACATTTTCCAGAAGGGAAGAGAAGACTCATTCGGGCAGCCTGGGAGAGGGGCCTTTGCTTAGGGGGAAGAGCAATGGTCCAGCCCTGCCTGGTGAGCCGAACTGCGTGCCCCGTCCCACCCCAACCAAGCGGCTAGCAGGCAGGCTGCGGGGTGGGCGGCACAGGACAGAAACGGGCGATGCCCAGGGTTCCATGTATTTACAGCGTGTATCTTCATTTCTATTTGTCCCGACCCACTGGGAGACGCCCTGAGCTGAAAGGCCAGGACATAACTTACCAACAGGGGCACACAGCTAGGGTCTGACATGGAGACCTCTGAAGCAGGCGGCTGTCTGTTACAGATAGCTCCAAGGAGATGCCTTTAGGGCTAGGGAACATTAAATTAAAGCTTGGGTGGGCGGCCATGGAAACTTTATTTAGTTCTTCCTGATCAGAAAGAGTCACCAAGCCACATCTTATGACCTGCTGCTGGGCTAAAGACCAGAGCTTGTCACTGTGGCTATTTCTCGAGGTGATGTATTGACCATAGCAAGCACAGGATTGGGACCATCAAGAATTCATCCTTGGGACCATCAGCCTCCAGAATCCCAGGCCTCTAGCATCCACTGAATTAAAGGAGCAGACCTGTGCCAGAAAAGGGCTGACATCTACATGAGCCCATGTTTCCATCTTCCCCATGTTTCGGGAAGAGGGTAGCAATGCCCGGCTAGCCATGTATGGACTGCAGCACTTCACCTACCCACCCAGGGGTCTGGTCATTCTGAATGACCCTTCTGAAACAGCCTGGGGAGGGTAGCTCATGCCAGGGAGTCCTGGGGAAGTCTGGCTGTTGACTGCTCTCACTCCGCATGCCCGCAACCATTCCTGTTTTGAGCAGATGTTGTAATTATTGATTGGCTGGATTGTATTCATGGCCCTTTGCAAATACCAGGCAGCTGCCTAGAGAGCCCTAAAACATCTAGATCACAGCTGGTCAGGAGAAAGGGACACGAGTGACTCGCTCGGCCACAGGTGGACTTGTTGAACATTCCACCAAATGGGAGCATGTCCCAGGAACGCATCGCCAGTGGATGGCCAGTCCCACGCGGGAACAGCAGCCCAAATGAAATTAGGCAAATACAATGGAGATATAAACTGAAGAGCTTTGACTATAAACTAAACCGGATTGTGAGGCTAATGGGGAGCCAGTATAGCTCAGTCATTAATGGCGTAATGGAAGTGTCATGGGGTACAGGAGAAATGCAGCCTGCTGGTAAATTCTGAACCAGTCACGAGCAAGAGATGGAAAGAGCGGGCAGGCCAGCTGGGAGATCATTGTGGTCCTGCAAGGGCAAGGGAGACGTGGCGTAGTCTGTAATGGAGAAGATCACGAGTGTAGAGACATGGCTTAGTCTGGAATGGAGAAGAGCACGAGGGTGTGGAGACGTGACTTAGTCTGGAATGGAGAAGATCATGAGGGTGTGGAGACATGACTTAGTCTAGAATGGCTCAGCTCTGAGGTGTAGAAGAACTGGCAATGACAAAACACAGTCGGGGACACATGGGGCTTGTTTGCTAACCCTCGGTAGATCCATTTTCCATAACAAACTGGCTTTTGCTGAACGCCTAAAAATTTTAGGAAATCAATTACATTTGAGAACCACAGTCTGAAACGGAGTCCTTGGGGCACCTTAGAGACTAACAAATTTATTTGAGCATAAGCTTTCGTGAGCTACAGCTCACTTCATCTGTCTGATACGGTGCTTCTGAAAGATGCAGGTAACAGTCAGAATATGACAGATATGACGGGGATGGGGAGGAGAAATTGTTAATCAGGGAGGCTGCTAATTAGGTGGGGCGCAGAGGTGGTCTCAGTCCAGTTCTTGCTGGGTGGGTGGCCATTTCATACAGACCCAGCCACCATCGTTGTCAGCTGGGAGTCTCAGGGCTTGTCTACACACAGATGTTATATCAGTTTCACTAACGGTATGAACTGACATAGGTCAGCTGGTGCAACTATGTGGGGACCCCAAAACCAGTGTGACCCAGGTGTGAACCAGTGGAGAGTGTCCACATGCAAAGCTGCACTGGCCGAACTAAATCGGTTTAACTTCACTCCATTAGTGAAATGAGAGCAACTTCATGACCCAAGCCTCAGAGGACAGGCTCTGGCCTAAATAAGCTCACGTCCACTCCAGGCCAGGGCGTGAGGACATCAGCAGCATTGGGGAAGGGAAGCTGACCCTGCCTGGGGTCTCGGGCTGTCGCTCTGGCACCTCCCCACCAGCACTGATCTCACGTCAGCAGACGAATGCAGGCCGGCGGATACCGCGGAGAAGCGATGAACCCGGTTCTCACAAGGGTGGGTGTCCCTATCTCCCCTCCCCAGGTGAGCATCACAGTCATCGAGGCCCGGCAGCTGGTGGGGCTGAACATGGACCCCGTGGTGTGCGTGGAGGTGGGGGAAGAGAAGAAATACACATCCATGAAGGAGTCAACCAACTGCCCCTACTACAATGAGGTGAGCTGGCCTCTCCCCAGACCTGGCTCTGACACACACCTGTAGACAGATGTAGAGACTAGACTGAGCTGGGTGTTTGACTTCTCGGGTCAGGGTTAGCGGAAGATAAAGGTCGGATCTAGCCATTGATAGTCACAGGACGCCTCAGAGTATTGCACTGGGCTTGGAGAACTGCTGCCTTGCTGACTAGCGTGCCAAATACTTGGGATTAAAAGCCCCTCTGGTACTGCTCCACGGGCCCGGTGGGACTAGCTGCCTGGGGCAGGAGAGACCGTGGGATCTGCCCCACGTTCCCGCAGAACGCTGGCTCTTCGAAGCACACCAACACTACAGCAAGTGGCTTGCTTGGCTGTGGTCTTTCCATGTGAATGAGGCAGCGCCTGACTGAGGGTCCGTCCGCTTTGAACATACGTGTCCTTGTGTTCGGGATGGGTCTGTGAGTGCCCGGGACATGGGCAGTCACGCCAGTGGTTGGAGCAGGAGTCGATAGCCAGGAATCAGAGCCTAGGCTCAGGATCCTATCAAGGGCAGTCAGGACCAAAGGTCAGAGCAGGGTCAAACCTGAGGAGTAGTGCAGGAGTTTGCGGTCAGGTTCCAGGCCAGGGTCGACACCAAGGGTCAGAGTTCAAGTCAGGTTTCAGGGTCTGGGTCAGGAGGCAAAGTTCAAATCAAGCCTGAAGCCAGTTCAGGAGTAGGACAGGTCCTGGCATATACAGGAGATCCACACTGTTGCATGGACACATCTTGGACCGCCCCTTGGGTTTATATAGGGCAGGGAGCCAATCAGGAGCCAGGAGGCTGCTGCCTATCACAACCGTTGAGGCAGGACTTCCTGTGGTCTGTGTCCACTGTGAGTCAAGGGCAGTGGAGCGCGAGCTAATTGCAGCTGCTTCTGGGTGATGGCCTGGAGCTGGCGCTTGCCTGGTGGCTCTGCAGCCTGGGTTCTAGATCCCTGGGGGCCTTACGGCCAGCGCCAGTACTGGAGCAAGGAAAGGGTGGAAACAAGCAGGCCGAAGCGCTATCGAAGCCAGGGGCAAATGCTTTGAGCAGCCGGTCTGTTGACTCTTCCACCCCATCAGGCAGCCTTGTGCAGGCCACCTGTGCTCGTTAGGTCACCCTGAGACTGGTTCTGCTTCCTGACAGGGTCAGGGGGATGGAATTCAGAACCAGATCCGAGCTGCCCCGACAGCACCTGTGCAGCTAGGATGAGCGAAAACCCAGGGAAAGCAGCCAATGCCTCTGAGTGCTTTTACGAGAGAAAGCGTCTGTTCGCTTGATCTATGTTGAATTTACTGACCCTTGTCCCATTGACCCAGTTTTCATAGCGGATCATATTTTCCATTCCATTTGACCACAAACGCTGTCATTTTCTAAGGTGATTTGGATCTTCCTTCTCCCCCCCACCCCACCTCCTCAGCAACTTCCGTTGCCCGGAGCCAGTCCCATGCGATGGTTGTCTCTGGTAACGAGGGCTGGTCGTTGGTAGCCATTTTGACGTTCCCTCCGAAAGGCACGCCCCTTTGTTCCCCCTCCCTTACAGCTTCCCTTTCCTTTGCAGTACTTCGTCTTTGATTTCCACGTGCCCCCGGACGTCATGTTCGATAAAGTCATCAGACTGTCGGTAAGCGTGCTTGAGCGGGTGCGCGTGTGTGCGGCCCCTTCGCTGCCCTTTCAGAGTATGGGTGGAAAGAGCCCATTTCACCTGCCGGTGGCGTTTGCAGGTGAAAAGTGAGGGAAGGCGCTGGGGGATGCCGCTGTCAACCACTGTGCAAGCTTCCCTGAGCAAGAGCTTTGCCGGTGCCCCTCTCTCCTGGCCCACAGCCCCCTCTGCTAGTCCAGGGCCCTCCGTTATTCCAGGCCTGGGTACGCCCACGCAGGGCTCGCTTGTAGACTAGAGCACATGCTGCAATTCCAGTCTCAGCACCTCGCACCCAGCCCATTCACCTGAGCCCCATCCTGCTCTTCCAGTCTGGTCACATGCCGCTCTGCTAACGCACCTCCATGCTGATTCCCAGCTTCCTCCTGCCATTCAGGTCCTCGGCAGAGATGCCGGGTTTCGCCGTTTGTGGGCCCATGCTCAAGGGAGACTAAGAGAACCCTCCCCCATGCACCCATCTCGTTCATGACATTTCCAGATCTGGGAGGCTGAATCCGCACTCTGGGACCTGCTGCCCCACTCCCCGCATGGCTGGGCTTGGGGGCAGTGCAGTAGCTCAGTGCGTACTGACTTGCTTGTGCCTTTGTTGATCGAAAGGTCATCCACTCTAAGAACCTCTTGCGCAGTGGGACCTTGGTGGGCTCCTTCAAAATGGATGTTGGGACCGTTTACACGCAGCCTGGTACGTAGCAGTGGCTTGGGCGGGGGTGGTTCATGCCTGGGGAAAAGTCTGTGCTCAAACCCCACTTTGTTAACAGAAGGGTTGGCCTCTCTGTGGGTCAGTTGAAATGGAGAGAAGGGGGTGGAGGCTTAAGGTTTTATCAGCGCTTGCTTGGGATGGCTGCCATGCTCACAAGTGATGTGCCGACAAAACCTTCGGGCCATTTCCATCCCACGGTGTGTTTGGTTTATGCCACGTCAGTGACCGAAGAAGCTGATTGATAGGCCTGTCAAGGAAATGTCTGCCCGTCTGCATTCTCCCTTCAGTGTGTTTGCACACATGCAACAAGAAATGTTACTACTGGGACTTATTTGGCCCGTCTCTCCAGCTGGCAAGGCAGGGTGGTGATGCTTCTTGGGGCTATATACCATGTCTCTGATATCCTGGGACTGCCATGGCTATAACAGCAGTGCATACAGGGCTTAGCGATGTTTATTGTGAAAACAAGCATAAGTTTATTTAACAAAGAACAGAGATTCAAATAATCGCAAGTAGGCAGAAGTATTGGAAACAATTGGTTTCAGAGTAACAGCCGTGTTAGTTGTATTCGCAAAAAGAAAAGGAGGACTTGTGGCACCTTAGAGACTAACCAATTTATTTGAGCATAAGCTTTCGTGAGCTACAGCTCACTTCATCGGATGCATCGGATGAAGTGAGCTGTAGCTCACGAAAGCTCATGCTCAAATAAATTGGTTAGTCTCTAAGGTGCCACAAGTACTCCTTTTCTTTTTTTGGAAACAATTGGTTACATCTAAACCAAAATCATAATACACCTTCTAGAATCTAGACTTAACTAACAAGACACCGTCTTCTCTATAATACTTAGTCCTGCCTTGAATGCAGGGGACTGGACTAGATGACCTCTCAAGATCCCTTCCAGTTCTATGATTCTATGATTCTCTAAGGACGTTTAGCTCACTCAAAATCTTTCTCCCGCTGTTTTTCTGCCAGGTTGGCTGTGATCCCTTTTTACGCTCTCAGCTTATCTCCTAGGGGAAGGAAGCCATGTGTCCCCTTGTATTCTCCTGATATACCTGACTAATTCTGTAATTCTCCTGTTGTGTCTTCCTTCCTGTAAGCTTTGAGATCTCTTGTCTCTGCTGTCTTGATAAGCTGATGGCTCTGTATGAAAGAGTCTTGTCATAAGATACAGCATACACAACGGTCAGCCAAGGAGGGAGAAGTGTCTCCTAACCCTGCCTGAACAGAACCTGTTTGTCACCTTCAGCTGACCTGCCTTAACTCACCTACCTTAAGAACATAGTTTTCAGTACAGATACTTAACCGATTAAATAGGATCTTTACGTACGTTCCCTGATGACTAGCGTAGCTCTGGCTGTTGGTGGAGACCTCACATTCCACCCTTTGGCCCATTATTATGTAGACATCAGATCCAGGGGATCCCTATAAACCCCTACGCACCCCTTATGCCTTCTGCCAGTTGGCATCAAGTGGTCCCTGGATCCCAGGGCTTATCTAGACCCATGGTTCACAGTGGGCTTGCCTTGGAAGGAGATAAGTCATAGCTAACACATTTAAGAAACCTCTAAAAGGGCCTAAAATTACTTTTTTTTTCTATACAGAATAATGGTGCAATTTTTAAGGTGCAAAATGTCACAATATGCCAAAGGCTGTATCCCATTGGAAAAGGCTCCACACTTATAGGGACTTTAAGGCCATGGCCCTTTCACACTGCTCTGGCACTGCGGCCCTTTACAAGATAGTGGACCACCACCCTGCCTCTTGTCCAGGACTGAATCTCACCATCTGGCACCATTGCCGATGCGAAACTGGGGAGAAATGTCACATTTTCGGTGGGGTAAGAGGGAAACCTGTTTGCGGCAGATTGATTTTTTTTTTAAAAACTGACAGCCGCTTTGGCGTGTTAGTGGTTGTCCTGGCTGAGCTGAATTGGTAGGCCGAGTGTAGGTGAAACAATCAAAAGGGTGTGAAAAATGCAGTTGATAAGGTCACTCGGCAGTTTATCTATGGGTTTCGCCTCCACTGAGAAGCTATGGGCACTACACAAAACCCTGACATAGTTTTCAAAATATATAGGCATTTGGGGTGGGCTCAGGAGAGCTTCAGATAACAGGCAGCTAGTATTTTACAGGCTAGATCACTGGGATTTTCCCCTTTGAGAAAGATTTTGAGCATAAAAAGCATGGAGTGCCATCTGTATTCCTCTCACTCATGGGAGCTGAGACAGGCACTCCCACATGGAGGTCGCAGAAAAGGGTCAGACAGTTTCCTACTCCATAAATAACCCCTGAACTTTCTTTTGGTGACTGACTTTCCCTGCCTCCTGGCTTCCAGAGCATCAGTTCTATCACAAATGGGCCATCCTGTCCGATCCCGAGGACATCACGGCCGGCTTGAAAGGGTACCTGAAGTGTGACATCGCTGTGGTGGGGAAAGGGGACAACATAAAGACACCGCACAAAGCCAACGAGACAGACGAGGATGACATCGAAGGGTGAGGCAGCATGGAACTGGGTTCACCACTCTGGAATTAGCCACCTCCAAACATTAGCCGTCTCTCACAGCTCAGGGACCATCCTTGTGCCACAGATCCATGCGGGGTAGATTGATGGGTTTCAGTGATTTGTAACAGGTCTTCAACTGCCAGGTCTCCAGTCCAGCCCAGGGCGGTCATGACTGACAGCCAAGTTGGTGTCTGTTGGCAAAACACTTTTGAGCGGTCTCGGCATAGTGCCTGCATTGTTAAACCACTGCTCCAGCAGGCCACATTGTTGGCAGCCTCAGCAAAGATGCCAAGGACTGTATGGGCCAGGGAGGCTGTCTTCTCCTCTAGAAAAGGGGGTTGCTCTAGCTTCTGCCAGGTGGAGCCAGCAGCAACTACAGCTGGGTTCAATATCTAGGGGTT